>NC_140181.1:96629275-96851775 GCF_963971535.1 Notolepis coatsorum | reverse complement strand
ACTGCATCACTGAGCACAGAGTGACAGGTACCATCTTCCTGGACTCTTACTTTTTAAACAGCACTGTGCAATATTACACCTACTGTAGACTTCAGTATATGTTTACTGTATTTATTTACTGTATCTTTTATTCTATTTTTATTCTATTTAATTTTATTCTATTCTTAGGCCATTTGTTTTGTTATTCTTATTCGTGACTTGTTCTGTCTAAATGTTTAATGTTGAGTGATTTGCTGTGTCAAATTTCCCTCAGGATAATGCATTTCTATTCTATTCTATTCTATATCTTTGAAAAGTCTCCATTTATTCAACACTTCTGAATTCACTGACAAACTGAACTGAACTGACAAAAATAAGGTGCATAAAAAAGCAAACAAAATTCCTCCACAGGCTACTCACCATCATTAGTAGAGCGGGCAAGCTGCGTTTTGGGGGACAGAGTGAAATCTTCTTAAAACACTGCCCCTCCACTCATTCCTGAACTTTTTTAAGTCCTTCTCAAATGCCAACTGAATTAAATTGGTCTTGTGCGTCGATGAAGCATACTAAGGCGATGTTCTGTAAAGACGTTCTTGAGGGTAGAAAACGAATTCTCACAGAGTGCCGTGCTAGCTTCAGTAATGTTGTTGTTGACATCAGTGCCCACTAGGGCTGTCCCCGACTAAGGATTTGGATAGTCGACTTTGATTGACAAAAAAAAAAAAAATTTACCAGGGTGGGCACAGCTGACTCAGTGGGCGGGCCCGGCCCCCTAATGCCCGCCCATGGCGCCGGGTCTGTTAGGGAACAACCACACTGTTTGCCTAGCTTAGCGTCATTCACTGGAAGTAGGTGTGCCAGAGTAGCCTAGTTCTCAACAGTCACGAAATACACTCCAAATACAACTCAAAAACGTTCCTGTAAACATGTTGTGACCTGTGTATTTACCACATGGAGAAACATTTAAAATAATTTAGATATTTTCGTTTTTCTAAGCAGATACTGTATATACAGATAGATTTCATCACCTCAAAAGCCCTGTTGCTTTTTGAAAAACGGGGCTTTTGAGGTGATGCAATCACTGCACCCAGGCAGCAGTGGTTCGGCAAAAAATAGTTCAGAGTATATATCTGGTCACAACATGTTTACAGGAACGTTTTGGAGTTGTATTTGAAGTGTATTTCGTGACTGTTGGGAACTAGGCTACACTGGCACACCTACTTCCAGTGAATGACTAACTCCAGGGTAGATGGCAAATAAGCGAATTTCCCCAAAAGTTGGCGTGTTCCTTTAAGCTTGAAAGGATTCCTTCTCACTTGTGACACCTTTAGCCCTGCACCAACCAAGGGATGTACTCGTACACATTCTCCTTTCATTATCACTGGAAGAGAATGTAAAAAAAGGGAGAAACACAAAAACACAAGTACATTTTCCCTTTGCCAGATCTGCTCAATGTGATTGATTGATTGATTGATTGATTGATTGATTGTTTGTTTGTTTGTTTGTTTGTCCTGTCAGGTTTTCACGCGCTATGGGAAGTGTTACACGTTTAACGCCGGAGGAGATGGAATCTCTCCACTCACCACCACCAAGGGAGGGATGGGCAACGGACTGGAGCTCATGCTGGACATCCAGCAGGATGAGTACCTGCCTGTCTGGGGAGAGACAGGTGAGAAGACTTCATTGTTATTAATTTAGTCACTGCTGTACTGCCATCTCTCTCTCTCTCTCTCTCTCTCTCTCTCTCTCTCTCTCTCTCTCTCTCTCTCTCTCTCTCTCTCTCTCTCTCTCTCTCTCTCTCTTATTTATATTCCTCTCTCTTCTATGTATTCCTCTCTCTCTTATCTATCTGCCTCTCTTCTTTTTTTTTTTTTTTATTGGTCTTTTCCCCCCTCCATTTTCCTCCGATTTTCTCCCATCCCAATGTTAGTCGTTATGCCAATTCCCAATCCCCTTCCTGGTCACTGCGCACCTACCCCCCACAGTCGGTCTGGGAGAGTGGAGGCTATCACGTGCTTCCTCCGACACACGTCCAGCCAATCAACCGCTTCTTTTCACCTGGCAGCGCGGATTCTCATTGAGAGGGCGTAGCGTGTGGAAGGATCACACTATCCCCCTCAAGTCCTATCCGCGCTTAGCAGGCGCCCCGACCGAACTGTAGGAGTCGCTGTTTACAACGACCCGGACCCACCCCGCCAGCTTCTCCCACCCTCTAATACTGCCAATTGTATTAGTGTGAACGGCCAGCCAAGCTGGTGACAACCCCGGAGCTGTGAGCTGGATTCGAACAGGCGAATCTAGCCGCTCCGGGGTTTGGTGACAAACGCAATCTCCGTTACGCCACCTGACCGCCCTATCTGCCTCTCTTCTATATAGTCCTCTCTCTCTTATATATCTGCCTCTCTCTTATTTATATTCCTCTCTCTCTTATCTCTCTCTCAGCTCTCTTGTCTATCTGTCTCTTATCTATTTGTCTCTCTCAACTCTCGTATCTGATTGATTGATTGATTGATTGAAAAGTTTATTAACAGATTGCAGAATGGGTACAGTACAGTACAGCTCAATACATACAATTGTTAAGAGGATGCAGACCTGAGAAAGACTTTCGTCTTGTTTCCATCAGGGTCCTCCATTTTCAATTCATCATATGACACACACGACATACAGATAGACA
The DNA here is from genome assembly GCF_963971535.1 of Notolepis coatsorum. Classification (NCBI taxonomy): domain Eukaryota; kingdom Metazoa; phylum Chordata; class Actinopteri; order Aulopiformes; family Paralepididae; genus Notolepis; species Notolepis coatsorum. The sequence goes on along the minus strand of NC_140181.1, from coordinate 96,849,122 downwards.
GTACTGCTACATCTATACATTTATGACATACCAGATTTTCAAATACAGTACTGTTTGTGATACTAAAAAAATCCAGAAAAAGAGTGTATATACATTTGACATAGAAACTGTGCATTGGGGGAGGTTGGGTAGGTGGGGTGGGGCTGTACATTGGAGGGGGGGGGACACACACTGTACATTGGAATACTGACCTACATTTAACATAGAAACTGTACATTGGAGGAGGTTGGGTAGGTGGGGTGGGGTTGGGTGGGGCTGTACATTGGAGGTGGGGGGGGGGGGGGGGTTGGGTACATTGGAATACTGACAAAGCCATGCTTGGTCTTTATTGTACAACTGGGTTAGGACATTTGTAGGGGCCAGTTTTGAATTGCAGTCTCCCGTAGGTGTTCTTTGAGAGTGTTTTTGAAGGTGGGTAGTGATTCACATTCCTTTACAGCTTTGGGTAGGGCGTTCCACATTGTTGTGGCATAATTGCGAAACGTGTTTAGTCCCTTGTTTGAGCCGAATCTGGGTTTTACATGATTTGTGGAGCTCCCTCTGGTGTTGTGATCGTGGTATTCACTGACCTTTGGGAAGTATTTTGACATGTACATGGGTACCTTGGTCGTGTAGTGTATCTTGTAGACCAGGCCCATTGCAAGTTGCTGTACTCTGTCATCTACTCTAAGCCATCCTAGGTTGGCAAAGTGTGCAGGGGTGAGGTGGGTTCTAGGAGTCAGGTCAAGCAGTAGTCTGACTAGTTTGTTTTGAGATGTTTGTAATTTGGTTTTTAGTGCCTTTGAGGTGCTTTGGTACCATGAGGTGCAAGCATAGTCGTAGTACCCTTGAATGAGTGCTCCTGCCAGAGTCTTCAGGGTATTCTTGTTTACCAGGGAGGAGATCCGGTACAAGAATCGAGTTCGTTGATTGACTTTTTTTATTACATTGGATGCCATTTTGTCACAGGAAAGATTAGCCTCTAGGATGGACCCCAGGTAGGTAATTTCATCTTTCCTTGTGACAATATTGTCAGCCACTGTAACAGAGAAGGCGTTCGTCTTGCTGAGTTTGTTATTTGAACCGAAGAGAATGGACTCTGTTTTGCCCATGTGTAATGATAGTTTGTTGTCGGCGAGCCATATGCAGATTTTGCCTAGTTCCGAGCTGAGGGTTTTTTCAACCTGTAACTTGTTCTTGTCAGAGACCAGCAGGGCTGAGTCGTCCGCAAACAGGAACAAGTTGCAGTCACAAGCTGACGACATGTCATTTGCATAAATTAGGAACAGTAGTGGTCCTAGTATGCTTCCTTGTGGAACACCACAGTTCACTGTGAGGGGGGGGGATAGGGTACCGTTTACCTCCACCATCTGTTCTCTCCCCTCCAGGTAGGATTGTATCCAGCTCACTGATAAACTATCAAAACCAATTGCTTTTAGTTTGTCAATCAGAATGGTGTGATTGACAGTGTCGAAGGCCTTTTGTAGGTCTAGCATGACCATGCCGCAGTATTTGCCCGCGTCCACCTCTTGCTTGATGTGGTCGTTCAAATAGAGAAGGCATGTGTCAGTGGAGTGGGATGTTCTGAAGCCAGATTGGAATTCGTAGATTAGATTTTTATCCGTAAGGTACTTTTCGACCTGTTCGTATACTATTTTTTCCATGACTTTCGAGATGGATGTAAGGATAGAAACAGGGCGGTAGTTGCCTGGGTCTAATTTGCTGCCCTTTTTGTGCAGGGGTGTTACTCTCGCTATTTTGAAGTCCTATCTGTCTCTCTCTTACTATCTATCTATCTATCTATCTATCTATCTATCTATCTATCTATCTATCTATCTATCTATCTATCTATCTATCTATCTATCTATCTATCTATCTATCTATCTATCTATCTATCTATCTATCTATCTATCTATCTCTCTTATCTATCTGCCTCTCGTATCTATGTTCCTCTCTCTCTCTTATCTGATTGATTGAATTGATTGAACACTTTAATTAACAGATTGCAGAATGGGTACAGTACAGTACAACTCAATACACACAATTGTTAAGGGGATGCAGACCAGAGAAAGACTTTCGTCTTGTTTACATCAGGGTCCCCCATTTTCAATTCATAATGACATTTATGACATACACAACATACAGATAAACAGTACTGTTACATTTGTGACATACAAGTCAAGATATGCAAATATACAGTACTGTTAAACAGAAATCCTAACAGTAAATATATAAGGGGGAGGGTACATTAGGAGGGGGTGGGAGGGTGTTCGGACATTTACGGGGGCCAGTTTCGAATAGCAGCCTCCCGTAGGTGCTCTTTGAGAGCGGTTTTGAAGGTGGGTAGGGATTTTTTACGGCTGTGGGTAGGGCGTTCCACATTGATGTGGCATAATTGCTAAACGTGTTTAGTCCCTTGTTTGAGCCGAATCTGGCACATGATTTGTGGAACTCCCTCTGGTGTTGTGGTCGTGGTATTCACTGACCTTTGGGAAATATTTCGACATGTACATGGGTATCTTAGTGGTGTTGTGTATCTTGTAGACCAGGCCCATTGCAAGCTGCTGTACTCTGTCGTCTACTCTAAGCCATCCTAGGATGTCAAAATGGGCAGGGGTGAGGTGGGTTCTAGGAGTAAGGGCTGAGTCGTCCACAAACAGGAACAAGTTGCAGTCACAAGCTGACGACATGTCATTTGCATAAATTAGGAACAGTAACGGTCCTAGTTCTACGGTCTATCTATCTCTCTCTCAGCTCTCTTATCTGTCTCTCTCTTACAGTATAATCTATCTATCTATCTATCTCTATCTATCTATCTATCTATCTATCTATCTATCTATCTATCTATCTATCTATCTATCTATCTATCTATCTATCTATCTATCTATCTATCTATCTATCTATCTATCTATCTATCTACAGATACAGCACTCAAAACTCAAACCTCTCATGCCTCTCTACCACTCTCTACCACTCCTCTATTGTTCTTGACCGGGCCAGATTTCACACCTCCACTTCCTCCCACAGGCTGGGCAGATTTTCATCTTAAATTTTTATTCGTCCCAAATGTCCCAGCCCCATCAGATTTCTTAGCTTTTTTCACTGTTTACTTATCATGCATTGCAACACTAATATATGGTCAGTACCCCAAGTCAGACTGCCCATATAAAAATTATTTTGGGGGTCTGAGGGCAGTAGCCCCCGACCCCCTCCCTGGGGAAGCACTTAAGTTAACTACCCTCCCTTTGTTCCCCCAGCCAACACCCCCGGAAAATTAACACCTGAGTAGACTTAAGTGGCACACAAGCAGCAACAAGCAGCAGACAAGCAGCAGAATTGGTTTGATTTTTGAGCGCTGCGTCTGTATCTATCTATCTATCTATCTATCTATCTGCCTCTCTCAACTCTGTCTCTCTCTCTGTCTTTCTCTCTCATCCCTCTCTTCCTCTCTCTGTCTCTCTCTCACATTCCTCTCTCTCTCTCTCTCAAGCTTTCATCCCCCTTCTTCTCTCTTTCCTCTTCTGTCTCTCATGACTTGTGTCGTGTGTGTGTGTGTGTGTGTGTGTGTGTGTGTGTGTGTGTGTGTGTGTGTGTGTGTGTGTGTGTGTGTGTGTGTGTGTGTGTGTGTGTGTGTGTGTGTGTGTGTGTGTGTGTGTGGGTGTGGGTGTGGGTGTGTGTGTGTGTGTGTGTGTGTGTGTGTGTGTGTGTGTATGTGTGTGCGCATGCATGTTACTCTGCCAACCCGTGCCTCATTATGTGCTGCTCTGTCACACAGCCCGACTCCTCTAGGTGCTTAATGCAGACAGTGGACTCATTAGTGAAAATAGCTGATCCCAGTCTCTTCTCCCCCACGACTCCACAGATGAGACCTCGTTCGAAGCCGGGGTCAAAGTTCAGATCCACAGCCAGGACGAGCCCTCCTTCATTGACCAGCTGGGCTTCGGAGTGGCGCCTGGGTTCCAGACGTTTGTCTCCTGCCAGGAACAGAGGGTAGGCGTGTTCTTTACTGTGTGGCCTGGAAGCCTGAATACTTTTGACAACAAATGTTTGTTTCCGTGTTTCTGATTGGCCAGGTCATTTCTGGTCATGTGGCATGTACGGCCAATCGTGGGACCGCAAGTGTCTACACTGGTTAAGCTTAGGCGCTCTTTCGAAGTTGGTTAAGGTTAGAGTTTGTCTTAAAGCATGGCGATAGAACGCCAGGTAGTTTGCAGGCTGTTAGACGCGGAAATAGGCGCAGAACTTGCTGTCCCACGATTGGCGCACATGTCACATGACCTGGCCAATCAGAGCGCAAAACTCGCACGCGGAAACAAACATTTGTTGTCGAAAGTATTCACGCGGCCTGGAAGGGATTTACTAATGTGTTTCTCCCATGAAAACAATTAAGAGTTAAAGGTAGACATTTACCCTGGAACAGCTCATTTACCCTGCATCAGATAATTTACCCTGGATCAGCTCAGCCTTTAATAACAAATCTGCTGCTAAATATGCTGCTGATTGGGAAACCTACAGATACTTGAGGAAATTATGTAAGACCAAAACAAGGAATGCAAAATCCAGCTATTATATACTATTATTTCTGATCCTTCCTTACTTATCTCCCATGCTTTCCGTTATTACTTCTAACGGTTCATTTTCCTTTAGAAATAGCTTGCCTACTGATGTTTTTCATGCTATAAAAGTACAGTAAGTAGTAGTGCTGGTCCAGATTGTTTGGAACAAATGTGCAGCTCATGTAAGTTGAGCTTATAGGACTAGATATTACAATCCCTTAGATAATCAGCACTTTTTTGAATGGGGTAGTGGTAAAAGCTTCACTGGGGTCTTCAGGTGGGCACCCTCCTTCATTGGTGTTTCGTTGACAGGCCCACGACACCTCCGAAGGGCTCAACGGCAACACCTGGCGTCCCTTTTACCCCTCGATGGTTATTTTGCAGCCCAATTGGGGTCCTTTCTCTTAATCCATAGCCATCTGCTGCTTCGTTCGGCAGCCTCTGACAGTGTTTTGACAGCTTGTCGGAATGCCTGTCCTCGCACTCCCATCCCCTTAAGAAGCTTGGTTGTGGACATGGCAACAAATCCTCTAGAACCAACCTCCACCGGAAGCACCTGGGCACGCCAGCCGCGTTGTTCTGCCTCGGCTGCTATGTCGGAGTACTTCAGTCGTTTACGTTCATATGCTTCACCAACTGCAGCCTCCCATGGTACAGTTAGTTCCACAATGAATACAGACTTCTGGGAGGTTGACCACAAGACCAGGTCCGGCCTGAGGTTAGTTGTAATTATCTCAGGCGGAAAGATTAGTTTCTGGTCCAAGTCAACCTGCATTCTCCAATCCCGGGCAGTGTCCAGGAGGGTTGCCTCCACTCTTGCAGATGGCTTTGCTGGGAGCTGTCCTGCTCTTACAAAAGAAGTGGTGTTTGAGTGTCTAGGCATTGGGGGAGGGAGGGCATTGTTGGTAGTTCTCCTTCCTTCCAGGGTGATTGCCAGTTGTCTTAGGACCTGGTTGTGTCTCCAGGTGTAGCGCCCTTGGGACAAACTGGTTTTGCAGCCGGTGAGGATGTGCCTCAGTGTTGCGGGGGTTTGGCAAAGCACAATGTATCCCCTTGTAGATTTATTTAACTTGCCTCCATCTACTTTCTACTTATTCAATTCCCCCTGTATGGAAATGTGCCAGAGTTACCTCTCTTTACAAAGGTGGACTGGAGACCCATCCGATGTGAATATGTATCAATATTTATTTGTATCATTTGTACTATTGCTAAAATCTTTGAGAAACATATTTTAATCAATCATCACACTACATCAATCTGTTCAATATTTGATCTCCATCCCAAATTTCCAATCAGGTTTTAGACCTAACTTTTCCACCACCACAACTCTTCTTAAACTCACTGTGTTCTCATCCTTTCATAAAGGCCAACTCACAGGTGCAGTTTTGATCTATCTTTCCAAGGCTTTTCATATGGTTGATCACCACCTCCACCTTCTATTGGTTTAACTCAAAATGCTATCCTCTGATTTATTGCTTATCTTCATAATATATCAGTGTGTTGTATTTGCTGGTTCTCAATCTGACTATTGAATTGTTGAAAAGGGTGTTCCACAAGGTTTCACCTTGGGACCACTTCTTTCTTCTATTTGTATTAACCTCTTAACAGGCGTCCCCAAAAGTGGTCATTTTAGTTTTCGTGTTTGAGGACTGCATATTTTTTTTGCAAACCAATATACTATACTTTATACTTATAGCACACTTATAGCCTGCTCCTGAACATTGGTAAAACCAAGGAGCTGATCGTGGATTATAGGAGAGGACAGCAGGAGACACACACACCACTGAGTATAAACGGGGCTACCGTGGACAGGGTGAGCAGCTTTAAGTACCTGGGGGTCCACATCTCAGAGGATCTGACATGGACAACACACATAGACTCAGTCGTAAAAAAGGCGAAGCAGCGCCTCTACCACCTGAGACAGTTAAGGAAGTTCAGAGTATCTGGGAAGATACTCCAGTCCTTCTACTCCGGAGCTGTAGAGAGCATCTTGACTGGAAACATCACTGACTGGTATGGAAACAGCACGGCACAGGACAAGAAGGCCCTACAGAGAGTGGTGCGCTCAGCCGAGCGTACCTCGGGTATTGCACTACCACCCCTGCAGGTTCTATACAACAAGAGGTGCAAATCCAGAGCCTGCAGAATAATGAAAGACCCACACCACCCCAACAACAGCCTGTTCATGCTGCTGAGGTCAGAGGTCAGGCCTGCGAACCCCAGCTACGAGGACAGAGAGACTTCGGCTCAGCTTCTTCCCCCAGGCCATCAGAGCCTTGAACACTGAACTCTCCACACACAAGCACACATGAGCACACACACGACACACACACTGTACACGCTCACACACTAGCAGCCACTTTAACATGAGCAAGCACACACTCATGCTGCACACGCCCACACTTATGGCCACTAAGGAAAGGTCACTTTAAAAATAGTATAGTAACAGTAACAGTGTATTGCACTACCAAAGGACCTAGCATGTCCTCCATGCTCTGTAAATAACTTATGTACAAATACCGATATGCCCTACTATGTTACTTGTTTATTGCACAATGTTGTTTTATTGGATTCTATTATATGTTGTTACTACTGTATTGCACATCGTTGCGGGCAAGACCACCCGCATTTCATTGTATACTTGTATGCCGTGACAAATAAAACTCTTGACTTGACTTGACTTGCATGAGCCTGTTCTCTTTTGAAAGAAAATTCACTTTTAGTGCTAATGAAATAGAGTAACATAGGTCTGAACTTGAGTTGTAGAAAAACTTGTTACTCACAAAAGACACACTGGGTACATAGCCTGAGGTCTTGTGTAGTACATGTCCGAATTTCATAAAATTCCGTTCAGAAATGAGTGATTAGAAGCGGTTTTGGTAAAAGGTGAGAGAGCTCAGAAAACGATTTTCTCACAGACTTCAATGCATTCAACGGAGAATTCTCTTCCTGTTTTGGCTTGTGACTTTTCACCTAGATCCATGATTCGCTCATTCCCAGGTCGGGTACCATTGGAAAGCCCGACTCATTGGTTACAACCCTGTCCGAGATCGCCAAATGATTGACAGAGGTAGAGACTCGAGAGTCGGGAGTGGTATTTGAAAAAATTTAAAGTCTGCAACTAGATGTCACTAGAGCACCAGCATGTCAGACCAAAACAATGGTGTGCTTACATACTGTGGGGTACGTTTCGTATGTTGTACCATCAAACTAAGTTCAGATTAAACTGTCAAAACTAGGCGTTGCCGATCAAATATGAATCAAGATCCTACAAATGTATATCCTATTTCTCCCATAAAATGTTGTCAGAAACATATTTTAGGTCCAACTTTAGATTGAAGAAGAGCTGAGCGAGCAAGCTACCAAAACAAAGAACAGAGATGCTTGGATTACAACACACAGAGGGAGTGTCACTTCATTCTCTGCTCAGGGCAACATTACTCCACTATATCTGTTACATAGCAATAGCTGGTTGTTGCTATATTAATGTTCATAATCCCCAATATTTAAGCATTACATCACGCGCAGGAGTGGTTTGTGACCAATAAACCATGCCTAGGGGTGGTCGTTAGGCCCGAGGCGCAGCCGAGGGTCGTTAGACCCCCCTAGGCATGGTTTATTGGTCACAAATCACGACTACAAGTGGTGTAAAGCTTTTATACAACTGCCAGATTCATCCAACCTTATTTCTATACAATAAACACACATTAATCGAAGATTTATTGAAAAAACCATCCGCCAGAAAAAGTAGTTCCCACAACTACAAAAAAGACAAGTTGCCTCCATGTGGAAGCAGCTTGAAGTGCATCCAACCAAACTAACACATCCAACTGTGTATTATTGGAATGATTGAGAGAAGTTGCCTCATGTGGAAGCAGCTTGAAGTGCATCCAACCAACTAACACATCCAACTGTGTATTATTGGAATGATTGATTGAAAATTTTATTACCAGATGCAGAATGGGTACAATACAGTACGGCTCAATACACACAATTGTTAAGGGAATGCAGACCTACTTTCCATAGAACTTCATTCTTAGATGCTTCTATATAAAGTAGGTAAAACAAATTAAAACGTTTTCTTTGCCCTATAGGAAAAAAACGTTTTCTTCGCCCTATTTTTTTATTTATTTCTTTTAGCCTAAACTTAACCAGTTGGAAACCAGGGGTACAGTAATAAAATTAGCAATCAACCAATCAATCAATTCAATAGACCATGCTCACTTAAAACAGCGCTGCTTCTCTCTCAGTCTGACTCCCCCGCTGTTGCAGACAGGAGTGTGTGTGTGTGTGTGTGTGTGCGTGTGTGTGTGTGTGTGTGTGTCACAGTGTGTGTGTGTGTGTGTGCGTGCGTGTGTGTGTGTATGTGTGTGTGTGTGTGTGTGTGTGTGTATGTGTGTGTGTGTGTTTGTGGGTACGCCAGCGTCGGACAGTGTGAGAGAGAACGCTGCAGTCAGTAGAAAGTAGGAAGGAAGAAATTTAAATCAATCAATTAATCAATCAATCAATCCGCGATTTTTCTTTTGTTCTAGATTGACTCAAGACCCATCAATTACATCATCCAACATTGTTTAAAGGACTAACACATTCCCCTTGACAGAATCGCTTCATATTTAGTCGTTATGGTGCTTTCAACATAACCATTTGTTGTCCGCGATCTTGTTTTCTCCCGGAGTGAGCCGGGGAGTGATATGTGATTCGGTTGTGGGCGGGTCCTGAGCCCAGGACCGTGGATTGTTGCCAATAAAGACGTGTAAATGGCCAATCAGAATCGAGAAATTTGCATGCCGTTGTATAATGTGGAATACAGCACCTTTAACCCTTTCACTACCACACTACAGAAGAGTAACCTTTCACTACCACACTACAGACGGTTAACCTTTCACTACCACACTACAGAAGGTTATATTATCGTACTTGGCCATCGCGTCCCGCTCTTAAAGCCTATCGAGATATACCTCATCTCATGTACCTATTGTACTCCATCAACGAAAAAAACACGTACACCTACACCTGCCGGGTCCCGCCCCTATGGATACGTGCTGTATCCAACCAACTTACTGCTTATCTCTTACAGAATGACCTCCTAGACCCCAATCAGTCTGGCTTCCGGACTGGCCACTCCACAGAAACGGCCCTCATTGCGGTCACAGAGGCACTTCACTTAGCAAAAGCGAAAGGCCTCTCCTCTGTCCTGATTCTCCTAGATCTATCTGCAGCCTTCGACACAGTCAACCATCAGATCCTCCTCGCGGCCCTCGCAGGAATGGGAGTGGCTGGATCTGCGCTGACATGGCTGACATCATACCTCAATGACCGCTCCTACCAAGTGTCATGGAGAGGGACTCTGTCGGCCACCCGCCTCCTCCGGACGGGTGTCCCCCAGGGCTCGGTCCTAGGACCCCTTCTCTTCTCCCTCTACACTAAATCACTGGGTAACATTATCACGTCTCATGGCTTCTCATATCATTGTTATGCCGATGATACTCAACTCTTCCTCTCCTTCCCTCCCTCAGATATCCACGTCTCTGAGCGGATCTCGGCCTGTCTGTCCGACATCTCCGCCTGGATGACGACCAACCACCTCAAACTGAACCTAAGCAAAACAGAATTGCTCCACCTGCCGGCCAAATCCTCCCCCCTGACCGACCTCTCCATCACAGTCGAGAATGCAGCTGTGACCGCGTCGCCGACCGCCAAGAACCTTGGTGTTGTCCTCGACGACCAGTTGAACTTCTCTGCTCACATCGCAGCGACAACCAGAACCTGCCGATTCCTCCTGAGCAACGTCAGAAGGATACGCCCCTTCCTGACAAAAGAAGCCACCCAACTCCTCGTCCAATCAACAGTCATCTCCCGCCTCGACTACTGCAACGCACTGCTAGCTGGCCTCCCGGCCACTGCCACCAAGCCTCTTCAACTCATTCAAAATGCAGCGGCCCGCCTGATCTCAAACCTACCGAAGTCGGCCCATGTCACCCCACTTCTTAGGGACCTGCACTGGCTCCCCATTGCTGCACGTATCCGTTTCAAGGCCCTCGACCTAGCATACCGTGCGGCAAAGGGAACCGCTCCCGCCTACCTCCGGTCAATGGTCTCTAACTACACACCCTCAAGACCCCTACGCTCTGCATCTTCTGGCCGCCTCAGATCTACTCCTATCCAAGCTCCCGGAGGGTCATCAAAGAGAAGCCGCCTATTCTCAGTCCTTGCCCCACAATGGTGGAATGAACTACCCATCCCAGTTAGGACAGCCGAATCCCGTCCAATCTTTCGCCGTCGACTAAAGACTCACTTCTTCAACCATTATCTGAAATGATAATAAAAAAAATAAATAAAAAATCTAACCCCGACTAACCTTAATGTCATGCACTTGTCCTAATAAACTAACCTACACTGTAACACGCAACACTTTGATGAACATTGTTACTCAGCTGATAGAGTTATACCCTTCTTGCTGTCTTGTCGCACAGAACTTGTAAGTCGCTTTGGATAAAAGCGTCAGCTAAATGACTAAATGTAAATGTAAATGTATAAGACAGTAGGCCTGGTCACCAAACACTCTTCCTCTATTTTCGTTTCCATCATAACGGTCGCAGTGCACCTTATGTAAACTAGTTGTTATGAAAAGATTATGAGAAATTGCGTAATGTTGAAAGTTTGCTTACCCCTGGAATCTTCGGGGCATGTTTCAGCGACACGTCGGGCCTATTCTGATGTTTCCTCGTCTGGTGACAGCAGATCCAGGAGCAGCGTGCAAGGTTGGCTATCGGGCCGGCTTGTACACAGGTAGGCCCTGTGTCATCAGGCATGGGTATTAGTGTTAGTAATGCTGGGTTGTTTTGTTACACAACCATGTTGTGTGTCGGCGCCAGGGGCGGGATGGTTTGGTGGACGTTTCACTGCAGTGAACGGGTTCCAAACGGTCCTGGAAGCGTGCTCCGTGCTGTTAAACAACTAATGCTAACGCTACATGCTAATGCTAATGCTACATGCTAACACTACTGCTACGCTGTTCTAATGTCTCCGCCGTGGGATGTTGTCGCTTTTCCCTCCTCTTGCTCGGTTCATCAATGAAGGTCAGTCGGTAGCTGATGTGGGGGTTTTGCTGAGTCCTATTTACCTTTTTACGGGTAAATGGGTTGACAACAGGGTAGGCCGTGGCTAGGTAGCCTAGCCAGGTAGCGTTACTCCTGTGTCCCGGTGGGGTTTGTTGAACGGTGTTCCCACCTGGGAGCCGATGCTTGAGGCTCGGCGGGTAGCAGTAGAGCTATACTACTGCAGGATGGGACTTAACGGCGGCCCGTGTTGTGGCTCAGCTGACTGTTTTCTGTCCATAGTAGCGTTGAACGCTATGCTATAGTAGTGTAGTGGGCTACTGTTTTGTTCTGTCTCTCTGCTATGAGAAGGTCTGTCTATGCTACAGCTTTCTCTTCTCTCAACCATTCATGCTGACGGTCAATCGGTGTCTATTGGGGGAGTAGTGCGGGGGGGGGGCTTTGTTTACCTTTTTTGGTAAATGGGCTAAGCTGGGGCTGGTGTGCTGTTGTGAATATTTTGAATTAATGCGGGACTGGTTCTCTCTGGTCCGCCTCCCCTTAACGTTGTGTATATGGGCTTGCTCATTCTACAGTATTTTGTGGTGTTAGTTCTTTTATTCATTTAACCCCTTCATGGTGCACACCACAGTGGAGGTTGCTGTTTGCATATTGACATATTGAAACAGTGCCCCGCCCGGCCGACGCCATGGGTGGGTCGGCTTGGCGAGTGGCTGGTGGGCTGCTAAAGCCTGTACCGCCACGGTATGGAATTGGCAGCGATTAGAACTGTGTTCGAATTGCTGTTTTTTCTATCAAAAAAATGGTGTCTGGTGGCGGGGCCTTGAGGGCCAGCCGACGTCGACACATCGCGCGAGGTTGTTGACGTTATTAGCTTTGACCTAGCCGCAAGCTATAACCGCTCAGGGTTCCCCTCTCCGCAGGGGATTTTGGTCTTCTGCTGGAGCGCGGGCGGTATTGTCCTAGGCCCCACACCGCCTCACACCGCGCAGCCAGAAGAAGAGAGAGCACGGCCTCGTCAGCGGCGATGACGAGGCCCTCAACAGGCGGCCATGTTTCCCCCGCCAGAGGTATCCTGGGCGTTGATTCGACAGGTGTCCACAAGGCCGACAGCCTTGGCGGCCGAGGGATCGGCCATGTTGGATGGGCTCGGCTTGAACAACAAGCCGTCGCCGTCCTGCCGCGAGCAGCCCGCTCTCCGATCACTCCCTCCCCCAACACCAGCGGAAAAAGGGGGCTCTGATTGTTTCCTTTGGCTGCGGGCCGCGTGCCTTCGTTGAAGCGCGGGCGGCCCCACTTTTCGCTTCTCATGGGGACAGGGGCTGACACCCAGTTGATGGCTGAGCCTGGGTCTGTCCGTGAGAATGTTGTGCTGTCAAGCGGCTCCCACACCATAAGCTGTGTTGGTTGAGCCTGGCGTTACGTCTGTCAACTATAAGTGTTGTCAGCAGGGGGGCTCGAAACCTTTTGAGGCACACAGTGCGGGCTTCCCCGGCCTCGCCTTCGCCAGGCCAGGTATCATGTTGGTACCTCCCACTCCCGCGAGATCGGCAGTGGTCTGAAATGAAGAGGTGCGCGTGATTTAGGTGGTAGTAATATCACTGCAGGGCTACGGTGTGTAGGAACCCATGGGGTCCTCACACCTTGCATGTCCGGCTGCAGAACAACTCCTCAGCATGTTCTGGAGGGGTGTTCAGTGGGGGGGCTTTTGTCACCTAGATTGATGTCAGCTTCCCCCGTATCAAACCGGCCCTTTCTGTCGGGGTCCCCCCTTGGGTGTGATTGCCTCGTGGGTAGTGTCAGGTTCCGACCCGACTCCACGGAACGCTCTGCTCGCAAGGGTCCAGGGTTGGCTACGCACAGCGGGTGGGACCGGGCCAACTATCTACAGTTCCTGGCGGACCTGCGCCACATGGCGGCGGGTGCGTTGGGAGTGTCATCACATATGACTACGGCAGTACCATATGTCGAGGTGGATGGAGAGAATGCTGAGGCGGGGACTTGTGTTTACACAACCCCACCCGTTTTCGGGTTTGGTACAGACCCTATTGTCAGGGTCACCAGCAGTGACAGCTCTGGTCAATGAGATCCAATCTCTGTGGACGAAGCAAGCCATCGTTGTGGCGTTCTCCTCCCGGTGTTCTCTGGTGCCTGAGAAATCGGGAGGGGGGGGGTGTCAGACACATGCTGGACCTGTCCCATGGGAAGGTTCAGCATTTTTTGGATCGTCTCCTACCTGTTGAACACTGTCAGGTGGGGGTCTGGTTCTCCTCCATAGACCTGTAGGATGCGTTTTCGCATCTCCGATCTTCCATCCTAGGGCTTACCTACGCTTCCTTTGCAGGGTTAGCGTATGAGTACCAGAGGCTGCCGTTCGGTTTTCTCTGGCTCCCCGCATCTTCACCAAGTGCGTGGAGGCCGCACTGGGGCCTCTGCGTCGTCAGGGGTTACGAAGTGTATTCTGCCCTGACGACGTTCTGGTCCTTCGCGGTCAAGGTGGATCGTCGGGTCTCGTACCAGGCAGGTCCCTACCAACCTGGGGTTTGCTGTAGACTGGAAGTAGAGTACTCCTCTTCCCAGTCACCAGGCGGCGGGCGGCTGGCTATGGGCGTCCTCCATCTGCGCGGCCTGAGGGCTCCCCACATCCCCGGCAGGGTGAATGTGGGTACAGGTGTACTGTCGCGGGGCGGTCTTCATCCTGACGGGTGGGGGTTACGTCCAGACATAGCCAGGCAGGTCTGGGACCGATGCCGTGCCGCCTGGGATTCTTCCCCATACATCTGTTAGGTCAGTTGTTGGGACGGGTACGTTGAGGGGCGCAGGTTCTTGATCCTGATGGTGATACCATCCGGAATGCGCATGCTCCCTCCACTGTCGCGCTTTACGCGGGCAGATGGCGTATGTTCCAAGTGTGGTGTAAGGCGGGGGGCCGGGACCCAGTCTTCTGCCCCCTGGATGCTGTCCTTAGTTACCTCCAGTCTCTCCTTGATAGACTGTCGGCTTTGACGGTGAGGGTATATGCAGCAGCTATATCCTCCTATCATGAGGGATTTGAGGGGGATGTCTTGTTCAGCCACCCTCTTGTGAAGCGTTTCCTGCTTGGCGCTCGACGCGTTAAGCCGGTGCAACGCTCTTTGGCTCCGAGTTGGGATCTTCAATTGGTCCTCGGTCGGTTGTCCTTGGCCCCGTTTGAGCCTCTTGAGCAAGCGCCGTTGGAACAGCTGTCGTTCAAGACCGCGTTCTTGCTGGCCGTCACCTCCGCTGAATGCGTGGGTGTGCTTTGTGCTCTCTCGGTACGACCAGAGTGACTGTCTTTCGTTCCGATTGCGGTGCCACTCTGCGGCCTAATCCTGCCTTCGTGCCTGTAAATATCCGGAGTTCTTCCGCTCCAGGGATATTGTGGTTCAGGCGTTTCATCCGCCTCCTCACGAAACAGCGCCTGTCCCATTGGTTGTGCGAGGGCATTGCCCTCTGCTACACGTTGGCTGGGCAGGATCCCCCTGGGGGCGTCAGGGTGCACTCCACTCGTGGGATGGCTGCCTCTGCCGCTCTCCTGGGTGGGGCCTCGGTGGAGGACATCTGTGCTGCAGCTTCATGGTCCTCCCCGGGCCCCTTTGTAAGGTTTTACCTAGGGATGTCCCGATCCGATCACGTGATCGGAATCGGCGTCGATCACGTGCTTTTCAGAGTATCGGGGATCGGGAAAAAATAATAATAAAAATCGGCAGTCAAAAAAAGAAAAATTTTATTCAACAAACATGACCATGTCCACGTCTTAAACTCATACGGAGGCCTTAGTTTTGGTTTTAAAGTACATATAATATATCATCATTAATGTATTTATTGTCACACAGAGCAGAATAATTATCCACAACAAACACATTCCCCTTTAATTTTCACCGTTGCAACAAACATTCCCTTTAATTTAGACGCTACACGCTACACGCGACCACAACAACAACACGTCGCTCCCGAAACACGGTTAATATCCACTGACTTGAGCAGCTAGACTTAATGTCAGAGGTTTGGAACTAAGCATTTTAAAAGAAAGTCAAGCCAGTTGCAATGTTTGCAAGGAGGAGATTCCGCGTGGAGGAAAAACTCATGAAGCAGCAGGCTGGAGGCGAAGTTTTCAGACTAAATTTTCACCTGGAGGATAACGTTACGTGACTGAGGTTTATCGTCGGCGTTTCAGACCAGAATGGACCATTACGTAAGTCGAACACTGAATGTATACTAATGTGCAAACATATATTGAAACTTTTAATATTTCTCATATGAAGCAGAAGCACATTTCTCAGGGTGAATGTAATAACAAAAGCCTCCGCTCTCGCGCCCCGGACTATTATAAGCAACAGATGGGCTTGTCTCGCTCTGCCAGTTTCTGACAAAAATGCGTCAAAATTGATTACTAATGTGAAAGATCGGATCGGAAACGATCGGATCGATAGATATTTAAAATCACATGCTCGGGATCGGATCGGAAGCAAAAAAAGGCGATCGGGACATCCCTACCTCATGGACATGACCGGGGGTTCTGTCTCCCAGGTGGTTCTGGGGTCTGTGGCCTTTCCTGCTTCCCGTCCTTTGGTAGGGTAGCAGGAGTGTGTGGGTATGGGCCACAGTGTGTAGGTCACACGTGGTTCCGCCTGTGCTGTGTGTTCAAGGGGTTCTAGTTCCCTCTTGCTCGCACTCAGGTGGAGTTGACTGCGCCCCCCCTTCATTAGGAAGGATGGGGTGATGGGGCTCCCCAAACCCCTTGATGTGGGCTTACGGGTCCTCAGGGGGTGCATCTGTCGGGCCTCGCGTCCGCTCTAACCCATATCTCGATAGGCTTTAAGAGCGGGACGCGATGGCCAAGTACGATAATATAACGTAAGGTTATGTATATAACCTAGTTATATGAGTACTGGCTAAGCATCCCGCTCTTAAGCGGCCCTGAGTTCCCTTTTGAGGGATCTTTTACTGGAAACAGGATTTTTGGCGAGGAAGAGTGTTTGGTGACCAGGCCCACTGTCTTATAGGCTACGCCTCCATAGGGGCGGGACCCGGCAGGTGTAGGTGTATGTGTTTTTTCGTTGATGGAGTACAATAGGTACATGAGATGAGGTATATCTCGATAGGCTTTAAGAGCGGGACGCTTAGCCAGTACTCATATAACTAGGTTATATACATAACCTTACGTTAACCCTTTCACTACCACACTACAGACGGTTAACCCTTTCACTACCACACTACAGAAGGTTAACCTTTCACTACCACACTACAGAAGGTTAACCTTTCACTACCACACTACACGGTTAACCTTTCACCACCACACTACAGACGGTTAACCTTTCACTACCACACTACGCGGTTAACCTTTCACTACCACACTACAGAAGGTTAACCTTTCACTACCACACTACACGGTTAACCTTTCACTACCACGCAACAGACGGTTAACCTTTCACTACCACACTACACGGTTAACCGTCTGTAGTGTGGCAGTGAAAGGGTTAACCTTCTGTATTTTTGCAGTGAAAGGGTTAATGACTTCCCTCAAATAATATTTTCTCAAATTGTCTTGTTCATCGTTAATGCTGATGACACTGTTATTTACACGTCTAATTCTGATGTACTACAAATCCAGAATTCTTTACAGTTCGATTTTAACTTGGTCCAAAAAATGGTTTCTTACCAACGTACTTGAATAGGAAGAAGTCCTGCAACATGGTGTTTGGCACCACGCTCTCATATCCCTTCCATTACTCTTGATGATGGGTCGTCCCTTGAGAAAGTTGATTCATTGAAATATCTTGGACTTTGTTGTTGATTTTATTATAAAGATAACATAAGGTTTTCTGAGTTCACTTCATCGCTCTGTGGTGACTCATCACGCACAATGGTGCAGACATTCACTGGACTTTAGGAGCGGAGGGAGGGCTCCTTTAACACTCGGGATTCTGGGAAACGGGGGGGGGGTGTTATTGTGTACATATGTCAGCTGTCAGCTGGCTGCTGTCACCACTACTACTACTAACGTCAACGTCTCTGCACTCTATGCATGTATGTAAATGTATGTTGGGAAGTAAAGGAAAGAACTCAACCGCTGTTTAATCCTTCTTGCACTCCCACAGCTCAATTAATTGTTTTACATTTCAAGTTAGAAGAGGAATTTCTCAGTCGATACTACCTACTATTGATCATGCTGACATTGTCTATCAGAACACCTCGGACACGTATCTTAGGCCCCTTAATGGTGTATATTATGATTCAGATGTAGATGTGTTTTGAGGTGTCCATATAGAACTCACTATTGTTTCATGTATGAATCGCTTAATTGGTCGCAGCCTAAATATACAGTAGAAGACAGTTTCACTGGGTTTGGTTCATCTTCAAATGTGTTTATTTAAATTGTCCTTCTTACTTGAAACCGTTTTTGGCTCCATGTACAGTAGATCCACTCAGACAGATGCAATATCAATTTTTTTCAAATCAGTCAAACGCAGGTCATTCCAATACAAAACTCCATCCGACTGGAATAATATTTTTCTCTGAGATCTATTACCTCTTTTGCACTGCTTCAGGACAAACAACCAGTTTGTGCTTTTAATGAGTGCATACTTACATTCTTCAGTTTATTTGTGTTTAGTTGTTTGATTGCTCCTTATGTGAATGTAATTGATTCGTTGTTTTGGTCATTGTAGCCAATGTTTCTTGTACAACAGCTGAGGGCTGGGGGTGTGGGTGAGAGAGGGTGGGCTGTCTGTATCTGTGTATTATTATCTGTATCTGTGTATTATTATCTGTATCTGTGTATTATCATCTGTGTATTTGCGATGTGTTTTACCCTTGAAAATGACATGCTACATCTCAAGGGGCTATCCATTCAAAAACTTCTCATTGAATTAATGTTCTACACTAGAAACAGCAGCAGTGCAATTGACCATTGACAACACATTGACAGTGTTTCCCCTCATGTGTCACCAGTGCCACTGCTGAATATTTTGCAACGCTGCTGTGAAATCATCTGTGTGTGTATGTCTGTGTGTGTTTGTGTGTGTTTGCGTGTGTGTGCATGTGTGCACGCACATGTGTGAAACCCATGCACAATCAACAGGGGAAACACTGATTGGTTGACATACTGTGTAGCAACCAATACCCATGCCATCAGGGACAACCCCTCCCACCCACTATACACAGACTTGGCTGACAGAAGGAGCACGTTCAGACTCCCAAGATGTACTGTAGCACTGAACGGCACAGGACGTCCTTCATTCCGACAGCCATCAGACTTTACAATGCATCACTGCATCACTGAGCACAGGGTGACAGTACTATCTCTGGACTTTTACAACACACACTATTAATGTGTCTGGAGGCCAGTGTGGTAATCCACAGAGGCCGGGTAGTGACTTCACTATACAAGTTAGTTGGCTGTTTGATGTTTGGGGCGACAGTGGCTCGGGAGATAGAGCCAGTGGCGGCCGGTGGGTACTTCGCCACTAGGGGCGCTATACCAAACATTTTGCAAAATGCAAACATGTACAGTACAGTACCACACAACACTCATGGCAAGACGTGAGCGATTCGACTCACGCTCACGGCAATGAATCGGCTCTTATGAACGAGTCGCTCAGCTGTTACTACAACAACACACAACCAGTCAAATAAAGTATAGTCTAGACTCTAATTCACAACTTGAAACACAATATATAAATAGAAAAGTTAGAAACAAAACTCGCCCGTCTACAAACACAGGCAGATCTCTCCCTCTCTCCTTCTCTCTCTCACACACAGCGCGACGTGGAATCGATTCGTTACACAATCAGACCTATTATATACCAAGAATAACTTCAGTATGAGTACAGGGCTGTACACATATTTTGCATATTGTTAAACGAGCCAAGGCTAGCTATTAAACTATCGATATGAATCAAAAATCTGGGACCCTGATGTAAACAAGACAAACGTCTTTCTCTGGTCTGCATCCCCTTAACAATTGTGTGTATTGAGCTGTACTGTATTGTACCCATTCTGCAATCTGTTAATAAAGTTCTCATTCATTCATTCATTCAAACATAGACGATATTGAACAAGCCATAATCCACATATTTTCAATCCGAGAGAGCTGCAGTAGTTAAATCAATGAGCCATCGACATAGTCGTCAACCTGGCGCTGCTCTGATGGCTGCCTTTCTGATCGCTCCGACGAGACTGTGCTTTATTTTGTTAATTTTTATAGTATTAGGAGTTTTATTTGCACCAACTGTTGGTGCATTATATGTGTATGACCGTCAGTCAATCATTGACATTGGATTAAGAAAAACTTACCGTTTGGATTGCTCTCTGGATCGGATCGCTGAACAGCAGAAATGGCCCGCCGAGATCCTTTGTTATGCCGGCCATGGACAAGACCACCAGAAGCCGCCGCGAAGACGAGGAAAGAGAGCCGGGGTCCGGAACAGACTGAGATCCAGACGACACCGTACACCACTTCCCAGTATATTGCTAGCCAATGTACAATCAATAGACAATAAACTGGATGACATCCGAGCAAGGATTCAATATCAAAGAGACGTTAGGGACTGCAATGTCCTTTGCTTCACCGAAACATGGCTAACACCGGAGGTTCCAGATCACGCGATTCAACCAGTGGATCACTTCTTTATCCATAGGAAGGATCGGACACAATCAGAGTCCGGTAAACAACGTGGTGGAGGTATTGCCTTCATGTTTAACAAAAATTGGAGTGATCCAACGAATGTGAAGGAATTATCCAATCACTGCTCCCCAGAACTGGAATATATAACCATCAAGTGTCGTCCTTTCTTCCTCCCGAGGGAGTTAACGGCGATCATCCTGGTCGGAGTGTATATTCCACCGCAAGCCAACAACAACGCCGCGCTCTCCAGACTCCATGACGAGGTAAATAGTATACAAGCGACGAACGTTAACGCCGCCATTTTGGTACTGGGAGATTTCAATAGCGCCAATCTGAGAAAGGTATTGCCTGATTTCTACCAGCATGTGACTTGCAACACCAGAGGCGGTAACATCCTAGATCACTGTTACACGCAATTTAAAGGTGGCTACAAGGCTCATTCTGATAGTGGCTTTGGCAAGTCAGATCACGCATCCATTTTCCTTACACCAAAGTACAGACAAAGAATTAAAAGTACTCCCGTAGTCTCGCGAGAGGTGCAGAAATGGGATGTGACGTCAGAGGATACGATCCGGTCAGTGTTCCACAACACAGACTGGATTGTATTCCGCGACACAGATAACATTAATGCCTACACGGAGACAGTGCTGGACTATGTCTGTACTAGGGTGAAAGAAACAATCCCCACTACCAAAATGAAAGTTTACCCAAATCAAAAACCCTGGGTAGACAAATCCGTCCGTGAAGCTCTGAGAGAGCGCACCAAAGCATACAATGACGGCCTAGTGGCAGGCAACATGAATGACCACAAGGTGGCGCAACACAACGTAAGGAGGACAGTGTCAGAGGCCAAACGGCGCTACAGGGATAAAATTGAACTCCAGTTTGAACAAGCTGACTCTAGAGCTATGTGGCAGGGGCTCAAAACGATGACAGACTACAAAGGCGCCTCCCTCAAACTGAACAATGACATCTCCTTAGCAAACGACCTCAATACCTTCTATGCGAGGTTTGATGCTGGTGATAACAACACCAGCTCACAAGCCTCGGCAATGGGGGGGGGGGGGGTCGGCTGCTGATGGAGGCGCAGTGTTCAGGGTAACAGAGCATGAGGTGAGGCGGACCTTTAAAAAAGTGAATATCAGGAAGGCAGCAGGTCCGGACGGCATCCCCGGCCGCGTCCTAAAAGTCTGTGCCGACCAACTGGCCCCAGTATTCACTGACATATTTAACCTGTCCTTAGAACAGGCTGTCATCCCCACCTGCCTGAAGAAGTCCACTATTATCCCTGTACCCAAAAAATCCAAGCCTGCTTGCCTCAACGACTACCGCCCTGTAGCTCTCACCTCCATAGCCATGAAGTGCTTTGAGAAGCTAGTAAAGGGCTACATCTGCTCCTCCCTCCCCATCAACATGGACCCCCTGCAATTTGCATACCGCCCCAACAGGTCCACGGAGGACGCCATATCCCATGTGCTGCACACAGCAGCATCACACCTGGACAAGAGGCAGGGGAACTATGTGAGAATGCTATTCATCGACTACAGCTCGGCATTCAATACCATAGTCCCCTCCATACTCATAGCCAAGCTCAGGGACCTGGGCTTGGGCTATGACCTCTGCCAGTGGGTCTTGGACTTCCTGACTGGCAGACCCCAGGTGGTGAGAGCAGGCAACTGCACCTCCTCATCCATCACCCTCAACATAGGGGCCCCCCAGGGCTGTGTTCTGAGTCCCCTCCTCTACTCCCTGTACACACACGACTGTGTGGCTCAGTGGAGTAGCAATACAATCGTCAAATTTGCTGACGACACAGTGGTGGTGGGCCTGATCTCTGCCAACGACGAGAGGGCCTACCTGGAAGAGGTCAAGGTCCTGGCGGGATGGTGCCAGGAAAACAGCCTCTCCCTGAACGTCAGCAAAACAAAGGAGATGATTGTGGACTTCAGGAGGTCGGGGGTCAAGGACTACAGCCCCCTCAGCATCGACGGGGCACCGGTTGAGAGAGTCAACAGCTTCAAGTACCTCGGAGCCCACATATCCGAGGACTTGAAATGGACCATACACATTAACAGTGTGGTGAAGAAGGCACGACAACGCCTCTACTTCCTCAGGCGCCTAAGGAAGTTCCAAGTCAGCCAGAAGATCCTTAAGAACTTCTACTCATGTACAATAGAGAGCATCTTGACCGGCAACATCACCTCCTGGTTTGGGAATAGCACTGCAAAAGACCAAAGCAGACTACAAAGAGTGACACGTTCAGCCGAACGCACAATTGGAGGGGGGCTCCCCACCCTCCAGAACATTTACTACAAGCGTTGCAAGGGGAAGGCTAAGAGAATTATTAAGGACTCGAGCCACCCGAACAACTGCCTCTTTGAACTGCTGCCGTCAGGCAAGCGATACAGGAGTCTCAAGGCGAGCACAGAAAGACTCAGAAGTAGCTTCTATCCCCAGGCCATCAGGCTGCTAAACGAACAATGAATGAACACTACACAACAACAACCACCAAACACACATAGCACACACATCCACACGCACACACTCACTTTAAACAAACACACTGTAGCACCCACTACACACACTTTATAGCACACACCCACTTTAAACAAACACACTGTAGCACCCACTCCCCACACTTTATATTTATGGATGAAGGATTGCACTACAACTCGTACACCTTACTGTAAATTGTACCTAAAATTGTACCTCATCCCATTTCTGCTTTGCACTAGATAGTACTGTACATTAGTACACTGCATAGTATTGTGTATTGTATATTATATGGTAACTCAGAACATTGTACATATGTCTATACCGAACAACTGTGACCTCATTTTCTTCTTCTAAATTCATGCTATATTATGTTATTATGTTATTTGATACTATCTTGTCTAGCACAGTCTCTGGAGCGTAACAGTAAGAAGCATTTTGTATGAAAGTATTCTGTACTTCTGTATGACAACTATTAAAGAACTTGAACTTGAACTTGAGTGTGGTAAGTAACGTTATTATTGCATCCAAGATTGATACACGGCTGGCTAGGCAGTTGGTAGTCATAGTCTTGTGTTATAAAATAAATAAACAATCAGCAATGTCTCGCTTCATGAATGGCCAGCAGTAGTACTGCTCCTAAAAAAAACTATTTACAAACGTTAACGTTAAGCACAGAGAGAGAGAGAGAGAGAGAGAGAGAGAGAGAGAGAGAGAGAGAGAGAGAGAGAGAGAGAGAGAGAGAGAGAGAGAGAGAGAGAGAGACACTGTTTAGTTGAAACGTCCAGGGCAGGAGAGCTTGATAAACGTGTATAATCCGCCATATAGCTTGTTAGCCAAGTGTTAGCTGAGCTCGTTAGCACAACACTCAACAAGTACATTCCTTTGTCCATTTCCGCTCGAACAGACTGCAAACTACCTGGCGTTCTATCGCCATGCTCTAAGACAAACTCTAACCTTAACCAACTTTGAAAGAGTGCCTAAGCTTAACAGTCTAAAGAACTTGCAGTCACGGCACGCTCGTCTAAGACAAACAGCTGCATGCATCTCACAACAACACAACTATCTCCACCGACCAACCTAGGACCAACCTAGGAACCAAGCTAGAAGCTAGAATTGGAACATTAGAAATTGGATTCGGCCAATCAGAGATCGTCTCTGTGAAATTCTGCCATGGAAAAAAATACTGGCGTCGGCCAATCAGAGAGCATCTCCGCGAAATGCGGCTATGGAAATTCTTCACGGAAGTTCACGCTGCTGCCTAGACCGCTTCAAATCGCGCTCGGATTCCAACATAATAGTCATATTTCAACGCACAACGCCGTATGCACTGATTGGCTGTGACGGAGACAGCGATCAAACTGTGACGCGCACTCAGAGCGCTATCGCTTCTAGCCCGGGCGAGAAATACGAAAAAATAAAAAAAAAAGTCACTTCCTGTTCAAGAAAACAAGTATTTCTTTTTTAATATAATAACGTTATATTGTGCATTGGAAACACAAACATACTTAAAATGAGTAAATATTATTTGTGCGGGAGCTTAGAGGACTGTATATAATTATCACCTTAGGGGGTGTGGTAGGATGCCTTAACTCTTAAACTAATTGTACCAAATACACAACTGAGTGAATAACTTAAAATGGAGTCACCTAAACTAGAAAGAGCGAGGAAACTGTTTGAATCATAATGCTTTTATATAAGCAAAAAAGGGGAAAAAAGATACATACAAAATATTGTTATCACGTTACACAATGCCTAATTAAATACTATTACTAAATTTAGATGGGCGCCCAAATAGTTCTATTAAAGTGTTCTGGCCAAACGTTGTCGCGGTTACCACTGTCAGAGGAACAATTCCCTCTGCAGGATGAGAGAGATGGAGAGAGTTAATAATCCTGGGGGGTGAGAAAAGGACCCGGATGAGTTCTGTGATGAGGAGTAGTAGACCGCTGCGTGGTGATGAGGGCGGGAAGACGCTGCCCGGTCCAATAGGCGCCACCAGTCTGCTCCTGCAGACCAGATGCACCGCTGTGGTGGATCCGAGTGTCTCGCTCCGCTCCGTGGTGCTGCACGGCGCACGCCGACAGCTGCTGCAGACACGCTGGTCCCCTCTGTACCACAGGCTACTGCTATGGCTACTTCTTAGGACTAGTTGTGTCCTTTTACAGCGACACAGACCCTATCTAAATGTTCTCTGGTCTGTGTTATATATCGACTGATATGTCCAGTATAGAGCAGCTATCGAAGCATGAGCCGAAGCTACTTTAGGTATTAGCGCCGAGCTAGCTAGCTTCGGCTAACTGGTAACGATAGATGGGGAATACTATAGTCCGCTGTAATATGCTAATCCCAGACGTTTACTAAACATCAAATTAGCTGGGTACTAAAACTCACTCTCTCTTGGTGGTATAATGTCCGCTTGGTAAGCCACTTTACATACTTGGTCACCGTCAAACTATAACGTTAACGAGAGCAACGCTGGGTGTACGTCTGCTCTCGCTGGGTGTCCGGTCAAGTTCAACGTCAACAAGCTCATTAGAGGAAGTGACGCAGATACGAGGGAACACTACCACCTCTGGCCCACTAGATGGCAGCACCGTCATATAACCTGAGATGCCATCAATAGGCAGACAGTGTAACATTATGTGGTAAATAATAACTTAACTCCCACATATTAACTTAAAGGGGGATTATTTTAGGTCTAATTTTACCTAATTGCAGACCCTTCAGCACAGCCGCCCCCTGATTTGCGGCGCTAATCAGTACTGAGGTCTGCTGAATGTCTAGTAGTCACTCAGGCTGGTCAGAGTCAGAGTACGGGGGTAGTCGGATCAGTCGAGCCACTGGTCTGTGGTATGTTCTTCCTCCGACATCCACGATAGCCGAGCGGACTCTTCCGTCTTGCCCTTTTACCACACTCTTCACCCCTCCGGTGAGCCAGCGGGCTCGGGGAAGCGCCTGATCCACGATCATGACTGGGGTTCCTGGTTCTAGGTTGCCTCTTTCAGTGATCCACTTGCGGCGGCCTTGCAGCGATGGGAGATATTCGGTGGTGAACCTCTTCCAGAATTGGTCGGCTAAAGCCTGACTATACCTCCATTGTCTTCTGCCGATGATCTCGGTGGAGGCGTAGACCGCAAAGGGAAGGGCCGCGTCTCGCCGCCCCATCAAAAGGCTGTTGGGTGTTATGGGGTCGAGATCGGCCGCGTCGCTACTGACGTACCCCAGTGGCTTGGAATTCAGAATGGCTTCAATCTCCACCAGCACGGTGTTGAAGACCTCTGCCTTCGGAACCTGTCCTCTGAGCGCGGCTGCTAGAGCAGCCTTTACTGACTTGACCTCTCTCTCCCACGTTCCACCGAAGTGGGGTGCATTTGGAGGGTTGTAGGAGAAGGTGACCTGTTGGGAGGCCAGCTCGTCCCTCAACTCCTCACTCATCTGGTGGTAACTCTTGATGAGTTCAGCTTCTCCTCCCTTGAAATTCATCCCGTGATCAGACCATAAGGTATGGGGTCGCCCTCTCCTTCCAGTAAATCGACGGAATGACTGGAGGAAGCTGTCTGTTGTCATTTCAGCCAGCACCTCGAGATGGAAGGCTCTCGTGGTGAGGCACTTGAAGATGATTCCCCATCTCTTAGCAGTTGCTCTCCCGATCTCCGCCTTGATGGTGAAGGGCCCGAAGCAGTCCATGCCCGTGTTGTGGAAGGGCGCTTCTTGGAGACGGAGGCGGCAGGATGGGAGGTCAGCCATTCGTGGCATGATGGGTTGGGCTCTGAGCTTCTGGCAGTCTGTGCATGACCGTTGGTAACGCCGCACAGCCTCCCGGCCGCGAAGTATCCAGAACCTTCTCCTGAGCTCCGCGAAGAGCCGCTCCGCTCCAGGGTGATACAATTTGGTGTCATAGTGACGAATCACCAAGTTAGTCACCGGATGCTTCGAGGGGAGTAGGATGGGGTGTTTGCTGTCCTCAGTGAGGCCCTGAGCCCGTCGTAGGCGGCCTCCGACACGTATGAGGTCTTTCTCGTCCAGTTCGGGGGCCAGTAGCCTCAGCTTGCTGTCTCTTGGTAGCTCCATCTTCCGTCCCAAGCACGCCATCTCGATCTGGAAGACCTCACGCTGCACCCTCTGCAGCAACATGATCTCAGCTGCGGCGTAGTCGTCGGCGCTGAGAGGGGTCGGGTCTCCGGGACCGGGGTTCCGGTGGTGGAAGGTACGTACTTGGAGCTCTTCTAGGGTCTGGCAATCCTCAACCTTGGGACCGTCAGTATTTGAAGGGTCTTGGAGTCCAGTGAGGCCGCAGAAGATGGACTTCTTAAGTTCCACCTCCACCTCTGCGTTCTCCAAGTTTGGAGGAGAAGACCAGTCTTCTTCTGGCTTGCGTAGGTAGTCGGGTCCACGGTGGTAGAGGTTGGGACGTGCCAATTCCTCGAGGGTCGCACCTCTGGTGATCACGTCCGCCGGGTTGACATCTGTCGAAACGTATCGCCAGCAGCTGATCCCCACAAGTTCTTGGATCTCTGTCACCCTTGTTCCCACGAATACTTTATATCTGCACGAAGTCGACTGGATCCACTGGATGACTGTTGTGGAGTCAGACCACATCGACACCACGTGAAGGGGGAGGTGCAGCTCTTCCTTCAGCATCTTTCCCAACTGGGCTCCACTTAGAGCTGCGCAGAGCTCCAGCCGGGGAATGGATTGCTGCTTCTTGGGTGCAACTCTTGAGCGTGCAAGAATGAAGGAGACGTGGACTGTGTCGTCGGGCTCCACCGCGCGCAGGTACGCTACTGCACCATATGCCTTCTCAGACGCGTCACAGAATACATGAAGGGAGAGCTGGCTGCCGGTCAGACTGACGCTCGAGGGAAAGTAGCTCCTGGGAAACTCGATCTGTTGGAGGGTGGGGAGCTCTTCTTCCCACTTCTTCCACTTCGCCCCGAGTGTCTCTGGTAGGGGGTCATCCCATCCCTTCGCCTCAGTCCACAGCTCGCTGACCAGAGCCTTGGCACGAGTCGTGTAGGGGTTGATGTAACCCAACGGGTCATATTGACTCGCCAGAGTACTGTAGATCGACCTCCTGGTTACGTAATGGCGAGTTTCGATTTTCTTTTGCCGGTAACACAGGGTGTCAGACTTGAAACGCCAGAGGAGACCCAGAGTCATTTCCTGGGCGTCCTCACTTGACTGGGAGAGCCAGGTCTCGCTGCTGTCAGCCTTCGCTTCGTCTGGGAGGTCTCGGACGACCTCAGGGTCGTTGGTGGCCCACTGGCGGACCTCAAAGCCAGCGGTGGCCAGGAAGGTGCGTATGTCATGCACCAGCTTGTAGGCCTCTTCCGCGGTCTCCACGCTGTGGAGGCAGTTGTCCACATAGAAACTGTGGTGGACAGCATCGGAGACTCCGGGGGGTGCGGCGCCGTCGTCGACATGAAGCTGCAGGGCGTAGGTGGCGCAACACGGGCTGCAGGTCGTCCCGAAGGGCAGCACCTCCCACTGATAGATGGACGGTTCCGGGTCGTCTGGGTTTTCTCTCCACAAGAACCTCATGAGTGGCTTATCTTCGTCGAGCAAACACACCTGATGGAACATGCGTTTGATGTCGCCACTGATGGCGGTCTTCTGTCGTCGGAAGCGCACCATGACTCCGAGGAGAGGAGGGGTCAGAGTCGGACCGGGCAGGAGATAGCGGTTGAGGTTCTGCTGGCGCACTTGAAAGCTGCAATTAAAGACCACTCTGTTCTTTCCGTTGTGCTTAACGTTATGGTGTGGAAGGTACCATGACTCGGTACTCCTTTCCGCCTCCTCAGGCTTCAGCCTCCTGACGAGTCCAGACTCTATGAGCTTGCTCATTTCTGTGGCGTAGGCGGCAGCCGTCTCGGGGTCTCTGCTGAGTCTTCTTTCAGTGCTAAGCAGACACGGCTTCGCTACTCCTGGGGGAACCTTGAAGGTCGGCATGGGCTCTCTTCTCAAGAGCGGTGTGGCGTATCTGAGGACACCGCGCACGCAGACACGCTTGGTCTTGGCTTGGAGAAGATCCATCGCCGCCTTATCTTCTTTGGAGCGAGTGTGTATCTTCTCATTTTTGTATGGAGCAATGTCCAGCTGCCATAACCTCTGAACATTCTCCAGCAATGCCTCGTCTTCGTGCCCCGCTCCAATGAAGAGGCAGTGGGTCTGACGGGCGTTCAGATTTCTTAGACTGATGGGGCCCTGCAGGGTCCAGCCTAGCGGAGTCTCCAGGGCGACGGGACATCCGGGTGGACCCGGGATGATGTGCTTGGGTAAAGTGAGGTTCACATTATCGGAGCCGAGCAGGAGGGTGGGCTTCACCTCCATTGCAGCGTTGATCCCCAGATTACGGAGATGTGGGTACCTCTTCATGAGGGACTCCATCGGGTAGCCGTAACTGGAGAGGCACAACCCGGCAGCTGTGAATACGCGGCTCACTTTGAAGACTTCCTTCGGCCGTCCGGCCGGTGTGAGGGTGAGGGCCACACTTTCTCCTTGAATAGTGGTGCGCCCTGGTTGGATGGTGAGGAGATCCAGCTCCTCTGCGTCGCCCACGAGTCCAAGGGCGATGGCAGCCTCACGCATCAGCAGCGTGCGCTCCGAGCCATCGTCAATAACCGCGTAGGTCTCCAGAGTCTTGTCGCGGTTCCGCAGGACCACCGGCACAATCTTCAACAGCACGCGGGGAGTGCTGCCCCTCACGGGGCCCACGTAGTAGTTGCGTAGCTCTCTAGAGGGCTCATCACGGACTTCCGCCACATAAGGCTTAGCCTTGTCGTCTCTATTGTTGAGGTCGTGGAGGGCCGTGAGGTGGATCTTCCCGCACCCGCTCTGTCTGCAGGGTCCCTTGAGGGTGCAGTCCTTTGCTCTGTGCTCACGGGCGCACTTCCAGCACCGCTTATTCTCTATTATCCACTGTTTCTTTTCCTCTGTAGTCTTCTCCTTGAACACGGGACAGTTGTCTAGCCAGTGGACCTCTGTGCAGCACTGGCATGGCGGCGGAGTCTTCTTCTCTCCTTTCTTCTGGGAGGAGAAGCCTCGTTGGCCTTTCGGGGGCCCTTGGTGCTCCTTTGATCTGGTTTCATGTACGGTGGTCAGCACCCTAACGGGCCGCCCCGTTCGGTCGGACTTGTCTCGTCCACTGCCTCTCGGCTCTTCCCGCTTGGGGAGGCGGATGTGCCTCATCTCCGACTTCAGGAACTCTGAGAGCTCCATCAGGGTAGACAGTGGCTGTTGGGGGTGGAGACGCTCGTGTTCCCGTCGGAACCTCTCTTCCCTTTCCTTTGGAAGCTTCCTGACGAAGCGTTCTACGTTGGAGCCTGCATAGAGCTCAGTGCGGCCGGCGGCTCCTTGAAACGTCAGGAGGCTCACCAGAGCCTGTACCTTCAAGGAGTATGCGTCCAGGGCGTGGTCGTCCTTTATGTCTGCCATTTCTCCCAGCTCGTGGATCTCCTCCAATATGTGGTCCCACGGGCGTCCCCAGCGCTCGTCCAGGGCCTGGAGAGACGAAGTATAGGGGGTGGGGGAGTATGCGTTGGCAGTGCATATGAGCTTGGCCGCAGGCAGCGTACAGTGCATAGACAGCTCGAGGAACTTCTGTTGCTCGCTGTGGTTGGCGGC
This sequence comes from Notolepis coatsorum, assembly GCF_963971535.1. Lineage (NCBI taxonomy): Eukaryota > Metazoa > Chordata > Actinopteri > Aulopiformes > Paralepididae > Notolepis > Notolepis coatsorum. Next base: position 96,818,763 of record NC_140181.1, on the reverse strand, counting down.
GCCCAGGAGGAACTCCAGACACATCCTCATGTCATGGTACTGACTTCTAGAATTGTCTTTGAAGAATGGGATGGCGCTCCCTGGTGGGCGCTGTGGGAGCGGGTCGTACCTAGGGGCCAGTGCAGTTACGGGCCAATGTTGATGGGATCTGGAGGTTGCTCTGTGTGTGGCGGGTAGCCGCTCACATTGAGAGCGGGGTGGCACCTCTCTTGGTGCCGTATATTCCTCCTGCAGACGAGCCAGTCGCCTTTCCAGGTCTTCGGAGTCGGCCTTGTCCCTTGTTCGGGGTCGGGGATACGTAGCCGGGTGCTCCTCCCTTTCAGGCTGGCGGCGCTGGGGTGAGTTATTCCTAGTGGATGCTCTTGATGATTGCCTGGAGGCAGAGGCCGATTGCAGTTGGGCGGTAGCGAGCCGGGTGTACTCCAAGGCCTGGGCTGCCGCTCTATCGCGCTCCCGCTCCAGTGCTTCCGCGGCTCTTCTCTCTCTGTCGAGCGCATCTTCGCGTTGTTGTTGCATGCATTGGAATATGAATTCTGTTTGGCTGGTAACGCTCCCTCTGCTTTGTGCTCTGCTGGGGGGCCTACTAGTTCTGCGAGTGTCTAGGAAGAACTCTCCTGGTTGGAAGTGATTGAAGTCCTGCCTGCCGCGTGGCTCCACTCTGTCTGGGGGATTGATATCCTCTCCAGGTTGCGAGTCGTTTTCAGCGGAGTCACTCTCCTCTTCTTCTTCAGGCTCATCTTGCTCATACTCATCTTGGTTGGCGGTATCCAGTGGCGAGAAGGTAGTTATGTCTTTACTACACGAGACTGCCACCTGGTGTCTCTTCTTCTCTTCAGGCCGCTGGGGGGTGTCAGTCGGGTCTGACTCTGTTCTCAGAGTCTGATCTAACTGCGGTGTGGCAGCAGCACCCTCTACTAGCTGGGGTGTGCCTGCCGTCTGATCTAACTGTGGTGTGGCAGCAGCACCCTCTACTAGCTGGGGTGTGCCTGCCGTCTGGGTTGTAAAGTCCCCTACTGTCCGGTCAGCTGATGTGTTTAGCACATGCTGATTGCTCTCCGAACTAGGGCTACTGGGTGTACCCAGGACACAGTCATCTAGTCGGGAGGGTAATCTACGCTCCCTAGGAGCACGTGTCTTCCCTTCAGGGAAGGGGGGGGGGACCCTTTGAACCTACCTCGCTCTTTCGTGACATCCTATCTGGTTTAAATCCGGTTCGAAGGACCAAATTGTGCGGGAGCTTAGAGGACTGTATATAATTATCACCTTAGGGGGTGTGGTAGGATGCCTTAACTCTTAAACTAATTGTACCAAATACACAACTGAGTGAATAACTTAAAATGGAGTCACCTAAACTAGAAAGAGCGAGGAAACTGTTTGAATCATAATGCTTTTATATAAGCAAAAAAGGGGAAAAAAGATACATACAAAATATTGTTATCACGTTACACAATGCCTAATTAAATACTATTACTAAATTTAGATGGGCGCCCAAATAGTTCTATTAAAGTGTTCTGGCCAAACGTTGCCGCGGTTACCACTGTCAGAGGAACAATTCCCTCTGCAGGATGAGAGAGATGGAGAGAGTTAATAATCCTGGGGGGTGAGAAAAGGACCCGGATGAGTTCTGTGATGAGGAGTAGTAGACCGCTGCGTGGTGATGAGGGCGGGAAGACGCTGCCCGGTCCAATAGGCGCCACCAGTCTGCTCCTGCAGACCAGATGCACCGCTGTGGTGGATCCGAGTGTCTCGCTCCGCTCCGTGGTGCTGCACGGCGCACGCCGACAGCTGCTGCAGACACGCTGGTCCCCTCTGTACCACAGGCTACTGCTATGGCTACTTCTTAGGACTAGTTGTGTCCTTTTACAGCGACACAGACCCTATCTAAATGTTCTCTGGTCTGTGTTATATATCGACTGATATGTCCAGTATAGAGCAGCTATCGAAGCATGAGCCGAAGCTACTTTAGGTATTAGCGCCGAGCTAGCTAGCTTCGGCTAACTGGTAACGATAGATGGGGAATACTATAGTCCGCTGTAATATGCTAATCCCAGACGTTTACTAAACATCAAATTAGCTGGGTACTAAAACTCACTCTCTCTTGGTGGTATAATGTCCGCTTGGTAAGCCACTTTACATACTTGGTCACCGTCAAACTATAACGTTAACGAGAGCAACGCTGGGTGTACGTCTGCTCTCGCTGGGTGTCCGGTCAAGTTCAACGTCAACAAGCTCATTAGAGGAAGTGACGCAGATACGAGGGAACACTACCACCTCTGGCCCACTAGATGGCAGCACCGTCATATAACCTGAGATGCCATCAATAGGCAGACAGTGTAACATTATGTGGTAAATAATAACTTAACTCCCACATATTAACTTAAAGGGGGATTATTTTAGGTCTAATTTTACCTAATTGCAGACCCTTCAGCACATATTAATTTTAAACATGTTTATATTATTTATAGGGCTTTAAAACTAAAAACTAAAAACTTATTTTTCTTGTTCTCTCATATAACCAGGGTAGGAGCTGAGGGGGGGCGGCGCCCGAGCGCCCCTAGTGGTAGAGCCGCCACTGGATAGAGCAGTCGTCTGGTAATCCGGAGGTTCCCAGTTGGATTCCCACTCCTCCCGGGCAGCGTGTCGAAGTGTCCTGGACACTTAACCCCTAAACTGCTCCCGATGAGCAGGTCACCACCTTGCACGGTCGCCTCCGCCGTCAGTGTGTGAATGTGTGAGTGAATGGGTAAAAATGTGAGGAACAAATTGTAAAGCGCTTTGGATGAAAGTGCTACATAAATGCACCATTTACCATTTATGTTTCTACGGTAACAAAGGGAGGTGTGACGGATCATATTGGTCTGCGTTGTGTTGATGTTAAATGTTAATGTCCCGAGGGGGAGTCGAACAGGGGATGCTCCCGCACCGCGGGCGACGACACAGGCCGCTGCACTAAGAAGTGAATTCACCCCTATGTACCGTACCTATGCGTCTGTTAACCCTATTATGAGGAAGTGAGTTTAACTTACCAGCCCGTAATGCCACAGTCACTTGTCAACACCCCTGTTTCTGTGACTGTGGATGGACTCACGGGCTTCCCCGTTACAGAGGCAGAACTGTACTGCGGAGGAACGGAACATTAACCTTTTCACTACCACACTACCAAAGGGTTAAGCCTTTCACTGCGACAATACAGAAGGTTAACCCTTTCACTGCCACAAGACAAAGTATTAACCCTTTCACAACCACACTACAAAAGGTTATCCGTCTGTAGTGTGGTAGTAAAAGGTTAACCTTCTGTAGTTTGGTAGTGAAAGGGTTAAAGTCACTATTCCGTGACATTCACTGTGACTTTACTGTGTTTGTTCCAGCTGATATACCTGCCTCCGCCCTGGGGAGACTGTAAGGTATCTCCGATGGACTCGGACTTCTTTGACAGTTACAGCATCACGGCCTGTCGTATAGACTGTGAAACTCGCTACCTGGTGGACAACTGCAACTGCCGCATGGTGCACATGCCCGGTAGGGACCCCTGGTGGACAACATGGAGAATTATCAGATGTTTTGTTATTTTAAACTTAGAAAAGGTACTTAAGGTACTATTTGGTTCAAACAAGTGCTCTACATGTTATAACAATAGCTCTACATTCCGACAGACATCACTGATATAGTGTGTTTGGTCAGTAACATAGGTCTCAGTACCAATCAGGAGAGAGAACTCTGTGCACTGCTGCAAAAATAAGAAATAAAAATGAGTTTTGAGCAAATGTGCTTGAACCAAGTAAGATATTGTGGCAAAATTAGGCTTGGCAAGATTTCTTGAAATAAAATAAAAAGGTTTGTAGTGTATTATGTTTGTAGTTGAAGTATTTACTATTTAACAACCAGGAAATACCCAAGAGAAAGTATTTATTGTAGTTGAAATCTACTAATTCATGCACCAAAGTGATTATCTTTTTCAGCCAATCTCTATTTACAAGATTGTGTATTTAAAATGATCAACAAGAAGAGGCTTTCATTTTGGGTTTAGTTGTTTCGAGTGGCTCCATACTGCCCTCTAATGGTAATCATTAATAATTAAGAAAATAATTAATGCATTACTACCTTTTTTTGACATGCATGATCCATGTAATTCTTACCCTAAAGAGTTCATCAGACCATTATTCATGCTTTTCCCTTATAGAGATATTTTGTAGCCATTTTGTGCTGATTCATCGCTTCCATAGACTTCCAACCATGTAAGGCCCAAATTAAATTGACATTATCAACTTCAGAGGCCAGAATGTGGGACCTATAAACACATTTACTATCCAATAGCATTGTGAGGCTGAACAACATTGTATTGACTATGTAAATAGTCAAAAACACTGGAAAAGTATGTAAGTGATGACTCAGTGCAAAATAGCGGGGAAATAATGATAAACCAACTACACAAATAGAAACGCCTATTGAACAAAAGGTCTGATATGAACTCATATCAAGACTATTACAAATGACGTAGAACCCAGATATGAGCCACAAATGATAGTTATATTTTAATGCACATGTTTCTTATGAGTCTGTTGCTTTGCTCTGCAGGCGATGCTCCGTACTGCACCCCTGAGCTGTACAAGGAATGTGCTGATCCTGCTCTGGGTAAGAAGAGGCGCCTGCCCCCCCCCCCCCCCCCCCCCCCACTGCTGCAGTAACACACACACACACACACACACGCACACACACACACACACACACACACACACACACACACACATGAACAAATATACACAGTACACCACGCACACACATGAACAAATATACACAGTACACACACACACACACACACACACACACACACACACACACACACACACATGAAAAAATATACACACACACACACATGAACAAATATACACACACACACACACACACACACACACATGAACAAATATACACAGTACACACACACACATGAACAAATATACACAGTACACACACACACATGAACAAATATACACAGTACACACACACACACAGACACATGAAAAAATATACACACACACACACATGAACAATTATACACACACACACACACACACACACACACACACACACACACACACACACACATGAACAAATATACACAGTACAGTACACACACACACACACCACCCCCCATAATGTCCTGATGAATTGAAAATGGGGGACCCTGGTGTAAACAAGACTAAAGTCTTTCTCTGGTCTGCATCCCCTTTGTATTGAGCCGTACTGTATCAAGGGAACTCTTATCCTAATGATTTTTTAAATAACATTATGATGATACGATATGGCCCTAGGTCAGGTCACTCACAGCAACATGGGCTTAGCTTAATGCGATGCTGACAAAATAACGTTAGCTAGTTAACTGCATTAGCTACAAAAACAATGCCAATAGCTTATGCTGCACTATTTGACATTGACTGACTGAGAGACCACCAGCAGTAGTTGACGAGTATGTTATCATTCATATTATTATCGACATTAATTGAATTAATCATCATGGCATGGCACACACACACACTACCTCAGGCTCCTCCTGCTCACTCTGTCCCTTGGCCCTGCTCCACTGCCTGTGTCTGCCTGGCAGTGGGCCACCTGAGGCTGTTGCTGCACTACTGTGGATGATGACGTTGAAGCTGCAGCAAACATTCCTGTTATTTTAGTACATTTGGCAGCATCCGCCTCTAGATTTCATGCAATTTCTCCGCACCCCCCTTACGCTTCTTCTCTTTATCCATTTTTATTTTTTGCTCTGAGCGGCATCTGTTCTTACACGAGAAACAGGTGAGAGAGAAGGGGGGGGCTTAGTAAGAGATGTGATTGGGCCACCTTAATGGGCTGCTGTCCCAGCCTAGTGGCGGGGGAGGTGCTTAGTAAGAGATGTGATTGGGCCAGCCCAGTGTCAGTCAGTACCAAGTGTGATTTACATATTTTTTTTATATAAAACAGTTTGGTCAACGACCGGCCCGCTACTATAGGCTGGGATAGCAGCCCATTGGTACTGACTGACACTGGGCTGGCCCAATCACATCTCTTACTAATATATATATATATATATATATATATATATATATATATATATATATATATATATATATATATATATATATATATATATATATATATATATATATATATATCAAATTATAACGGCCCAAGGATGTGTCGGCCCATCGGGAAAATGCCTGGTATGCCAGATTACCAGTCCAGGCCTGTGACCAAATATACACAGTACACACACACACACACATACATGCATATACAAATATACATATTGTGGCAATTCCAGGTGTAGGGGTGGCAGAATAAACAACACACAGACAGGTTGCAGTTCCCAAAATCATACTCTTTATTTTCTTAATCAAATAATAACGGTTTGCTGTCGGCCGGGCGGCGTCTCCGCTCTGTGGCCTTTTGCCTTGCGCTGCTACGGGGGACTGAGAGGAGGCTCCTCGGCTCCATTAAGTCCCCCCTCTCCAACAGGCGCACCGCGCCGTGATTCGCTAATCAGGTAATCACTCTGATGGGTATTTAGTGACAGGTGCGTCCGGAAGCGGACGCCCAAACATGGGCAGCGCCCAGCCATTGGGTCGCCACATAGCGCCCATCAATCACCAAGCCCAGGGGTGGCTTGGGGTTGCCACAGTACCCCCCCTCCAGCTCCGACCGTCGGGGAAGAGCGTCCGCCGCCCAACAGGCATCCTTCCTGGAGAGGGCGTCTGCGTTGCCATGCGCCACCCCTGACCTGTGAATGACAGAAAAGTTAAATGACTGTAACTCCAGAAACCATCGAGTCACCCTGGCATTGGTCCCCTTTGTCTTGGCCATCCAGACTAGGGGGGCGTGATCCGTCACCAGCGTGAAACGCCTCCCCAGCAGATAATAGCGGAGCGTCTCCAGTGCCCACTTAATTGCCAGACCTTCGCGCTCCACCGCAGAATAGTTGCGCTCGTGTGGCAGCAGCTTCCTGCTCACATATAAAATCGGATGTTCCTCACCCTCCAGTTGCTGGGAGAGGACCGCTCCCAGTCCCACCTCTGATGCGTCTGTTTGTACCGTCATCTCCTTGTCGTAGTTCGGGGAGATCAGCACCGGTCCCGAACAGAGGGCAGTCTTGAGGTCCTCGAACGCCGCCTCCGCCTCCGGTGTCCACTTCACCGTGAACGGCCGCCGCGCCTGGGTCAGATCTGTGAGGGGAGCAGCGCGAGCAGCAAAGTTAGGGATAAACCTCCTATAATAGCTCGCTAGCCCATTAAATGTCCTGACCTGCTTCTTGGTTAAAGGGCGAGGCCACTCCCTTATTGCATCAATCTTCCTCTTCTGCGGTTTCACATTGCCCCGGCCTATTGTGAACCCCAGGTACTCTGCCTCTTCTAATCCCAGCCTGCATTTCTTTGGGTTGGCGGTGAGACCCGCCTCCCGGAGGGCCCCCAACACCGCTCTCACCTTTTGGAGGTGGGTGTCCCAATCTGACGAGTGGATGATAATGTCATCGAGATATGCGGCTGCATACACCCGATGGGGCCGTAGTACTCTGTCCATCAGCCTCTGAAAGGTAGATGGCGCCCCATGCAGGCCAAACGGGAGAACTTTATAATGGAACAGCCCATCTGGGGTGGAGAAAGCCGTCTTCTCCCTTGAGGCGGGGGCCAGAGGGACTTGCCAATAACCCTTCGTTAGGTCTAGTGTCGTGATAAATCTGGCCAGGCCCAGTCTGTCAATGAGCTCATCCACTCTAGGCATGGGATAGGCGTCAAACTTTGAAATTTCATTAAGCTTCCTGAAATCATTACAGAACCTGGTTGTTGAGTCGGGTTTTGGCACTAAAACAATAGGACTGGACCACCCGCTATGAGACTCCTCAATTACTCCCATCTCCAGCATGACCCGCACTTCTCTTCTGACTGCCTCTCTTTTTGCCTCTGGGATACGATAGGGCTTCAACTTTACCTTGTCTCCCGGGCTGGTAATGATGTGGTGCTGGGCCAATGTGGTGCGGCCCGGCGTGGCCGAGAACACGTCCCGGTTCTGTTGGACCAGCTCCCGAAGCTCCTGCCGTTGGGTCGGGGACAACTGTTCCCCGATGGGAACATCGGCCGCCTCTGCCACCTGCTGCGCAAAAGGGGGAAGAGGGGGGGGCGAGAGCAACACATCCCGGGCATGCCATTTCTTCAACAGGTTAACATGGTATAACTGTCGATGCTTCCTACGGTCGGGCTGGTGGACCTTGTAGTTGACGGGACCCACTTTCTCGATTATGTCGTAGGGTCCCTGCCATTTGGCTAGGAATTTGCACTCTGCTGTCGGTACCAGTACTAGGACTCGGTCCCCCACATTAAACTCCCGTGGCTGTGCGCCCCGGTCATAAATGCGCTTCTGTGCGTCTTGGGCCTGTTGCATGTGTTCTCTCACCACTGGCCAGAGCGCCTTCATCCTGTCTCTCATTACCTGCACATGCTCTATGAGAGACCGGTGGGGCGACGGCTGTTCCTCCCAAATCTCCTTTGCGATGTCCAGGAGACCCCGCGGCTTGCGGGCGTAGAGCAGCTCAAATGGCGAGAAGCCAGTGGAGGCCTGTGGGACCTCACGCACAGAGAACATCAGAAAGGGCAACAACTGATCCCAATTCTTCCCATCCTTCTCCATCACCTTCCTTAGCATGCTTTTCAGGGTCTTGTTAAAGCGCTCGCACAGTCCATCCGTCTGTGGATGGTAGATGGAGGTTCGTAGCTGTTCCACTTTCATTAGTTTGCACATTTCCTTCATGACCCGCGACATAAAGCACGAGCCCTGATCCGTGAGAATAGAGTCGGCAATTCCCACCCGACTAAACAAATGAAAGAGCTCCCGTGCCACAATTTTGGCCGTCACCGTGCGTAACGGGATGGCTTCGGGGTAACGGGTAGCATAATCTATGATTACCAGTATATACTGGTGGCCTCGGGACGATTTAACTAGAGGGCCCACTACGTCGAGGGCAATTCTCGAGAATGGGGTCTCAATGATGGGCAGCGGGATCAGAGGACTTTTATATTGTACCTTTGGTGCTGCTCGTTGACACTCTGGGCAGCTCCGGCAATAGTCCTCTACCGCTCTCTTCATGCCCGGCCAATGGAAACGCGCCCTTATGCGCTCCATGGTTTTGTCCACGCCCAGGTGCGCTCCGAGGATATGTGAATGCGCCAGCTGGAGTACAGTGGGAATAAAGAACTTCGGTACCAGCAATAGATCCCTAACCTCATCATTCTTTTTTACAACTTGGTACAGCAATTGTCTTTTTATTGCAAAGTGAGGATATGGCAGGTTACTCACCCCCTCCACGGGATTTCCATCTATGGTCTTGATATTCGCCCGGGCCTGCGTTAGGTTTGGGTCTTCCAGCTGGGCCGTTCCGAACTGACCCGCCAGGTCCCTCCCCACCTCGTCCGCCTGGGGGAACTCCGCAAAGGGGTCCTCGTCACTGTTATCCGTCTCGGGGCCCGCTTGGGGCGCTGGCGCGTCGTCACCCACACCTGATGCCGTCTCTGTCTCACTCCCCGGTATATCCAGGGGTTCCGGCGCGTCGTCACCTACATCTGAGGCCGTCTCAGTCTCACTCCCCGTTACGTTCAGAGCACACACCTTCGGCTGACGTAACCCTTTCTTCTTCCTCGGTTTACCCGTAGAGGGTGGGGTGCGCGGGGAGATGACGGCTGAGCACAGCTGGCGATACAGGGGGCAGTCTCGACCAATCAGCAGCGCTACCGGCAGGTTAGGTATGACGCCGGCTGTCATCGAGCAGGCCCCCTTGGTGGTTGTCAGGGTGATCGGCGCTGTAGGATACAACTTTGTGTCCCCGTGCACACAGGACACTGACACTTGCGGAGCCTCTGCGTCGCAGTGTGCCAAATGAGGCTGAACCAGCGTTATGGCACTACCCGAGTCCAGGAGCGCTACGGCATCTTTGTCGTTGACGCGCACGGGTAAAAGTGTCGCCGATGTTTCCTTATGGGCCCAACAGGCTGCGCCATAGTTGCACGTCTTTCCGCGGGGGTCTGAAGCTGCCGCCGATGGCATGGACACATCCCGGCCTGGGCAGTTCCACGAGAGATGCCCGGGCTCGCCGCAGTCGTAGCAGCGTCTTTGGTCCTGGTCGAACAGCGGTCTTCTTCGGGGTAGTTCGGGCTCACCTGCGTTCCCTACCCGGCCCCTTGGGCTGGGCTCGTCGGGACCCCTCCTTGTTCTCGGCCGCTCTGGCTTTTCCCCTCGCCCCCCTTTGAGTAACTCCCGCGTTACCTGGTGGGCCTCCACAATATTCACCAGCTGCTCCACGGAGCGGGGGTCCGCTTGACTCGCCTGCTTCTTCGAGTCATAGGGGAGGGCTCTGACAAAGCGGTCCATAACAATCCGTTCCAAAACCGTGGGCCCTCCGGGGTCGGTCATTAGCCAGGCTCGGCTTGTGCGGACCAGGTCGTGCATCTGGGAGCGCGGGGAGGCCTGTGCGTCATACACCCAGTCATGGAACCGCTGCGCGCGGGACTGCAGACTATGGCCGTACCGGGACAGAATTTCCTGCTTTAGCCGAGTGTAGTTCCCGGCTTGCTCCGGTGGCAGGTCCTGGTAGGCCTTTTGTGCATTACCCGACAGGAAGGGGGCCAGCAGTCCCCCCCAGTCGTCTTCGGGCCAGCCCTCCCGGCCGGCGGTGCGCTCAAACGCCAGGAGATAGGCTTCTATATCCTCCTGCTCCGTCAGCTTGGGGATGAAGCGCCCGGGGTTAGGCCGCGTCCCGGCGGCCCCTTCCTCCTGCCGGTGAGCGGCCATCCGCTGGAGCTCCGCGTGGATCATCCCCGTCTGTTTCCTCTGTTCGTGCAGGGCCTCTTCGTGCCGGGTCTGTTGTTCCATGCTCGCCTGTACAAGCTGCTGCACCAGCGCGTCCATGCTTTTTCCGTTATTAAATTTATATATATATATATATATATATATTTTTTTTTTTTTTTTATTTCTTTTATTCTATTCTGATAAAGTCTATTGTTGTTTATTCTGCACCCCTGATTGCCAGTAGACTATGCCCGCATTCTCCACCACTGTGGCAATTCCAGGTGTAGGGGTGGCAGAATAAACAACACACAGACAGGTTGCAGTTCCCAAAATCATACTCTTTATTTTCTTAATCAAATAATAACGGTTTGCTGTCGGCCGGGCGGCGTCTCCGCTCTGTGGCCTTTTGCCTTGCGCTGCTACGGGGGACTGAGAGGAGGCTCCTCGGCTCCATTAAGTCCCCCCTCTCCAACAGGCGCACCGCGCCGTGATTCGCTAATCAGGTAATCACTCTGATGGGTATTTAGTGACAGGTGCGTCCGGAAGCGGACGCCCAAACATGGGCAGCGCCCAGCCATTGGGTCGCCACATAGCGCCCATCAATCACCAAGCCCAGGGGTGGCTTGGGGTTGCCACAATATACACACACGTGCCAATGGCCATACACACTGGCACAGACAAATATACACACACACACACACAGACAAATATACACACACTCGCACAGACAAATATACACACACTCTCACAGACAAATATACACACACACACAGACAAATATACACACACACACAAATATAGACAGTACACACGCAGACACACACACATGCACACGCACGTACATACACACGCATACAGACATATACACGCAGATACAGATATACAGTATACACACACACACATACATTACACACACAGACATATATACACAGTGCACACACACACACACACACAAACACAGACATACACACTCGCACAGAGAAATACACACACACACACACACACTGTCTCATGAATTCTATAAGTGATCAGGCTGATCTAAAAACAACATATATTCTAAAAGAGATCCTCTGCTCTTTGCCCTCAGACTTCCTGGTGGAGAGAGACAATGACTTCTGTGTGTGTGAGACTCCGTGCAACATGACTCGATTCAGCAAAGAACTGTCCTTCGTCAAGATCCCCAGCAAGGCCTCTGCTAAGTATCTAGCCAAGAAATACAACAAGTCCGAGCAGTACATCGCGTGAGTCTTAACCTGCCTGATATAAATCTGTCATATTTATTACATTTGATCCATTTGATTCCAGATTTTGCTGTCATGGATTATTGCAAGATTCATCCTCAAAGTGTCCTTGATAGATTCTCCATATTCGAGATGGTAAAGTCACAGTAGGCTAAATATATATAACTTGTCATGATCTTTCTGTCAACAGGGACAACATCCTGGTTTTGGATATCTTCTTTGAGGCCCTAAACTATGAGACTATTGAACAGAAGAAGGCTTACGAAGTAGCTGGACTTCTAGGTACTGTATATCTACGCTGATGAGACACTGTATATGTATTATCTTCTAGGTGCTGTATATCTATTATCTTCTAGGTGCTGTATATCTATTATCTTCTAGGTACTTTATATCTTATCTTATAGTTACTGTATATCTATTATCTTCTAGTTACTGTATATCTATTATCTTCTAGGTACTTTATATATATTATCTTCTAGGTGCTGTATATCTATTATCTTCTAGGTACTTTATATCTATTATCTTCTAGTTACTGTATATCTATTATCTTCTAGGTACTTTATATCTATTATCTTCTAGGTACTTTATATCTATTATCTTCTAGTTACTTTATATCTATTATCTTCTAGGTACTTTATATCTATTATCTTCTAGGTGCTGTATATCTATTATCTTCTAGGTACTTTATATCTATTATCTTCTAGTTACTGTATATCTATTATCTTCTAGGTACTTTATATCTATTATCTTCTAGGTACTGTATCTATTATCTTCTAGGTACTGTATCTATTATATTCTAGGTGGTGTATATATATGATCTTCTAGGTACTGTATCTATTATCTTCTAGGTACTGTATATCTATTATCTTCTAGGTACTGTATATATATTATCTTCTACTGTATATCTATGATCTTCTAGGTGTTGTATATCTATTATATTCTAGGTGGTGTATATCTATTATCTTCTAGGTACTGTATCTATTATCTTCTAGGTACTGTATCTATTATCTTCTAGGTACTGTATCTATTATCTTCTAGGTACTGTATCTATTATCTTCTAGGTACTGTATATCTATTATCTTCTAATTACTGTATATATATTATCTTCTAGGTGGTGTATATCTACGCTGATGAGGGACACTACTTTCATTCTAAAGACGTGCGATTGTCTTTTATGGACCACTTGATTGGTTGTGTGTAGGGATGTCCGATATTATCGGCCTACCGATATTATCGGCCGATATCGGCATTAGAATGTGATATCGGAAAATATCGGCATATATTTTTTTTTATTCTTATTTTTTTTACATTTCTATAACCTTTATTTACCCAGGCAAGCAAGTAAGAACAAATTCTGATTTTATTTATTGTCAAAAGTATGCATAATGTTGTGTTAATTCCACAACAAGAGATATGTAATGTTAATTACCTGAAATTATTCCATTTTTGGGGAGGGGGGAAATCCTGCATATATCGGTATCGGTTGATATCGGTTGATATCGGTATCGGAAATTAAGAGTTGGACAATATCGGTATATCGGTATCGGTAAAAAAGCCAATATCGAGCATCCCTAGTTGTGTGTTTTATTATGAAGTATGTCTCTGATGAGCCTGTGTTTGTCTCCCAGGTGATATCGGTGGTCAGATGGGACTTTTTATAGGAGCGAGCATCCTCACCGTTCTGGAGCTGTTCGACTACATCTATGAGGTGATGATGGGGACATGCTGAGGAAACACGTTATAGGAGGACATAGACGTAATTATGTTGCATTTGACAAGAGAAACAGGTCAGCTCAGCAGTAAGCGCACAAGCCACAATAGAGCACTAGTCATATAAAGTTAAAAAGATAAAGAAAATGTATATATATACATACACAGACAGAATGGTATGAGGTAAATAACTATAGCACTATATACATAATATGAAAAGGGGATTTGTGTGAAAGAGTGTATGCAACAGTTTTGCACATCGGTGTGTAGCAGCCCAGGCTCAATAGCAGCAGTCGTGGTTTGATGATGAGTTGAGAAGCCTGGTGGTCTCTGGTGGTGGTGCATGCAGCCAGAGGTTAACGATCAGTCTATATGCTGGGTGGATCAGTCTATGTGCTGGGTGGATCAGTCTACGTGCTGGGTGGATCAGTCTGCGTGCTGGGTGGATCAGTCTGCGTGCTGGGTGGACCGGTCTACGTGTGCTGGGTGGATCAGTCTATACGTGCTGGGTGGATCAGACTACGTGCTGGGTGGATCAGTCTATACGTGCTGGGTGGATCAGTCTATACGTGCTGGGTGGACCAGACTACGTGCTGGGTGGATCAGTCTATACGTGCTGGGTGGACCAGACTATGTGCTGGGTGGATCAGTCTATACGTGCTGGGTGGATCAGTCTGGGTGCTGGGTGGATCAGTCTGGGTGCTGGGTGGACCAGACTACGTGCTGGGTGGATCAGTCTATACGTGCTGGGTGGACCAGACTACGTGCTGGGTGGATCAGTCTTGGTGCTGGGTGGACCAGACTACGTGCTGGGTGGATCAGTCTGGGTGCTGGGTGGACCAGACTACGTGCTGGGTGGATCAGTCTATACATGCTGGGTGGATCAGACTACGTGCTGGGTGGATCAGTCTGGGTGCTGGGTGGACCAGACTACGTGCTGGGTGGATCAGTCTATACGTGCTGGGTGGACCAGACTACGTGCTGGGTGGATCAGTCTATACGTGCTGGGTGGACCAGACTACGTGCTGGGTGGATCAGTCTGGGTGCTGGGTGGATCAGACTACGTGCTGGGTGGATCAGTCTATACGTGCTGGGTGGACCAGACTACGTGCTGGGTGGATCAGTCTATACGTGCTGGGTGGATCAGACTACGTGCTGGGTGGATCAGTCTATACGTGCTGGGTGGATCAGTCTATACGTGCTGGGTGGACCAGACTACGTGCTGGGTGGATCAGTCTATACGTGCTGGGTGGATCAGACTACGTGTTGGGTGGCTATATTCTGAAAGCAGAATAATTTTCATATGGATTGTTTTTCCTCCACGTAATAATAATAATTCATTGCATTTATATAGGGCTTTTCTAGACACTCAAAGCGCTCCACACAATGTAGGGTGGAAATTGCCTCCTTCACCACCACTGGTAGCACCCAACCTTGGGCTATGCAGGCTCAATGGCTGCCATACACTGGCACCCGGCACACATCACACTACACAATGGCTGAACGGCTCAGGAGACGGGGATTGATATCAGCCAATTAAGGGGGAGGGTGGCCTTGATGTCAGAGACCTGAATGGATATTTGGCCAGGAACGTCGGGGAACCCCCTACTCTTCTTTAACAACCGAGATTCAGTCAGGACCTCGGTTTATAATGTTGTGTCGAGCGTCTGCTTTGACAAAAACTCAGATCAGAACCCCAATCAAGGGGTTCTAAAGGGACTAATCGCACGGCTTCCCATCCTTTCCCACCAGAATTATCCAAGTTATTGACCGCCGTGACTTAAACTACTTTCCTTCCTCTCAGGTGATGAAGCACAAGCTGTGCCGCTGCTCCGATAAGAAACACAAGCAGAACAACAACAACAACAACGACCAGGGCACTGTCCTGAGCCTGGACGACGTCAAGTGTCACGTCAGTAACTTTCACTGAACTTCTCCCGCTGCGGGGAGGAGGAGGAGGAGGGAGCAGCCACACTCCGTCGTCATCTCCAAGTGAAGCCATTCGGTGGACATCGTTCATTGCATCGAGCCGGGTTGAACAAAGAGGATTTGTTCTCATACTCTGTACCCGGTTCCCACAGACATCTGGCCGACCTGAGTCCAACTGATGTTGCGTTATGTACTGTAGTGAAGACTTTCCCGGAAACGCTGGAAATGCTGTTAGGCGCGTGTTTAACGATTTGTTAACCTCTTAACAGGTGGGCCAAAAAGTGGCCATTTTTGTTTTTGAGGACTGCATACTTTTTTTGCAAAGCTTAGCTTTATACTTTTAGCACATGCATGAGCCTGGTCTCTTTTGAAAGATCACTTTTAGTGCTAATGAAATAGAGTAACAGAGGTTTGAACTTGAGTTGAACTTGAACTTGTGTACTCACATTTCTCTTTAGTGGTTGCCAGATTCCTGTTTTTAAGTTCCAGCATAGAGGTATGAGCTGGAAAACACTGCGGTTCCATAGTCTGAAGTCTTACAGTATGTAGTACAGGTAAACCTTTTTTTAAATCCACTACTTCCCCCACTTGCACCCCCCCCACATGGGGTATCGTTGGAAGCGGACGCTCGTTGGCTACAACGCTGATCATTTTCACCATCAGCGGTGAATGTTCAGTTCTAGAGCATATACAGTCAGATGTGGTCATTTGATGCCCGGCCTGTAAAAAGACGCTCGCCTGATATATCATCATGTAACTCGAGAACCGAGGCACGCAATTGGTAGAGTGAGGTGGAGTTCGAAAGGCGGCAAATTCAACTTTCGAACGCTATATTACATGATTGGCGGAAAATGCAGCCCCGACCCAGCCACCTGTGTTGTATACTAAAATGTGCATTTGAAATCCTCATTATTCTCTTTAAACAATGTTGAAATAACATCAGTGTCAGAAAAATGCTCATTTTGACAGATTTTTTGGGCCATCGTTTGGATGTCCTGGCCAATTAGATGGCAAGTGGACTTCAAAATGGTTGCAGGGTCAAGGCTTGAATGGGAAGGACAGTGCAGTGGCTACAGATAGGAGTGTAGCTACACATACAGAAGCTATGAATTTCTTATGATTTTACGTTGTATGATGTGTAAAGAATGTGCATGATTGTAAGTCGTCCAGCTGAGCTCGACGGTTCTTTGCTGATTTTCTTTTCAAAGTTTAGTTTAACTTGTCGTTTTGTGTCCCCTACTCACCAGATAACCATTTCCCATGTAGATGGAAGAGCGTTAATAGTAGCCTGAGATGTCAAGCTGCCATGTGGCTGCTGTGATGTGTCAGGTTATATGTTAATAGGTGCCTTGCACCACATTCCTCATACTCTGCCAATATGCTACCTCATCATGCTCATCACCAACATTCTACTTCAGCCAATCGGAAAGGAAACAGCAAAGTGGAGAATTTACCTCTCTCAAACCATGCCCCTCTTTTCCTTGATCCTCCAATCACAACCGTTGCTTCCCTTGGACCAAACGTTGTGATTGAAGGATGAAGAAAAAAGAGAGGTTTGAGAGAGGTCAATTCCACATACTGTAGATTAAGCAGCAATGATATAATCTATACATCATCAATGTCTGAGAGGATTTTTTGTGAAATGCATAAAGCAGTAGCATGAGTATGTCTTAAAAAGGATGGATGAACAACGAAAGATCCCCTGTAGCACATACACCTGATCATTCCTTCAACGGCTCTTCTCTTCTGGCCTCCCAGGTGCTATAGGACAGACTTGTGATCCATTGCTTTGGCCTTCGATGACAATCATTATTATACAGATCAGATCACAATAATAAAAATGGTTTTAAAAATGCAACTCCAATTGTCACAGATATGAAACGGAACGTGAGGCATTGCTTCACGAGAATGTAATGTGGGATACGTGTAAACATAATGATGTATCTTTGGGGATGTGAGATGTGGAATAATCTGCTTCCCATCTAGATGTTTCCTTGAATGTTCATCTTCAGGGCTCCTAGTGGGTTGCATGTGACCTATGGGCTTTGTAGTCCATCAGTGAGCAGTATATTGGCATGTTTGTCTGTATGTTTCATCATTTGTCTATGTGTAGGTTTGTGTATTATGAGCTTGTACAGTATGTGTGTGTGTGCGTGCCTGTGTGCAATATCACATGGACAATGTGTGTGTGTGATTATGGGTGTGTGCACGTGTTTGTACGTGCATACCGTATTGCTAAAAACACATACACCACATTGTCAAGTTGCTAAAGATTCTATTTAAAATTGCGCCCATATCCAATACACTGTATCTTTTAAAAGGTAGTCGGTAGCAAGGGAAGAGTTTGGTAAAGGTTTAGTCTGTGCACGTTTATGAGTTTGTTCCATTTACTAGTTGTGTGAAGGTATCTATATAAGATGGTGTCTACAAAACAAAATGAATGCTCTCCGTGACCAAGGTAATAACACCCTACGATTTAGTTACTGAGGATAAAATATTGATGGTTGGAGATCTGTCTTACTGTATCTTACTGAAATGGAGTGACTTTTTACTCGTGAAAAAAAAGAAGTGTGTCTTGCTGTCTAGTGTTATTATCAAGCACAACAGTATCGACTGTAAAACAATGTAAATAGTGCAAGGACTATGGTTAATGATCTTATTGTGATTGCATAGTCTTGTCTGTCTTTTGTTGTTGTAACTACTTATTGTAGACTATATTGTACCGTAGCCTATGTGATTTTTTTTTCTATAAATATGATGCCTACAGTTTACATGTTTTCAAATGTTTTATTTATCTAAAATAACAATACAAATATTTATAAGCCAACAATAAAGTATGAGGCCATTTGATTTTTGTCTATATTTCTTATGAAAAGTGTTAATGCTTTGATATTTGTGTGTTCTTCCATTCAGGGGTGTAGCTCCAGATTCTGGGCCCCCTGAAAGAATGTATTTGTAGGCCCCCAGTGAATGCGAGCGCGCGTAAGCGCGCAAGCAGAATTTTTTTGTGCCATTTTTTTATTG
Source organism: Notolepis coatsorum (assembly GCF_963971535.1). Classification (NCBI taxonomy): domain Eukaryota; kingdom Metazoa; phylum Chordata; class Actinopteri; order Aulopiformes; family Paralepididae; genus Notolepis; species Notolepis coatsorum. The sequence continues at coordinate 96,800,050 of NC_140181.1, read as the reverse complement.
ATGAAAATGCATAATATGGTTTTTACCTATACATTCGGATCAGCAGTTCAGCACCTGCACTGTTGGTGGGTGAGCCTAGTAAAGGATGTCGCATTGCGTTCATCTTCAATGAATGGACCAATGCAATAGTCTACCAAAGCCCCCCCCTCTCTCTCTATATATCTCACACACACACACACACACACACACACACACACACACACACTTCAGAAACAAACATAGTATCAATGAGAGCATCAATAATACACCTGAGTGATGTCTAGTAAAAAAAAAAAATGTTGGGGCCCCCCCCAGTGCTGGGCCCTTGGAATCATCCTAAGCTACCCCCCCCCCCCCCAGCTACGCCCCTGCTTCCATTACTTGATGTGGTGTTTCTCTGACATGTCAATTCTCCACTTGCACAACAAGGTGGGGTACTTGCACAAACAACTTTATCGTCACTTATTTCTTTTTGAATTACTTTTAAAAATTATTTAATAAGCAAACGTTTGTAAAGTGTGTTTGTCAGCAGGGTCTTTTAACTCTTTCTCTGCCACGCTGGGAACGGGATATGGCTATGTGCTGCCATGCATTATTAAACCAATGGGGGCGGTCACCTTGTTTGCAGAGCTATAACTATATTCTATATTATAGCTATATGGATGCAATACTATGGCCCATTTGACATCAAGTATCTATCGTTCAAGTGTGAAAAATAAATAATTTCTCCATCCATACGTTCCCGTTTTATACCGTGGTGAATATAAGTATGGTTTTAGAGCGCTTTAGGGTAATTCCTCAGAGGCTAGTAATAGCCCGATACGTGTATTATATTAAATCCATTGGCATTTCGTCCCTACACACGCCACACTTAAAAATTCAAATGCATATGATCGGTATTATGTTCCATCATGAATGCATGATTAATAACGGCATTCGTTAGTACAACCCCATATGCTGATCAGGGAGATGGCTATGAAAACAAGGCACAATCAAGCTGAAATCTACGTTAAATTGCTCTTACCTGTGGCCGGTGGGATTCCAAAAAGAATATTCCAATTATTTGATTGCCATCTGGTAGATCGTATGTCAATTTGGGCCACGACATAACCCACCACAGCATAATGAATCGGGGGTCCCGAAAACTATTCAATGCGATCGGGTGAAGCCATCTGTCCAGGTTACTAGAAAAGTCCGCCCGGAGGAATTTCATCGACGCACAGCCCCATACACAGTCTCAAAGGAAGTGCAACATCGGCCGCATACCACCAGGCGGCGGTATTGGACTTTTGCGATCTCAGACTCATTCCCTATGGTAAAACAGGCTCCCTGGATGGATAACGATTGGAAATAGCGAATAAAAGAAATAACGATCAAATAACGTATATATACATGGTTGGCGTTCAACGATTGGCGGACAAACACGTATAAAATCGTTGTTGGCAGGGAATGAGTTAAAGTTTTGGGCTGTATTTCATGTACAAAAGTTTACTGTTAGTTAGCCACATTAGCATTTAGCTCTGCATAAATCCAATACAACCAACAGTTTACCAGATTAACAGAAAACGTTCACAACTTTCCAGAATATCAAACGTGGGTCTAACAGATGCCACGTCGATACTAATAGAGTTATATGTCTCATTTTATGCCCCATATCTAACAGATTAATGTATTGTATTTATGCTGAGCTAAATGGTAACTTTTTTTACATGAAAAACTGCAGAAAAACCTTAAAAGACCCCGCTGACAAACACACTTTACACTTTACTCCCCTGACTAAAAGTAGTTTCAAACGAAAACGTCTGGATGTCAGCATGGCTGTGAGTGTGAGTCTTTCACCTTTTATATAGTGTGGAAAAGTGACTATAGATCGGCAGAGAGAGTGCTGATCAACTTGGAATTGGTCTCTCCGTGTTCAGGAGACTCAGGCGTATAAAACGCTATTGGATCATGTCTCCCGCACCCCCACAGCCGTAGCTACAACCACTTAATGTCAAGGCTCTCATCCACATTCATTAATTGTCTCCCCCCGCTCTCTCTCCCATGATTTCAGAATTCTCGAGTTATTCCGTGTCAAAAGGTTATGCTAAATCTAAACGTGACAGAGTCAAAAGAAGATCAACCCAGAAGCTGTTCTCTTGTAAGTCTGAGTTTCTGTCTCATAATATGAGGCCCATATATATGCATATTTTGATGTGAAATGTAAGTTTGATAACTGCAGCAGAAATACCAACGTGAACTTGCTGTTGCAACATGTAGGCCTACACTTGTACTACCATTGAAACACATTTCCTCTGCAACTGTTACGATTCAAGGTAGGAGTTGAGTCCAATAGTAGAAGGTAATAAGGAGACGGAGATGTGTGTAAAGAAGGACAAGAGAAACTAAATAATAACAGCAAAGACAAGAGGTCCCATTTCTTGTCCGTGGCCGACTGCTCGCCGTAGTTCTGTTGAAGATCCGACAACAGACAGAGAAACAAGGGATTACTATAAAGGCAAACTCCCAGCAAACCACATGCAGTAATTAGTGACAACAAACCACAGGTGACAGTCAATCAGTGGTAATTACAGAGAACAGGGTGAAATACTCCAGAATGGCATTATGGTTTCCCCTCCTGAGGACAGAAACCCAGAACGTTACAGCAACTTACACTTACAGGAGTACAGTATGGCTCTATTTCAACAATGTTTTGTTATGAAGCAGCAATCCTGTGGTCTGTATTATGCATTGGTAACATGTTCAATTTGGTCAGAATGTGGAATGACATAACCAGATAAACGCTTGGCAACCTTTAATTACTGGTACTACATGAAATACTCTCTGGAATGTAAATCGTATGAGGAATTCCATGTGAGTAATAAACTGGCCTGTTCAGTTTTTCTTTTCAAGGGTGGGGGCTGGTATCCGTTCCATATCTGAAAATATACGTATTTTGTGGAGTGAACTAAACATTCCCCAATGTGTCTTGAAGAAACTAAAGTGCTGAATTCAGTTCCTCTGGTATTTCTGTCTCTTGTGACGACCATGCACCTCTTTCACAACACGGCCCCCTTTGTTCCAGAGTTACAGTCTGCAGAATGGATCTCACAATGTTCCTTCTGTCATTCTGCTTTTTAATCAGTTAAAGGGGCACTTCAATTTTTTTTTTATTTAGTTTGACAGTTATTGAGAGTAAAGGAGTTTGAATAATGGCCACCAGTGATGTCATTTGATCCTTGTGTTGTGTTAATTTCAACTCCATGACACAGTTTAGTTTTTGGATGTGTGTGAGATTATGTGCAAAATAAATCCGTATTGTTTTTGTTTTGTGAAGTGCACCTTTGATGATTTAGAGTAGCCCCCTACCACACAGCCACAATGCAAAATGCATACATTTCAGAATCGGAATAAGGTATATTTTCCAAGTATAAGTCACACATAAGGGATTTGGCTTACGGCTTGCTCACACAGAGGACAAAAACAACACATCTATAGCTAACATTGTATTGCATTATTTCAGGACTTTAGCATGTCAATTTTATCATGCTTATTTTATGTCTATTTTATTACCTGTTTATTATGTCGATTTTAGTATTATTGCACAATCAAAGCGGGCATGGCCACCCGCATTTTCTGTATGCCCTGGTATGTATGTGACAAATAAACCTCTTGAATCTTGAATCTATAAGAAGTCAAGTTCAAGTTTTCTTTATTTGTCACATATAATGTACATTACAGTGAAATGCTTGGTTCTGTATGAGCCTCCTGAGATTGTGCTTCATACAGTAAAAGGTAAAAAGAATAAAGGCCAAACACTATACAAAATATACAATATACAAAACTAGATTACAAAGTGAAGTACAAATGCAACCTTTTTATTAAAATGCAAACATGAGGTAGGGATGTGCACACCTTTTTGTAATTAATAGATACAAAATATGGTGTAGTGTTGAGTGTTTAACCCTTTCACTGCCGCGCTGCCAAACGGTTAACCCTTTCACTGCGACAACACACAGAAGGTTAACCCTTTCACTGCCACACGACAGCCGGTTGGTTGTGTGATGATAGTAAAGGGTTAACCTTCTGTCCTGTGTGGCAGTTAAAGGGTTATTAAAGTGTTAATTTCGTTTTGCATTTTGAAAGTCAAGATCCTATAAAGCAGAGACACATGGAAGAAACATTTGTCCAAGTTACTTTGAGCCTACTGACCTATGACCCCAAACGACCACTTGGCCAACATAGTGGGCGGGGCAGAGTCTCCCCTCCTGCCAGACAGACCAATGGAACAGGAGCTGTTGCTTTGTTAGATTCTGTGCACCTCGTACTGTAACTGCAGCCACCGCTGAAACCAACTGTGTTGCAAAACTCAAACTCGCTGGAAACAACAATCCTTTTGCTCGTCGAGGTTTGATTTGTGTAACAACCACGACTTCAGAATGGCAGCTCCAAAGAAAATCTGCATCATTGGCTCTGGAAATTGGTAGGTTAATAACACTAACATAACAGGGTGGTGGTACTTGATCGTGATCTCATGACTAAAAACCCAAGTTTAGTTATATATAGATTGCGTTACCGTCACCCATCATCGCGTTGGCTAGCTAGCACTACACAGTAACAGCGTTGTTATTACATAGAAACTAGCGCTGCGTGGCAGCTGGCTAACTTAGCCAATTTCGTGACTGTGATGCACCGAGTGAATCCACAGTCACTTGCTCCTCAATAGGAAACCAACCTAGATTTACCCTGAATGACTGGTTCTAACCGAACCGTTCGTTATACAAGAATCACAGAGACATTTCAAAGGTAGTCACAGTTGCACGAGGGTTTCGGACAGAGATACGCTAGGGTTTGAAAGCTCGGCGTTGCTAATAAACATTTTAAATAATTCTTATAAACTGGTCAACACGGCATTATTTCCGGCGTTGGCTGCCTGGTGTGATCACAGCGCATGCGCATCATGCACCCAACGCCGGAAGTAATGCAGTGTTGACCAGTTTATAAAAAATATTTAAAATGTTTATTAGCAACGCCGAGCTTTCAAACCATCCCGCATCTCTGTCCGACACCCTCGTGCAACTGTGAATACCTTTGAAATGTCTCTGTGATTCTTGTATAACGAACGGTTCGGTTAGAACCAGTCCTTCAGGGTAAATCTAGGTTGGTTTCCTATTGAGGAGCAAGTGACTGTGGATTCACTCGGTGCATCACAGTCACGAAAGGGGCTACAGGCTAACTATGACACGTAGCTAGCAGCACGCTAGCCAGCTTTAGCCCCATGGGGAGGGACACCTGCTGAACAACTAGCTAAGCAACTGCAGGCTATGATCAAACCACAAGTGGTCGAATAATTATCGTCATCGATCAATTGCTCTAGTTTGTTATCTTTCTCTCACACGCATTATACCAGGATACATTCACAATGCCCAGACGACTACCATGCATTCATGAGGTGTTATTCATCGTAACATATATATAATACCCTTTCAACCCCCCTCCCTTGAGGTCATTGTGGTTTGTGACCCGTCCTGCTGTGTCCAGATTCTACAGTCTCATTGTTAAATGTAACAGTACTGTATATCTGTATGTCATGATATATCTGTATGTTGTGTGTAGTATGTCATTATGAATTGAACATGGGGGACCCTGATGTAAACAAGACGAAAGTCTTTCTCTGGTCTGCATCCCCTTATTAACAATTGTGTGTATTGATGATGAAGACTTTATTTCAGACTCAAGGTCCATATTACACATAATATACAAAACAACAACGAGAATACAATAACAAAAGAAACAAGGCCAACAACAACATAGATTAAAGTACATAAAGGCATCGATTTCAATGTTTCCACAAATCAGAGGAGTACCTACCTTGTATCACTTTGTTTTACATCACTAATGGCACCTATTATCTTTTTTTTTTACTCTAATAATCGACACATACATTTAAACATCAAGTTCCTCAACAGAGCATGGAAGGTGGGGACATTTGTAGTCACAAACAGATGGCTTGCACTAGTCCGCCTTGGGAGCTTAAGGAGGATCCTAAATGCATCATTATGCTACCTGCAGTTTTTAGATTTTTGCTGTGCTATAATTAAACCAGAGGTGTGCAGTATAACATGGAGTACAATAGGCTCTGAAGTCTGAACAGGCTTATGTTCACATTGAGCCGTACTGTATTGTACCCATTCTGCAATCTCTTAATACAATTTTCTATCAATCAATCACAGCTCAACCCGCCTGTGTCCAATGTGTTCTAAATCTTTGGAACGTAGACGAGGCTGGCAAAGGCTTTGAGTGGAGAACCTGCTTCTCTTTCAGCCAAACGAGCCTAAAAAGCAGCCATGGACATTTTGGGCATTTATAATCACACCCATGCTGCTGAGTGGATCTCCGCTGCTGTGCTTAGTGCAAGGTGATGGTGATCACTGATTACCAGTCCAGTGATTGGTGTAAATCACAGACATCTTGGTTGGCAAACAGGTGGTGGTTATTCATCATTAAATGACCAGGCCGAGGAGCTTGGCTGGCAAGACAAGAGAAAACTATGAATAGTCTTCTTCTATTGTAATACATCACCACATGGTTATCTGGCTAAGTAAGCAACAGGTGTTGGCAATGAAACAACCACAGCCATTAATAATTGGTGTGTTGAACTGCTGAACTGATGTGAGATGAGACTGAGAGCGGTCTGTTGATGAGCACTGTGACTAAAATCAAAACCACAGTGGTTTCCTGTGTCACACGGGTCTAGTACCCACAGTGACGCCGCTTTTTCAGATACCTAAAACAGCAGTGAAACGTATAGAATAGAATAGAATTGCTTTATTCATCCCGAGGGAAATTCGGCTATAAGGATGAATGAATGAATGAAAACTTTATTTAACAGATTGCAGAATGGGTACAATACAGTACGGCTCAATACACACAATTGTTAACACTTTCAGTGCCAGCAGGGGGCGCACGATTTAGTGCTTGAATGCCCAGCATCCACTTCAATGTTGCCGTTAATATCGCCTAATCTATGTTTTAAATTATGGCTATGTGTCTAATCTGCCCGTCGCTTATCAATGACTCATTTTCCAGTCAACATTGTCGAAGCGGATTGTTTTTTTATCGGTTCATTTCCGTTTTATAGCATCTTGAAACGCCCTCGTTTTCAAGGAAAATAAAAATATTCCATAATAAACGGAATATTCTAGAATACACAAAAAACGTTCTCATTTCTCGGCCTATTTATGAATCGTTTTCAAATAAACGCTAGATTATCGATAGTATATGTGTACGTATACACGCTATATAGGCGATCTGATATCTGATCTGATATATTTCCTGATCGCTCGCACAGCCAAACAGCCATATCACACATAGGGGAAAAGCTTATATCTCCGTGAAAACAGGTCTGATTATCCTAAGACTGGTCAAATCGATTCCTTACCTGAGATCAGATGGTATTCAAAAAGATTATTCCAATTCCTGATAGCCATTCCAAAAATCGATCCTTTTATTGATCCAATGCTACATACTGTAAACACATTATTACACGCTGTTCTGATGGTCCACAATGACTGGGATCATCTCCGGTTACATGCGTGAGAAGTAAAATGTGGATTCCGGATTTTTTTTTCTCATCCATTTTCATTGTCCATTCCAAAAGGGTGCATTACCATCTGGGAGACGATAGGGGGCGCTTTTTCACATCTGAGCTCCTGATGGGACTGGTTTCCCAACGGTAGACTCGGTTGATGAAATATGAATTCAGATCGCTAATAAAAAAAAAATCACGATAATTGTCGTGCTGGGCATTTAGGGGGCGGGCTGATAACACGTGTTATGTCGTGGCTGGTATCCAAAGTGTTAAGGGGATGCAGACCAGAGAAAAACACGTTTGTCTTGTTTACATCAGGGTCCCCCATTTTCAATTCATAGTGACATTTATGACATACATGACATCATGACATTTCTGACATAGGGAGGGACATACATGACATACAGCTATATAGTACTGTTACATTTGTGACATACGATATGCAAATATACAGTACTGTTACCCATAGATCCTAACAGAGATTATATACATACGGTGGGGAGGAGACTGTACATTAGGAGGGGGTGGGAGAAAAAAATATACATACGGTGGGAAGGAGACTGTCTATTTGGGGGGGGTTGGACCTTTACGGTGGCCAGTTTCTAATTGCAGCCTCCCGTAGGTGCTCTTTAAGAGCGGTTTTGAATGTGGGTAGGGATTCACATCTTTTTACGGCTGTGGGAGTGGAAGTAGTGTGAGTGGAATGTACCATCCTAACCATCAACTGTTCAACAATAACAGGGGTTCTGCCATCGCCAAGATAGTGGGTGCCAACGCCGCTCAGAACGCGCGGTTCGACGACACGGTGAAGATGTGGGTGTTTGAGGAGATGGTGGATGGGCGCAAACTGACGGAAATCATCAACACTGACCACGTGAACGTGAAGTACCTCCCCGGACACAAGCTGCCCCCCAACGTGGTACAGTAGGAGAACGCTTGGTTTCAAATAGAACTTCATCTCATCGGACGCTTTTGGGCTCCATTTAGTCTGATGTTGTGGTTGATAAGATGTTTCTTTATTGGGCGGCTACGTGGCGTAGTGGGCAAGGCGCTCACCACGAAATCTGGAGACGCTGGGCTCGCCTGTTCGAGCCCAGCGCTCCACATTTGCTTTCAGTTTAGCTGGTCGTCCACAGTAATACACATTGGGCCGTATTACGGGGAGGGAAACTGAAGGGTGGGGATCGGGCGTTGTGGACAGCGACTCCTACAGGTCGGTTGGTGCGCCTGCGCAGTAGAATCAGGAAGTGTCGGGGGCAGCGTGAGCCTCCCACGCGTTACTCCTCGCCACTGAGAGATCGAGCTGCGCAGGTGAAAAGATGCGACTGCTGTTACCTCAAGTACCGGAGGGGACTTGTGCTATGTATGACTTAGTCCACATTGCAGCCGGCTTGTGGGAGGCAAGAAACAGCGTTCGTGACAGGGGAGGGTTGAATTGGATGATACGAAATTGGGATGGGAGAAAATATAGAAAAGTGGGAGAAAAAGTGGATAAAAAAAAAAAAAAAATCTTTATTCAGACGTCATAGCAGCATGGGGGAGGTACAGGTATGGGCAGGGTAATGGTAGGAATACATAAATATAGGCAATACAATTTAAATCTGAATGTATAAATATAATGAACTCTGAATATAAAAATATGAGACAAAATAAACCTTAATAATATAGCCTACATTAACGAATTTGTCTATTTAAATTTATCAATACTCTCATCAATCATGACATTGCATTACTGCTGATCAGCACACCTTTCAGGTTAACTGGTGGGGGGGGAATTGTTCTCACTTTTTCAGCTGCCGGTAGACCATCACTGTACGAATCATAGCGTGTCGCGCTAACCCTTCCAGAAGCTTTGTGGTCCGGCCTTGAACTTTCCATAAATCCGTTTAGTTAGATCCAGCACTGAATGCATTTTGTGATTATTATAAATCTTCGACGACGACAACAACAACTAGTGTTAGTTATTTCCTCTTTGATTCGGGACGTGATGTCACTCGAATGCCCAAGTTCGCTCAGCCAATAGACGATCCGTATTATTAGGTTGTAAACGGTCCTGAACTGCTGTCGCGCGCCCCGCTGTGTGCTTTGGACTTAAGAGTAAAAGTAAGCCGTATACACAAGGTACCCTAACTGGCATGATATACACAGTACATCATACGCTGTAGTCCGTGCAATAACCCCGGAAGTCTGCTGCCAGAACAATATGTTAATGTTAACGCCATACAATTTTGACTGAGGGCATATTATGTCAATTTAAACAACCATTAAATGGAGATGTGTATTAATTAGGGGTGTAAAGGTTAAGGTACACGTATCCATACCGAACCGTGTCAGTGTGTACCGTACCGTACCGAACGGCTGTGTACCGAACTAATACACCGGTATGTTAACCACTAACGACCGCCCACCGGGGGCTGTTTTTTTTTCACAATCTAATATAATTTTTATTTTTTTATTTTTTCTTTACAAGTCGATTATTAATTTCAATATAGAATATTCGTTGACAGCCCTACAAGTACAATTAGTTACTGCACACTACATCACCCCTGAGTGGAACATGGAAAGCCAAACTTTCCCCCACTGTACCGAAAACCCGTACCGAACCGTGACTTCAAAACCGAGGTACGTACTGAACCGTGGTTTTTGTGTACCGTTACACCCCTAGTATTAATGGACATGTTAACTTATGATCATAGTGTACAGACTGTGTTGCGACAGCGGTCCTCGCTGCTGTAAGTAGGCTTCTTCCAACTGAACACTCCATTATGTTTTGAGTTCATTTAACTAACTGCTGTGAAATCCCGTTGCTGCGGTGGTGTCCTGGAACAGGTGTGACTGCTTACGCCCAGTTTGTTTATCAGTCTCTACAGATCTCTGACCCTGTCTGACCCCCCCCCAGGTGGCTGTCGCAGACCTGGTGGAGGCGTCCAGTGATGCAGACATTCTGGTGTTTGTAATCCCACACCAGTTCATCGGGAGGGCGTGTGACACGATGAAGGGGAAGATCAAGAGTGACGCTCTGGGCATGTCCCTTATTAAGGTAAGGCTCTCCGTTTGGTTTGATCTTTCAACCCACAGCCTCTTTATTCTGACCTCCATTATCACTTTGGGTTAACCATTGAGCCAGTGTGTTCTAAAAACACATTTTCTGTGCCTGTGATTTGTTTCCCTTCCTGGGTGGAAGCTGGGTCCATAACCACACGGTTGTTGTCATGTGATCATTATTCTCAAACGCCCAGGTAGGCGGTCAGGTGGCGTAGCGGAGATTGTGCTCGTCACCAATGCAAGAGGCTGCGGTCTCGACTCCCGGAGAGTCAGCATTGCCTTGGCTCGGGCTGATCGCTATACTAACTCGTTTGGCTGAGTTAGGGGGAGGGAAGCCGTGGCTGGGTCCTGGGCGTTGTGGACAGCGACCCCTACAGTTCGGTCGGGGCGCCTGCACAGCGAGGGTAGAATCTGGAGAGAGGTAGTGCGACCTTCCACACGTTACACTCTCCCAGTGAGAATCTGCGCGGCCAGGCTGGCTGCCGGCTGGCTGCACGTGTGTCGGAGGAAAACATGTGACAGTCTCCGGCCTCCCGGACCAACAGTAGGGGGGGGGTGCGCAACAACCAGGAAGGGGGTTGGGAATTGGCATAACGACTAACAGTGGGATGGGAGAAAAATCGGAAAAAAGGAAGGGGAAAAAGATAATAAAAAATAAAAATAAAAAAAACGCCCAGGTAGTTTACTCGTACAATGTTTTACAAACGTACTCGGGCGAGTAGGAGGTAGAGAGACGGTCGTCTGGTAATCGGAAGGTTCCCGGTTATGTTATATGTTGGCACCTCGTATGGTCACATGGTGTGTGAGTGAATGGGTGAATGTGTTGTTTGGATAAAATCGCTATATAAATGCACCAGGGGTGGCATTCCCATCATCGTGCATGGCGGTGTGAGTGGCGCGGGCTGTTTGTGTTTTCCTTCGGTCATGAATCTGATGTGCTTTATCGGGGTGTGTCTCTTGGATGGGGATCTGGTAGCGATTGATGTGTGGGGTCTTTGGGGGACTGACTGTTCCGGGGGGGTTCACATGCCTTCGAGCGACATTGTTCTTCTTAAGCATTCTTATGTCTGCAATTCATGCATTGTTTTTTTATTCTGTCAATTGTGTGTTTATTTTATGCCTATGTTCATTTCATACTAATTGCTGTGGGGCGCTCTGGACTGCGGTCCATGTGTGGAAAAAAAGTACTAATTATAGATAGTTATTGTTATTGTTACATTGTAGAAATGTGTGCATTGAAATGTGTAAAGTCTCGACAGCATTGAAAATGAGGGTGACCTCAATTGTCTTTTCGAGAATAAATAAAGGTTTGAATGAATTGTGTGAGAAGCAGAAAGAATGATCACAAGAATGATCCAACCTCAAAATTAGATCACCTGCCCAAAAACCATTTGGAACCCATGGCTTCATTCCACAGGGTGTGGACGAGGGGCCCGACGGACTGAAGCTCATCTCCGACGTGATCCAGGAGAAGCTGGGCATCACCATGAGTGTGCTGATGGGGGCCAACATTGCCAACGAAGTCGCAGATGAGAAGTTTTGCGAGACCACCATTGGTTAGTTGTCAAAGTTGCCTGTGTGGCCATTTTTGTCTCTGCAGTTAACGGTGTACACAGTGCACAGCTGAAGTTGAAGGAACATGCCAACTTTTTGGGAAATTGGCTAGCCTAGCTTAGCGCCATTCACTGGAAGTAGGTACCAGTGTAGCCCAGTTCCCAACACTCCAAATACACTCCAAAACGTTCCTGTAAACATGTTGTTACCTGTGTATTTACCACGTGAATTTTCTTTTAAATATTCGGAAGCTAACAGTACACAGCTGAAGTTAACAGTACACACACTGCACAGCTGAAGTTAACAGTACACAGCTGAAGTTAACGGTACACACACTGCACAGCTGAAGTTAACAGTACACAGCTGAAGTTAACAGTACACACACTGCACAGCTGAAGTTAACAGTACACAGCTGAAGTTAACGGTACACACACTGCACAGCTGAAGTTAACAGTACACAGCTGAAGTTAACAGTACACACACTGCACAGCTGAAGTTAACAGTACACAGCTGAAGTTAATAGTACACACACGGCACAGCTGAAGTTAACAGTACACAGCTGAAGTTAATAGTACACACACGGCACAGCTGAAGTTAACAGTACACACACTGCACAGCTGAAGTTAACAGTACACACACTGCACAGCTGAAGTTAACAGTACACACACTGCACAGCTGAAGTTAACAGTACACACACTGCACAGCTGAAGTTAACAGTACACACACTGCACAGGTGAAGTTAACAGTACACACACTGCACAGCTGAAGTTAACAGTACACACACTGCACAGCTGAAGTTAACAGTACACAGCTGAAGTTAATAGTACACACACGGCACAGCTGAAGTTAACAGTACACACACGCACAGCTGAAGTTAACAGTACACACACGCACAGCTGAAGTTAATAGTACACACACTGCACAGCTGAAGTTAACAGTACACACACTGCACAGCTGAAGTTAACAGTACACACACTGCACAGGTGAAGTTAACAGTACACACACTGCACAGCTGAAGTTAATAGTACACACTGCACAGCTGAAGCTCAAGGTGACCACGGCATTATTGTGAATCGGGAGGCACCGGTATTTTTAGCACACAATGTAGTATTTTTGTTAGTTGATGGAGGCAAAGAAGAGGATTGTTGTAAGTAGGGCAGAGCTGTCGTGCGAGTCCCAGTTTTGAGGTCAGACTGTTTTTTTTTAATGCACAAAATTCTGGCAGTTCCACTTCCCTGGTCTCTGTTGCACACTGTCAGCATGGGGGTGGACGTTTAATCTGCTTTGTAGTCTTGTGTTTACAAAAAAACGACAGGTTTTTCCTCTTGCCTTGAGTGCTACTGTATCTATCCATCCAGGTATGTTTTTGGTGTGATTTTCCAAGCGTTGGAGGTATCTGCTGAAGATGTCTGCCGCGGTAGATTGCATTCTGGTTTAAGAGGGAAAATGTTTTCTTTACCTCGAAGTGCATCACATGAAAAGTGTCTCCTGGGATGAGTTGTGAAATTGTACTCTCATAGCCAGTGAACTGAATGCACTATTGATCAGGCTCAAAATAATTTCACGGATCAGGGCTGGCAAATTACAGAAGATGCTCAGTCGTCGTCCTGGAAGCGCGACGTATCGTGAGAAAGATGAGCTTGAGGAATATTTTGAAAGTAGCGATTGGCACGAAAAGCGAGTTGTGCTGGAAGACTGAGGCCTCAGAGTAAACAACGTCCTCTCCCCTCGTCCTCTCTCCCCGTTCTCTCTCTCCTCGCCCCCTCTCTTCTCATCCTCTCCCCGTCCTCTCGTCATCCTCTCTTCCCGTCCTCTCTTCCCCTTCTCCTTGCCCTCTCTCATCCTCTCCCCTCGTCCTCTCTCCCCTTCCTCTCGTCCTCTCTCCCCATCCTCTCGTCATCCTCTCTCCTCGTCCTCTCTCCCCGTCCTCTCTCCTCATCCTCTCCCCATCCTCTCATCCTCTCTCCCCATCCTCTCTGTCCTCATCATCTCCCCTCGCCCTCTCTCCTCGTCCTCTCTCTCCGTCCTCTCTCCTCGTCCTCTCTCCTCATCCTCTCTCTCCGTCCTCTCTCTTCGTCCTCTCTCCTCGTCCTCTCGTCCTCTCTCCCTGTCCTCTCTCCCCGTCCTCTCATCCTCTCTCCCCGTCCTCTCTGTTCGTCCTCTCTCCCTGTCCTCTCTTCCTCCAGGGTGTAAGAACAAAACCAACGGGGCCCTCCTGAAGGAGCTCATGCAGACCAACAACTTCCGGGTCACAGTAGTGGAAGAGTGTGACGTAGTGGAAATCTGCGGCGCGCTGAAGGTGAGCAACGTCATTATGAATAAGATAAGCGACTACGTCTGTTAACATCTTTTTCCTGAGGAAGTTGGCCAAACTCCACCTACCCCCTCCCGTGCTGGTGAACCTTTATCGCTGTACGATTGAGAGCATCCTCACCACCTGCATCTCAGTCTGGTACGGCAACCGCACCGTTAAGGACCAGAAATCACTGCAGAGGGTAGTGAAAATAGCCCAACGCATCACCAAGATAGCCATAGTTTATGTAGACTTTATTTGAATGATTATTTTAATTATTATTTTTATTCTCACCATTGCACATTGTGCTAACCATTGCACTTTACTGTACAGTTTTATTTATGTGTCTTATATTGCAACTGACTGTTGATTGTCACATCCTGGTTGGACGTACACAGTCTTGTGCTGTGTAATGACAATGAAGTGAATCTAATCTAATTACACCCAGTATTAATTTAGTCAACGAAAATTATGACTAAATATGGTTGTCAACAAAGCTTTTTCACCTGACGATAATGAGACAAGACGTCACGTTAATGTAGATCATGTGACACTAACGTGACTAAATAATGAATGCAATGTCGTTGACTACAAACGACGACACAAAATATAGTTTACAAAATAAAATCTTGCCGAAATCTCTTCATTTTAAGACGAGACAAAATAATTATAACTTTTAGAATAATTCATGTTATTATTAGTATTCCGTTTCCTGTGTGCAGCACAAGCGCTTTGATTTATTTCCTCACTCGAGTTACGTTCTTAGCCAGCATTCTAGATAGCAGTAACACATTTTGCCATTTTGTTTGTAGTCCTATGAGGAGAGGAGACTTTTGATGGGCTTTCGAATAAAATAAAAACTTCCTAGGTCATGCCAGCCCCTGTCAATCATCTGACTTCTGGATTAACTTTTTTATTTTTCTGCGATTATCTCCCACAAACCTGAACGTTATTGCCATAAAAATTTGATTTACATTATAAAAAAAGTAACTGTACTTACAGTAGATTTCATTCACGGTTTGTCACGCCTGGTGGTACTCTGCCATTGGAAAGGGGAGATTTGGCCCGATCCATAGATGTGCGACTTTTATTTTTTCATGTCTGGTAATTTTTAGTATGGTGTTATTCACAGTAAAAAAAATGATATTCTCCTTTGGTTCATCACAATTTACTAGTAACAGACACAATATTTCTGACACATTCGCTGAGATCCATAGATGTCCCTAGATACCAAGAACATGCCTATCCCACGTGTTGGTGACGGCAGCCGATTAGTACGCGTGCTGGAGGGGGGAGCCAAAGAAGACTAAGTCCTATCCCCCAGCTGAAGGCATTGTAGTCAGAGTCATAATCCCCGCCCCTTCCGGTGCTGCAATGGTGGTTTCTGGACAATCTCCTCCCTGCCGCCTGGCGCAACGACACCCCGGTGTTGCTGCAGCCGACAATCGCATACGGTGTCTCAAGGCCTCTAGTTGATCATGACAAATCCTCTCTTACCTTGACGATTAAAAAGCCTCCATAATTTAGTAAATAAAGCTGTAGCCAGCCAGCTAGCATTGGGTCTATTCAAAATGCTATCCACATTAGCTACATAGCTAACCAAGTAAATACAATGGTATCCGTCCTGAGGTAACGTTAAATACAACGTTTGCTAGTCGAAATGACTGGACACACACAGGGACAAGTTAAACATCAATCAATTAATTTATTCCAATAGGTAGTTTGAGCTGCATGTGAGCCGAGGTCCTCTCCATTGGAAACTAATGATGTTACGGTAACGTTAGCTCGAAAAGCACAGAAAGTTAAGCTGCTAGCAACAGACACTATAACACTTCCGGTCGGGGGTTTTCAAAATAAAAGAGCGACGTCTAAAATCACCGGAAATACGTTTATTTTGTACATTATCTAACGTTAACACGAACCTAAACTAACTTTAGTTAAACTAACTTTGCGCGTCGATGTTGCAGAAGCATAAAGGCAGAGTGTCTACAACACCGTTGCTTTGTCGATGTTGTGTTGCAGTTGCTCTGAAGTTTCTGTAGCATGCAGAGGCCTTCAGACATACAGTAGTCAACAAATGTACATGCCTGTTTGAATTTATGTTGTGCCGTTGTTACTGTAAAAATGTAACGATTGTGATATGATGATTGTTTAATGAGACGATGAGCTGTATGTGTATGTCACTTGAATTTCCCCATGAGGGATCAATAAAAGTTATCCGTATCCTTATCCTTAGAAGTGGAGCAATCTTCCATTTACTTAGGTATGTATTTTTAGGCGGATTTTCTGAAAATAGGGCTCGGGCTTAATGAAGTCTGTGTGCTTAACATCCCCCCCCCCCCCCCCCCCTCCTCTCTCTGGTCTGTAGAATATCGTGGCTGTGGGAGCTGGTTTCTAACACCTCCCCCCTCTCTCTCTCTGGTCTGTAGAACATCGTGGCTGTGGGAGCTGGTTTCTAACACCTCCCCCCTCTCTCTCTCTCTGGTCTGTAGAACATCATGGCTGTGGGAGCTGGTTTCTAACCCCCCCCCCCCCTCTCTCTGGTCTGTAGAACATCGTGGCTGTGGGAGCTGGTTTCTAACACCTCCCCCCTCTCTCTCTCTGGTCTGTAGAACATCGTGGCTGTCGGAGCTGGTTTCTAACACCTCCCCCCTCTCTCTCTCTGGTCTGTAGAACATCGTGGCTGTGGGAGCTGGTTTCTAACACCTCCCCCCTCTCTCTCTCTGGTCTGTAGAACATCGTGGCTGTCGGAGCTGGTTTCTAACACCTCCCCCCTCTCTCTCTCTGGTCTGTAGAACATCGTGGCTGTGGGAGCTGGTTTCTAACACCTCCCCCCTCTCACTCTCTGGTCTGTAGAACATCGTGGCTGTGGGAGCTGGTTTCTAACCCCCCCCCCCCCCTCTCTCTGGTCTGTAGAACATCGTGGCTGTGGGAGCTGGTTTCTGTGATGGCCTGGGCTTCGGCGACAACACTAAGGCAGCGGTCATCCGGCTGGGCTTGATGGAGATGATCGCCTTCGCCCGCATCTTCTGCACCGCCGGGCCCGTCTCCTCTGCCACCTTCCTGGAGAGCTGCGGCGTGGCCGACCTCATCACCACCTGCTACGGCGGTCGCAACCGCAAAGTGGCCGAGGCCTTCGCCAAGACGGGAAAGGTGAGCACGGGATTTTAACTTTATGTAAAACTGGACTATTTTATTTCATCTTACTTCGTTCTATATTTTTCTTTTTATCGTATTACTACTACTTATTGTTATTGAACACACACACACACGCACCCTGCACCTTAACGCCTTAAGCCATGGTGGTCCGGTACCGGTACGAGATTGATATTACGCCATAAATGGCCATAAAATGGGAGGTGCAGAGAACATTTCGTCAGCGACTCAGTGCATGTGTGTTCCTGTGGGTCGCCCATCGCATGTGTGTGTGTGTGTGTTAATCTGATGACAAATAAAGACTTATACTAAATAGATGAATACAGAACGTATTAATTAATGTTGTTTCTTTTTCAAATGTAGTAAAGAGTAAAGACCCTAACCCTGTCAAAACAGCAGTCAAAGTGTATATTTTCAGCACTACGTTTGTTTACCAATGATTTTTTTATGTGTTATTAGTGAAATATGAGCTTATAAAAATTTCTGCGCATTGCATCGGAAAGCAGAGGATTTAGGCGGAAGGTAAAGCAAGCTGTCATAAGTGTGTGTAGTCGTATGAACGGGGAGAACCAGGGCTTTCGATGGACTTTCGAATTTCATAAAACTACACTTCCCAGCTCACGCCAGCCCCTGTCAGTCATCTGGCTTTCAGTGTGAATCTTTTTATTAATTTTTTTGGTATTTTCGGGATCATATCTCACATGTCGAACAAACCTGAACGTTATTGCCATAAAATAGAACGTAGTTAGTTTATTTACCTCTAGCAAAAAAACGCGTTGCAATCTGATGAAAAATGGCGGGAGATATTTACATTATAAAAAAAGTAACTGTACTGTAGATTTCATTCACGGTTTGAATCGGGGGCGCCTGGTGGGGCTGAATCCAGATTGAACTCTGCCATTGGATCGGGGAGATCTGGCCCGATACATACCTGTAGATGTGACTTAAGTTGGCCATAATAAGGTAATATAGGCCTGATATTCTATATTCATATTTCATGTGTCCGGATGGCAAAATTCTGTACTGTATCTACAAAACCCCTTGTAAATCATCTGCCCTTTTATCAGGGATGTGATTATTCCGTTTTTAACCGGATTTTCGGGTTTTCTGACCTAAAATCACGATAAAAAAATATTCATATTAAAAAAAAATTATGTAAATTTTTTTTTATTTTTTTTTATTGAGCTTTATGTATGTTTTGATTATTTTCCCACCTGGTCTAAGCGAAACGCGAAAGCAACATTTATCAGACCTGCTATTCTTGCATAACAGATTTTCATTGGCTATCGATAATGTTAGCAGTTTTGTTGAGTGGCGCGAGATGCTGTAAAGACGTCAACACACTAGGAAACACACTAACACTGGATTGCTTTTGTAAAACTGACCAACCAGGGAAGGTTACTTGCAAGCAGTGCAGCAGTCTGCCACTCAACACTACTCAAGGGAGAGCAAGCATTGTCCAGTTAATGTGAAGCTCTGTAGAAACATCAAACTCTCAAGCATGAGGTACAGAAGCCAACCTAGACATAACCAAGAAGCTGAGATGGAGAAATGTCACCACCTTCATTCTCAAAATCGAGCAAAAGAGTCCATTAGTCCAACTGCAGCCCTTCGCAGTAGGCAAGACTTCCAGAGGAGGCGGTTACAGGTGTTGCACAATCTGGTTGCAAAGAAGAAAAGATAAGGTCCTAATGTTAGTGTTTGAGCCAGGATGACTTGGGAGGGGTCAAGATGACCCCCTTTAAAATGTTTAGGGGGACACTGAGATATTTGATTCATTTTCTTTGTCCCTTTCCTCTCCCACCTTCCTCTTCCCTGTGAACAGTTCAATCTATACAAATAAAATGTGTTAATTCATTCAAATGGAGTGTTTATATACATAAAAAAAAAATCGACCCAAGCACGACTTAGTGCTTGAATGCCACCATCGGCGCCAATGTTAACCTTAATATCGCCTAATCTATGTTTTAAATTATGGTTATGTGTCTGATCTGCCCGTCGCTTATCAAAGAATCATTTTCCAGTCAGTGCTGTCAAGGCAGATTGGTTTTTTATCGCTTCATTTCCGTTTGAGAGCATTTTGAAAAGCACCCGTTTTGAGGTAAAAAACAGCCCATTCATTCTGTGATAATCGTCTTTTACTGGAATATTCCAGAACGTTGATATTTGTCGGCCTATTTATGAATCGTTTTCAAATAAACGCTAGATGCTCAATAGTATACGTGATAATAGCCGTTTTCATTTCCTCATGGATTTTACAGTGAAACAGTGAAAATTCAGAGAAATCTCGTGAGTGGCTTTCAACGTAACTATTGTAAACACGAGATTAGCCGTGAGTGGCACTCAAAGTGCAATCACATCCCTGCTTTATTCATTTGCTTAGATTTTTTGTACACGTGATCTCAAAAAGCTGCTGAATGAGCTCAGTGGAATTTACACGTCTGGTCAATGTTAGCATGGTGTTATTCACTGTGAAAGATGGAAGAAAAAAAAAGAACAAAAAAGAAAATGTATATTCTCCTTTGGTTCATTACAGTCTACTCAAGCCTAGTAACAGACACAATATTCCTGGCACTGGGAATACATTCCCTGAGATCCATAGATGTCCCTAGATACCAGCAACATGCAAATGGACCTTGTAGAAGTGGAGCAATCTTCCATTTACTTAGATATGCATTTTTAGGAAATAATTTTGTAGCTGAAATAGTGCTGTCAGGTGATTAAAAAAAATTATCTAATTAATTACAGGATTTGTAATTCATTAATCTAATTAATCGCATTTTTATCTCATAACCATTTTATGCCTGATATTCTATATTCTATAATCACATTTCAAATAGCATGTGTCTGGATGGCAGAATTCAGTAATGTATCTACAAAACCTTCTGTTTAATCATCTTCCATCTATTAATTTGCTTAGATTTTTCAGGTCTGATCAATTTGAGCATAGTGTTATTCACAGTCAAAGATTAAAAAAAATTGATATTCTCATTTGGTTCATTACAATTTACTCAAGCCTAGTAACAGACACAGTATTTCTGACACTGGGAATACATTCCCTGAGATCCATAGATGTCCCTAGAATCAGATACCAAGAACATGCAAATGGACCATATTAAAAAAGTCTGTAAATGTGTATTCTACGTTCTTATGGAATGAATGAGATTTAAAAAAAAGAATTGTAATTAATTTTGAGTTAATTTTCATAACGCGATAATTTGCTGTGTAATTAATTAATCTAATTAACACGATAAACTGACAGCCCTAATCTGAAAATATGGCTAGGGCTCAAGAGGTGAACATGCACATACACTATACGCAAGGCACTTTCTGTAAATAATTTGCTATTTTATCTTTTCGTATTTCATCCTATACTACCTGCAATGCCCCTGTATGGTTGTGCATTTGACAATAAAGAACTTGCATCGTTGTTTAAGATGAAGACACTTGGACGAGTCCTTCTGAATAACGCCTTCAGAGATTCGAGGGGATTAAGAGGCAGCAGCGGTGACGGAGAATCTTTGCTAATTCCAGTCGAAGCTGAGATCAGCTGTTTCTGGGAGCTGATTAACGTCTCCTCGTCTCTCTGCCGTCAGTCCATCGAGGAGCTGGAGAAGGAGATGCTGAACGGCCAGAAGCTGCAGGGACCAGCGACGGCTGCGGAGGTGTACGTCATCCTGGAGAAGAAGAACCTGGTCGACAAGTAAGTGCTGCACAAACAATCACATAATACAGTAAGTGCTGCACAAACAATCACATAATACAGTAAGTGCTGCACAAACAATCACATAATACAGTAAGTGCTGCACAAACAATCACATAATACAGTAAGTGCTGCACAAACAATCACATAATACAGTAAGTGCTGCACAAACAATCACATAATACAGTAAGTGCTGCACAAACAATCACATAATACAGTAAGTGCTGCACAAACAATCACATAATACAGTAAGTGCTGCACAATCACATAATACAGTAAGTGCTGCACAAACAATCACATAATACAGTAAGTGCTGCACAAACAATCACATAATACAGTAAGTGCTGCACAAACAATCACATAATACAGTAAGTGCTGCACAAACAATCACATAGTACAGTAAGTGCTGCACAAACAATCACATAATACAGTAAGTGCTGCACAAACAATCACATAATACAGTAAGTGCTGCTGCACAAACAATCACATAATACAGTAAGTGCTGCACAAACAATCACATAATACAGTAAGTGCTGCTGCACAAACAATCACATAATACAGTAAGTGCTGCACAAACAATCACATAATACAGTAAGTGCTGCTGCACAAACAATCACATAATACAGTAAGTGCTGCACAAACAATCACATAATACAGTAAGTGCTGCTGCACAAACAATCACATAATACAGTAAGTGCTGCACAAACAATCACATAATACAGTAAGTGCTGCACAAATAATCACATAATACAGTAAGTGCTGCTGCACAAATAATCACATAATACAGTAAGTGCTGCACAAATAATCACATAATACAGTAAGTGCTGCACAAACAATCACATAGTACAGTAAGTGCTGCACAAACAATCACATAATACAGTAAGTGCTGCACAAACAATCACATAATACAGTAAGTGCTGCACAAACAATCACATAATACAGTAAGTGCTGCACAAACAATCACATAATACAGTAAGTGCTGCACAAACAATCACATAATACAGTAAGTGCTGCACAAACAATCACATAATACAGTAAGTGCTGCACAAACAATCACATAATACAGTAAGTGCTGCACAAACAATCACATAATACAGTAAGTGCTGCACAAACAATCACATAATACAGTAAGTGCTGCACAAACAATCACATAATACAGTAAGTGCTGCACAATCACATAATACAGTAAGTGCTGCACAAACAATCACATAATACAGTAAGTGCTGCACAAACAATCACATAATACAGTAAGTGCTGCACAAACAATCACATAATACAGTAAGTGCTGCACAAACAATCACATAGTACAGTAAGTGCTGCACAAACAATCACATAATACAGTAAGTGCTGCACAAACAATCACATAATACAGTAAGTGCTGCTGCACAAACAATCACATAATACAGTAAGTGCTGCACAAACAATCACATAATACAGTAAGTGCTGCTGCACAAACAATCACATAATACAGTAAGTGCTGCACAAACAATCACATAATACAGTAAGTGCTGCTGCACAAACAATCACATAATACAGTAAGTGCTGCACAAACAATCACATAATACAGTAAGTGCTGCTGCACAAACAATCACATAATACAGTAAGTGCTGCACAAACAATCACATAATACAGTAAGTGCTGCACAAATAATCACATAATACAGTAAGTGCTGCTGCACAAATAATCACATAATACAGTAAGTGCTGCACAAATAATCACATAATACAGTAAGTGCTGCACAAACAATCACATAGTACAGTAAGTGCTGCACAAACAATCACATAATACAGTAAGTGCTGCACAAACAATCACATAATACAGTAAGTGCTGCACAAACAATCACATAATACAGTAAGTGCTGCACAAACAATCACATAATACAGTAAGTGCTGCACAAACAATCACATAATACAGTAAGTGCTGCACAAACAATCACATAATACAGTAAGTGCTGCACAAACAATCACATAATACAGTAAGTGCTGCACAAACAATCACATAATACAGTAAGTGCTGCACAAACAATCACATAATACAGTAAGTGCTGCACAAACAATCACATAATACAGTAAGTGCTGCACAAACAATCACATAATACAGTAAGTGCTGCACAAACAATCACATAATACAGTAAGTGCTGCACAAACAATCACATGATACAGTAAGTGCTGCACAAACAATCACATAGTACAGTAAGTGCTGCACAAACAATCACATGATACAGTAAGTGCTGCACAAACAATCACATAGTACAGTAAGTGCTGCACAAACAATCACATAATACAGTAAGTGCTGCACAAACAATCACATAATACAGTAAGTGCTGCACAAACAATCACATGATACAGTAAGTGCTGCACAAACAATCACATAATACAGTAAGTGCTGCTGCACAAACAATCACATAATACAGTAAGTGCTGCACAAACAATCACATAATACAGTAAGTGTTGCTGCACAAACAATCACATAATACAGTAAGTGCTGCACAAACAATCACATAATACAGTAAGTGCTGCACAAACAATCACATAGTACAGTAAGTGCTGCACAAACAATCACATAGTACAGTAAGTGCTGCACAAACAATCACATAATACAGTAAGTGCTGCACAAACAATCACATAATACAGTAAGTGCTGCACAAACAATCACATAATACAGTAAGTGCTGCACAAACAATCACATAATACAGTAAGTGCTGCACAAACAATCACATAATACAGTAAGTGCTGCACAAACAATCACATAATACAGTAAGTGCTGCACAAACAATCACATAATACAGTAAGTGCTGCACAAACAATCACATAATACAGTAAGTGCTGCACAAACAATCACATAATACAGTAAGTGCTGCACAAACAATCACATGATACAGTAAGTGCTGCACAAACAATCACATAGTACAGTAAGTGCTGCACAAACAATCACATGATACAGTAAGTGCTGCACAAACAATCACATAGTACAGTAAGTGCTGCACAAACAATCACATAATACAGTAAGTGCTGCACAAACAATCACATAATACAGTAAGTGCTGCACAAACAATCACATAATACAGTAAGTGCTGCACAAACAATCACATAATACAGTAAGTGCTGCACAAACAATCACATAATACAGTAAGTGCTGCACAAACAATCACATAATACAGTAAGTGTTGCTGCACAAACAATCACATAGTACAGTAAGTGCTGCACAAACAATCACATAGTACAGTAAGTGCTGCACAAACAATCACATAATACAGTAAGTGCTGCACAAACAATCACATGATACAGTAAGTGCTGCACAAACAATCACATGATACAGTAAGTGCTGCTGCACAAACAATCACATAATACAGTAAGTGCTGCACAAACAATCACATAGTACAGTAAGTGCTGCACAAACAATCACATAATACAGTAAGTGCTGCACAAACAATCACATAATACAGTAAGTGCTGCACAAACAATCACATGATACAGTAAGTGCTGCACAAACAATCACATAATACAGTAAGTGCTGCACAAACAATCACATAATACAGTAAGTGCTGCACAAACAATCACATGATACAGTAAGTGCTGCACAAACAATCACATAATACAGTAAGTGCTGCACAAACAATCACATAATACAGTAAGTGCTGCACAAACAATCACATAATACAGTAAGTGCTGCACAAACAATCACATAATACAGTAAGTGCTGCACAAACAATCACATAATACAGTAAGTGCTGCACAAACAATCACATAATACAGTAAGTGCTGCACAAACAATCACATAGTACAGTAAGTGCTGCACAAACAATCACATAATACAGTAAGTGCTGCACAAACAATCACATAATACAGTAAGTGCTGCACAAACAATCACATAATACAGTAAGTGCTGCACAAACAATCACATAGTACAGTAAGTGCTGCACAAACAATCACATAGTACAGTAAGTGCTGCACAAACAATCACATAGTACAGTAAGTGCTGCACAAACAATCACATAATACAGTAAGTGCTGCACAAACAATCACATAATACAGTAAGTGCTGCTGCACAAACAATCACATAATACAGTAAGTGCTGCACAAACAATCACATAGTACAGTAAGTGCTGCACAAACAATCACATAATACAGTAAGTATATTGAACCAAACAGGCACAATGCCAAAAATACAAGCAACTCTCAATTATTATAGAACATAGAATCAATGTGACTATACGTCAGCCAGCCACCAGGGGGCTATATATATTTTGGCTTCACTTTTGGAGAGCTGTCCCTGGTTTTGACCTATTGTGCAGCGTCCCCATTGGTGGAAAACGCTTGCAGGAAGAAAAGCCTTTTGAATAGTTTGTCAGGCATGCAAAAATGCCACTGTGAAAGAGCCTGAAGTGGAACGTTTATATGGAAAACTGCACCTTTTAATGATGAATAAGTACTCTACGCATTCATCATGCCAACTTTCAGTAGTGCTTAACCTGTGTGCCTCATTTGCAATGAAACGATCATTGTGGTAAAATAATACAATCTTGGGACGTCACCGCTACACAAGGCATGCAGCTGTCAAAGAGTCGTATCCTGAGCGGTCGGAGGCCCATTACAAAATAATTGCCACCTTGAAAGCTGGATTTTCCCGTGCCAGCGGAATAAATGTTGCGTTTGTCCCCATTCTTGCATGTAGATGGGGCATCAGCCACAAAAGACAGCAATTTGATTTAAGCTTCACCTCTCCGAGGTGCACCCCAGACCTACACACAACGAACAGCGCTGTCCATGGTTCTGAAACCACAGCTATGGTCACATGTGTCCTCATGATGTTTTTGCTATTTTTCGATAGATCCATAAAGCTTAAACAGGGGCAAAAAATACATTTAAGCCCTCGCGTCAGGCATTCTAAATACCAGAATGCAATTTTTTCCTCTTCATGTTTTCTGAATACATAAATATTCTGCGGGCCGGATGGGATGAGAAGCTTTGTTTTATTAGGATCCACATTAGCTGTCAAATTAATGACCGCTAGTCCTCCTGGGGTCCGTGCAAGACAATTATATAACGGAATACAAATACAGAATGTAATTGGTATTATAATTAAAATAAGAAGAAGAAATAAATGGAAAGCATAAAATAAATAAATAATTTGTATTCAAGTTGAAGATACAATGAATGGTTGTATTCATTACACCCAAAAACTCATCTAAAATGGTAACTGAAATTGATCAAAGAAATAAAAACGTAAAATAGTTAATCACATCTCTACTACACCAGTTTCATTTACATCATTTCACTTTTTATACTTGCCTTGTGGAGACTGGTAGCTTGTTCCAGTTGAATAATGGCTCAGTCTATAGCACACTGTAGATTTTAAATGATTGAAGTCCTACAGGTGGAGGAAGTACCAGGTCACCATGTGGCGCCGGTCTGGTTTTATGAGCTCTCGGCGGCAGCGTTTTTGGTCGGAGCGCTCCCAGCTCATAAAGTTGAAACTAGTTAAACTTTTGGAAAGGACCGCGCTCATCAATGTAACTCATCGAGGAAGGGGCGGAGCCGCGGCTGGCGCGAGCCTCCGAAAAACGCTCTGAGCTTTTTTTTTCTTTTTTCAAAGCGGTCCGCCTTGAAAAAAAGGCTTTTAGTGGACACATAGCCTTACCGTTCGCCGATGAGACTGGAGGAAAAAGATCCCAATTATTTTTTTTTTGTATCCACTTTTTCTCCCATTTTTTCTATATTTTCCTCCCATCCCAATTTCGTATCATCCAATTCAACCCTCCCCTGTCACGAACGCTGTTTCTTGCCTCCCACAAGCCGGCTGCAATGTGGACTAAGTCATACATAGCACAAGTCCCCTCCGGTACTTGAGGTAACAGCAGTCGCATCTTTTCACCTGCGCAGCTCGATCTCTCAGTGGCGAGGAGTAACGCGTGGGAGGCTCACGCTGCCCCCGACACTTCCTGATTCTACTGCGCAGGCGCACCAACCGACCTGTAGGAGTCGCTGTCCACAACGCCCGATCCCCACCCATCAGTTTCCCACCCCCTAATACGGCCAATGTGTATTAGTACGGACGACCAGCTAAACTGAAAGCAAATGTGGAGCGCTGGGCTCGAACAGGCAAGCCCAGCGTCTCCAGATTTCGTGGTGAGCGCCTTGCCCACTACGCCACGTAGCCGCCCTAAAGATCCCAATTATTTGACGTCGATCTCCTAGATACATTTCCGGTTTGTATGACGCAATAAACGCCGAAATCATATCGATTATTGCGTTTCGAAAGCGATCCAAATGCACTCGAGTGTGTATATTGATCCACGCCACAATATATCTCTGGCGGAGGAATTTCCTCGATGCACCGATCGCCACTTCCGGTTTGGCGTGAGTGTAACTCGCCCGACCATCCACCAGGCGGCGGTATTGAGGCGTTGCAATATCAGACAGGGTGCCGCTGCAGTCCGGAGGGAGGCTGGATGAATTATGAATGCCATGGCGAAAAAATGAAATATTGATCCCAATAACGATTTACGCCGTTGTTGGCGTTCAACGCATGGCAGGCAATAACGATTTACGCCGTTTATGGCACACAATGTGTTAAGAGCATTAACATTAACCCTTTCACTACCACACTACCAAATGGTTAACCGTCTGTAGTGTGGTAGTGAAAGGTTAACCTTCTGTAGTGTGGTAGTGAAAGGGTTAAGACCCAGGGGAATGTTATATTACAGGGACAGTTTTCATAACAGAATGGAGAAGCTCCAGATTTGTACCTGATGACATCACAAGTTTGAGTCTTACTTCACTGGTTTCTTTCTGGCTTTTAACTCATGTTTACAAATATTAATATATTTTTCAAAACCTCTTGTCAGAAGGTCTGGTTCCTACTCAATCAACACTGATACCAGGGTTGCTTTCTTTGTTGACAAAAACCCACTTATTTTATAAACCTATGTATTTTTAAAAGGTCCCTCCCCCAGCAAATCTCGTAATTGCATCACTATTGTGTTCTCAGAACAGTATTATGGTCATAGGTGAAGTATTTACTGTTCTCTATTGGACCAAAAGAACCTTGTATGTATTGTAGTTTAAATGTGAAATCTAGTAATCCATGCACCAAAACTATGTATTTACAATGATGCTTTGGCTCGTTTTTGGAGGCTCATTGCTGCCCTCTAGTGGTCAGAAAACAACTTGCCGTTTTAACTATCCGAGGACATTTATTTATTTTTTAACTCTAGCCCTCTTTCCTACTTACCAATATTGTTGTCCTCATACAGATCCGGCTAGTTGGCTACAAACTAATGCAAGGTCACTGGGGTCAAACTCTGTCTGTACAAGCTAGCTGGTGCTCAGTGAAACTTACTCCAGTGCACACAAAGTAGATTTCAGTGAACCTCAGTCAGCTTCTCAAGTTTCAAGTTTCAAGTTTCTTTAATAGTTGTCATACAGAAGTACAGAATACTTTTGTACAAAATGCTTCTTACTGTTGCGCTCCAGAGACTGTGCAAGACAAGATAAGTATGAAATAAAAACATAGTAAAATTAGAAGTAAAAAAAGAGGTCACAGTGTTCAGTTTAGACATATGTACAATGTTCGATGCAGAATAGACGTAGTTACCATACAATATACAATACTGTGCAGTGTACTAATATACAATACTATATAGTGCAAGGCAGAAATGGAGAAATGGGACGAGGTGCAATTTAGGTACAATTCACAGTAGGTGTACGAGTTGTAGTGCAAATCCTTTATCAATAAATATAAAGTGTAAGTGTGTTTGTGTGATCTAAAGTGTGGAGAGTGGGTGCTGCAGTGTGTTGTTTGTTTGAGTGAGTGTGTGCGTGTGGGTGTGTGTGCTGTGTGCATTTGATGGTTGTTGCATAGTGATTATTGTTCGTTTAGCGATTATTGTTCGTTTAGCAGCCTGATGGCCTGGGGATAGAAGCTTCTATAGTACAGACAGCAGCATTGGTTTGTGGCTACAGTAACTAGCCGGACCTAGTGTGAGAAACGGCATCGACTGGGTGGAGAAAAGGACTCGACGTCACCATCGTTTCAAGTTTTGTTTTATTTGTCACATATAAGGTACATTACAGTGAAATGCTTGGTTCTGTATGAGCCTCCTGAGATTGTGCTTCATACAGTAAAAAAAAGTTAAAAGAATAAAGGTCAAACACTATAGAAAATATACAAAACGAAAGTACAAAATGCAACCAAAATACAAAGATGAGGTAGAGAAAATATTTTAGTAATAAATTGATAAAATAGTGTTAAAGTATCTAAAGTGAATGTTAAGGTGAGTGTGTGCTTGTGGATGTGTGTGTGCAATGAATGTAGAATGGGCGAGTTAGTGTTTCATAGTCATTGAGGGATAGAAGCTCCTTTTGAGACCACAGCAGTAAAGAGGCAGTTGTCTGGGTGGCTAACGTAGGGTTCATAAGCAGGAAATGGGGCTTAGGGTTCCAAAGATCTGAACTGTCGCCTCCTCCTTCCCCAGGTTCCCACTGTTCAGTGCGGTGTATCAAATCTGCTACCAGGGCCATCCGGTCTCGGCGTTCATCACCTGTTTGCAGAACCACCCCGAGCACATGTAATAAACTGACCCGAGTGCCTTCTACATGGAGAGGATCATCACCACTTTCACCTTTCTACCGGTTAACCCACAGAGACCACTACTCCACAGCTCTGGAGCAGCAAGCTGGCTCTAGTCGAGTACATTTAACAGTACATGTTAGCTTATCAGAGAGATTTGCACAAGACTTCTGTGTGTTCAACTGTTATACGTTTTGCATGAACATTGTTTTTATTTTTATTTTAAGGGTCACGTAAAAGGATAATGTCATCTTTCTTGGAATTGGAATATTATGGTTTAATTCTCTGGTAATGGATTTATTAGCATTGACATTTTGCCACCACTGATGCTAAAATAATGTATGCATGAGTTATTTACAGTAGCGTAAACCTTGGTCCAAAATGTGAAATTTCATGATTATATGCCGGATCACGTCAGTGACGGCGTCTGTTTTTCTGCTAAACAAAGGTATTAAATGATAAACGGTCTGGTGCTCACAGCTCACCACGGTTGGCCAGAAGGCAGGAGAAGTGGCCAAACCAGCGGATAACCATCTAATGCAATCAATGTGTGAGGGGAAAACATTTATACATTCTGTAACCCAGATACTTTACAGGAATCTACCAGGATGATGGATTCTAGAAATAGTCCTGGCAAGAACCCAACCTAAGCATGACATAAGAGCAAAATGGTCGGCGTGTGAATATGGTCAATTCATGGAAGCTCCATGAAATCCCTGTCAGTCTTGATCCATCCAGGACCGAATTGGAACTTTTCATAGAACGGGTGTTTTATGAAAAGATTCCAGTTCATTCAGTATTATGTACCAATTACAGGAATGCCAATTCCTGACTGAGAAAAGGGGACCCATCAAGAAAAACATGGTCGACATGAAAGAAGGAATTGTCCTTTTTGATCCAATATATTTGTTGCCGTCCAATGAGATGCCTTTCTCCGTCACCAGCCGTTTACTTTGTACCATTGTGATACCTCACTTCCGTTGGCATGTTTATATTTATTGTGATCATGCGTATTATGTATGCTTGAAGTGTCTCACATAATTCAGCCTGAGTGGGATATGTCCCGACTTGTGTGTACTGTTCCTGTATGTTAGCATAGCAACAGTTAAAAAGAAATGCAAGTGCCTTACACAATGCCTGGTTGCTAAAAAAAAAATCTTTGCTGCTTTGAGAAACCAGAGACCTATGAATTCCCTTGACGTCCTCGCATAATGCCCTTGATTACTGTGACCCTGCCTTGAATTTCACTCAATCGTCGTGGCTAATCGTGTATGGAAATTGTTTTTGTCTAAATGAAATTTACCTGGAATAAATTATACTAATTATGTCGTCGAAGCATGATTCTCTGTTCATTTGGTTTTCACAATGTCTAGAAGGCAATCACGGACCTGGGCTTCGATGAACTCGGCCCACTCAATCTGTTGGAATCTTGGGTAGTAAAACATTCAGTCAGTGTTGCTGCCATTTGAGGAGCAGGTGAGAGAAAATAGAAGTAACATGAAACCAAGATGGACAACGGTAACTGTGGTAGGTAGCTGATACAGTGGGGCAGTCAGGCATTAAAGCGTTCCGTCTTGAGATGGATTTCCATCAATTTGATTATTTATATAATATTTTGATTTATATTTATATTGATTTTTATAAAAGAAAAAATTACTTTTTAAATATAAAGTTTGCCAATAGGGATGTATCAGTAGTATTGGCAGTGGTAGTAGTCCAGTCTATTTTTTTTATTTTCTAAAAAATAAACTAGTTCAACACAGGTAACCACTTTTGCTTAATTTCTTTGATGGCTCAAATGTATGCTCTAGTAGTGTCTAGTCGGTTTTGTGTTTTGAGCACAAAGTTCATCATAGATCTAGCCTCTTAATTTTGCTGTCAAAGTGCACCAGCATGCCCACCGGACCCCCCTAGAGGGGCCGAGGTTCACCCACCACCACAGTCTCACTAAATCCTGTGGGAAACACTGAGGATTCACATTTTTTTTACAGCTTGTGGGTAGGGCGTTCCACATTGTTGTGGCATAATTGCTAAACGTGTTTAGTCCCTTGTTTGTATGATAACAAGCCTTTTAGTTCATGGTTCAAAGTAATGGGAAAAGGGTGCTAGCTCGCCATCAATCAGAAGCTAGCCACAAGACTTGCATTCACGCTCTCCAGCACACAGCCTCCCTGCCTGGCACAACAACCACAACAGTAGGGTCACAGTCAGGACAGTAGGCTCTACAAGTAGGCTCCCTTAAAACGCAAACGCTATTAAAAAAAATACAGTGGAAGTTAAAATAAGAATATGACTTGGCCTGAGAAAAAGTTTAGTCAGGAGATTTTTTTTGCTTTAATCCCTGGTTTGCTATTTCCACATTGCTGTAGGACATGAGTTGTTAAACCTTGCTGTAGGACATGCAAGTTGTTAAACCTCCTTTCTTTCAAGTTCTGTTTTAGTAAGTGCTCTATTGCTTACTGCCCGAGTAGCTATTCATAGTATTCATTACGTGTTGTGCCATGACAAGGCGCAATACGACGGCTCACTGCTGCCACCCATTTTATTAATCACCCGTTTGTGACCAAGATGTTGGTGGTACAGTAGCTACGTTTTGTAACAGATTTGTCACTCAATCATTCAAGCCTACAATTTCCATTTTGTACACAATAATTTGGCAGTTTGAGAGTTCAGTGCATTGCTCAAGGGCACGTAAGTAGAGATGGTGGGCACCGTAGATGTATTACCAGCAACCCTTCAGTCACACGCTCTGGAATACACCCTCCTGTCAGTGCCAGGGATCGAACCAGCAACCTTGTGGTTACTGTCGGGCGTCTTCCATCCTGCGACACTCCACCCAATGCAAGACGCCTGATCTGTCACTAAGTGGGAGTTGTTCAATATATAGAACGAGTACTTGGTTTCTTTTGTTTGATTTATTGTGAGGTTTCTTCTTGACCTCACAAGAACACTTGTCCAGCCCATGGGGACATTGACGTGTGTTTGCGGGCTTTACAAATAAATTTGAATTGAATGCCTACTCTGCTCCGTGTAAAATAATATGAAAAGCAATAAACACAAAAACATACACCTTAATATACAAAAAGAAAAGCTAATGAATACTGTGAAAAAATACAATATACAGTGTCTAAAAATACCTCGGAGGGTAATCAGTATGGTATAGTTGGGGTGTGTTGTGGAAGGTACAAATTCAAGTTATGAGTTGGTGTTCAGTAGGTGCACAATCTGTGGGAAGAAACTTCTTGAACCTGCTGGTCCTGGTCTAGATCCTGTGGTTAAGAAACTACTAAAAAAAACAAGCCTCAAAACAAATCAATAGAGTTGAACAAGTTGCAAAATAAGACTCGTTTATTGCAGTTTGTGGAAACATCATTGATAGCTTTACATGTGAATACGCAGTCTACAACAGAGTACAGTATGTCATTCTAAAGATGGCATGGTCTGTAGTTATGTGGTAGACTTAGCTGCTGCCTAATCTATTCGAAATCTGGAATGACATCAGTAACTTAAATAAGACTGGAAAAATGTAAACAAAAAGGAATGAAAGTCAATGCAGGAGGTCAACAGGCAGACAAGACTGAGATCAACTGTAAGAAGCATGTTAAGACTGTTCCGAGTACGAACGCTATAAACGGCCTGTAAGTGGAAGAAAGAAACCTTAACTTAACCCACACGGCATCAATAAGTAGAACTACACAATCGTGATCTCCTTGGTCCAGAAGCAAAAGATGAGTACATGAATAGTAAAAAGAAAAGATCCCAGTAAATGTGACTACAGCAGTGGTTCTCAAACTACGGGTCGTGACCCAAAGTGGGGTCGTGGGTAGGTGACAGCGGGGTCGCACATTATTTAAATGTTTTTTATGTTCTGGCAACATATTTTGGCTAAATATACGCCTAGTTTTCTAAATGTGTATTGATAACATAGTGCTGTAATTACATTTTCTAATAAATATGCATGATCAAGTTCAACAACATGTGCTTTTATTTTGATATTCCTTAATGCCACGTTGAAATTACGCGATACATTAAGTGTGGGGTCGCCAAAGAAAATCCTAAATAAAATGGGGTCGTGGTATAAAAAAAATTGAGAACCCCTGGACTACAGTATTACAATCACATTGGTTATTATAATGAAACGACATTAGCGGGTCGTCTGGTTTTGTTACCGGTACAGAACCTAGTCGGTGACCACGGCTGTGAGTGTACCGTGCTGCTCTGCTCTCCCCTTGTTCAGTACAGAACCTACAGTCGGTGACCACGGCTGTGAGTGTACCGTGCTGCTCTGCTCTCCCCTTGTTCAGTACAGAACCTACAGTCGGTGACCACGGCTGTGAGTGTACCGTGCTGCTCTGCTCTCCCCTTGTTCAGTACAGAACCTACAGTCGGTGACCAGGGCTGTGAGTGTACCGTGCTGCTCTGCTCTCCCCTTGTTCAGTACAGAACCTACAGTCGGTGACCAGGGCTGTGAGTACCGTGCTGCTCTGCTCTCTCTGTTCCCCCAGTGGCTCAATTCCAGCCACGCTTCCTTCCACCATCCTGACTAAACTCACACCCAATTAAAACCTGATGCACGGCAGTCCCGCTTGGAGCCAGTTTACAGTCTAATAGGAGCCAGTTTAGAGAGAAAACTATTTAAGATGAACATTATAGGATGCCACGGTGAGATGTATTGTTCTTCCCCCTTCTCCTACAGTCCACTGTCCAAAAGAGGAAGTAAACTCACCGGTGCGTTTACTAGTATTTTCCCTTAACATTTTGAATAAATAATATATTATTGTTCCCCCCGTGTTTTTCTGTCTTTTATAAATAACCGAATTTCTTTGGAAAAAAGAAGTTTAAACGTTTAATTGGACGGCATCTGTGCTGCCTTGTTTATTCACTGTGTCCATGGAAACAACTTGTTTATTCACTGTGTCCATGGAAACAACTTGTTTATTCACCGTGTCCATGGAAACAACTTGTTTATTCACTGTGTCCATGGAAACAACTTGTTTATTCACTGTATCTTATGAAAACGACTTGTTTATTCACTGTGTCCATGGAAACAACTTGTTTATTCACTGTGTCTTATGGAAACGACTTGTTTATTCACTGTGTCCATGGAAACAACTTGTTTATTCACTGTGTCCATGGAAACGATGATGAAAGCAGCCATAAAGGTATAGTTTCCTTACGCAAAAAATATAATGTTTTACTTTTCTGATAACTACTACTAATCACTGCATAACTAATGTTCAGACAAGCTTCGTTTTTGGTTATTTGTGATACTCTGTATACACACAATTCAACATTATATCAGCATTTTCTTTTAACCTAATTTAGTCGCGCATGTCCAGATTTGGTACAGATTTTGAAACATTTGTTGCTATGGCAGTAGCATGGCAATACTGAAGCGCTACAACCAGAACGAACAACAATTTAAATCCCAGAAGCATTAATTATTAAAACATTATTCTTCCCTGGCTACACCCGTACCGTATAATGTGCTACTGTACAATGACCTATGAGCAAATGACACTTAATTGTAATATAACTTAGCCATATAATTTTATACATAAAACAAATATAGTTCAGTGGTCTGGTGAACTGGCGCCAGGGAACTGCAAAGAGCAACACGTCCTAACCCCGAGCACTGGGCCATGTTCATATAAATCTCTAAATAATATCATTCCCACATTATTTCCAAGTCTCTTTCCTGTCTGCTACTATGATGGATCCACGGAGTGGAAACCGCACTTGACCACAAGAAAATACTCAAAAAGTATTGAAAACACGACACTGCTCACTTAACCTGCTGCACCCCTCCCCTCTGACCCATGACCCCTCCCTCCACTCGCCTCCTGGCCGTCGCCTCTCACAGTCTGTGGGGGTTGACCCATTTGTAAGTGCCTTCGTAACGGAATCCAACCTTCTTCGTGAGCTCGTCCGCTTCTACCGGGCCGCGACTGAGGAAGGAGAGCATCCCGTTCAGAATCAGAATGTTCTGGACTTGGACCGTAATAATAATAATAATAATAATAATAATAATAATAATAATAATAAAGCATTTTATTTAAAGGCTC
Source organism: Notolepis coatsorum (assembly GCF_963971535.1). NCBI lineage: Eukaryota > Metazoa > Chordata > Actinopteri > Aulopiformes > Paralepididae > Notolepis > Notolepis coatsorum. The sequence continues at coordinate 96,764,114 of NC_140181.1, read as the reverse complement.
CATTCAAAGCACCCAAGGTCGCCGTACAGGGTTAGAAACAAATACAATTACACAGTAAAAACACAATATTACAGAGTTATACATAGGGGAGCAGTTATAATAAACTTAAAATGAAAGTGAATATGCCAGAATGAACAGATGTGTTTTGAGACGGGAAACAAAGGTGGGGAGGTTATCTATTGCACGGATTTCTTGTGGGGGAATTCCAGAGGCGGGGGGCACAGCGGGAGAAGGCTCTGGATCCCATGGTAGTCAGACAGGAAGGGGGAGTGACAAGTTGGAAGGAAGAGGAGGATCTGAGTGACCGAGAGGGAGTGTAGGACTGGAGAAGTTCTGTGAGATAAGGAGGGGCTAGGTTATGGAGGGCCTTGAAGGTGAGATACTTTGTAGTCAGTGCGTGACTTAACAGGCAGCCAGTGGAGTTGGAGGAGAACAGGAGTGATGTGGTTGGTGGAGGGAGTTCTAGTGATAATTATGACGTCTGAGTTTTGGACCAGTTGGAGTAATAAGATAAGATATTCCTTTATTTGATCCCTTTGGGGAAATTCAGGCATCATAGCAGCATGGGGGAGGGGAGGTAAATGTACATGGTAATAGTAGAAGACATAATACGGGTAATAAAATTATAGTACAGTAGAAAGTAAAAAAAAGTAGTGTAAACAATATAATTAACTCTTGAGTATACACATAATGAGCAAGTAGGCAGTGTAATCAAGGTGCAGATGAGGGTCTGTATGCCCCATCAGTTATATTATGCATTACAATAAATATAGTTACAATGGTCACTAGAATCTGAATATTATACTATGAGTAAGTAAGTATACAGTATACGGGGGGGGCAGGTGGCGCACAGAGATTACGTTCGTCACCAACACCGGGAGACACTAGGATTCGCCTGTTCGAATCCAGCTCCCGGCGTTGTTATCAGCTTGGCTGGCCTCTCACACTGATACAATTGGCTGTATCAGGGGGTGGGAAAGCTGAAGGGTGGGTCCTGGGCGTTGTGGACAGCGACCCCTACAGTTCGGTCGGGGCGCCTGCTCAGCGAGGGTTGGAACTGAGGAGAGATAGTGTGGCCTCCCACACGCTACACTCTCCCCGGTGAGAACCTGCGCGGCCAGGTTGGCCTGCCCCAGGCTGCACATGCGTCGGAGGAAAGCATGTGACAGTCTCCGGTCTCCCGGACCAACAGTAGGGGAAAGTATGCAACAACCAGGAAGGGTGGGATGGGAGAAAAATCGGGAAAAAGGAGGGGAAGAAAGATAAGAAAAAAAAAGAAAAAAAAAAGTATACAGTATACACGGGTGCAGTATGCATATACGTTCTACGTTGTCCGTTTAGGTGGGAGTCAAGACACAATGGACCTGTCTCAAACCCTGCCCTCTTTTCTTGATCATCCAATCACAGCTGTCGCTTACCTCAGACTTCCTCGTACAAACAAAGTTTGAGATAGGTCTAATAATGGAGGACAAATTAAGGAGGAGAATTGATCATCACAGAAAAGAAATACTCTTACGTTCCATATCTGTAAGTGGTGGGCTGAATCTTCTCCCTCTCTATCTGATGAAGGATCGGTGTGAAGATCCTCCAGGCCTCCCTCAGCTCATCACTGGACAGAAGCAGGGAATGTAAGGAGGGAATGGTAACTTGCATTTATATAGCAGCTTTTATCCAAAGCGCTTTAAAAACGTATGTCTCACATTCACTTATTCACTCACACACCGATGGCGGAGGTGCCGACCCGCTCACCGGGAGCAGTTAGGGGGTTAAGTGTCTTGCTCAAGGACACTTTCACGCACTTCAGGGAGGAGCCAGAATCGAACCGGGAACCTTCTGATTACCAGATGACCGCTGTACCTCCTGAGCCCTGTTGTTGAACCTAACTTAATTTATCTTATTCAATTAAAAGTCATTGCCAATGGTCAGGGGACTCTAAAGACACTTTCCCTATAGACCTTTTCAGAAGTATTCTGTTGCCAGGGGAACAGCGCTGGCCCCGATTTACTTCCTGTCAGCAACTGTATTAATAAACATTGCAACAGGAAACACAAAATGGGGCCTATTTAGAAATGTTTATGTTGTCAAGTTAGAAAAGGTCTATATAATAAAATGTGCCACACGGGCAGTGACTACCGGTACATCTTACAGCTCCATCTAGTGGCGTAAAATTATATTACACGGGTGGTCTCGTTCACAATATACACACAGTGGGATGATGGACTGTCGCAACAGATGACTTGTTTTCATAGACTGGGCCAGTAGACGGTAGCAGGAGCAACAAGGAGACTGACCTGCGCACAAAGTGCATCTGGCTGCCACAGAAGACATCCAGGATGAGGCGCTCGTAAGCGTCAGGCAGCTTTACATCCTGAGGACACATGTCACACACAGGTGGTTGGTGCTAGCATCAAATGGTACATTTCTCTGCGCTTAACCCTTTCACTACCAAATGGTTAACCCTTTCACTGCTACAATACAGAAGGTTAACCCTTTCACTACCACACTACAGAAGGTTAACCCTTTCACTACCACACTACAGACGGTTCGGGTTAACCTTCTGTATTGTCGCAGAGAAAGGGTTAACCTTCTGTAGTGTGGTAGTGAAAGGGTTAACCTTCTGTATTGTAGCAGTGAAAGGGTTAACCATTTGCTGTGTGGCAGTGAAAGGGGTTAACCTTCTGTATTGTCGCAGTGAAAGTGTTAACCATTTGTTGTGTGGCAGTGAAAGGGGTTAACCTTCTGTAATGTCGCAGTGAAAGGGGTTAACCTTCTGTAATGTCGCAGTGAAAGTGTTAACCATTTGGTAGTGTGGCAGTGAAAGGGTTAACCTTCTGTATTGTCGCAGTGAAATGGTTAACCTTTTGTCGTGTGGCAGTGAAATGGTTAACCTTCTGTATTGTCAGAGTGAAAGGGTTAACCATTTGTATTGTCGCAGTGAAAAGGGTTAACCTTCTGTATTGTGGCAGTGAAAGGGTTAACCATTTGTATTGTCGCAGTGAAAGGGGTTAACCTTCTGTATTGCGTCAGTGAAAGGGTTAAGGAGCACCGTCTTGCCCTGTATCTGCTCTTGTAGGTGAGGTCCAGCTCCGTCTCCTCTGGGCTGAAGTAGACCCCCGGCTTCTTGCTCATCATCTTGGCGTAGACGGCCTCGTTGGGCTGCACGCGCACCACCAGCTCGTTCCGGCGACACTGCTTCCCGAAGATGTCCCCAGGGACGTCCGTGAACTGGAGCCGCACCTCGGCTTTCCGCTCGTTCAGGGCCTTGCCGCAGCGGAGGATGAAAGGGACGCCTACGGGTGGAAACGGGGGAGTTGAGTGGAAGATTCCAGGGTTCCCACAGACATTGCAGTACTTTTGCAATGATTCGTTACGGCGCAATCAATACTTCCATGCGTTCGGGACCTCCATGTTTTGGGGGTATTCATCAGAAAAATCGGATCCGGGATTCGGCTCCCATCAGTCGGGCAAGAACTGCGGGTTTTCAGCCTCTCTCCTCTCTCCTGGAGCTTAAGGGGGAGCCGCGCTCGGCCAATCAGAGAAACGCGGAAGGCGCTCGGCCAATCAGAGAAACGCGGAAGCGCATGTTGGTTGCCTAAAGTGTTCACGCACCTGGGAGTACCAGAGGGTTGGGGGGGTTCACCACATCACAGAGACAATTCACATAGTGTCAAGTTGTCAAAAATGTAAAACCAAGGTGGTTTTCATACTGTACATAGCATGGTGTGGACTTTACAAACCTTTTGTTCAGTATCATTTTGACCAGTGTGAAAACATCAAATGATTCTAAAAAAAGTTTGCAAAAAAAAAAAGATGGGCGTCCCAGTCCATTCGAATATAAACCTCATTTGGGTGTCAGACAATTGTATGGCCTCATAAAGTCAGAGCCCCATTCATCGTCTATGGAACAGCCCCCGATGTTACACCCCAGTGACATCACCGATGGGAGGGTTCTCTTTCTGACGTCTAGCTTTAGGAGAGAGTGGTGCGTGTTCAAACACTGACCGAACTGTCCCGGGGAACTAAAATGGGGTCATTCCCCTTTAACTACACCTGAATGTCTTGGAATTTAAATAATATATATATCGTATCTATACATAATACCTTAACTACTCTTACTAGTTACGCTGCTAGCCAGTATGACTGACCATATTGTCTTTATACCTGTATCACTGTACATATTAATAATACAACTATGTACATACATCTGATTAGCACTATACTCAGTAGTACTCATTTATATATTTTATACACCGTTTCATCACCTGTACATTACTATTACACTTTACTGTTACATTTGCACTCTGGTTGGATACAAAACCTATTTTCATTGTGCTGTACTAGAACCGTGCCCTGAGAGAGGGAACTGCGCCCTGAGAGGGAGGTTTGCCCTGAGAGGGAGGTTTGCCCTGAGTGGGAGGTTCGAAGGGTCAAAGTGGGTATCAAACAAGAGGGAAGACTGTCGGGTTTTAAACTGTGGATACCAAACAGAAAGACGACTTTGAACTGTTAAACAGTAATCCAGAACTATTTTATTGCACTGTAAAAAACTGATTTTATAGTATGTCTGCACTTTATGTGCTCATTTCATCATTCATATCTTTTCTATTCTACTAAAACTCAATCAAACCATAAACAAGGTGGCCTGTTGGGATGTTAGATCCTAATGTGAAAAACTGTGATTTTATATGTCTGCTCATTTTACCCTTGATATAATTTGACTTATTTTTACTTTTATCTCTACGCCCCACTATCCGCTGGGTGCATACTCTGACCTTTATCATGTTTTGTAACAGATTATAGAAATTCCAGAAGCCTATTGGAACGTGAGGTTCTGATATGATTTGATTAATATATCTGCATTATTTTATCCCACTTTATGCTTTGCTGCTTGTTTTACACCGATTTTATGTCTTATTTCTTACTGATGTAAAGCACTTTGAACTGCAATCCCCATGTATGAAAGGTGCTATACAAATAAAGTTATTATTATTATTATTAATACATTTGAACCTAATTATGTGAAATGATTCAACGGTAGACAATGGACAGCAGGTGCCCCTCCCCCTCCCCCTCCTGCTCCTGCTCCACCATATTTCTGGAGAGTTATCAGGGCCTTCATACTTGTTCATACTTCACTGTTCATACTTTTTGCACATTTAAAGACCTTTCTGGTTCTGGTTCTGAGAGCGATCCTTACCATCCCAGCGCTCGTTGTGCACGTAGAGCACAGCTGTGGCGAAGGTGGCCTGGTTGGACCCTTTAGGGACAGTGGGGTCATCTAGGTAACCCAGCTTGGCGTCCCCCTCTCCCTCGGGGTCGCCCACGTACTGGCCCAACACCACGTCCGACAAGGTCACTGGAGCGATGCACTTCAGCACTTTCACCTGCAGAGGGCGCAAATGGAGAATGAGGGAAAACACGAAACCAACTGCTGTCCCGTTTTCCCTCAAGTCACGTATTGTTGTGCTAGTTACTGAAAAATAGTAACTCAGTTACTTTACTAGTTACTTCATTTCAAAGTAACTTCGTTACTGTACTAGTTACTTACACCCAAAAGTAATGAGTTACTGTGAAAAGTAACTATTTAGTTATAAAAAAAATGGGACAAGGGACTAAACACGTTTCGCAATTATGCCACAACAATGTGGAATGCCCTACCCAAAGCTAGGGGTAACAGTACTGTATATTTGAATACCGTTTATGTCACAAATGTATCAGTACTAAATACCTATATGTCCCTATGCCATAAATGTCATGTATGTTGTGTATGTCATAAATGTCTATATGAATTGAAAATGGGGGACCCTGATGGAAACAAGACAAACGTCTTTCTCAGGTCTGCATCCCCTTAACAATTGTATGTATTGAGCCGTACTGTATTGTACCCATTCTGCAATCTGTTAAATAAAGTTTTCATTCATTCATTCATTCATTCACCATCTTGCAAGTTGCAACGTTGTTTAAGATATCAATCAAAGCATTGCAACGTTAGAATAGTTAGGATATCAATTGTGCATGAAAGGACTATATTTATATTGTTTGATTAGTATTATGAGATTCCCTGGCAGATTTCGTACAGTCAAAATCCGTTGATCAACTTGAGTTTCAGTGAACACATTGCACTCACCAAAGTCTGCGGTGGTCGAGATGTAGTAACGTTACGTTAGTCCAGTTGACTCCAGCAGCGCCTCAAACATGTTCTTTATCTCGTTTCCATGTTGTATATTAATTATCTCTCCAAGTAGTTGCTAAATGGTTTGTTAAGTTTGTTACTGCATTCTTTTTATGTAGATTCATAGCGAGCGTTTGTTTTGTTTACAATAGAGAGGGTCTATTTCTTTCCGTAGCCGCATTTCTGGTTTGCGCATTTCTGATTGGCCAGTGGCCACTGACTGACGCTCTCTGGTCAGAGAACGTCAGAGAACGTCAGTCAGTGGCCAATCAGAAATGCGAAAACGAGAAATGCGGCTACGGAAAGAAATAGACGCTCTCTATTGTAAACAAAACAAACTCAGGCGAAATCAAACGGAGTTAGGAGGACGCTCGCTATGAATCTACATAAAAAGAACGCAGTAACGAACTAACAAACCATTTAGTAACGGTAACAGCGTTACTGAATTTAAAAAGTAATGCGTTAGAGTACTAGAACGGCAAAAAGTAACTTCGTTACTGTAACGCGTTACTTTGTAACGCGTTAGTCCCAACAGTATTACTGACAAATAATTATATACTACTATATCATCTCTTTACTACTATATCATCTCTTTACTACTATATCATCTCTTTTCTACGATATCATCTCTTTACTACTATATCATATCTTTACTACTATATCATCTCTTTTCTACTATATCATCTCTTTACTACTATATCATATCTTTACTACTATATCATCTCTTTTCTTACTACTATAGTAAGTAGTAGTAGTAAGTCATTTTTCTTTTACTACTATATCATCTCTTTTTTACTACTGTAGTAGTAAGTAGTTTTTTTACTACTATATAATCTTTTTACTACTATATCTCTTTTTTACTACTACTATACCATACATTCTTTTTACTACTATATCATCTATTTTTTACTACTATATCATCGCTTTACTACTATATCATCTTTTTACTACTACTATACCATACATTCTTTTTACTACTATATCATCTATTTTTTACTACTATATCATCGCTTTACTACTATATCATTTTTTGTACTACTATATCATCTTTTTAACTACTATATCATCTCTTTTACTACTACTATACCATACATTCCTTTTACTACTATATCATCTCTTTACTACTATATCATCTCTTTTACTATATAATCTTTTTTACTACTATATCATATTTATTTTTACTACTATATCAACTCTTTACTAGTGACTCTCTGTGTCTCTCTTAAAGGATAACTCCACTTTTTTTTTTAATTAGCTTATTTAACATCTTCCCTGGAGTTAGACAAGAAGATGCATACCTTTTTTGTCTCTGTGCGTGCATTTTAGCTTTGGGAATAGACGCTCCGTTAGCATAGCTTAGCTTCATCACTGGAAGTGGGGGAGGACAGTAGCCTTACAGTGCCTTACAGTGTATTGCAAGGTCTGACATTGACCAAACTTGATATGCATGACCTTGGTGGGCTCTAGGTCAACTCCTGAAAAGGGGGTCAATGTCAGACCTTGCAATCAAAAGTTAGGGGCGCACTGAAATTATGGCAAGGGTTATTAGCCCCCTAACTTTTGATTGCAAAGTCTGACATTGACCCCCTTTTCAGGAGTTGACCTAGAGCCCACCAAGGCAGGGATTAAAGCAAAAAAAAATCTCCTGACTGAACTTTTTTTCAGGCCAAGTCATATTCTTATTTTAACCTCCACTGTATTTCTTTTTAATAGCGTTGGCGTTTTAAGGGAGCCTACTTGTTTCGGTTTAGTCGATAATCCAATGTACAGTTACCCCCCCACCCCGCCTACCCAACCCTCCCCCCAACCACCTCCAATGTACAGTCCCCCCCCCCTCCACCCAACCTACCCAACCTCCTCCAATGTACAGTTTCTTCATCAAATGTATATACTCTCTTTTTTAGACTATTGTATTTCACAAACAATACTGTATTTGTAAATCTGGTATGTCATAATCATAAATGTATAGATGTAGCAGTATTATCTATCTGTATGTCATGTATGTCATATATGTTATGATGAATTGAAAATGGGGGACCCTGATGTAAACAAGAGGAAAGTCTTTCTCTGGTCTGCACCCCCTTAACAATTGTATTGAGCTGTACTGTATTGTACCCATTCTGCAATCTGTTATAACAATCAATCAATATTTAACAGATTGCAGATATATAGGTTATATAGGATATATAGGTTTAGGATTGCAGGTATATAGTAATGATTGCAGATATATAGGTTATATAGGATATATAGGTTAATATAAGATTGCAGGTATATAGTAATGTTACATTTGTGACATATACGATATGCAAATATAGAGTACTGTTACCCATAGATCCTAACAGATTATATACATTATGATGGGGAGGAGACTGTACATTAGGGTGGGTGGGAGAAAAAAGATACATACATGGAGAGAATATACAGTGGGGAGGAGACCGTCTATAGATACACCTGTGTGATGTTGATATTTGTACTGTGAAGTAACACGACAATGACAAATGTGTTGTTTCTGTTTTTCTTTTTGACATAGTTGCGGAACACGGAACAAGTTAACAACTCACCACCGTCTACAGTCCCTGCATCATACTGTAGCCTGGCCAGTCTCTTGAAATACTGCTATCTTCAAACTTCCATTCCTCTCGACACTTTCTTTTGTTGGGTGGTGCCGCTCATCCTTTTCGTCTGAGAACACTGTGTTTTCTTTTTAGTGGCCAGCTTACTCCTTCCATTAACGTTATTATGCTGACGTTAGCTAATAACTATGTGTTGGGGATAATGGTTCCGCACGGACCATATTGTTTGTTACATTGCTGTCGGCAAACTCGCTCAGAGTGTCAACAGAGTGTTGACGTTAAGTTGATGTTAGCTGCTAGCTGGCTACCCAAATCCACAACAGCCAGGCAGCCAACCGTACAAAATACAGTCTCAGCCAATCACATCGATTTGTACAGTTAGTTAGCTCCACTCCATTGCAAAGTAAAAGTTAGCCAGCCAGGACAGCCCGTATTAGCAAGCTACAGTTACAGTAACGTTAGCCACCCGAAGATCGGTAGCTAGCTAACGTTAGCCACAGCTTCAAAAACGAATTTCAATTATGTTATGAGCTATCAGCTAGCCAGCTAGATAACGTTAGAAAACGCCTCGTGTAGTAAACTAAAGTGAATAGTTTACTGGGCCATTGTTTAATGCTTCAGTGGTGTTAAAAGAGGACCTGCACGCTTGCTATCTTCGGTGCAAATGATACGGGTCTGTGACAAGACAGGTCTGTGAGGGGGAGGGCACTGTGAGCAGCGTGTGTGCATCAAGCTCACGTTTGATTGGTTAGAATGGTCAAAATGCCCTACGCATCTACAAATCATATTATACCAGGTAGCCAATTCCGTCAGACTCCAAATCAAATTGACGGAAAAAAAATTAAAAAAGACTGAAATCCGTCTGGAGACGGAACGCTTTAATGCATGCCACCAAGGTCATGCATATCAAGTTTGGTCAATGTCAGACCTTGCAATACACTGTAAGGCACTGTAAGGCTACTGTCCTCCCCCACTTCCAGTGATGAAGCTAAGCTATGCTAACGGAGCGTCTATTCCCAAAGCTAAAATGCACGCACAGAGACAAAAAAGGTATGCATCTTCTTGTCTAACTCCAGGGAAGATGTTAAATAAGCTAATTTAAAAAAAAAGTGGAGTTATCCTTTAACAATGTTCTTTTACCTTTTCGTCTCGCACGTCGTCGCTGCTGGTGGAAGCTGGCTTCTCCATGGCAACCAGAGAGAGTATCTGGAGCAAGTGGTTCTGCATGACATCACTGACCAATGAGACACAAGAGAGAGTGGGAGACGGAGGTGTTAATACGGAGGAGTCGATTGGCTCTCAAACACCGCCCTGTTTTCTTGATCTTCCAATCACAACTGTTGCTTCCTCCTCATGCCCAATAGGCACATTTATCTTGCAGTGAGAAATCAATATGAGGGTTTTTCCAATAAATACTAGATACAGATTTAATGTGTACAATTATTGAAATTACAATGGAAAAATGATCCACAAAGTTTATAATTGAACAGGCGAATGCATATGATCCACCATCATCTCTCAAATGCATCATAACATTTAACATCAAATCAGAAAGGCTTATTGATACATTACATAAAACATTTGTCTGGCAGTGAGTAATCAATACAAGGGTTTTATCGATAATACATACAGATTTAATGTTTACAATTGCACAGGTACAGTTCAGGAGCTTCTTGAGTACACTACACTCTACGATCACTCAAAATCACATCTTCAGGGTTCCCACAGACATTGCAAAATGAAATTCAAGGACTTTCAAGTACTTTTCCAAGCACCATTCTTCATTTAAAAGGGCATTTAAAATGATCCAATTCACTTTTAAATGCGTTTTGCTTTGTATTGGAAAAAAAATCGGATCCAATATTTATGGCTTTCTGACAATTAGTTACACTTTAGATTAAAAAAAATGCAATTTCTTGATTCAGAACAATTGTATCATGGATGAACAAAACTTTCAATGCGAATGGTTGATTTGAATTCCAAGGACTTTTTAAGCACCTTGTTAAAAAATTGGCTGTTTTCAACGAATTCCAGGCCTTTACTTTCTTTGTCAAAAATCAAGCACTTTAAGTCATTGAGACCCTGTGCGAACCCTGCGACTTGCACATTATCAGATTAGAAACACAATGCAAAACGCTGCACTGCCAGTCAGTCAGTCTGCAGCGGGGGGGGACCGGTACGTGAAGGTTTCTCCTCACCGGATGATGCCGAAGTCGTCGAAATAGCCTCCTCGTCCCTGGGTGCCGAAGGGCTCCTTGAAGGTGAGCACCACGCAGGCCACGCTGTCCCGGTTCCAGATCGGCCCGAAGATACGGTTCCCAAACCTGCCACACAGAGGCGCTCATCAGCAGCGTCTCATCAGCTGTCTCTGATGAGGTACATTTATTTCACACACTACTTTTGTTGCTGTTCTGTACAGTGTCCAGTAGGGCTGGGCGATTCTTGCTCAAATGTGAATCACGATTTTTCTCTCTAAGAATTGAGATCACGATTCTCTCACACGATTCTTATTTTTTTCAATAAAAATAATTTATTCCACTCTTTAACACTTTGAGTGCCACGGACGCGTTTTGTCGTTAGTTCATGCCGACGGTTGAATGCCACCAACGCTATATAGCGTTTGTTTGTCGTATTTTTTTTTATTAGCGATTTGAATTCATATTTCATCAATCGAGCCTCACGCTAGTGCTGCAGACTCTCTCTGAGCTCCATTGGGAAAATACCGCCCCCTATCGTCTCTCCCTGTGTAACTGCACCCCATTGGATTAGACTGATGGGGGGGTGGGGTCCAGTTTCCTCATTTTACTTTTCCGTCAAGCCATCTGAAGAGACCGAAGTGATCGCCGAGCCGCAAAACAAAGTGGAATACATATTTACAGTACCCAACGCTGAATCAATAACGCGATCGATATTTGGAATGGCGATCAGGAATTGGAATAATCTTTTTCGAGAACATCTGATCTGAGGTAAGCAATTTATTTGACCAGTCTTGGGGTAATCGGTTCTATTTTCACAGAGATATCAGCGTTTGCCCCATGTGTGTGTGTGTGTGCTGATCAGGAAATGAGAATATATTTTTCAGATCGCTTCTCTACTATCGATAATCTAGCGTTTATTTGAAAACTATTCCTAAATAGGTCGAAAAATTTCAAAGTTTTTTATGTATTCCAGAATATTCCAGTAAATGCCGTTTATCACAGAATCTATATATTTTCCTGAAACTTTCAAGAAAACGAGGGCTTTTCAAAATGCTATAAAACGGAGATGAACCGATTAAAAAACAATCCGTTTCGACAATGTTGACTGCAAACAAGTCATTGATAAGCGACGGGCAGATTAGACACATAGCCATAATTTAAAACAGAGATTATGTGTTCACAACGCAATCATTGAAGTGGGTGGTGGCATTCAACCATGTTTTACCATGTTAATCAGTGGCAACCAAAGTGTTAAACACAACATAACATATCAAAGTGCTTGACTTAAACTTAAAAGTCTCTTGTAACATACAAAATAACTCAAGTCGGAATAGTCATCATTTAAAAAAGTTAAGTAAAAAAAAATATATATATATATACATTTGTTTGAATAAAAGAAATCGTCAAAATTTTTAAATGAGATTGCATAGGTCTATGAATTGAGATCGTGATTTTATTTCGATTAATCGCCCAGCCCTAGTGTCCAGTTACTTTATTGTCATTCCCTGTGTCTTATGTCTTTTTTTTTTTTTTAAACTCAATTTTTATTTGCATTTTTGTATTACAAGCATACAAACAACATCATATTTGAATATTATTATCCTCTCAGTCGGTCTTCCAGGTACATATTATATAGACATAATGTACAACACCGTTAAACAGACAAATTATAAAGAAAAAAAAAAAGAAAAAATGTAATACCCAAAAACAGAAATAATAAATACCGACTTAACACTTTGGCTGCCATGAAACGTCTTTAGACGTCATTGCCGGCCATGCTCAAGTTGCCGGAGGACGCTGTACAGCGTCCTTATATCAATATTTCAAAAATCTGCGATCGGATTCATATGTCCCCTCCGCTGGCCTGAGATCCACCAGCAGGACCCACTGAGCTCTCTGGCGGTTCAGGAGCGCCATCTGGTGGCCGATCGGCGCAATCGCTTAACAGGATGTGCCATAGAGGTTGTGCTAGACGTCCGTATTACTTCCGGGCACTCGCTATAGGTCCCGGGACTCTGGCTCGTCACGCTACACAGTGATCGATTGCCAATAACTCGATAAACAACATGATTTGGACGTATATACCATTATACAAGCTGGAGATGGACCGGGTAAATTTACATCCCATAATGATAAGATTTCTACTCTACGATGATCGCCCAACGGCGCGCGGAGACTGGGGTGAGTTTTAGCGTGTAACGTTACCGTCTTCGATACTAACTGCTATTATCAACATTTGACCCACATTAGATGATTGGTATAACGCTGCCCACGGAATTATAAACGCCCCCTAGCCCATCCGGTCAACATCAGATGACGTGTAGTAACTTCTAGAAGTACGTCTAGTTGGAATTTTTTATATCGCGCTGATTGCCATACAACTGTATTGCATCATCAATATAATGCATTTGGGGCTATAGATCACGTTCTGGAGAAAGCTGCAGAAAGAGATGAAAACATACTTATACATTAGACCATACTTTACTATGAATATGTGAATGAAAAAGTTTAACGTTGCTACACAATGAACAATACATATAGGACTTTGAATGGGCCCTAATAATGGCAATGTAGCAATAGAATTTAAAAAGTTATAGCCATGCAAAGAAGGGGTACTTCTCCATAGACAAATAGAGCCGGCAACCTATGGTATATCATGAATTTAACCCAAGGCAACCAAAGTGTTAAGCAAAAGTTCCACAGACATAAATAATAAATTGAAAAAACATAAAGCAATCGTCCTACCCAAATGATAGAGATAGAGATTACTAACTAAAGCAAAAATGTGTGACATGGGTTCAGAGACCCTCCTTGAACCTCTTTCCTCCTTTACCCTTCTCCCTCTTGTGTTGCATTTGTTTCTTCCTCTGTGATGTCGTTTTCGTTCCCCTTATAGTCCTCCCACTTTCCCCATCTTTCCCCAAATGTCTCTTCCTGTAACCTCAGCATGTGTGTTATCCTCTCCATATCCTGTATCTCTTCCACTATTCCTACCCATTGTGCTATTGTCGTGGGTCTTCCTTGTACCACAGTCTCGTTATTGCTTTTCTGGCCGCTATCAACATTATCTTTATTAAATATTTGTCCCCCCCTTGTATTCCCTCGTGTGTCAGGTCTCCTAAGTAAAGCACCAGTCCCGTTTGTGGTAATCCGTATCCTAGTATTCTGATCATTGCCTCCCCTATCTCCTCCCAATACTTGTATCTGCCTGGTTGAGATACGTTCACACTACTTGTCTGCCTGGTTGAGGTACGTTCACACTACTTGTCTGCCTGGTTGAGGTACGTTCACACTACTTGTCTGCCTGGTTGAGGTACGTTCACACTACTTGTCTGCCTGGTTGAGATACGTTCACACTACTTGACTGCCTGGTTGAGGTGCGTTCACACTACTTGACTGCCTTGTTGTAGCTTAAATTGGAAAACGTACATGTGGAAGCACTATTAATGTTGCCTCTCTTTTTCAAATGTAGCCAAGAGTAAAGACCCTAACCCTATCAAAACAGCAGTCAAAGTGTAAATTTTCAGCACACCTCTTTCTCGCATCATAAAAAATACTAAATCCTTTGACTTATTTAGTCGACTGAAAATTCCTCAATTCAAGGAACAGCCCTGGTTTTGGGCAGCGTGGCGCGTGCGTCTTAGGAGTCGTGTTTGTACCTGAGCACCATGAGGTTCTGCACCATCTCCTTGCCCAGGTAGTGGTCGATACGGTAGATCTGGTCTTCGGTGAAAAGGGAGGAGAGATGGGCGGAGAGCTCCTCCGAGGTCTGCAGGTCTCTGCCAAACGGCTTCTCCACGATCACCCTGTTCCAGCCTCTGTGCGGCGCACACACACACACACACACACGCGCACACACACACACGAGGAGGAGCAGGTCAGACATACTCAGTTAGCACAAGGCCATACTACTAATCACTCCTTATTAGAAAATACAATTGCACATTAATGAGAAACAATTTAGTTACAAAGGACCAGGACCATTCCTACCGAGAATGAGGGCTTGTTCTATTCGATTAGTGACATTATGAGATTACAGACTTTCGGGAAAAGCGACACACACACAGTAAACCCAGTTGAACACAGTAAGGAGAAAGGCATAGCGAGACCCACTGACTTTATATATCATATATAACTATCATGATATGAATTTATATTATCATAACAACCATCATGATATGAATGTATATATATCATAACTATTGTGATATGAATTTATATATCATATATAACTATCATGATATGAATTTATATATCATATACAACTATCATGATGTGAATTTATATATCATATACAACTATCATGATATGAATTTATATATCATATACAACTATCATGATATGAATTTATATATCATATACAACTATCATGATGTGAATTTATATATCATATAAAACTATCATGATATGAATTTAATATTATCATAACAACCATCATGACATGAATTTATATATCATATACAACTATCATGACATGAATTTATATATCATATACTGTTGAACACAGTAAGGAGAAAGGCTCAGCGAGACCCACTGACTTTATATATCATATATAACTATCATGATATGAATTTATATTATCATAACAACCATCATGATATGAATTTATATTATCATAACAACCATCATGATATGAATTTAAATAGTATATAACCATCATGATGTGAATTTATACATCATATACAACTATCATGATATGAATTTATACATATAACCATCATGATATGAATTTATACATCATATAAAACTATCATGATATGAATTTATACATCATATATAACCATCATGATATGAATTTATACATCATATACAACTATCATGATATGAATTTATACATCATATATAACCATCATGATATGAATTTATATATCCTATCCAGTTGAACACAGTGAGGACGGAGGGAGGCTGACTTGGTGCTCATGCAGTGGTGCTTGATGTTCTGGCTGACGTCGTGGTACACGCTGGGGGGCAGGGCCAGGTAGAACAGCCGGTTGGCCTGGGCTCCGCCCGGCAGGGACAGCACGTGGGTGTGGAGCTTGTCGAAGGAGGCCTCGTCCGCATACTTCCCGCTGACGTAGGTGTTCCTGCTGAAGAACACAGACAGCCGATCCGCCTCCGTGTCTGCCACCTGGTGGACGGAAGGGAGATACAAACAAATACATGTATATGCAGTTCAAACTGCTTTACACCAGTAAGAAATAAGACATAAAATCAGTGTAAAACAAGCGGCAAGAGGCAAAGCATAAAGTGGGATAAGATAATGCAGATATATTAATCAAATAATATCAGAACCTCACGTTCCAATAGGCTTCTTTAATTTCTGTAATCGGTTACAAAACGTGATAAAGGTCATAGTATGCACCCAGCGGATAGTGGGGCGTAGAGATAAAAGTAAAAATAAGTAAAATAATAGCAAGGGTAAAATGAGCAGACATATAAAATAGTAGGGCAGACATGCAGTGTGTTTGGGGGCGAGTGTGTGAATGAATGAATGAATACTTTATTTAACAGATTGCAGAATGGGTACAATACAGTACGGCTCAATACACACAATTGTTAAGGGGTTGCAGACCAGAGAATGACTTTCGTCTTGTTTACATCAGGGTCCCCCATTTTCAATTCATAGGGACATACATGACATACAGGTATATAGTACTGTTACATTTGTGACATATACGATATGCAAATATACAGTACTGTTACCCAGAGATCCTAACAGAAAATATATACATATTTCTGTAGCTTTACCTTCAGGTAGGGCAGACATGCAGTGCGGATGGCGTCCACCGTCAGGTCAGAGCGAGCGAAGCCCACGAAGTGAGTCTGCTCAGGGAGGAGACCATCTCTGAACAACCACCTGGGGAGGAGGGATGGAGGGAAAGACACCCTCATCAGCACCGGACCAGAATAGCAGATTTTCGTCAGGAACACGCCAACTTTGGGGGAAATTGGCTTATTTGTCATCTACTCTGGAGTTAGACAAGCAGATACTACATACCGTTTTCTTCTCTGTACATGCATTAGACTTAGGGAACAGCCGCACCTTTAGCCTAGCGGCATTCACTGTAAGTTGTTTTTTCAAAAAAACAACCGGGCTTTTGAGGTGATGAAATCACTGCGCCCAGGCAGCAGTGGTTCGGCAACAAATAGTTCTGAGTATATATCTTTTTTTATTTCTCCACGTGGTAAATACACAGGTCACAACATGTTTTACAGGAACGTTTGAGTTGTATTTGGAGTGTATTTCGTGACTGTTGGGAACTAGGCTACACTGGCACACCTACTTCCAGTGAATGACGCTAAGCTAGGCTAACGGCGCGGCTGTTCCCTAAGCCTAATGCATGCACAGAGAAGAAAAGAGTATCCGCTTGTCTAACTCCAGGGTAGATGGCGAATAAGCAAATTTCCCAAAAAGTCTGCGTGTTCCTTTAATAAGTTAACGATTTATTTGTATTGGTGCAGGTGGAGAAACTCACCATAAGGTTGGGTAGATTTTCTTCTTCGCTAGATCCCCCTGAGAGCGTGAAAACATGCAATCAGACAGTGAGGTTGATAAATATGTTGGCTAGGTGGCAACATAACTATTACAAAACTGCTGATGTTGTGTCACGCGAGTGTCTGGCCAAGTGATCAGGGGTTATTTTTGTCCTTAAGTACACAGGCTGTTGGTAAGAGACACCGACCTGGAGTAGCACCACGCAGGTCATCCAGTGTGGCGACGACAGGTGACGACTAGTGGCTCAACCCCCGCTAATCCTACTGGTATCAACTGCTCACCACCACAGAGAGACAACCTGGAGGCACCGCTGACACCAGTCAAGGTGTTGACTGATGACATACTACTAAAGAACCTGCAGCTGGTTGAATACGTAGAAAATAACTTTAAAAAGGGCTACTTCGCCAAAGAACAATGCAGATTTATTTTGCACATCAAAAATGTGTGTGTGTGTGTGTGTGTGTGTGTGTGTGTGTGTGTGTGTGTGTGTGTGTGTGTGTGTGTGTGTGTGTGTCACTAGGACAACAGGCACTAGCAGCTTGGGATACAAGGCCTACAGCTTCATGACATCATCACCCTGAGGTTAAACAGAGGATGATCGATGACAAACATCATGAACTGTATAATAATATGAAAGATGAACTGTATAATATGACAGCATAAATTATTTTATAGCCACAATACCTGATGAATAACATTAAACTGAAGCCTAATACAATAAACCCCACACAACAGAGAATAAACAAACAAGATGCCCTGTTGACTCTGATCAATACTCAATACCACTGCATAGACTCTGATCAATACCTGTATACTCTGATCAATACTCAATACCACTGTATAGACTCTGATCAATACCACTCTATAGACTCTGATCAATACTAAATACCACTGTATAGACTCTGATCAATAATCAATACCACTGTATAGACTCTGATCCACTCAATACCACTGTATAGACTCTGATCAATAATCAATACCACTGTATAGACTCTGATCAACTCAATACCACTGTATAGACTGATCAATACCACTGTATAGACTAGGGGTGGGAATCACCAGTTTCATCATGATACGATACGATATCGATTCTTTGGACAACGATACGATATTTGCCGATATCACAAAGTCTCTCACGATACAATACGATACGATTAGATTCAGGTGCCTGCGATCGATATGAGATGAGTAACATTTAGATCAACAAAAAAAAGGTAATGAAAATATCATTTGACATTTGTATTTTTGAGCTCTTCCAGACATTTAAAGGAAATCAATCTATTGTTTTTAATACAAATAGACCTCCTGTTCACTGTAAAGTGCCACGTTTTTATATATTGAGCTTTAAACTTTAAGCTACATTTTTTGGAACTCAAAACTCACAACCTCCCTCTCCCAAACCGTTCCTACAACAATTTGTTGATGTTGCATGATCATGTATAGGCCTACATTTATTATGTATTATATTGTTTATGTTTAAATAACATTTAAACATCAAACTCCTCTGACCTCATCTGGTCTTTCCAAAGACGCGTGCACACACACACACAGAAAGGGAGAATGCTATGCTGTAACATCTACACACACGGAGCTACTGCTGTTGTTCTTGGGCGGATATGAGACTCGCCACAGGATTTTCAAAATAAGAGTATCGATATGAATCGATCTTATTACATCGCATCGATCCGATTCGATTGTTGATAATTACATCGATGTATCGATCTGGATCGATGTATCGTCCCACCCCTAGTATAGACCCTGATCAATACCACTGTATATATTCTGATCAATACCACTGTATAGATTCTGATCAATACCACTGTATAGACCCTGATCAATACCACTGTATAGACTTTGATCAATACCACTCTATAGACTCTGATCCACTCAATATCACTGTATAGACTCTGATCAATATCACAGTAGATTCTAATCAATACCAGTGTATAGACCCTGATCAATACCACTGTATAGACCCTGATCAATACCACTGTATAGCCCCTGATCAATACTCAATACCACTGTATAGACCCTGATCAATACCACTGTATAGACTCTGATCAATACTCAATACCACTGTATAGACTCTGATCAATACTCAATACCACTTTAAAGACCCTGATCAATGCCACTGTATAGACCATGATCAATACCACTGTATTCTGATACAGTACACTGATCAATACTCAACAGGTCAACTGTCCATCTGTCTTTGGTCACTGACTGATAAAATGGCCCAAGTAGGGAAGTATTCAGAACTGGAACGAACGGTATTTCTATACATTTATGGTAGCAGCACGGTGCAGAATCATAATGTGAACCCACCACTGAGAGTCAATGACTCGTTGAGGTTAGAAGTAATTTCATTCATTTGAACTGTTTTGGCATAAATGCATCAGCAAAGCACTACGAACAGTCTTTCAACCACAACTTTTTTTTTTTTTTTTTTTTTTATATATTTTATTATTTTTTAAACATACACAACCCTTTTTTATAGAAGTGGTTGTTGAAACAACAGAAGCGATGTGTACAGTTATTACAGCAACGGTAGGAAAGCCATGGTTAGCGTGCAATATTTACTAAGCCTACACTGACATGACTAATGTTTAGGTTTTTAGTTTATCGGGATCCCCATTAGCTGTTACAAATGGCAACAGCTACTCTTCCTGGGGTCCACAGTCCACACAAAACAATAAATACAAACAAACATAATTAAAAATAAAACAAACAATAACAAACATACAAAACAATATACATAACATAATCCCCCCCCCCACACCCATCCAACCCAACTCATCACATTAGCATTATACCAAAATATTACAAAATGACTAGTAAAATAATTAAATTGTATATATCAAGCATTGTGCCTGTACCCAAAAGAAACCTCTTTACTTGCTTGTTGCTTGAGTAATTTCATATGGCAACCTATTCTGGCAACCTGCTTCGTCTTGTGAGAACAAAGCCAAATGACTGCACAGCTGAACTGTTTTATTACTCTTTTAGCGGCACGGTGGTGTAGTGGTTAACACTGTCGCCTCACAGCAAGAATGTCCAGGGTTCGATTCCCGCTTGGGGACCAGGTTTCCATGATGCCAGGTACTCAGGTGGGGTATCTCCCAGGCCTTTCTGTGTGGAGTTTGCATGTTCTCCCCGTGCTCGCAAGGGTTTCCCCCCCGATAAGATAAACCCAATGGAAAAACATGCACAACAACAGATCGCTAACGCTGTGGCGTCCTTGACGAAGACGGACAGGAGCACTTGGATTGGTCCCCTGGCGCGGCTCACGTTGACGCCTGTCTGCTCCCGGCTGCCCTTGGGGGGGGGAAGGACGACGGGATGGGTTAATCGCAGAGACAAATCGCATCTGCGATCCTAAAGAGACAATGCATGCGTGTGTGTTCCGGTGTGTGTGCTAAACTAACCGCTGTGTGTACCACTAAAAACATTGAGTGTCGTTGCATGCCGAATAAAGACTTCTGCAACAGGTCCTGCATTATATTATTATATATATTCCACTGCGAGATGGCCCTATACATTAGCAGTTATTTTCATTGCATTTGATCTCGGTAGAAGAATTGAAACATGACCCCTGGTAACTTGTCTTGTCCTGTGCTCATGTCCGTCTTGACAGAGAAGGATATTCTTGAGTACAGGCAGCTTGGTTGTTTAGACACAGCTAAATGTAATGTAGTGGGGGCATGCTGATAAAAGGTAGAGCAATGTGTGCTGGGGATGACTGCTGTGTCAGAGGGCTATTTGAGAGTCTTGAGAAAATGTAGCCTGCATCAGATAACAGTGCTGTAGAGCCATATGGAATCCGCGATCACGGAATCGCGGACGGAATCGCGGAATTGAGCAATAAAAATGGAATCCACTATAAAAAAAAAAATTTAAAATTATTTTTTTTTTTTACTTTTTTTTTTTTATGTTGTGGAACTTGTACAGCACTTTGTTCAACTTTGTCAGTGCTGTAAAGTTTAAACCTTTTAAAATCTTAGACAAACAAAACACTTTGCTTTCATGAAATATTGTAAGCCGTCATTTGAGGCTTTATAAAAGCAGCACAATGAACACAAATCTGTCAGTGCCGAGTCCGTCATCTTAAATAACAAACAGCATTGCTTGTTGTAGTTAACAAAGAGAGGCAGAGTTGATTTTGCTAAAATATATATAATTTTTTTTTTTTTTTTAAATAATCAAATTTTATTTTCATATTCGAATCCCATGCCCATCGAACGAAGCTTCAAAGTATTTAAGACGGCCCTATTAAATGGACTGTTATATCTTATTAAATTGTGGACATTTATTAATTCCCACTTATTAGACACTATTTCTGATGGTAAAATGAGCGTACAAAGCAAAATACAGAATTCTGAAATATTAAAACGGAAAAAACGGAATTTGGAAAAAAATAAAATGGAATTTGGAAAAAAATAAAACGGATTTCATATGGCTCTACAGTGCTGCCGCCACTCCGTTCCATAACATATATTTATATATATATAACAATATTTATGCACTGGCCTTCTGTTCTCGTGCTAAAAGCAAGGACAGGACAAGTCTGTGCTGCTCAGCCGAGGCCCTTCCTCCCAGACGTCTCCGTGTCAAGTCGGAAGTAAAGTGCTGATTGACGGTGACTCTGCAGAATAGACCTGTCTCAAACCCTGCCCTCTTTTCTTGATCCTCCAATCACAACTGTCGCTTACCTCGGACAAACTTGGTTTGTCCGAGGTAAGCGACAGTTGTGATTGGAGGATCAAGAAAAGAGGGCAGGGTTTGAGACAGGTCCATTCAGAGATGGCACCATGCCTTTCGTGTAGAAGGGACGAGAGCAGGATAATATAGCTTATATGGGTTATTGCAGCTAGACAGGGGGAAGGTCATATAGCTCTCTTGTAAAAAACACATCATGACGCCAATCATCTTTAAAAACACAAAACTAGGTGGTTATGCTGTAATATTTACTTAGCCTATATGTATTCATTTTTGCATAAATATTGCTTCGTCTTGTGAGAACAAAGCCAAATGACTGCACAGCTGAACTGTTTTATTACTCTTTTAGGATAGCTTTTTGCACAGCCCTGCTAAATATTCCATCCCACTGTATTGCTATTTTGATTCTAATTAGTGTACATATACTTGACCACATTGTGCACAATTGTACATCCCTGGCCTATTTTATTTCATAATTATATTCTATTGTGCTTCTATTTTAATTTAGTTTATATTCCATTTTATTCTACCTTTTACATTTTATTCTATTGCGCCACCCAGCTGCCCCAGCCTCAACTTTTCTATAGGCTACTCCATGATAACGACTCAGACATGAATATCTTAACAGACAAACGGTCGTCACAATCAACACAAACCCCCTAAAGCCTACAACAACATAGGCTACATATTTTTATTTATAAAGCCATAATTTGAGATTGTCCAAATTATATTAGTTCTTTATTGGAATGGACCACTGGACCCTGTCGTTTTGCAAATATATATATATATTTTTTCGAATGGATTTTAAAATGTGCTCTTAATTATTCTGATTGTCTGAGGTCTTTATATTTATGAACGCACTGTGACACTTGTGCATGTAACATCTCGACGGCACTGTAAACTGTGTATTTATCTAGTATAAATAAAGATTGAATATCATAATTTAATGAATAGATCAATAATACCAGCAGCACTGTTTATAAAACTGTAGCCTGCACTATTACTCTCTTAGCTAGTCTCATGATGGGTATCAGTATATCCCCCTGTGCTGTAATAGATCACTGAATAACGTTTCATATCACTGCTGTATTACCTCATCCTTCGGGTTGCTGATAAGTCATTCAATGACCATGAAACCAATAAAGCAGATCATGATGTGGCCAAATGTTGTGCCAATAGTAATACTGTAGAATTCCGTTGTCTAATCTAATAGCCTGATTCTTTAATAGTTATGATTCCGTTGTCTATAATAGTATGATTCTATTGACTAATGTAATAACCCGATTCTTTAATAGTTATATGATTCTGTTGACTAATGTAATAGCCTAGTTCAGTTGACTAATCTAATAGCCCGGTTCTTAATCCAAATAGCATTTCCTGCTAATTAATGCAGTCATGCAGAAGGACCTCCTTAAATCAAATGTTTAATAAATAACAATCTGATGTTTTTAGTAAAGAATAATGCCTCTTTGCCTATATTACTGTGATGCCAGAGATGTGCTAAATAGTGCACTGTGTGTGTATGCGTGTGTGTGCAGACGTGCGTGTGTGCCGAAGGTTAGGTATGTGCAAGAATACCTTGAAAATACTAGTGCACTTATTTTCTAGGAACCTATCTCATTCAATGTAAAAAAAAAAAAATTATAAAAAAGAAAAAAATATGTTTCAACTAAAAGTCTGTTGCCTAAGACTCATAACAGCTGACAATCAGTGATGAATGGGCAGCAGTATCTGTGACTGAATGCTTGCACTGAGTGCATGCAGTACATAAAAGTACTACATAGGCTAAATGTACAGAATGGGACAAACTGTGTACCATACTTTTTTTGATCCTGACTGAACACAGATGGGTGTTCATTCACTGCCAGATCATTTGGCTTCCGATTCCTGGATTACTTAAACATAAAGTTTGACCACTATACTACCTATATTACTTAAACATTTAAACATTTTTTGTTAGGGACTTCAGGTGTAGAATATAAATATATATCCAGAGAGAGAGAATATATATATACCCAAACACCAATTTTTAATTAGGATGTAATCAGTCATCATACACCTTCTAGAGGAAACACCTCAGTAATACTGGCTGTGCCAACAACACATTTCTTCTCTAGGGGAGACAAGGAAGCAGGAACAAGAATATATACCGGAGAAATGAGGAAACGGGCGTAAGATCGCTTCACAATGAGAAGGAGAATGTTACTGAACGGGCCGGCGTGTAATGGATAAGGAAACTGTTTACAGTGGGAGAGCCAGATCTCTCACATTCTTGTCCGTTTGGCGATGGATGAATCTTTTGTTAGCACTCCAAACAGATTGGCCGACCATGATTCTGCACTAAGCGAGATTGGCCAACAAATGGTGTGTTCTCATCGTAACCGCTGGACAAAAGAGGAACCCTGTCGTGTTCTTGGTGTCAAGGCCAAACTCCACAGAGCACAAGTGGTTTTTGTGTTGCTAATGTTTACACAAGGTCTGTGAAACAAGGCCTAAGTGTCTCAATCACATTTCCACATCTCCTCAATCAAATTGCACGCGATTCCAGTGTTAGTTTTTGAGATTTCAACCATCTCAATCTCTGCAAGTCAAAGAACACCAGGCAGTTCAGAAGTGAACCTCATCAAGAGGCAGTTCAGAAGTGAACCTCATCAAGAGGCAGTTCAGAAGTTAACCTCATCACCAGGCAGTTCAGAAGTGAACCTCATCACCAGGCAGTTCAGAAGTGAACCCATCACCAGGCAGTTCAGAAGTGAACCTCATCAAGAGGCAGTTCAGAAGTGAACCCATCACCAGGCAGTTCAGAAGTGAACCTCATCAAGAGGCAGTTCAGAAGTGAACCTCATCAAGAGGCAGTTCAGAAGTGAACCTATCACCAGGCAGTTCAGAAGTGAACCTCATCACCAGACAGTTCAGAAGTTAACCTCATCACCAGGCAGTTCAGAAGTGAACCTCATCAAGAGGCAGTTCAGAAGTGAACCTCATCAAGAGGCAGTTCAGAAGTGAACCTCATCACCAGACAGTTCAGAAGTGAACCTCATCAAGAGGCAGTTCAGAAGTGAACCTCATCACCAGACAGTTCAGAAGTGAACCTCATCAAGAGGCAGTTCAGAAGTGAACCTCATCACCAGGCAGTTCAGAAGTGAACCTCATCACCAGACAGTTCAGAAGTGAACCTCATCAAGAGGCAGTTCAGAAGTTAACCTCATCACCAGGCAGTTGAGAAGTGAAACATCACAAAACAAACTGGTCAAGACTACTGCTTGACCTTACTCCTAGAACCCACCTCACCCCTGCCCACTTTGACAACCTAGGATGGCTTAGAGTAGACGACAGAGTACAGCAACTTGCAATAGGCCTGAGCCCTCACTCATCAACAATTCTTAGAAAGTGTTCTATTTTTGTTCTTAAGCACAGAATTTAGAATGTGTGTACGTACAGAAAAATCGGGATTTATCACACGTGCATAGACGTGTCCCACGCACACCTGCAAGTACTCAGTGTTGATAAATATCACTTGATCTACACTTGTGCACGGTTTTACGTATTTGCATATAGAACCGCCCGTAATTAACCATATATGGTAATGAAACACCCCCATGAAATGTGGAAAAGTGGACTAAGCCGAGCGAACGCCTGGGAGAAATACGCGACAGACGTGTACACGGTGATGTCGGAAACAGTCGGATATGATCTATTAACTTCCTAAAGACCATTGCTGCCTGGGCAATGCAAACACTAAAAAAGACCGTTAACCACTGTTTGCCATTGGTGTCATTAATAACCATGCTGGAATATGACTGCTTTTTCTTCGTTTCGTTCGATTAATACCCAGGGATTAAAGTTCTCCAAATCGCGACAGATTTTCCGTAAATTTTCTACCTGCATATGATTTGTAGAGGCATACAATCTATTTTGATGTCGGTATTAGGTAGCCTATATAAACAATAATACGAGAGCATATACAAGAACCTTTCTATTCACATAACTGCATTTGTGATGGAGCTTTGACAGCTACATGGTTGGTACACCCATTACAGTAACAGTCTATTGCTCGATCCATCTCCAATATCACGATGGACCGTGCCGGTGGCCAAACACCCGAGGGTGGAGACTTGAATGTGCATGGGGATGGCATTTGTGCGTTTTGTTCCACGCTCCAATTTCGGTCATCTACAAATGAAGGAGGTGTCTCGCCTCGGGTATAGCGGACTCTAGTTCATATTTTTTATGTTCTCTCTGCAATTAGACTGCCCCTCATTCATTCATTCATTCCTATCTGCTATCTCTGAAAACAGTTCCCCCGCAGTCAGTGCACCCCATTTATTCCGATAACCCTATATATAAACCATGCTGCATTCATTCGGAAAGAAAGACTTATTCCAAATGCTATATTTATAGGGTTTGACAATAATTACACTACTGTCGCTATTTTACAATGAACTATAATGAATTATGGGTCATACTACAGAACACGCCAATGTTGAAATTAATGCACGGAAGCTTATTTCCGCATTGCAATAATACTATTCTACCACCGGGCGCCAGGTACGCACGGTCGGAGCTGTGCGTAAATATACGCACAAAGTCAAGCACACGTTCAAATTGATAAGTCACACACTTTGCTTAGAAATGATCGTACGCACGGGTTACGCACATATCTGTGTGTACATACGCACCATTGATAAATGAGGGCCCTGGTCTATAAAATACACTACACGACTAAGGTACCCATGTACATGTCAAAATACTTCCCAAAGGTCAGTGAATACCACAACACCAGAGGAAGCTCCACAAATCATGTTAAACCCAGATTCAGCTCAAACAAGGGCCTAAACACGTTTCGCAATTATGCCACATCAATGTGGAACGCCCTACCCACAGCTGTAAAAGAATGTGAAACTGATCGCATCACGCTGGTTTCAACCGGAAAAAAATTTGCAGGAAGGTTTGGTCTCTTACATATCTCGATGTGATTTATCAAGAAATATCTACAGCAAGAATTCTGGGTCTCAACTAATCCAAAATGTCAATGTGGTTAGAAGTGGTGGAGAGAATAAAAGCTAGCTTATAATGGTAGTGTCTGGTTAGAGTGAGGGATAATGGAGGTACTATCCAAGGAGGGGTCCGGGAGGGGGGGGTTCGAGCTGGAGCATATGTGTGTAGGGTTTTAGAAAATAGGTATTAGGGGTATATCCTGTATAAGGCATTTGTATAATTGGTAATTTCGTTGGATATACACTATATACGTTAAAATATTATTATAGACTTTTTTTTGTTTTCTGTTTCTGTACTTGCATGTCATTTTAGCCACCTTGTCTGTTAGTTTCATTATGCATTATGTGTCGAGTACTGACTTTTAATAATTTTTGTTTTGCAATAATAAAAAAAAGAAAAAAAGAAAAAAAAAATGTGAATCACTACCCACTTTCAAAACCACTCTCAAAGAGCACCTACGGGAGACTGCAATTCGAAACTGGCCCCTGTAAATGTCCTAACCCAACCCCCTCCAATGTACAGTAAATGTCCTAACCCAATAATACACAAGACCCTCTTCTTGGGACCAAGTAAGGTTTCGTCGATAATCCAATGTACAGTTACCCCCCCCCACCCCACCCACCTCCAATGTACAGCCCCCCCCCCACCCCACCAGGCAGTTCAGACGTGTGTGTGCACTCACTGTATTAGCAGCTCCTATTTTTATCATCACTGACCAAGACTTTCCCTACCCTCTTCAGTAACGTTACTCACCGATGCACCCATGATGAAGACTTTCCCTACCGTCTTCAGTAACGTTACTCACCGATGCACCCATGATGAAGACTTTCCCTACCCTCTTCATCAGTAACGTTACTCACCGATGCGCCCATGATGATGAAGACTTTCCCTACCCTCTTCATCAGTAAGTGTAACGTTACTCACCGATGCGCCCATGATGATGAAGACTTTCCCTACCCTCTTCATCACTAACGTTACTCACCGATAGGGCTGAGGCCAAACGTTCAAACCTTCGTTCGTTACGTTGGCATTCGAACTAAATCAACATTCGATTTATTTTTTATGTGTCTACTGTCTATTCATTGTTTAAACCAGTGGTTCCCAAACTGTGGTGCGCGCACCCCTTGTGGTGCGCGAGCGCCCTCTAGGTGGTGCGTGACATGAAAAGGCTAATGGTGGTAAAAAAATAAAAAATAAAAATACAAATAAAATTTCATACAAATCTTAGTCAAACCTTTAGTATTATGGATATTAAACATGCTGGCAGAGTATTGTCGTGAACATTTGAATTAAAGAAATTCCCTATCCATAGTCGAGATAAAATAAAAAATTAAATCTGTGCACGGAGACCAGCAACAATTTTTTCTAACAGAAACCCATTGGGGGGTGCGCGAGCTAGGTCGGGAGGTGACAGGGGGTGCACGGCCAAAAAAGTTTGGGAACCGCTGGTTTAAACCAATGGGGTTTTTCTTCACAGTTGCAGTTAAAGATTAGGCTACACTAATATTATAGTATTAAAAGAAACTGATGAGTTATATTCATTAAAGAAAGTTGATTGAATTTTTTTTAAAGACCCATTTAATCAGATTAATCACTTTATTCAAATTGAGGATTTAGTTTGAGGATATTTATTTAAAAAAAATAATAATTAAAAAAAAGAAATTATTATTAGAAACGAAGGTTCGAACGTCCGTTCAAAAAAAAACCCTGACGAAGTTAGAATCCCAAAAGCAGGCTTGGGGGACAGCCTTACTCACCGATGCGCCCATGATGATGAAGACATGGGCGTCAGACTGGTGGAACTCTGCATCCTCGTGCAGCTCCTTCCTCAGCTCCCCGAACACTTCGGAGCGAGACAGGGGGACGCGGGCCATCGTCTCTGCTGGACAAAGAGCAACGGGTCAAAATGTGAACATGTAGCTTACTTTACAAAAGCCCAAATAGGGAGCTGTAGTGCGACGTCACTTTAGTTTCCCACGCGGTCCACCCGTATAGGGATTTATCATTGGGAAAATGTATTATCGGCTATTGTTTCAAGTTCAAGTTTCTTTATTAGTCGTCATACAAAAATACAGAATACTTTTATATGAAATGCTTTTTTCCATTATGCTCCTGAGAGTGTGCTAGAAGTATTGTAATAATTCTGCCTCATGAACATTGGCAAGCTTTCCATTTTTGCACAAAATGAGTTCCCTTCTATCACTAACATTATTGTTAAAAGCATTTTTTGTTGAAATATAATTATACGTAATAATTTTACGATTCATTGCGAATTGTTTCATGTTGAGCTATAGATTGTGGATGAATACACAGAAAGGTACACCATGCCAATGTTCATGCTTTATTTGTTTTAAACTAGATGATTTAGAAATGTGTCCATTGTGGAAATACATTGCAATTTCAAGCGAGGTGGACCGGCTGGAAACAACAATGACGTAACTAGGGCTGTCTTAAATACTTCGAAGCTTCGTTCGATGGCACAAGCTTCGAACATAAAAAAAAAATCAAAGTTAAAAAAATATATATATATATATTATTTTTTGCCTCCAAAATCTTGCGCCTCCATTCTTTTTTTCTTTTTATATCTTTTTCCCCCTCCATTTTCCTCCGCTTTTTCTCCCATCCCAATGTTAGTCGTTATGCCAATTCCCAATCCCCTTCCTGGTCGCTGCGCACTTACCCCCCACAGTCAGATCATCTGGGAGAGTGGAGGCTATCACGTGCTTCCTCCGACACACGTCCAGCCAATCAACCGCTTCTTTTCACCTGGCAGCGCGGATATTTTCCGAGAGGGCGTAGCGTGTGGAAGGATCACACTATCCCACTCAGGTCCCATCCGCACTTAGCAGGCGCCCCGACCGAACTGTAGGAGTCGCTGTTTACAACGACCCGGACCCACCCCGCCAGCTTCTCCCACCCTCTAATACTGCCAATTGTATTAGTGTGAACTAGTGCACTGCAACCTTGCCCAGGCCCGACGGGTTCGGGCTGGGTAGTTTTTTTTTTTTAATAAATAATTCGGGCTCGGCCGGGCACCGCCGTTTTTTCTTTTATTGCTGTTTTTTTTCTTCATATAACTAGGGTTATAGGATAACCTTCGTTTTCCTTAAGATTCGTTTTCTCTTTTGCGCCAAGCTGTCATCAGAGAAACATTTGGATGTAATTACCGCAGCGCGCAGGGAGAACTCAGGCTAGGGGTGGACGGTATGGTCTAAAATTTATATCACGGTATAATTTGAAGCATAGACGGTAACGGTATATATCATCACGGTATCATCGTTTTTGATAAAAAAAAAATTATTTTATATAATCTTTTTTTTTTTTTATAAAATATATATATTATATAATTAGACTTGTACTTGTATTATCTGCGAGACATCGCCACCACGCAACAAGCTCCACTGTCTGTGTGTACTCTAGTAGCCTCCAGCTACGGCCAGGATTCTCCGGAGCTGCACCTGGACCTATACTAGAGTAGCCTCGAGCAGAGCTACGGCCAGGATTCTCCGGAGCTGCACCTGGACCTATACTAGAGTAGCCTCGAGCAGAGCTACGGCCAGGATTCTCCGGCGCTGCACCTGGACCCTATTGTATTGGTATAACGCTACTTAACTGTGCTCAGCAAGCCCTCAGCTCGAATACGCATCGAATCAGTGTTATAAGACATTGATATCAGGAGCTATCTGTAGCTACTGCTAGCCGGATATATCACGTTAATACAACGCCTCAGTGAATTATTTAGTTCAATTAGTTTAACGTGAGCTAACAGCTAACAGGTAGCACACACGTCTCTACTAGACTTTGTGGAGCGTTTGTTGATGTCAGGAGCTATCGGTAGCTGGCCGACTAGATACCGTTCGGTTAGACAATGCCTCATCATGTATTAAACTAAAAGTGAATAGTTGACTGGGTCATTTTGTAACGGTAGCTAAGCTAACGTTAGCTCAGGGAGACGCCACCGTCCTCCCGTGTACCGTCCCACTAGACTACTAGACCCATGTTTACATGCGTGCGGTAGGGGCTGCCACGCCCACTGCGCGAAGCCTCCTAAATAACTTTTTACAGTTCGCACATATCTATTATCTATGACTAATTCTATCTATTTTTAGGGGCAAATGCGAGTAAAATAGTCGCGCTGTGGTTACATGACGTCATTGCTATTTTAGAGCTGCACTACCGGTTACACGGTATAGTCAAAATCCATACCGTAGAGCAAATTCATACCGTTTATACCGTATACCGTTTATACCGTCCACCCCTAACTCTCGATTGGTTGTGTTGGAATATAGCCAGTTGGCGAACGTTTTATTTGTACTTGGATGTATGTAGCCGGTTGGCGAAGTTTTGTTAAAGTTGTTCAACGCGTTGCTGACGTCGTGGTGAGTGATGTTTATTATTTGCTGGGTCGCTACCTGTTTTGTTGGGCTTTTCATTATGTTGCTCTGCTCGAAATCTGATTTCTGTTTGTTTGTATAGTGACTGAGTAGGCCAGGGCTATTCAACTGGCCTTTTTTTTTTTTTTTCATGTCAACGTTAACACGCACAATTGAGCCAAAAGTCACTCAATTAATGACAGATTTCATTGATAAATTGAGGGAAAACTTTGCAAGTCGATTTGATGAATTTGACATGTCCAGAGAATTGATGCATTTTGTGAGCAACCCATTTGCCAATGTAGCTGCTATTTCCACAAAAGGACAAGAGTTCCTTGCATCACTTCACATTGATGAAGGTCTCCTGCAACTTGAAATAATTGACATGCAAGCATCATCTGCTCTGAAGCAGGCACTTGAGAATGAATCCACCACAACATTTTGGATAAAGTGTATTCATGTCAAGACATTCCCCAAAATATAAACGCTGGCAATATCTGTGCTAACAATGTTTGGCTCAACATACACCTGTGAATCCAGTTTCTCTCACATGAATGCCATTAAAACAAGCAACCGTGCCTCCTTGACAAATGAGCATTTGCATCACTGTTTGCGGGTAGCCCTCACTTCCTATGAACCCTCTTTCTCTGCCATTGCCATGCAGTCAAAGAAGTGCAATCGCTCTCATTAGATGTGTGTATGTAGGCTAGGCCTGTCTGCCCCCCACCCCCCTGATGTTTGAGAGTTAAGAGTGGACAATAAGTGCTAATAAGATGCTGTGATTTGCTGTTGTTGCACAGACATGAAGCACTTTTTCATAAGCTCAGCTGCACTATAACTGTGTTTTTTTGTTCAAGTGTTGATGTTAGAATGTTCAGATGCACATCATGCACTTGTTTGTTTTTTATTTTATTTTTATATTGAAATGTTGAAGAGGAGATGTTGCAGTTGTTGCACAGTCATAAATGAAGCACTTTTTGCAGGAGATGTTGCAGATGTGGCACATAAATGAAGCACTTTTTTTGAAAAGTATACTACTTTTGCAATGTAGTTAAATAAAAGTTGTGAAAATATGGTTGCGTGTTGTGTCAAGTGTACATATATTCATAGCACGGGGAGGCGCCGTGGCAGTCCGGCCCCTGGCCCCTTGGGTTTCTGACAATGTGGCCCCCTGAACAATTTAGTTGAATAGCCCTGGAGTAGGCTATCGTGTGTCGTGTGTGTGTGTGTGACGTGTCAAAGAAGATTCTATAGCCTTCAATACGTTTTACGAGGCTGCGAGCACTGGGAGGGAGGCATAAATGCTTCTTAGTTTTCAGCGTGATATGCGTTATTTAGGCAGACCTATTGGACATTTTCGTTTTTGTTTATTTATTAAGTTAATATATAAAGTGTTTAGAATATTTAAAACAAATACAAAAAAAAAATTATTTTAATAATAATAATTTTTTTTTGGGTTTTCACGCGGGCTAGGGCTTAAAATATTATTTACAGTCGGGCTTATTTTCGGGCAGGGCCTGAAGTTCACGGGCTCGGGCAGGGCTCGGGCTTTATTTCAAGGCCCTTGCAGACCACTAGTGTGAACGGCCAGCCAAGCTGGTGACAACCCCGGAGCTGTGAGCTGGATTCGAACAGGCGAATCCAGCCCACAGCTCCGGGGTTGGTGACGAACGCAATCTCCGCTACGCCACCTAACCGCCCTTGCGCCTCCATTCTAATGAAACGAAAGTAAGCGGCGCCTTCCCGCCTCCATTCCAATGAAACGAAAGTAAGCGGCGCCTCGACTCCACCTCTCTACAACAAGCACGTGGAGATTATCTGTGTTGAAAACAACAAGGACATGTGCAGCAGACATGTCGACGAAGAAGCGAAGCAATGCCGTTTGTTATTTAAGACTATGTTGGACAGATTTGTGTTCATTGTGCTGCTTTTTTAAAGTGTCCCGAGCCATATAAAAATATGTCTTAATAAAACGTGCTTAATTAAGTCGAATTCTGCCTTTGTCTCTATCAACTACATATAAATAATTGTTTGCTTGATAGACGAAGGTTGCAACATAATTGTGTAATGTCATGTCGTTGGCTGTGAGAGCAGCCCCACTGCACCCAGGCAGCGCAGCCGAGTGAAACCTTGTTGGCTGCGTCACAGTCACGAAAGGGGCTACTTAATTAATTAATCCAATCCACTTTATTTATAGAGCACATTTAAAAACAACAAAGTTTACCAAAGTGCTGTACAAGTCCCACAACATAAGATAAAAAAAATTAAAAAATATTTAAAAAATTGTAATTTTTTATATATATATATATATATATATATATATTATTATTTTTTTTCCCGAAGCTTCGAATTAAAATGGAAGCTTCAAGCTCGGCCCCGAAGCTTCGATTGCCAAAAAAAGCTTCGAAGGTCAGCCCTAGACGTAACCACTACACCTCCCTATTGTACTGCATTGTACTGGAGCCTTTTGCACTGAACAAAGACACCACGAGTGCATGCAAACTGACTGGCTATGATCTGGCTGTACGTTTGTGTGGTTCAGTCGGTGTCTTACATACAAGCCACAAAACAAACAAACCTTTTGAATATCACTGCTTCATATAACAAGTTTTCTTGATATTTACACAAACAATACAATAGGAATGGCAGGAGGGCTCAAGTTTAAACATGATGTAATCTAGTTGAGAGGAAAAGCCTCCAGTTAGATCACAACAGTCGAAAGCCTACTTCCCCAAAAGGGCTCAATTACATTTCTAACAATGATCCAAACCAGGAAGCACTTCATCACAATCCTCTATTTTCACAATGTTATTTGTATTTGTCCCTTTAGGAGGAGATCACAAGTAACCCATGCACTACTGTCAAGATGGCCGTGCTAAAGTCATTCACAGTACTATGGGATACTTGCAGTCCCAGAAATAGCTAGGCAGACACACGACAACATAGCTATAATGTTATTAGTACAATCAATGAACAATCCGCACCCCAATCCTGTATTTAAAAGGGATAAACTTGGCCTCTATACGTTAATGCTGGACACGTTTGTCTAACACAAGTTAACATAGGCCGACATATATTCTTCATTAATAATTATCTCGTGCAATGTCCTGAATGAAAGTGCTCACATATGTTGTGCTAAAACATTTGTAAATAAAAAGGGAATATATCACTTTAGTAGAACTTGTCAAGTGTCAGACTCAGCACGCAGCAGTCTTACCTCAATGTAAGTGCAGCTACTATTAAGCTAGTACAGTAACTGCTGTTCCTGTTATCTACTGTCAACAACACCAGTACTGGTGTCTGGCTCCTCATGCACTTCCATTAATGTTGGGCACCTAGTAGTCTAAATATCATGATTCTAAAAGTATAAACAAACTACTGCTGTGCAGATTTCAATAAAAAAAAAACTCTCATGGGTCAAAGGTACAAGTTTGTTTTGTCATTTGATGCGTCTTCTTTACAGATGCATTACCAGATGTATACAGTCAATTTGCTCTAAATGTGAGTGTCAAGTCAAGAGTCGCTTTATTGTCCCATCAGCTGGGAAATTTGTCTTGGGCTTACACCCACTACAGCCACAGACACATACAGACATGACACAACACAACTGACTCCCAACAATACACAGTATAAAAGATACAGTAAAGTACCTGCACAGCAGGATGTCTGGCAACACCACATTAGAATAGTATACACAAATAATATAATATTACTATTATAATATTATAGTATGCTGTGTAGGAGGTAGAGGGCACCCATAGTTAATACATGCTGCCTTGCTGGAAGCAAGATTCTAAACATTCTGTGAAAAATGTACAGTTCAGTTGATCAAACTACACCTCAAGTGAGAGATGGTTATTTTACTGATCATTTGGAAATGGTAACATTGGCACACACAAAAAATACATTACACAGAATAATATTGCTGTATAGCTTGTTTATACTTCAGAAGTATTATATTTAGACTTGGTCCTCAACATGAATGGAAGTGATTGAGGAGCCTGACACATGGTGGTGTTGACAGCTGACACCAGTGGTCGCTCGCTAGCAGCTTAACGGTACTACTGGCGACCATCGATATCATGTTGACAAGTTCTCTTTAACTACTGTACCGTTAGCTTGCTTGGCTAATGCTAAAACCACCATGCCAACACTCAACACCACTCACTAACAGGACTTGACGAGCAGCAAACCAACGTGGCTAAAATACCTAGCTACAGTAGCTACAGTAAAGGCTTCGCTTGACCATGATGTCAATAATAATATGAACCATTCCATATTAGACACACCATGCCACGATGGAGCTACTTACATCCAAGTCGTTCACCGTGCGGTTAGCTGGGGATTTGTAAGATTAGCTGACCAAAAAGCGACAGAGTAAACTTATAAACAGGAACTATTCGCAAAGTCCAGACCTCATCTCATGTGCGTGGTGTGCACAGTTTCCTCCTTCCCTGTTTATATGACAACGCAGGATTCAGTGATTTTATTGGTTTATAGAGGAACTCACCAGCGCTCGGTCGACCTCCCATCACTGTCAAGTCCAACGACGTCATTATTCCGAGAGGCTTGGGAAATGGGAACGTGTGGTGGGCGGGGTCTGTACAATGACTCCGCCCCCCGCCCCCGACACGCCCTCCCTCCCAAAACAACAGAAACGGAGGCAGTTTGATCGATTGATTGATTGAACATTTTATTAACAGATTGCAGAATGGGTACCGTACAATACACAGTACAGCTCAATACACACAATTGTTAAGGGGTGGCAGACCAGAGAAAGACTTTCGTCTTGTTTACATCAGGGTCCCCCATTTTCAATTCATCATAATAACATATATGACATACATGACATACAGATAGACAGTACTGTAACTTACAAGTTACATCTAGACATTTATGACAGATCTACAAATATACAGTACTGATTATGAGTACAAAAAGAGTTTACAAAGAGAGTATATACATTTGAGGGGTTGGTTCTGCAGGACATTATCTAGTATATTTGAGTTCAAGTTCAAGTCAAGTTTTGTTTTTTTGTCACATATAATGTACATTACAGTGGAATGCTTGGTTCTGTATGAGCCCCCTGAGATTGTGCTTCACACAGTAAAAAAAAAAGTGACAAGAATAAAGACAAAAAACACTATACAAAAGAAAATATACAATAATAAAGATTTCACTACATCACTACCTCATTTTGCATTCTTGCATATTGGCTGCATTTTGTACTTAATTTTGTACTTTAGTTTATGCAAAATGAGGTAGGGATGTAGTGAAATCTTTAGTAATAAATAGATAAAATAGACTATGTAGAAACAAGTTTTGTAAAGTTATGTAGCCTTCAACGCTGCCGATTTGAGGAAACAGCTTTTCTGCAGACATGGGAGAATTTTTTAACCCCTGTCTCTGTCTCTCTGAGTGAATTTATAGATATAGGGCGCCAGGGTGGCGCACCACGTACAGCACTGCGGTGCAACACGGCCGTCCCGGGTTCGATTCCCGGACCCGGTGACCTTTGCCGAATGTCTTCCCCCCTCTATCCTCCCATACTTCCTCTCTCTCTATACCGGACTGCCCGAAAAAAAACAATAAAATATCTACCAAAAACATAATTAAAGAAAAGAAGAAGAATTTATCGATATAGACATTCCAGTGACCTTCTACCTCATACTGGACATGAGCACCACCGGTCCCATGGAACAGCTTCATACCGCCTTCTGTCTGGCCTGCAGTGCTGAACCTTACCTGCTCTGCCTTGACTGATTCTGAGTGGTTTCTCCTGCCCCCCGGGGCATATGGCCCTGAGCCATCATCCTGTATACATACGTTTGCAGTAGTTCTTAGTTCACAATTCACAATTAGTTCACAATTCTCTTTTATACTTTGATTCTATTGTCACCATGTATGCATATATATATATGCCCACTGTGACTACATGTATGTATTGCTCCAACTCCGCCCACTACAAACATGGGAACTCTCTAACCCCTGCCCCCATCTCCCCACCTCTCTGAGTGGTTGTCTCGTAGTGTTGACCAAGGTGGTGGATGTCTCGGGTGAGGCCCGGGCCAAAATTGCAGTGACTGTTCTACCCCCACATTGGTTATGTGCACCATTGTTTTATTGTGTTATTGTTGTATCGTTTTGTTAGTGTGTCCTTTGCTTTTAAATACTTTTAAGTACTCTCATCTATTTAAATGTTTATTGTTGCCTATGTTTATCTTTTTTTTTCCTTTTTAGTACTCTTGTTCTTTTATCTATTTTTTTGTGCTGTTTATAGTTTTTTTTAATTTTTTTATATGCTGCCTCTGTACAGCACTTTGTGCCCCTGTGGCTGTTAAAGCGCTTTATAAATAAAGTTGGATTGGATTGGATTGAGGTCATGGATCAGCTTCATACCATCTTCTCTCCGACCTACGACTTCTAAACCATGCCTGTTCTACTTCATTGCTGGGTTAAGTACTTCTATTCTATTCACATACAGTATATGCTTCCTACATGTATCTATTGCTATGGCTACAAGGCTCATTCTGATAGTGGCTTCGGTAAGTCAGATCACGCATCCATTTTTCTTTCACCAAAGTACAGACAGAGAATTAAAAGTACTCCCGTAGTCTCGCGAGAGGTGCAGAAATGGGATGTGACGTCAGAGGATACGATCCGGTCAGTGTTTCACAACACAGACTGGAATGTGTTCCGCGACACAGATAACATTAATGCCTACACGGAGACAGTACTGGACTATGTTTGTACTAGGGTGAAAGAAACAATCCCCACTACCAAAATGAAAGTTTACCCAAATCAAAAACCCTGGGTAGACAAATCCGTCCGTGAAGCTCTGAGAGAGCGCACCAAAGCATACAACGACGGCCTAGAGGCAGGCAACATGAATGACCACAAGGTGGCGCGATACAACGTAAGGAGGACAGTGTCAGAGGCCAAACGACGCTACAGGGATAAAATTGAACTCCAGTTTGAACAAGCTGACTCTAGAGCTATGTGGCAGGGGCTCAAAACGATGACAGACTACAAAGGCGCCTCCCTCAAACTGAACAGTGACATCTCCTTAGCAAATGACCTCAATACCTTCTATGCGAGGTTTGATGCTGGTAATAACAACACCAGCTCACAAGCCTCGGCAATGGGGGGGGGGGGGTCGGCTGCTGATGGAGGCGCAGTGTTCAGGGTAACAGAGCATGAGGTGAGGCGGACCTTTAAAAAAGTGAATATCAGGAAGGCAGCAGGTCCAGACGGCATCCCCGGCCGCGTCCTAAAAGTCTGTGCCGACCAACTGGCCCCAGTATTCACTGACATATTTAACCTGTCCTTAGAACAGGCTGTCATCCCCACCTGCCTGAAGAAGTCCACTATTATCCCTGTACCCAAAAAATCCAAGTCTGCTTGCCTCAACGACTACCGCCCTGTAGCTCTCACCTCCATAGCCATGAAGTGCTTCGAGAAGCTAGTAAAGGGCTACATCTGCTCCTCCCTCCCCATCAACATGGACCCCCTGCAATTTGCATACCGCCCCAACAGGTCCACGGAGGACGCCATATCCCATGTGCTGCACACAGCAGCATCACACCTGGACAAGAGGCAGGGGAACTATGTGAGAATGCTATTCATCGACTACAGCTCGGCATTCAATACCATAGTCCCCTCCATACTCATAGCCAAGCTCAGGGACCTGGGCTTGGGCTATGACCTCTGCCAGTGGGTCTTGGACTTCCTGACTGGCAGACCCCAGGTGGTGAGAGCAGGCAACTGCACCTCCTCATCCATCACCCTCAACATAGGGGCCCCCCAGGGCTGTGTTCTGAGTCCCCTCCTCTACTCCCTGTACACACACGACTGTGTGGCTCAGCGGAGTAGCAATACAATCGTCAAATTTGCTGACGACACAGTGGTGGTGGGCCTGATCTCTGCCAACGACGAGAGGGCCTACCTGGAAGAGGTCAAGGTCCTGGCGGGATGGTGCCAGGAAAACAGCCTCTCCCTGAACGTCAGCAAAACAAAGGAGATGATTGTGGACTTCAGGAGGTCGGGGGTCAAGGACTACAGCCCCCTCAGCATCGACGGGGCACCGGTTGAGAGAGTCAACAGCTTTAAGTACCTCGGAGCCTACATATCCGAGGACTTGACATGGACCACACACATTAACAGTGTTGTGAAGAAGGCACGACAACGCCTCTACTTCCTCAGGCGCCTAAGGAAGTTCCAAGTCAGCCAGAAGATCCTTAAGAACTTCTACTCATGTACAATAGAGAGCATCTTGACCGGCAACATCACCTCCTGGTTTGGGAATAGCACTGCACAAGACCAAAGCAGACTACAAAGAGTGACACGTTCAGCCGAACGCACAATTGGAGGGGGGCTCCCCACCCTCCAGAACATTTACTACAAGCGTTGCAAGGGCAAGGCTAAGAGAATCATTAAAGACTCCAGTCACCCGAACAACTGCCTCTTTGAACTGCTGCGGTCAGGCAAGCGATACAGGAGTCTCAAGGCGAGCACAGAAAGACTCAGAAGAAGCTTCTATCCCCAGGCCATCAGGCTGCTAAACGAACAATGAATGAACACTACACAACAACCACCAAACGCACATAGCACACACATCCACACGCACACACTCACTTTAAACAAACACACTGTAGCACCCACTCCACACACTTATAGCACACACCCACTTTAAACAAACACACTGTAGCACCCACTCCCCACACTTTATATTTATGGATGAAGGATTGCACTACAACTCGTACACCTTACTGTAAATTGTACCTAAAATTGTACCTCATCCCATTTCTGCTTTGCACTAGATAGTACTGTACATTAGTACACTGCATAGTATTGTGTATTGTATATTATATGGTAACTCAGAACATTGTACATATGTCTATACCGAACACTGTGACCTCATTTTCTTCTTCTAAATTCATGCTATATTATGTTATTATGTTATTTGATACTATCTTGTCTAGCACAGTCTCTGGAGCGTAACAGTAAGAAGCATTTTGTATGAAAGTATTCTGTACTTCTGTATGACAACTATTAAAGAACTTGAGAACTTGAACTTGAACTATGTCCGCCCATCACAAACACGCAAACTGTCTAACGCCTGTCCCCGTCTCCCTATGAGTGGATGTCTCGTGGTGATGACCGGAGTGGTGGACGTCCCGTGGTGATGGCCGGAGTGGTGGACGTCCCGTGGTGATGACCGGAGTGGTGGACGTCCCGTGGTGATGGCCGGGAGGATGCGATCCCCTCTACGCCGCCCCCATACCTCAAATGGATCCGTCATCAGCTCTATTTTTTATCTTTCAAAATGTTCTTATGTACCCCAGTTGCTATTGCATGTACTTATTTGTGTTTCATTACACATATATATGTACATGCTTACCAACTGTTTTGCCTGTTTTATACTGTAGCAACACTACTAGTATCACCGCCATCTAAGAAGGGAGATCCCCCCTTGAACGGCCCTTCTAAGGTTTCTCCCCTCCACATTGCCTGTGGTGCTTTTTTCCTGTCTGGGAGTGTTGCATTCATTTATTTATTTTACATTTTATTTTGGATTTCATGGTGTTTTTGGTTTGTTCTTGATTTATTGGGATGTTTCTTCTTGACTTGTTTAAAAAAGACGTGTCCGGCCCATAGGGACATTAACGTGTGTTGACGGGCCTTACAAATACATTTGATTTGATTTGATGAATGTAGGCAACCAATTCAAATAAGTTCCCAGTTATTATTAATTTGTGTAAAGAATTCAATCCTCAGAATAATTATAATTTAAAATGTTTTGTTTATTTTTAACAGCAACAATGTAAAACACAAGTTCAAAGAATCAATCATTCATGTCTCTCTCGTTCTCTCTCTGGGCCTGCTGAAGATCCAGTGTTGTCTAAGGTTGCTAGTCACACAGGTATGCATCGTCACTGTATCTCCCGCTACAGTCAAACATTTTCCCGAAGCTTGGTTCCTGAGATGGTACCTCTGTAAACAAAACAAAACCAATCAACGGAAAATACAAGATTACTGAGGGTTTACGGTTTAGTGTGCCCTGCATTGGCTCAGAAAAGCCTGTGAAATTTGATAAAACAGTGAAACAAACGTATAAAATGAGTTAGTACGAAAAGTGAGTTGACGCAAGAGTTTAGAATGACATACTGATGTGAAGTGCCATTCTTGCTGAGGGGGCACTGTAGTTCCTTTGCCTTTAAAGCGACACAGCTCAACAGACACCCAATCTTCTCTGAGGGAAGCATGCAGACACAGCTGCTTGCCGAGGTTATGACGAAGCTCTTTCTGGGATGTGTACTCAAAATACTACAGAAAATCACACAGGTAAAGGTATTGAAGCTCTCGCTGGGATGTGTCCCCCCACCCCGCCTACCCAATCACCCCCCCCCCCCCCAACCACCTCCAATGTACAGTTATCCACCCCACCTACCCAACCCCCCCCCCCCACACACCCACCCACCTACCCAACCTCCTCCAATGTACAGTTTCTTCCCCCTCAAATGTATATACTCTCTTTCTAGACTCTTTTTTGTACTCATAAACAGTACTGTATATTTGTAGATCTGGTATGTCATAAATGTCTAGATGCAACAGTACTGTCTATACTGTATGTCATGTATGTAATATATGTTATCATGAATTGAAAATGGGGGACCCTGAGGTAAACAAGACGAAAGTCTTTCTCTGGTCTGCATCCCCTTAACAATTGTGTGTATTGAGCCGTACTGTGTATTGTACC
Organism: Notolepis coatsorum; assembly: GCF_963971535.1. Lineage (NCBI taxonomy): Eukaryota > Metazoa > Chordata > Actinopteri > Aulopiformes > Paralepididae > Notolepis > Notolepis coatsorum. The sequence continues at coordinate 96,721,829 of NC_140181.1, read as the reverse complement.
CATTCTGCAATCTGTTAATACAATTTTCAATCAATCAATCAATACTCAAAATACCGCAGCAAATCACACAGGTAAAGGTATTGAAGCTCTCTCTGGGATGTGTACTCAAAATACTACAGCAACAAATCACACAGGTAAAGGTATTGAGTAAAACAAGCCCTGATCTCAATGCTATCATACACTTTAGAATTCAGTGTTTCCCACACAAAGACTTGACTTGGACGCGTATGAGCTTATCATCTGCCCATAAAATACTGACACTGCGTCCCGTCACCTCACCTGCTGCTTGAGAGTTACCTGGTTTCCACCCATGTTGTGGCAAATGTACATAATCACTGCCTCTCCACCAGTGTTCTTCTCGCCCACATCCAGACATCTCTTTGAACCAGAGTTCTTTAGCTGCAAAAGAATGAAAGCAAACGATACATTAAGTGAAAAGACTGCACTGTGTCAAGTAATATCTTACTTATGGAATATTAAATAGTAAATAAAATGGTAAATGGACTACATTTATATAGCGCTTTTATCCAAAGCGCTTTACAATTTTGTTCCTCACATTTGACCCGTTCACTCACACACTGATGGCAGAGGCGAGGTGCCAACCTGCTCATCGGGAGCAATTAGGAGGTTAAGTGTCTCGCTCAAGGACACATCGACACGCCGCCCGGGAGGAGCGGGAATTGAAGCGGGGAACCTCCGGACGACTGTCCTCCCCGAGCAACTGTCGCCCCCCAATAATATTGAAAAAATATTACAATCTTAATCAAAGTTAAATTACCGCTCCAAGCATCTCAGGACTGACATCAGGCACGTATGCTTCTGGGTAGATATTATGCAGGTACCAAGTGAAGTTGTTGCAGTTTAACCTCTCCTTGTGTCGGAGACGCTCAGAGATGTCCCCGAATCTGTTCTGAGGAAACAGGATGGAAGAAAAAGCAAGTTGTGTGTGTGTGTGTGTGTGTGTGTGTGTGTTATGCATCAACCCCAGGGGTGTAAAAAGTACCCAGAAATGATACTTAAGTGAAAGTATGGGTACCGTCTCAAAATCGTACTCAAGTAAAAGATATCTGGCTAAAAACACACTTGAGTAAAAGTCAAAAAGTAAAAGTAAAAACCTTTTTTTCTGACTGTCTATTCTTCTGATAGCAGGTGTTAAATCAAAGATCCCCGCTTTCTAGTCTTGCACAAGGACCAATCAGCGTATGGGCGGGTTAATATTCCACTGATGGGGATTTGATTGGCTGTTTTTAAATAAAGCGCAGCCGCAGGATTAATAAGATTAACGTTAGTTCGGCCAGAGAAGTTTTTCTCTCGAAATGTTGAGTAAAAGTACAAGTATACAAACCTAATAATACTCCCTCCAAAGTACAAATCCCCAAAAACAGTACTTAAGTATTGTAACGAAGTACAATTACTCAAGTACTTTATACCCCTGATCAACCCATAGTAGGGCTGGGTGATATGGCCAAAATATCATATCACGATATTCCTCTGACTTTTGACGGTATTTGACACTATTTCATGACATGACATGTTCTTTATGTCTTTATCTAGTAATACAATTGTCATTTGTTTGACTTTTTAATACTGCTGCAAGGAATCTATTTTTTTTTGTAACTTAAAAATATACAGTATGTGTATACTATATATCGCTGCTGGCGGGGACAAAACCTCATAACTCCAAAAACCCAACTTTTCAGCAGATGAAAAAAACGAACACAGATTTGAGGGCGAATAGAGTTACGAGGTTTAGACAGATGATTGGTTTAATGCTTTCCCATTGTGTAGACTTTGTAAAACCACACACACATGGAGGATGATCTACTGAGTTAATAAAAAATTAAATAAAAATAAATAAAAAAATATGGGTTTAGGAGGTTTTGTCCCGCCAGCAGCGATATATATATATATATATATATATATATATATATATATATATATATATATATATATATATATATATATATATATATATATATACTGTATAATATATACTGTATATATCATATATATACACATAGTATATATTATACTTCCTATTAGGTATACCTCCCAGCTCTCCCATACATAGTTGTACATTATTGTACTATATTACATAGTTGTACATTGTACATAGTTGTACTCTATCCTGTCCTGCCCCCACCTCTTTGGCGATGGCAGCAGCCTTGGAGTTCCTACGATAGAAGATGTCTTTGTATTCATCCAACCAGACCTCGGCCAGACGGACCAGGTTGCGCGTGATCACAGACTTGCCCTTTGGGAAGCTATGGGGGCTCTTAGTACGGAAAATGTGTCCTACTACGGAACAGGGGATGATCTCCAGCTGGCCCCCACATTGCCACACCTAGCACAACACAAAATGTAAAGAATTTGTTCATCTTTCATGGATAAAAGTGGTCAACACAAAACACAATGTGGCCGGCCTAAAAAGAATGATGAAATAGTGTTTGTCTTTGACCAGCAGAGGGCAGCTGTTCCCAATTTGTGAAATACTGCATTTCCTTTCTGTGGCTCCGCTCCTGCAGAGCTGCAGATGCCAGTGACTTACCCTGAAAGACATCTCCAGGTTCTCACCTCCCCAGATCTCCATCTGGTCATCGTAAGTCCCAATGTGCTCAAAGTAGGATTTGGATATAGAGAAAAGGCCACCCGCAAAGGTAGGAGTCCTACAAAATCAGTTTGAAATCAGTCACTAATATATCAACGACTATAGTGAATCATTATGTTACAGTGTGTGTGAGAACTAGTATTACTATACTTGTGAGGAGCAGTATGAGTTCTGGACACCAGTACTCACTTTAAAATAGGCCAGTTAGGTTTAGAGTAGGTTAATAAAGGTTGTAGTAGTAGTATGAAATACTTGCTCACAGAGTCCCGCGGTCGGAGTTCTGACCCGGTTCCGAGCGAACCAAGAAGCTTCAGACAGGCAACAAAACGGGACAAAAAAGTGTGAATCCACACCATAACCTGTAGGCAAAAGTGTTAATTATGTACAACAAAAAACTGCATGCCTCAAGCATTCCCCACTCTCCCGGTCAACGCCATGTGTTGGAACTAGTCCCAGTGGGGCGTTTTACTATAATAATTACTTGCATTCGGCGGCCGGGTAGCACAGCGGACTAAGCATCTGTCTATCACCGCAGAGACAGTGGGATCCGGCTTGGTCGGTCGTCCATATACTGACACAATTGGCAGTGTCAGCAGGTGGAAAGCCGGTGGGGTGGGTCCTGGTCGTTGTAAACAGTGACTCCTACAGGTCGGTCAGGGCGCCTGCACAGCGAGGGAGGGCACTGGGGAAGGTAGTGTGATCCTCCCACGCGTTACACTTCCCCAGTGAGAGTCCTCGCTGTCAGGTGAAAAGAGGCTGCTGGCTGTCTCCTATGTATCGGAGGAGACATGTGATAGATTTCAGGGCTCTCTAGACCGGCAAGTGGGGGGCAAATGCGCGCAACGACCAGGAAGGGGAGGGGGGAATTGGCATAACGACTAAATTGGGATGGGAGAAAAATACAGAAAAATAGGAGGAGAAAAAGTAGATAAATAAAAATAATTACTTGCATTCATATAGCGCTTTTCTAGACTCTCAAAGCGCTTTACAATGTAGGGTGGAAATTGCCTCCTTCACCACCACTGGTAGCACCCAACCTTGGGCTACGCAGGCTCAATGGCTACCATACACTGGCACCTGGCACACATCACACTACACACAATGGCTGAACGGCTCAGGAGACAGGGATTGATGTCAGCCAATTAAGGGGAAGGGATGATTAGGTGGCCTTGATGTCAGAGACCTAATTGGGAATTTGGCCAGGAACGTGGGGGAGCCCCCTACTCTTTACGATAGGTGTTCTGGGTTCTTTAACGACTGAATTCAGTCAGGACCTCGAAGGACGGCACTCGCAGCTGTACTGTGTCCCTATCACCGTAACAGGGGCATTGTTACTGACAAGTCCAGAGGACAGAGTGCCCCCTGCTGGACAACAACACCACTTTCCGACAGCAACCTTGACCGAGGCTCGAACCGGTGATCTTCCGATCATGAGTCCGGAGCTCAACTCATGTAGCCACGCTGCCGGACAAGGCGCTTTTTGTTTGTGCATAGTTAACACTTTTGCCTGCAGGTTATGTGGATTAAAATAATGTTGCTGCCTGTCTGAAGCTTCCCTCTCTGAAGCTTCCCTGTCTGAAGCTTCTGTCTGAATCTTCCCCGTCTGAAGCTTCTCTGTCTGAAGCTTCTCTGTCTGAAGCTTCTCTGTCTGAAGCTTCTCTGTCTGAAGCGTCCCTGTCTGAAGCTTCCCCATCTGAAGCTTCTCTGTCTGAAGCTTCCCCATCTGAAGCTTCTCTGTCTGAAGCTTCTCTGTCTGAAGCTTCTCTGTCTGAAGCTTCCCGATCTGAAGCTTCTCTGTCTGAAGCTTCTCTGTCTGAAGCGTCCCTGTCTGAAGCTTCCCTGTCTGAAGCTTCCCCATCTGACGCTTCCCCATCTGAAGCTTCTCTGTCTGAAGCTTCCCCATCTGAAGCTTCGCTGTCTGAAGCTTCCCCATCTGAAGCTCCTCTGTCTGAAGCTTCTCTGTCTGAAGCTTCCCGATCTGAAGCTTCTCTGTCTGAAGCTTCTCTGTCTGAAGCTTCTCTGTCTGAAGCTTCTCTGTCTGAAGCTTCCCCATCTGAAGCTTCTCTGTCTGAAGCTTCCCCGTCTGAAGCTTCTCTGTCTGAAGCTTCCCCATCTGAAGCTTCTCTGTCTGAAGCTTCCCCATCTGAAGCTCCTCTGTCTGAAGCTTCTCTGTCTGAAGCTTCCCGATCTGAAGCTTCTCTGTCTGAAGCTTCTCTGTCTGAAGCTTCTCTGTCTGAAGCTTCTCTGTCTGAAGCTTCCCCATCTGAAGCTTCTCTGTCTGAAGCTTCCCCGTCTGAAGCTTCTCTCTCTGAAGCTCCTCTGTCTGAAGCTTCTCTGTCTGAAGCTTCTCTGTCTGAAGCTTCTCTGTCTGAAGCTCCTCTGTCTGAAGCTTCCCCATCTGAAGCTTCTCTGTCTGAAGCTTCTCTGTCTGAAGCGTCCCTGTCTGAAGCTTCCCCATCTGAAGGTTCTCTGTCTGAAGCTTCCCCATCTGAAGCTTCTCTGTCTGAAGCTTCCCCCTCTGAAGCTCCTCTGTCTGAAGCTTCTCTGTCTGAAGCTTCTCTGTCTGAAGCTTCCCCATCTGAAGCTTCTCTGTCTGAAGCTTCCCCCTCTGAAGCTTCTCTGTCTGAAGCTTCTCCGTCTGAAGCTTCTCTGTCTGAAGCTTCCCCCTCTGAAGCTTCTCTGTCTGAAGCTTCTCTGTCTGAAGCTTCTCTGTCTGAAGCTTCCCGATCTGAAGCTTCTCTGTCTGAAGCTTCCCCGTCTGAAGCTTCTCTGTCTGAAGCTTCTCTGTCTGAAGCTTCCCCGTCTGAAGCTTCTCTGTCTGAAGCTTCCCCATCTGAAGCTCCTCTGTCTGAAGCTTCTCTGTCTGAAGCTTCCCGATCTGAAGCTTCTCTGTCTGAAGCTTCTCTGTCTGAAGCTTCTCTGTCTGAAGCTTCTCTGTCTGAAGCTTCCCCATCTGAAGCTTCTCTGTCTGAAGCTTCCCCGTCTGAAGCTTCTCTCTCTGAAGCTCCTCTGTCTGAAGCTTCTCTGTCTGAAGCTTCTCTGTCTGAAGCTTCTCTGTCTGAAGCTCCTCTGTCTGAAGCTTCCCCATCTGAAGCTTCTCTGTCTGAAGCTTCTCTGTCTGAAGCGTCCCTGTCTGAAGCTTCCCCATCTGAAGGTTCTCTGTCTGAAGCTTCCCCATCTGAAGCTTCTCTGTCTGAAGCTTCCCCCTCTGAAGCTCCTCTGTCTGAAGCTTCTCTGTCTGAAGCTTCTCTGTCTGAAGCTTCTCTGTCTGAAGCGTCCCTGTCTGAAGCTTCCCCATCTGAAGCTTCTCTGTCTGAAGCTTCCCCATCTGAAGCTGCTCTGTCTGAAGCTTCCCCCTCTGAAGCTTCTCTGTCTGAAGCTTCTCTGTCTGAAGCTTCCCCATCTGAAGCTTCTCTGTCTGAAGCTTCTCTGTCTGAAGCTTCCCCGTCTGAAGCTTCTCTGTCTGAAGCTTCCCCATCTGAAGCTAGTCAGAACTCTAACTGCTGAGTAAACTAATGCTATTGCATCAACTATACTAGCAAGTATTTCCAAAAATCCCTTTAAGGTTAAGGTTAGGGTAAGGGTTATGGCATGTAGTGGTGAGGATTAAGGGCTAGGCGATGAATGTCAATAAATCAATAGTCACAGTACAAGAGTATGTATGTATGTGTTTGAGAGTGCATGTGCATTGGATTAGAGTGCTACCTGATAGGGTACGTCTCATCCTTCCTTCGTTTCTTCTCATCCAATGGAATGGATTCCCATCCAAATTTGAGGCTCCAATCAAAGTTCCCACGGCTGTTGACGGAAGCATTAGGTTTACTGAATTCCAGGGTGTTGCGGTTGATTGAAACTATTTTAGGGCTCACCACGGCAGTAGGCAGCTCCACTATCCGAGACAGGAGGGGTTCTAACCAGCCCGGGAAACACTCACCTAACGAGGAATGAAAGAAAAGATCAGAATCAGAATATCAGTTAGCCATCAGGCCTGAGTCACAACCGTGTGCACAAACTACTGCCAATTGCTGGAGAACTAACGGCTGGTGAACTTGAGAACTGTTAGGACTGTCTGACTCTTAATAATAAACACTGCATAGACTCTGTGTTACTACGGTTTGGACCATGTATACCATCACCACTATTACTACTGTCTAATTGGATCCTGCCACCCACTACTGTTCACTACCTACTACTGTTATCAATATTGTCATTTTTACTTGCACTTTGTTCGATGTTCAATTACCTACAGTATCCTATGACACAATGCCGGTCCCAAACAACAGCACAACATTATTTTGTCCATCATACACTTTGATATTGATACATAACATTGATTTATTTTGTTTTGATATCTTTATTTCGAACATGTAAATAAATACAAACAAAATAAATAACTAAACAAAATCAAAACATAACTCAAACTAAATAAATAACTAAAAAAAAGCCAAATTGACATTGATGGAGCAATAGCATTGCACAGTTCAGAAATAGATACAAAAAAAGCACTGACAAATACAGAACTGAGGAACTATAGATAGTTGCTCTCGGGGAATGTTTTGATTTATTCAAACAAAAAAGAATGGTTGTCTTGTTGTTTTTTAACCTTATTATATATATTATTTTTTTTCTCCAACTCATCCTTGTTTGTTTTTCTATGGATGAAGATGGACTAATTTGTTTATGTTTACATTTTGTCTATTGATACATAACATTGATGGAGCAATACCATTGCACAGTTCAGAATTTTTTTATTTTTTAAATCACTGATACAAAACTATAGATAGTTGCTCTCAGGGAATATTTTGATTTATTTATTTGATTTTGATTCAAACAAAACAATAATGTATATATATTTATTTTGTCTCTGTTAGGTAGTTTTATTTTAAATGTTATGATTGTAAGAAAGGGGCAGGACTAGATAAACTGCGCTTCCTTCTGCCCCGTCTCCAACTCATCCCTGTTTGTTTTTTGATGAAGACAAACTCATTTGTTTATGTTTACATTTTGTCTTTACTGTGATCTGTACATGTGTTGTGTTTGAGATAGATGAAGTCGATAAATAAAATGGAATAAAATCAAATTATTATACAATTTTAATTAGGTCATTGCTGAAGTTGTGTTATTTTTGTGGTTAGTAAGAGTTGATGAAGATTGCAAATAAACAACCTGATCACGCGTCGTCGTAGGATACGTACAGTGGGAGTCGAGGAAGGTGAGCACTTCTCCGCGAGCGGCCTCGGCCCCCATGAGTCTGCCAGTGATCAACCCTGTCCTCTCCCTCTGACGCAGCACACGCACTATCTTCAGCCGCCCGACGTACTTATCCAGACGAGTCTTCAGGTGGTCTAAGAAATAGAGTTTAAAAAATAAAAAAGGAATCCTGAATGATTATGGATCATTTCAACCCTTGAGATATGAAGAACCATTAAAAGGAACACACCAACATTATGGGAAATGTGCTTACCGGCTTCTCCAGAGGCAGACCGGGAGATAGATACCAATTTCGCCTCTGTGTGTTCAGTAGAGAAAGCTATCCGGCTGCAAGCTATAGCCTAGCTTAGCACAAATGGATGGAAGCGGATACGGACCACTAGCCATAGCTTAACTCCAGGAAAGGTGTTTTTTGGCCAACAGCCATATCTACTTCCATTCATCTGTGCTAAGCTAGGCTAGCTTGCAGCCGGATTGACTTTCTACTGAACGCACAGAGAGGACATTGGTATCTATCATCATGTCTGACTGTGGAGAAGATTTCCCATAATGTTGGTGTGGTGTTCCTTTAAGTCTAAGTGTGAATGTGATACATCGCCCAAAGGTATGAATGAATGAATGAATGAAAACTTTATTTAACAGATTGCAGAATGGGTACAATACAGTACGGCTCAATACATACAATTGTTAAGGGGATGCAGACCTGAGAAAGACGTTTGTCTTGTTTCCATCAGGGTCCCCCATTTTCAATTCATATGAGGTACTCATCTTACCGCCTTGACTGTGAATGTACACAACACTCCAACAGAAAATACATTGTTCATGTGAAAACTTAAAAGGCACAAACAGTATAGGGTATAGCCCCATCATCACCAAGGATCACAGGACATACAATCATTCCCAAATTGATCGACATGTCCGAAGACTGTATCTGTGTCCGGCGGCGGGCCAAAAAAATAGCCTCAGTGCAGATTTGATCTGTAGCCCTTCCCCGAGGCACGTGGCACAAGCGGTGACCTTTGACCCTTTCACTGCCACATGACAGCTTTCACTGTGACAATACAGAAGGTTAGCCCTTTACTATCACACAACCGACGGCGATGCTCCATCATTAGCATCATTAGCTCCGCGGATGCGGAGCTAATGATGCTAATGATGGAGCATGGCCGTCAGTTGTGTGATAGTAAAGGGCTAACCTTCTGTCGTGTGGCAGTGAAAGGGTTAACATGGACGCCAAAGGGAAGCAGGTTGTTGGTCAGCCTTTCAATTCCAGCCTGTTTCACAGGGTCATACTATAGACAAGAACTAATATGAGGATCTTAAAAATGTTCAAGGTTTGTTTTTACGTTGGTAATATTTTTGTAAACATTTGAGTAAAACGGATACATATTTTCAGTTGTCATCAGCTGAGAAAGATACATATAACGCTTATTTTCCATCCACAACCCAAACTCTTCAATTATGAATACAAACTTACCTCCAATGTATGTGGTTAAAAAGGGGGAAAAAAGACAGATTGTGCCTTTTAAGCAGACCCATAATGGTTCTTCATCTTGTGCGACTGTGGTGCTGCTGTATAAGGGTGATGAATGTAATGTACTGTAACTGTAAAGTAATGTCCACTGGGCCCCAAAGCACACAGACAGTTACTGTACTGTACACAAATACTACAAGATAAATCCTTTGCCAGGAGATTCTGGCGAGGTGTCTGAGGAATGTAACCTTACATGTTTTCGTGTTTCCCGGTGCTCATATGTTTCCTCGTGTTTTCATTTCCGGGCATTGCAGACAACAGTTGAACAAATAATCACGACCAGGGGTGTAGCTCCAGATTCTGGGCCCCATGAAAGAATGTAGGACATTTTTTTGGCCATTTTTTTATTGATGAAAACGCATAATATGGTTTTTACCTATACATTCGGATCAGCACTTCAGCACCTGCACTGTTGGTGGGTGAGCCTAGTAAAGGATGTCGCATTGCGTTCATCTTCAATGAATGGACCAATGCAATAGTCTACCAAAGCCCCCCCTCTCTCTCTATATATCTCACACACACACACACACACACACACACACACACACACACACACACACACACACACACACACACACACACACACACACACACACACACACACACACACACACACACACACACACACACTTCAGAAACAAACATAGTATCAATGAGAGCATCAATAATACACCTGAGTGATGTCTAGTAAAAAAAAAATAGAAAATCTTCTTTTTTTTGGGCCCCCCCCCCCCCCCCCCCCCCCAGTGCTGGGCCCTTGGAATCATCCTAAGCTACCCCCCCCCAGCTACGCCCCTGATCACGACACTATTTAATTGCCTTGTACTGGTTATTCTATAATATAAATTGCGTGTGTTTTTGTTCTGGTGAGCAGAACTTCCTGTTTGCTCTTACCGTCGGTGCTGGCATCGTCCACCAGTAGAACCTCCGTGAGCAGAGCAGCGGGGGCCGTGTGCAAGACGCTGTGGACGGTCCTCAACAGAGTGGACCAGGCCTCGTTGTGGAACACTATGATCACGCTGGTGGTGGGCAGTCCAGGGCACCGCCGGAACCTCTGCTCCAGGCAGCTGGCGCGAGGAACAAAAGCATAGACACCGTTTTCTTCGACTAATCTGCCTTAGCTAATGTGTGCAAAGCAGGTCACGTCATCGAGTTCAAGTTCAAGTTCTTTATCTGTCAAATACACAACAATTGATTGATTGATTGATTGATTGAAAACTTTATTAACAGATTGCAGAATGGGTACAGTACAGTACAGCTCAATACATACAATTGTTAAGGGGATGCAGACCAGAGAAAGACTTTCGTCTTGTTTACATCAGGGTCCCCCATTTTCAATTCATCATAACATATTATGACATACAGATAGACAGTACTGCTACATCTAGACATTTATGACATACCAGATTTGCAAATACAGTACTGTTTGTGATACAAAAAGAGTCCGGGGGGGGGGGGGGACGGACACACACACACTGTACAACTGTACAAGCAAAACTGTACATTGGAATATTGACAAAACCATACTTGGTCATTTACTGTACATTGGAGGGGGTTGGGTTAGGACATTTACAGCGGCCAGTTTCGAATTGCAGCCTCCCGTAGGTGTTCTTTGAGAGTGGTTTTGAAAGTGGGTAGTGATACAGTACAGGGGCATTGCAGGTAATGACATGTTTGTGATAACTGTTGTGACTATAACAGTGCACAATTGAGAAACAACAATGAATACAAGAATGGTAGCAATAAGTAGTAGTAAGATAAAGTAAAATAAAATATAAAATTAGCAAGAGCGACGTAACCTGTATACTCACCCCTGGTGCCGCGTGTCTTTGCCTAGGGTTCGATGCAGGGAGATGCGGTCACTAGCGTACTGGTTGAACTGGTTTTTGACCATCCCCTCACGTTTTTCAATAAGCTCTGCAGGAGTCAACCTCATGCCGGACACAAAGGGTGCCCCGTCTGCCCCCGGTGCCCAGGGGTCCTGCGGGGGCCTCCTCAGGTGTGGTCTGAGCTCATCTTTGCTGTAGAAGCCAGGTGGACAGTTGGGGCCTTTGAGGACGGTCTTGGGCAGGGGGGCACTGGTCTGGAGGCTATGCTTTGAGGCTATGGTGGCACCCCTCATCACACTGGTCATGGGATGCTGTTTGTCTCCCAGCTCGTTGAGCCGGCGCTCGGAAAATGTCCTCGCATCATAGTACTCCATGACAAACAGCAGGACCAGAAAGAGGAAGCTTACCAAAATAGCGAGCCGTTTTATCCTCCGACGCGACAGACAAGACATGGCGCCACAGAAAAGGAAGAGCTGAAAGTTAAAAAAATTAATAAAAAATTTTAAGATAGTGTCAACTGTTACAGATAAAACATAAATAAAGAAATTCAAAATAATTTACATTCCAAAAAACAACACTTTACTCAATACAATATACGTTTTTTTTTACTGATCCATTCAGCCACAGCGAGCTATGGTCCCATCGTTGTGAAAGAGGAGTGTGTGAAGCAGACATACCTCGAGGTTTTATAGTTATTATGTAAATATGTGTCAGATAAGAGGTTAAGTGGACAAGATCTCCTAGAGTGCATGGCTGCGCCAACATTAATTACTTTGGGGGGGTAAATGAGATGTCTGGCATTGCAAAAAAGCTGGGGGAAATCCCGAAATGAGAAGCCTAAATGAGCAGCACTGCTTCCACATTCATAACAAGAGTTACACTTTACCATTCATTCATCTGTAAAGGTGAATGAATGAATGAATGAAAACTTTATTAACAGATTGCAGAATGGGTACAATACAGTACGGCTCAATACACACAATTGTTAAGGGGATGCAGACGTTTGTCTTGTTGTTTACATCAGGGTCCCCCATTTTCAATTCATAGTGAAATTGGTGTTAGTTAGGGAAGAACAAATAAAGAAGGTATACTGTTGGATGAAGATAGCCCCATATAGGCTACGAAATAAACGTGTATGCACATTATGACAATTTCCAGTTAAATCCATGTTATTAAAATATTAAAATGTTTTTTTTTAAATTATACTTACCGTTCTGTAGATATGCGGACGAACCACTGATTCCATTTTCGCTCTGATATGACACGCACTTCACTTGAGCATTTGGCACATTTCCTCTTCATCCACTTTGCGCTCGTCACTCGTTGCTCGTTGGCCATGAATAAGCTGCAACGCCGCGGGATTCGTCATAATCTTTAAAAAAAATTGTTCAGCTATACGCGCGTATACCTTCATCCTAAATGGTGACGTCACTCCCCACCCTAACCTGAAATACAGATGGGAGAAAACAAAAGTGATGCGATTTTTGTTTTGTTTTACTTTGCAGCTTGGTCGTTCATCCCCAATTTGCTGAGGTACATACTTCTATTAATATCTCTATTAATATCTATTCTCCATGGCTCGGGTACACGCATGCTCACGTGGTGCTTATTACATGATCAGGTAGGGCGTGCTGCATGTACGCAAACAAAGCAGACATACTATAGCCTTCAAATATCTGTTGAGAACTCATGAAGAGAATAGAAGTACTTTATTAATCCCGAGGGAAATTCAGCACCACAGATATCGCTCACAATAAACATTTTATGTAGTCAAAAATAAGAATACACAGTCAAAGATATGCATTCTAAAATATACAGTCCAAATAATATACAGTGAAATGTACAGGAAGATATAGTCCGCGGTGCAAAACAAGTTGCAGTGCAAAAGAAAATCGAATTGATAAATATAATATTTCATAATAATTGATGAATCAAGGATTTCAAGGTGAGTTTTTTTTTCAACGTTCCCATCTCCATTAATGAAGCAGTTAGCCTACCATAAATTGTTTATTCACTGCCGCACTACCAAAACGGTTAACCCGTTCACTGCGACAATACACAGAAGGTTAAGCACTACCGTATATGATCTAAGATCAGCTCACCCCCTGCCTAGTCCCTAGTCCCTACTAAACTCACTACACGGGGAAACAAACAACTGACCCTAGATCAGCTCGAGCACTACACATGAACCATGCAGTACGCGAACTGATGGGCGGCGCTTGTTGCCATGGTTCCATCCAAACCAGAAGTTGTGATTTAACTAGAGCGCAGCTCCGTGAGAGGACAAGTGTGTAGCAGGTGGCGTTATTCTGGATAGTTTACGGTGTCAGGGTCCCATTGAGTCGATGATAGTCAATCCCAGAGGAGCGCTTCAATCCCAGGGTAAGAGGAGATGGGTTTAGATAGGACTAGAGTTTAGTTTAGCGTGTTTACCCTTAATTATTATCTTGACGGGCTTTATCTTCAACGTTGGCTGTTATTTGTTGACACCAGACCAGACCTTATAGTTAGATTAGATTAATTTAGATTAGATTCAAATGTATTGTCATTATACAGCTAATTTACAGCACAAGTACAGTATAACAAAAATAAGTTTGGCATCCAACCAGAGTGCAAATGTAACAGTAAAAGTAAAGTGCAGTAACGTTAGTAAACTGGGTACAAAATATACAAGTTAGTATGCTATTAGTGTCTACTGAGTGTAGTGCTAATCAGATGTAACTTGTGTACAGAGTTGTATTATATATGTATGACTACTACTATACTACTGGACAGCGATGTAATAAGAGTAGGACATGTACATATATAGTTATATTATCATACTGGCCAATCGCGTCTCGCTCTTCGCCATTATGAGATATCTCTTATCTCCTAGCACCTAATGTGCTCACGAACAAACAAATGCACTCACATGCACATGACCAGGCCACAGGCATGCGTTCTTCATGGGACGGGGGTGCACTACGTGCAAGCCCAGATAAGTACTCGCTATTTGCATATCAATAGCGCCGGTCGTCAGGTTTGTTAAATACGTGACATGTGTTACATTCCATTAGGTGCGTGCAATCCCAGTTGATTTCAGGAACGCACCACTGCCAGGCCACGCCCCTGCGTCCTACTATATGACGCTGGACATGGTCACACTCTACCTTCCTCTTTTTTGTTTCCAACACGGACGTAGCAGTGCACTCCATGAACTAGCTGTTATGAAACGCAGGGAGAAATTACACAATGTTGGGTTTTCGCCGAGGTTCACCAGCCCCTGGAATCTTCTCGGCACATCCTAACAGCGCATTGGGCCTGTCCTGGGGTTTCCTTATCTCGTGACAGCGGATAGAGGGACGTTGCACGACGGTTAGCAGTCGAGCTACGTCGTGCACAGGTAGGGCCTGCGCTAACAGGCATTGATACTAGCATGAGTGATACTGCTCGTTGTCCCGTGAGACAGCCGAGTTATGTATTGGCGCGAGGGGCAGGATATTTGGGTAAACATGGTTGTCATGACTCTGAATTGGATGTTTTCCCAGCTATCCTGGAGCGTGCGGCTAATGCTAATGCTATGATGCTGGGTCACTGTTCCTTTGTTCCCCGCCGTGGGCTGTCGCCACTCTTCCCTCCTCTTAACCGGTTCATTGCTGAAGGTCAATCGGTGTTTAATGTGGGGGGTTTTGCTGAGGCTTATTTACCCTTTATACGGGTGGATGGGCTGACAACAGGGCGCAAGGCAGTTGTGCCGTGGCTTGAGGTCCAGGTAGCATCGGTCCTTTGCCCTGGCATGGTTGAACTGTGTCCCACCCGGAAGCCGACGCCAGAGGGCGAGTCGGCCCGGCAGGTGGCTGTATGGGCTGATGAAGTTTATACCGCTGCAGGACAGAATTTAGCGGCGACCAGTGTCATTGCTCAGTTGACTGCTTTTCTGTCCACAATGGTGTCAGGTAGTGGGGCCTTAGGGCCAGCCGACGTCGAAAACATCGCTTGTGTTTTTGGGGTTATACAGCTTTTAGTCACAAGCTATAACCGCAGGGAGGACCAGGATGCTATCAACGCTTGTTCACAGACATTTTTTTTTTTTTTTATCCACTTTTTCTTCCCATTTTCTATATTTTCTCCCATCTCAATTTCGTATCATCCAATTCAACCCTCCCCTGTCACGGACGCTGTTTCTTGCCTCCCACAAGCCGGCTGCAATGTGGACTAAGTCATACATAGCACAAGTCCCCTCCGGTACTTGAGGTAACAGCAGTCGCATCTTTTCACCTGCGCAGCTCGATCTCTCAGTGGTGAGGAGTAACGCGTGGGAGGCTCACGTTGCCCCCGACACTTCCTGATTCTACTGTGCAGGCGCACCAACCGACCTGTAGGAGTCGCTGTCCACAACGCCCGATCCCCACCCATCAGTTTCCCACCCCCTAATACGGCCAATGTGTATTAGTACGGACGACCAGCTAAACTGAAAGCAAATGTGGAGCGCTGGGCTCGAACTGACGAGCCCAGCGTCTCCAGCATTTCGTGGTGAGCGCCTTGCCCACTACGCCACGTAGCCGCCCGCTTGTTCACAGACATCTTTGGTTGGAGCAGTTTTCTTTTGAGGAGGAGAAAAGGCTTCTCCTCCTCAGGGCTCCCCTCTCCGCAGAGGGACTCTTTGGTCTTTCCGCAGGAGCGCGGGCGGTATTTGACCTAGGCCCCACACCGCCTCGCACCACGCAGCCTGAGGTGAGGGCACAGCCTCGCCAGCGACTGTGGCGAGGCCCCCGACCAGCGGCCATGTTTCCCCCGCCTGAGGTACCCTGGACACAAAGAAAACAGGTGATCGCAAGGCCGACGGCAAAGCCTTGGCGGCCGAGGGATCGGCTACATTAGATGAGCACGCCCTAAAAAAACGTCGCCGTATAGCTCGCTCTCCGGCCCAACACCAGCGGGATACGGGTTCTGATTTGTCCCCTTTGGCTGTGGGCCACATGACTTCAACGAGGCGCATGCGGCCCCACGTTTCGCTTCTCATGGGGACAGGGGCTGACACCCAGTTGCTGGCTAGGCCTGGGTCTGCCTATGAGAATGCTGTGCTGTCAAGCGGCTCCCACGCCACACGTTCTGCATCTGTGTTTGGTGAGCCTGGTGTTGTGCCTGTCAACGACGAAGGTTGTCAGGGGGGGGAACTCGAGGCCCAGGGGGTCGCAGCGTGAGTTCCCCCAGCACCGCCCTCGCCAGGCCGGGTATCACGTTAGTGCCTCCCACGGCCGGAAGACCGGCGGTGGTCAGTCAGGCGCGCGTGATTTGGGTGGTAGTAATATCACTGCAGGGCTACGGTGTGTAGGAACCCACCCTATCGGGCAGTGTGGGGACCTCACGCCTTGCATGTCCAGCTGTAGAACAGTTCCTCAGCGATCCATGCCGGGGAGGTGTTCAGTGGGGGAGCTTTTGTCACTCAGTGTGATGTCAGCTTCCCCCGTATCAAACCGGCCCTTTCTGTCGGGGTCCCCCCTTGGGTGCGTTTGCCTCATTGGTAGTGTCAGGGTGCGATATCCCAGCTCCACGAGATGCCCTGCTCGCGCAGTTGGCGAGTCCAGGGTTGGCAACGCACAGCGGGTGGGACCGGGCCACCTATCTATGGTTCCTGACGGACCAGCGCCAAGTGGCGGCGGTGCGCTTTGGGATTATCATCACATATGGCTACAACAGTGCCATATGTCGAGGTGGATGGAGAGAACGCTGAGGCGGGGACTTGTGTTGCAGTTTGCACAACCCCACCCTCCGTTTTCAGGTTTGGTACAGACCCTGTTGTCAGGGTCAGCAGCAGTGACAGCTCTGGCCGACGAGATCCAATCTCTGTTAGCGAAGCAAGCCATCTTCGTGGTCCCAAAGGAGGACGCGATGCGTGGCGTTTACTCCCGGTATTTTCTGGTGCCCAAGAAATCGGGAGGTGTCAGACCTATTCTGGATCTGTCTGCGTTCAATCGGCTGATTGTGGCGAGGCGGTTCAGGATGTTGACCGTCAAACACCTGATAAGCTCTGTCAGAGCTTGGAGAGACTGGGTCACCTCCATAGACCTGAAGGATGCATACTTTCACATCCCGATCTTCCCTCCTCACAGGAAATTCCTTCGCTTCCTTTTTCAGGGTGTAGCATACGCATACCAGAGGCTGCCGTTCGGCTATTCTCTGGCCCCTCGTACATCCACCAAGTGCGTAGAGACCACGCTGGAGCCTCTATGTCGTCAGGGGATACAAGTTATTTTCTATCTAAACGACATTCTGCTCCTCAGCCGGTCGGAGGAGGTCGCCAGGTCTCATACCAGGCTGGTGGTGGAATTCCTCACCAGTCTGGGTTTTGCTGTGAACTGGAAGAAGAGTACTCCTCTTCCCAGTCAACAGGTGGAGTACCATGAGGGCAACCCTCTCAGAGCGACGGCGAGTGGATATTCTCGGCGCGCTCAGGGGGCTCCGTCCTGGCAGGACGGTTACGGCGCTGTCCGTGATGCGCCTGCTCGGTATGATGGCATCTGCTCACTATGTGGTCCCTCTTGGCCTCCTATTTATGAAGAGGGTTCAGAGGTGGTTTTCCAGTATGAAAATAGACCTGGTGAGAGGCAAGTGGAAACGACTGAAGGTTCCCGTGTCAATACTGGGGGATCTCGACCACTGGTGGAGGACTGGTACCCTCACCAGCGGGATCTCCATGGGCTGCAGGCTGTCACACGTCACAGTCTTCACCGACGCCTCCCTCACGGGATGGGGGGGACGTGTCGGACCAACGCAGTAGGGGGCAGCTGGACATGCCATGCTACCCGGTCTGCACTGCATATCAATGTTGGAATTGAAGGCGGTCCTTCTGGTCCTCAAGCAGTTCGGCCACCTGGTGGTGGGCGAGCACGTGTTGATCAGGACGGAAAACACGACGACAGCGTCGTATATCAACAGACAGGGAGGAGTACGCTCCATCCATCTGCACCGGGCGGTCGAGCTCTGGCTATGGGCGTCTCTCAATCTGCGCAGCCTGAGGGCGCTCCACATCCCTGGCAAGGAGAATGTGGGCGCGGATGTGATGTCGCGGGGCAGTCCTCATCCCGACGAGTGGGGACTACGTCCAGACATAGTCAGACAGGTCTGGGACCGATTCGGGGAGGCCACGGTGGATCATCTGTTTGCAGACAGTCTCACCAGTGCCCCTTATGGTTCTCGGTCAGTCGGGGGGGACAATCCTCCCCTGGGGGTGGATGCCTTCTCGATGTATCCATGGCCGCCCGGGATTCTGTACGCATTCCCCCCCATACACCTTATAGCTCAGCTGTTGGAGCGGATATGTCGGGAGCGCAGGACTTTGATCCTGATCGCGCCGGACCGGGGCATGGCTGTATGGTTCCCGGTCCTGATCCAGCTCTTGGTAGCCCCGCCGTGGCCTGTTCCTTGGTTGCCGCGGGCCCTCTCTCAGGCACACAGATCTCTGTGTCTGTTCCCTGTTATGGGGCAGCCACTGAAGGTTTGGCTGCTGAGAGGGTGAGTCTGGAGGGGATGGGTCTTGACCCTACTGTGGTCGACACCATCCGGAACGTGCACGCTCCGTCCACTATCGCGGTTTACGCGGGTAAGTGGCATGCTTTTCAAGAGTGGTGTAAGGTTGCGGGCTGGGATCCGGTGTCCTGCCCCCTGGACGCTGTTCTTTCCTTCCTCCAGTCTATCCTGGGTAGACTGTCGGCCTCGACGGTGAGGGTATACGCCGCAGCTATATCCTCTTGTCATATGGGTTTTGGGGGCGGTACGTTGTTCAGCCACCCTCGTGTGAAACGTTTCCTGCTTGGCGCTCGGCGTCTCAAGCCTGTGGGACATTCTCTGTCTCCGAGTTGGGACCTCCAACTGGTCCTGGGCCGGTTGTCGGAGGCCCCGTTTGAGCCTCTTGAGCCAGCGCCATTGGAGCAGCTGTCTTTTAAGACTGCGTTCCTTCTGGCCATCACCTCCGCTAAGCGCGTGGGTGAGCTGTGTGCTCTCTCGGTGCAGCCTGAGTGCCTGTCTATTCTGGCCAATAGCGGTGCGACTCTGAGGCCTAATCCAGTCTTCGTGCCAAAGAATATCCGGAGCTCTTTTCGCTCCAGGGATATTGTGGTTCAGGCAATTTCATCCGCCTCCTCACGCTAGTGGGTTAGAGGCGAGCCTTCATCTGTCGTGTCCTGTCAGTGCACTGGGGGTTTACCTCAGTTGGATGCAGGATCTCAGGGCTTCCGATCAACTGTTTGTTTGTTATGGTGGCCCTCGCGCAGGTGAGGCGTTGTCCAAGCAGCGCCTGTCACATTGGTTGTGCGAGGGCATTGCCCTTTGCTACACGTTGGCTTGTTAGGGGGGGCCTCGGTGGAGGACATCTGTGCTGCGGCCTCCTGGTCCTCCTCGGGTCCCTTCGTTAAGTTTTACCTCGTGGACATGACTGGGGGTTCTGTCTCCCAGGCGGTTCTGAGGTCTGGGACCGCTCCTGCGTCCCGCCATTTGGTGGGCTAGTAGGGGTGTGTGGGTGTGTGCCACGCCGCGGGCTGCTGTGTCACACGTGGTCCCGCCTGTGCTGTGCGTTTTTCAGGGGTCTCTGGTTCCCCCTTTTTCGCACTTTGGTGGAGTTGACTGCCTCCCCCCCTTCGTTAGGACGGGCGGGTGGACGGGACTCCCCTCCTCACTGGTTGGGGCTTACGGGCCCTCAGGGGGTACACTTTGATAACTGTCAACTGAGTCGTGTGAGAAGGTGTTCATTCTGCCCGGGGATTATCAGATGTTTCCGTGGGCACACCAGAGGGATCATTAAAAGTACACAACGCAGGACACTATCGTATAGCCATCACTCACTGGGATTATCGGAACATCTAACAACTTGTAGGGCCACGCGTCTGCTCTGCCCCATATCTCATAATGGTGAAGAGCGAGACGCGATTGGCCAGTATGATAATATAACGAAAGGTTATCCTATAACCTAGTTATATGAATACTGGCTGGCCTGAGGTCCCTTGGTTGGGTTTTCAGTGTTGGAAACTTTTTCTGAGGAAGGTAGAGTGTGACCATGTCCGGCGTCATATAATATGGGTATATATAAATGCGGTGTATAAATATATAAGTGTAAATATGCAGTGTATTCATTAGGGCCACTAATTAAACATGTATTGGGCTAGCTAGGCTACTTCCTTCAGCAAATCGCTTCGGCATAACCTCCTCTTTTGTTTCAAGTTACTGGTAATGTTCCAGTTTCAAGTTCAAGTTTTGTTTTATTTGTTGCATATAAAGTACATACATTACAGTGAAATGCTTGGTTCTGTATGAGCCCCCTGAGACTGTGCTTCATACAGTAAAAAAGTTAAAAGAATAAAGTCCAAACACTATACAAAATAATATACAATATATACAAACTAAAGTACAACCTAAAGTACAAAATGCAAACAATGAAGTACAAAATGCACACTTTTTAAAATGCAAAAATGAGGTAGGGATGTAGTGCAAATATGTTTGTAATAAATAGATATAAATATGGTGTAGTGTTAAAAAAAAGTGTTTAAAGTGTCTAAAGTGAATGTTAAAAATGCGAGTGTTTAAAGTGAGTGTGTGCATGTGGATGTAGATCGATGGGTTGTTACTAGGTCATGTTAGTAGCCTGTATCCTATTATGATGAAGAAGTCCTCTGACCTCACTGCAGCGTATCCGCCTGCCCGCATCGGCAGGCTATATTATATACAGCCTGGAGTGCTTATTGGAACAATAACGTGATACAAATTATTATCAACATATCTCTCCACACAGATGATGCTGCTGCTTCTACTTCAAGATGCTCGTTTACACGATCAGTGTTGCCGCCACTTCCACCTCCGCAAGTACCGCAGGGGCTAAGATGTACAGACGTATGCAGTGTATACAAGCAGCCTCTTCCCTTCAGCCTTGAGATACACCGTGGAAGCCAGCAGCGATACAAAGAGATGATGAAACGTGTTCAGACCCCAAGATGTGAGTATGGACAGTCCTTGTCTGTGTGTGGTGGTAATCAATTACAGTTAATAAAGTGCAGTACATCTTTCTAGCGGGGACTATTAAAGTTCCACTATGTCGTTTTGGTAGGAAGAAATTACCACTATAGAATAATTCAATGCATAGAAAAACCTATTTCTTATCACAACACAAATCCAATAATGAGCTTTTCGAAACTATGTTGACCAACATTAACCTTTGAAGACACTGTTTTGTATTGTAGATGTGGTGGGAGGAATAGGACACCACAGACATACACATAATTTCTAGTTTATAGCGTCATGCACTGTTCCAGCGATCCAGCTATTAACTCAGTTCTAAAGAGCCACCATAGGCCTACACTATTTTGACTCAAATTTCTAACCCAAAAATCCATACTGCAGCTTTAAGTATGGTACTGTAGTTATGGTGAGATATCTAACTTTGGTGGTTGGCTTGACCCTCTGTGTAAGAGCCAAATCTTGAAAAGTCATATTTTGAATATATCTGTATTTTATATATTTAGTTATTGCATAGAAAACGAGCAGTAGTTTAATTTGTAATGCTGTGGTATGCTATATAAGCCATATTTATAATTTTGTTGTGAATTATTCTAAGAATTAATGATAAATGTACTTTAGATGTGTTATTGCGCATGTGTGAGAGTCATGCCGTGAACGTGTATTGTCTAGTTAGTTGTGAGACATTGTGCCCATGCAGTTAGGAAGCACATAACTTTTTGACCGTAGTCCATTGGTCCGGTCGATATCCTATGAAGTATGATGTTGTATATTTTGTGACTGCCCAAATGAAAGTAAAGAACCTTCAAACGTATCCTGGAGTCTGTGAGTGTACATCATAATTGTGGATACAGATTTGTATTAGCCATTGGACACGAGTCTGAAACCTTTTTGCTGCATGCACTGAAAATGAAATGGTAAATGAAAGTCTAAAGAAATTCTGCCATTACACCATCTGTCTTCTCCAGCCCCCAACCAGCTCTACTCAACGCCTCTGACAGGCAACCAGGTGTATGGTTGGCTGATATCCAGTGAAAAGAGTCTTGGATCGTGGACCCACGTTAAACGATTCCCCAGGAAGAACAGTGAGATGACCAAGTGGGTTGAATATCAAGTTTCAAGTTTCAAGTTTCTTTATTAGTTGTCATACAGAAGTACAGAATACTTTTATACAAAATGCTTCTTTCTGTTTCGCTCCAGAGACCGTGCTAGGCAAAAATAGATAATAAAATAAGTATAGCAAGTATAAAATAGAAGTCAAGTACGTAGACAAAAATCTTCAGTATATACATATATACAATGTAGAGTAGAAGTAACTGAGTTACCATACAATATACTACAGTGCAAAGCAGAAGTGGGATGAGGTACAATTTAGGTACAATTAATGAGATTTATTTTTAACTTGTTTATTATAATGTAGATTCCTGTGATTGACCTCTACACGTTTTCTTCTGCAGGTTTGTGAGCGACATGGCAGTGACAGACCGGGAGTTTAGTTTGTTCTAATGTAACACACACACACACACACACACACACACACACACATACACACATACACACACACACACGCACACACACACTCCATTGATCTCTTGTTTTGTTATGTAACCCTGATGAAGGCATATTGCTGAAACATGTTGGTCTTAACCCTTTCACTGCCGCACTACCAAAACGGTTAACCCTTTCACTGCGACAATTCACAGACGGTTAACCCTTTCACTGCCACACTACAGCCGGTTAACCCTTTCACTGCCACACGTATCAATAAAGAACATTATTTGTGGAACATCCATTGGCCTCCAAGAGTTGCTGAATTGTCTCACTTACTGGTTCAAATCCCCTGACAGCAAATTCACTTTTGGAGAATCTGCATGTTCTTTTTTTAATAATTTTTTATTACATCAAATCAGGTGAATTATTCTGGTTGTCATATAGCTCTCCAGGTAACAGTTACAATGAAACATTTATTGAGCTATCGACTGCCTTTGTAATGAGTAGAGCTTTTTGCATCATCTCTAGAGGCATACAATAATACTGTCTCCTTCTGTTGGAAGGTAAAGGGCCTTATATGTGAATTTATCATGCAAACCTTTGATTTTAAAGGTCATACTCAGTAAGATATTTGTTTCTTTGGAATGAGATCCATGTAGACTCAAAATAAAATAAAATGGAAAATGGAATGAAGCACATAATGTAATGGTTGAGTCTAACAGCCGTCACATTACAGTCAGTAATAGTGACAACTGTTTTGATTCAGCCATTCAATTATGTACTTAAAGTGTTCCACAAAATTCAATTTGGTTTGAGTTAAATTCCACTTAGCAACATATTATATGAAAATGTAGCATTCATCACCAGTCATTTACCTCAGAATGACTCTTACATGTGCAAATATTTGATATAAACTATGGATATGCATAATAGTTGAATTATTGAAGCTGCTTTAAAACTAAAACTAAATATTAATAATGAATTACATTCAGAAATGTAAAACTGTAATCGGTCACTCAAGAAAATCATTCAGTAGCCTCTGGGGTAACGGAATAGTTTATATTGGTTAGGTTGGGGGCAGTGTTGAGTAGCAAATTAGCTGCTAGGGGTTCCATAAGTATACATTCTTAATTCAGTACCTGGATTGCGTGCTTTTATTAGTGCTACTTGGAACACTCATTGTGTCTTTATGTAAAAATATATTATAATAATTAATAATTTATGCACTCAAGCCCATTTCCCCCTGAGTACGAGTACATAGAGTATGCATACAGTGTATTCTTGAAGAGTACTAGGAATTGTAGATTAATGCTAAGAATTCTGCAGCTTAAATCTAGCTGTTTATCAAAGTAAGATGGTAAACAACACTTTCAGAGCTTTAAAAAACATTGCCAAAGTCTAATTATGCACTTTTATTTCTGTATTTACTTCCACATGACTTGAAGGAATCCCTGTGTGTACATGTTAGCCGTCTGTGTGAGAGTCATTCTACCCACTTCCCGAGCTGTGATGCTGTTTCCGATTACAGGGCCACTTGAGTGAGTCAGTCGTCACGCACACCAACCTCAATGGAGGCTGTTAAAAATGCAGAGGATCCGGCTGTAGCTATCAAGCATCGGAGGGTATGGAAAGATACTATAGGCATTACTGTAGAGAAGGATATTACATAACTCCAACTAAATATATTATCAACGTTGTTGTCTTGTCTATCAGCCAATAGTAATTACCTGTGTTTGAAAGCACAGCAGGATTGAGAATCATATTACAATTATGGAACCATGTACCATTTGTACATCATTGTCTGCATTTCTACTTCATTGTACTTTAGTTTGTATACCGGTATTGTATATTTGTATAGTGTTGGGACTTTATTCTTCTTTTTTTACAGTATGAAGCACATTCTCAGGGGCTCATATACAGAACCAAGCATTTCACTGTAATGTACTTTATACGTGACAAATAAAACGAAACTTGTGGGAACCAATTACCACACAAAACCAATCGAAACTGCCGTAGATTTGTTTATTTTATTTCTTTTTCGTCAAGAAGGGGGAAATATTATTTTTCTCTTTGTCATAGTCCTCAACTCTTCTTGTCCCACACCTCAGTAAAAACACTCCCCCTTTCAACTCTGGGAAAAAATACAAACAAATAAAAACGCAACAAATACGGAAGGATTCGTCAGGCCTGAGCGAAATAAACACTGTTTCAGTAGTATGGGCACAACCCCCACTCCCCCCTGCCCTCCGCCCGCCTCCCAAGAGTCAACATTCAACACAAGTCTATGGACAGCCAATACATACAATGCACATTTCTTTTAGAAACCCATGTCCATTGTATAAATAATTTTTCTATATGAAGCACCCGTCATTGGTCACAGCTGCGTGTTAGTTTCTGCACTGCAAAAAAAGAATCCCCATCTTAACAAAGTATTTTAAACTTATATTGATTCTTAAAATACTTTTCATGAAACAAGCTAAAATTAATTCTGCCAATGGGGTGAGAGAATTGACCTGATCTCAAGCCCTGCCCTCTTTTCTCGATCCTCCAATCATAGCTGTTGCTTTGGGAAGAGGGGTCAGGGTTTGCGAATTTCACTTGTTCCAATCCAACTGAACTTGTTTCAAGAACTTTCGTAAGACAAGGGGCGATATCTTTGAAATGAGTTAGGTCACTCCTTGTTTCAAGATAGTTTTGCTTGTTTTCAGCAGGGGTTTAAAGTACTTGGGTAATTGTACTTCGTTACAATACTTAAGTACTGTTTTTGGGGATTTGTACTTTGGGGAGTATTATTAGGTTTGTATACTTGTACTTTTACTCAATTACATTTCAGAGAAAGAAAACATACTTTTTACTCCTTACCTTTAAAATGCAGACCTACAAAGTACAAATCTCGCAGGTCCAACAATTTTAATTAGTATATTTGTTTCTCTGGCCGAACTAACGTTAACATTATTAATCCTGCGGCCGCACTTTATTTAAAAACAGCCAATCAAATCCCCATCAATGGAAAAATTAACCCGCCCATACCCATGCTGATTGGTCCTTGTGCAAGACTAGAAAGCGGGAATCTTTGATTAAACCTGCTATCAGAAGAATAGACAGAGTGACAAGCTACAGAAGATGGCCACAAACGATAGTACGAGTGATGAAGAGGACGAAACGGAACATTTAATTGCCCCGGAATAAAAAATAGTTTTTACTTTTTAGTACTTAAGTAGATTTAAAAGTAGATTTTTTTAAACTTTTACTCAAGTGTGTTTTTAGCCAGATTTCGAGACGGTACCCATACTTTCACTTAAGTATAATTTCTGGGTACTTTTTACACCCCTGGTTTTCAGGGGGCGGGTCAAAACAAGCTAATTTTTATTCGAACAATTGAAATGGTCTAATCCCTTTCAGTTTTCTTCATTTGTTTTATGAAACATATTTTAAGACTATACAAACTAGATTAATCTAGAGTGTAGACCTCTGCCAAGGCTTGACAATCTTCCTACTTTACTCTCAGACTAAACTGTCTATTGGGTAGATGACAGAAATGAGAGTTGCCAAATTGCCAGCTACAGACCTATATGCAGTAAACCCATGTCAATGGTTATACTACCTCACAACACACATTCTTGTCAAGTTTGGTGCAGATTGGACAAAGCGCTCACAAGTAATACTGTATATCACTTTCTCATTTATCATGTATTTTCCCGAAATTCAATTGGAGCTGGGGGTCATACAATCTGGCTCATCAACTATCCAGATAATATAAACTGATACCATCGGTAGAACGTCACAAGGTGATATGAGCCTGTTGAGTCCCTGTTTTTAGTTTTGTGAGAATAGCGCCACCATGAGGCCAAATTACTCAACAATTCACAGGCCTCCTCGCTATAGTAGGTGTTCACAGATAACCCATAATTTCCTGTTTACGATAGGATCTGGTGGTCTTACGGTTTGGACTGTCAACTATCTAAACAAACCTTTAAAGATGTTGGTCCCTATAGATGCCACACGTCAATCTTTGTAAGAATCAAGTGGCCTGCCTGAGGGACAAGAGTTATTTTCATCGGTTGTTATGGCAACGCTGTTGTCTGAGGAGCCCCATCTCTCTGTATGTTTTTTACGACGTAGGACTGACAAGTCAGGAGATCTGCCCGTTTGAAAACTGAAAGTTTAGCCTGATGGTTGTGGCACTGGTCTTCCTTTTGTGGTCATGAATGTGCATAGCAAAATCGTATGGGAATTCGGCCGTTACCTTTCGAGATCTCTCGTTCATACTCGGACAAACAAACAGACGGAGAGATTGCAGGGAGGAAAAGAAACACACCGCCTTGGCAGAGGTCATTAAACACTTGTTAAGATGGAGATCCTTTTCGCAGTGTGATCTCCCAATGTCACCGTTCCCTGCGCGTTCCAACACGCTCAAGGTAAAACATCATCGCATAGGAGGGAGGGACCGATAGCACAAGGCTGCGTGAGCTGGCTTTGGTACACGAACATGATCAACCGTTGGCTGCCTTTGTTGATAGTGGTGGTGAGAGGAGCTACGGTCAGGGTGGGAGGATCTACGGTCAGGGTTGAAGTACAAGGAGCAGGTTTGAGGAGCAGGGGTTGAGGGTACTCAACCCCCAAAAAAAAAACACACCATCATTATGATGCTGTGTAAATGTTCACTAAAATTATTTCAATTTGATAAGCCCTTTTCACCCCCCTTCCCTCTGATCTGGGAGCAGTCCAGACAGGATAATCAGGCACAGTTACTGTTCCAGCAGCACTGTTTTGGCCAGGTCTTGCTCGAAAAAGAGATCGTTGATCTCAAGTGACTACCTGGTCAAATAAAATAAAGGTTAAAACGTGTCCTCCTTGTGGTTTCGCTTTGTATTAACTTAAGGCAATCGAACGTTATAGCAAGAGGTCCATTCAGTTTCAGCTCAAAGACTGATCGTGGGTAGAAGAACGTGAAGCAAATGTGGATCCGTATCGATTCCACCTCCTCAACCTTGTGTAATAGTGGAGATGTGGCTGTTTTTCTTTGCCGTTAGTTGGGTACTACTTACTACTGACTCAGGTTCACAATTGACTGCCACAGTGAAGTAAAATAGAGTCATCTGTATGGTGTGTGTGTGTTGACTGTTAGATTCTAAGAGTGTAGTGTTACACTGCTCTGCTGCAAAGGTACTTCAAGGTAGTGAATGGTTATTATTACTGAAGCGTGATCATGTCCTTTAACCCTTTCACTACCACTACAGAAGGTTAACCCTTTCACTGCGACAATACAGAAGGTTAACCCTTTCACTGCCACACGACAAAGGGTTAACCCTTTCACAACCACACTACAGAAGGTTAACCCCTACCACACTACAGACGGTTAACCATCTGTAGTGTGGTAGTGAAGGGGTTAACCTTCTGTAGTGTGGTAGTGAAAGGGTCAACAGCAGAAGATAACGTTGGCTGCAGTTGATCAGTCGGTACCATTGAGCTTGAGCTTTACATCTGGCATTTTACAAGAAAGCGTGCTGGTCTTTGATCCTTTTCATTGGAATGGAATCATCATAATAAGCATAATAATTAATCAGAATCATAATAATAACATCATTAAGAATATACAAATGATGGATACGGAAGTGATATAAAATACCCAACATTAAAACAAAAACAAACAAAAAAAAGAAAGAAAAGAAAGAAACAAGATACCACAATCAGACATGCTTTAGAGCAGTTAAGTTTGGCAAGAAAGCAATTTTGTTGTATCATAAAAACCTCACAGTGAAAATAGTTATGCCCCTTCAAGATTACAAAGCACAGTATTCAGTCATAATCTGTCGTATCATATCTCTCTCCCTCACTTCCTCCTCTTTTCTTCTTCATAGAAGATTCAAACTGTCTGGTATCACCACGTTCAACTCCAAGGTTTCCCCCCCCTGATGCGTCGGGAACATACTTGTTAAATTTGAGTTCCTTCATTTCCATGTATACCAACAATACCTTTTTGAAAGGGAAGGAGCGGTCGATGACAATACACTGTTAGGGGCCCCCGAAACCAGCTCTCTAGGGTCCGCTCACACTCGAGGGAACCAATCAGATGAGGGGATGAGGACGAGGGGGGCCGCAGTCCTAGGCGGACCCATTTCTACTCCCTCTTAACACTTTGAGTGCCAGCCACGACAATTGTCATTTGATCAGACCCCCCATTGAGTGCCGACGACGACAAATGTCGTTTTTTGCTGTATTTTTTTTTATTGGCGATTTTAATTCATATTTCATCAATCGAGCCTCGGGTTAGTGCTGAAGACTCTCTGAGCTCAATTGGGAAGATACCGCCCCCTATCGTCTCTCCCTGTGTAACTGCACCCCATCAGCTCAGATTGATGCAGGGGGAGTGGTTAGTTTGCTCATTTTATTTTTCCGTCAATGCATCTGAAGAGACCAAGTGATCGCCGGCCCTCAGAACAGCGACAATTATGTATTTACAGTACCAACACTGTAATCAATAAGCGTGATCGATATTTGGAATGGCGATCAGGAATTGGAATAATCTTTTTGGATAACATCTGATCTCAGGTGAGGTAATCTATTTTAGGATAATCAGACCTGTTTTCACGGAGATATAAGCGTTTGCCCTATGTGTGTGTGGCTGTGATCGCTGATGAGGAAATAAGAGAATCGATTTTTCAGCCCGCCTCTATAGCGTGCATAAGTACACATATACTATCGGTAATCTAGCGTTTATTTGAAAACGATTAATAAATAGGCCGAAAAATGACAGCGTTTTTGTGTAATCTAGAATATTCCAGTAAATGCCGTTTATGGGGGAATATAAACATTTTCCGAAATTTTTTGAGAGAACGATAGCTTTTCGAAATGCTATAAAAAGGATATGAACCGATTAAAAAACAATCCGTTTCGACAATGTTGACTGCAAACAAGTCATTGACGGGCAGATTAGACACATAGCCATAATTTAAAACATAGATTATGCGTTTTTAACGCTAACATTGAAGTGGATGATGGCATTCAACGGGGTAGGTCGGCACTGATAGTGTTAAGAGTCGAGTTGAAAATACAACATCTCCAAGCTCACTCTTCAGTGATTTGGTCTAGAGGTTGAGGGCAGCACCATCTAGAGGTGGTTGATGGGATCATATATTTGCTGGTTGAGTGACAGATGTAATTAAAGTAATTATTGTATATTATTTTGTCAAAACAATTAAGCAGCCTCCGTTGCCTGTGGTGGGTGGCTGAGACAGGCTGAGAACAGATTGAGTTGGTGATCATTGCAGACTTGAGCGAAAAACATAACAGACATGTCTTGCCTTGTTTTTAGTGAATACTATAGTCTTTGGTCGATATTTTCCTTCTCAATTTATACATATTCATACACACACAAATATGCATGTACATACACACTTATAAACGTGTAATAAACTGGATATTTGTGCACGTATGTATTCACACTTTTCATAAAGGACCTTTTGCACAAAACATCAAGATTTTGAAATAAATAAGTAATCCAGAAACAAACAAAAAAAACTTGAGTACCTGTTTCATATATTCTTGTGAAATAAAAATGACTTTGAAAAAAAACTAAAACAGACCCAAAAACAAAAGTCAAATAAAAAGTAGCCTTATGTACAGCGTTTCATCTTCTTTTGACACTAAAGGCTAAAGGCGTTGTTTTAAATAAACAGACTTTGCATCTTTAGTAGCCTGAGAGAGAGGCTAGACATGAGAAGAACACTTGTCCTTCAGTGTGTGTGTGTGTGTGTGTGTGTGTGTGTGTGTGTGTGTGTGTGCGTGCACGCGGGCCGAAGGACGACCCGCCACACGAGCACGTCCTCCTCCTCCCCGACGAGCACACGTTCCTCCCGAAGTCCTGATGTCTCAAAGTCCCGTCCTCCTCGCTCGGTGTTCAGGCGACGGCGTCCATAAGTGTTTAGCCAGTTAGCTCACGGACAGAGTCGTCGCTCAGCGGCGGTGCTGTTGTCCTCGCAGTGGGATTCAACCCCAGCGACTGCCGCCTCCACGGCCGCTAACTGTTGGGCGGTCCGTCGTTCAGGAAGTAGGTCGTCATTTCCCCTTTGCCTTTGACCTTGACGACGCCGCGACACTCCAGTATGTACCCTTTACCGGCGAGGACCGGGTGGAGGTCTGTCGTCACCTGCGACGAGAGCGGGAGGAAGACAGATGATAGAAGAGGAAGTCTTTAATTGTTAACAACACACTAGGGCTGTCCCCTATTATTCGACTAATCGGTCGAAAAAGGAGCCGTAGTCGACTGCCAACCACTTAGGCGGATTTTTTTTTTATAAAAAAAATTAAATTGAATTATTTGTATCATTCTTTCCAAAAGAAAAGAGGCCTAGAAGCGTGGCTAACGCTAATGGCACCCATAGCAGAGGCTAACTGCCTACGAAAACGGGCACAGAGGCACTGAAAGAGGATTTCACCCGTCTAATGAACACACTAGACTAGACAAATATCAAGATGTATCCATCAGTGGACCAATTGCATGCTTTTGCAGAGGACAAGAAGCCTTCAGTCGACTCCTTCAGACATTAAGCACCCCCCACAGCCCAAATGGAATGATAAAAAAAAAAGAAAAAAAAAATATTATACTTATTTTATTTTTTTTGTCGACCAATAGTCGACTAACGGCTCATTTTGGCCAATCCTAGTCGACCATCCAAATCCTTAGTCGGGGACAGCCCTACAACACACACAGAGGGGCGACACGTGCACAGAGTCGCCGATGAAATGCCTCTCTGCACTTTTCCCCATCCCGTCGTCCTTCCCCCCCCAAGGGCAGCCGGGAGCAGACATGGGGCCGCACCCGGGGACCGATCCAAGTGCTCCTGTCCGTCTTTGTCAGGGACGCGACAGCGTTAGCGATATGTTCTGCATGTTTTTCCATTGGGTTTATCTGATTGGTCGGGGAGAACATGGAAAGTCCACACAGAAAGGCCCGGGAGATACCCCACCTGGGTACCTGACAACCTGGTCCCCAAGCGGGAATCGAACCCAGGACCTTCTAGCTGTGAGGTGACCACTACACTACACCACCGTACCGATATGATGATGGTTTCATATTTTTATTTTATCTTTCTGCTATTACCCTGCCCATACACTTTATATATATATTGATTCAAATGATTATTCCTGCACTGCACTGTCTTTGTCCTGTGTCTGTTGTTGTTATGTGAAAAGAAAATGTATGAAAAAATGCATACTCTGTAACGCTGAGACAATTACCAATGTGGTTACACATATGGCTTAATGAAGGAATCTGAATCTGAATACCTGTACCTCCCCTCCCCATGCTGCTATGACGCCAGGATTTGCCCTAAGGGGATCAATAAGGGAATATCTCATCTTATGTTATCTTAATCGTACATCGTAGAGAGGGGGAGGAAAGAACTTTAGTTTGACATAGTATTTCCAATTTACATTTTTACTCCACTATATTTCAAAGGAAATATCCTACGGTTTTACATTCATCTGAACTCTGTAGTTATGAATGACTTTGAAGAAAAAGCTTTTGCCACCTTTAAGAAGAAGTAATCACGGTCACTGTCACTGCACCACTAATAACCTTATGATGCATGGAGGACTAAATACTCCCAAACACTGAAATACAAGAATGTCATCTTTACCATATTATATACATGTCATGCACACCTTTACGTTTGATATTTATGTCATACTTGTTTTATATGTTCAAATATAAGAAAAGTATATTGAACTTTTGCTGAATTGCCAGCAGCTAGAGAACTAACCGTTACTAGGAATGTCTGACCACTAACACCACCTAACCTGTGTATACTGCACCTGTGTATACAGTTTACTTTAGTCATAGTATATATTCAGATTATAATTCTTTATTGCCCATATTTATTGTAACGTACAATATAACTGATTGGACATACAGACCCTCATCGGCACCTTTGATTACACCGTTTACTTTCTCATAATATAATATTCTTATATTCAGAATGAATTTTTTCCCCTCATATTTTTTAATATTTAGATCAAATTTGATGGCCTATATTTATGTCTTTCTACTATTATCATGCCCCTCCCCCCTCCCCCATGCTGTTATGACGCTTGAACGTATCTTATCTTATCTTGTCTTATTTTGAGGAGTGTTGTAATACAGTACTTTTACCACTGGATGGCACTATCACTAAATACCACCTTGTAAACAGATGATTAGTACTTCCTGTTCATGCTGTAAGTTGTATCCTTGCAACAAGCTAATAAAGCTCTGGTAAATATAGGACCTTTACCTTTACTTGAGTAATATTCTATTGGGGGGGGGGGGGGGGGTCATTTCTACACAAGGATTTCTTCCAGACACCTCTTCCAGAACCGACGGCCTACCAGATCCGTTTGAACCCTTTCACTACCACACTACCAAAGGGTTACCCTTTCACGGCAACAATACAGCCGGTTAACCCTTTCACTACCACACTACAGATGGTTAACCCTTTCACTACCACACTACACTTTCACTACCACACTACAGAATGTTAACCCTTTCACTACCACCCTACAGACGGTTAACCTTCTGTAGTGTGGTAGTGAAAGGCTAACCTTCTGTAGTGTGGCAGTGAAAGGGTTAATAAAGCAATAACACTAGACTGGTTTTACACTGAAACACATTACGGTGCACGGTCGGGAACCGTACCTGGATTCGGTCCGGTACTCCGGTGCTGTCCATGCGGCTGGCCACATTGACTGTGTTCCCCCATATATCATATTGTGGCTTACGTGCCCCGATGACCCCTGCCACCACTGGCCCGATGTTCAGACCTGACAGAAGAAAGAAGAAACCACAGACATCCTTTCACTATTCATTATGGGCGTTTTTTTTTTTTTTACTGGACACTCAAAGGAACACACCTTTCGAGAAGATAAGATACCAATTTCCCCTCTGTGCGTTTAGTAGAAAGCCTAACCTAGCTTAGCAGCACAAATGAATGGAAGCGGATACGGACCACTAGCCTAGCTTAACCCTTTCACTACCACACTACCAAAGGGTTAACCTTATCACCGCGACAATACAGAAAGTTAACCCTTTCACAACCACACTACAGAAGGTTAACCCTTTCACAACCACACTACAGAAGGTTAACCCGTTTCACTACCACACACTACAGACGGTTTGTTTGTCTGTAGTGTGGTAGTGAAAAGTTAACCTTCTGTAGTGTGGTAGTGAAAGGGTTAAAACTCTGTGAGAGGTGTTTTTGGCCAAGACAGCTAGGCTAGCTGGTCTGTATTCCACTTCCATTCATTTGTGCTAAGCTAGGCTAGCTTGTATAGCTTTCTACTGAACGCACAGAGTGGGAATTGGTATCTATCTTCTTGTCTGACTCTGGAGAAGACAGTAAGCACTTTTCCCATAATGTTGGTGTGTTCCTTTAATGCTGTCAGAGAGAGAGAGACATAGAGAGAGAGAATGGCCTCTTGCTATTACCTATCTTCAACTGGAAGTTGTTGAAGGAGTGCTCGTTGATGTACTTCATCTGTTCCCTCAGTCTCATGGAGTAGTCGGCCAGTGCGGTGATGTGCGAGCGGCCCTCCCTGTCGTAGGTGGAGTCGTTGAGACCAGAGGCTGCCATGTATGTGGAGCCGATAGTCTTGATCTTCTCCAGCTGCCTGAACTTGTCCTCGCTGATGATCTGAGAGGAGGAGAAACAGGCCAGGGTAATGTTTTGCCAGTGGAAAGAGCGATGATAAATCATTTAAAAGTAGCACTAAAAAAAAAAAAAAGAGAGAGAAATAATGCAGTGCCATAGAGACAAACGCACATAAAAAAAGTACCACACTAATTGTAAATACTAAATCAGCTGTTTCATTACGCTTGTGAGTGCATGCTTTACCAACTGTTTTGCCTGTTTTATTGCAACACTACTATCACCGACATCTAAGAAGGGAGATCCCCCCTTGAATGGCCCTTCTACGGTTTCTCTCCTGTGATGCATTTTTTCCTATTGCTAGGTTTTAGTGAGTTTTCCCTTACCTTCGCGTGGGGTATGTCTGGGAGTGTTGCATTTATTTATTTTATTTATTTTAAAACGTTTTGGACTTTATGGTGTTTTTGTTTTGTTCTTGATTTATTGTGATGTTTCTTCTTGACTTGTTTAAAGAAGACGTGTGTCCGGCCCATGGGGACATTGACGTGTGTTGTCGGGCCTTGATTTGATTTGACTAAGTGTAACGGGGAAGTCCGTGGGTATGTCCACAGTCACTGAAACAGGTGTGTTGACGGGTGACTGTGGCAATGCGGGCTGGTAAATTAAACTCACTTCCCCATAACAGGGTTAATAGACGCATAGGTACGGTAGTTAGGAGTGGATCCACTTCTTAGTGCAGCGGTCTGTGTCGTCGCCCGCGGACGCGGGAGCCCCCTGTTCGACTCCCCCTTGGGACATTCTCATTTAACATTTAACATCAAACACAACGCAGACCCAGTATGATCCGTCACATAAGCTTCCCGACAATCCGCGACTTTTACCTCGTCGAAGTCGGCGATGATCTCGTTGAGCAGCCGCAGACACTCCACCCCCTCGTTGTTGGCCTCCAGCTCCACATAGAACTCGGAGAAGTTGCTGATGGAGGCGAACATGACGGCCACGCACTCGCAGGACTGGTAGTACAGCTCGTCGTTCCGCCGCTCGCGAGCCAGGAAGTGGGCGGCGACGTCCTTGGGCAGGATGTTGTGGAGCAGGCGACGGTTGTAGGCCTGGAGCTCCTCCATCTCCTCCTTCTCCTCCGTGGCCTGAGGGAAAGGGAGAGGGAGAGGGTTAGGGTTAGGGTTAGACGGTTGTAGGCCTGGAGCTCCTCCATCTCCTCCTTCTCCTCCGTGGCCTGAGGGAGAGGGAGAGGGAGAGGGAGAGGCAGGGTTCCCACGCTTGCCTTGAAAACATTTTCCATGCTACCTCACTGATTTTCCAGGTACCATATTAAGTTATGATCTATAGGCCCCTGAAGCTTTCCGCCCCCATCCGCGCCCCCCTCCCCTCAGCTCACACACAACCCCCTAGGACACCTGACTTACTTCCTTGATTTAAAAGATGTGCCAGTCAAGCCTATATTGTAAATGCTTAGAGATGATGTCTTATTGATAATATCAATGCATGAAATAATGCAACAAGCTGTAGATCAGTGGTCCCCAAACTACGGCCCGCGTGGCCTGATCTGGCCTGCCTCCACTAGAGCCCCGGAGCTTTAAAAAAATTAATAAAAATAAAGATTTTTTTTGTTTAAGATGGCAGCATCCCCATTGTCGGTGCTGAATGTTGGTTAGTGTTTGATATTTTTTTTTTGGTTTTTAGTACTTTTAAACATCCATTTTTAGTAAGTAGTAGTTTTCATTTGATCCTATACATTTTTCATTCACCGATTTGTGGACTTTTCTTTCATTCTCCTATCTCATCCTGTCCTCTTCTCTCCACACCTCCCCTCTCGTGTCCGCTCCTGTCTTCTCTTCCTACTCTTCTTAACTCCTCTCCACTCTTCTCCTCCGTCATCCTCTACTCTCTTATCCTCCTCTGCTTCGCCCCTCTTCTCTTCCTCCTCCCTCTTTCCATAGTTCTAGTATTTTAAAAGCAAGGTAAAAATGACCTCAACAATTCTAGTGTAAGCTGCTAGCTAGCAAGATTGCACTGCTTACTAACTAACGTTGATACACCCAGGTTTACCACACAGTTAAAACACAGCTACTTGCATACGAAGTTTCACTGTAGATGTCAAGGCTCCTGTGTTGGCTGGGAAATGCATGTATTTGACCGTTCTATTGAGATCGCGAGTAACGGTTCTCGGTTATTATTCCGGAAGTCCACCAATCCGAAACTATACTTTTAAAGTCCATATCACCAGGTTGCCTGCATCAATTCCAACATCCAATATACCAGATATGATGCCAAGAGCATGCTCTAAAAGCTGTTCACATGTAAAGGGTTTTTATAAACTCATCTTAATTATGTGCTCAATAGTTTCATTTGATTACTATTTTACACATCATCCAATAACATTTTCCAGGACAACTGTTTCAATTTCCATGTAAGTGTTCACTTTTGCTCAGTTTCCATGACTTTTCCATACTGGAAAATGAACAAATTAATTCCATGTTTTCCATGTTTTCCAGGTACCGTGGGAACCCTGAGAGGGTTAGGGTTAGGCGGTTGTAGGTAGGGCTGGGCGATATGGCCTAAACATTTTATCTCCGATTTTTTTCACACCACATCCGATTTACGATTTTAATCGATTTCTTTCTCTTAAAAACTAGAAACGCCAAGGAAATCATTCAAATAAGCTTTGTTTTAATTTGACAAAAAAAATGTATCAAACCAAGATGAATTTCCCTATTGGGATTGAAGTGCAAACCTAACTTTCACCAATCTTCACTTAAAAAAAATATAATAATAATATATAAAAGGTTACTCTTGATCAAACAAAGATGAATGTCCCTATTGGGATTAATAGTGCAATAACTTCACTTAAAACAAATAAAAGGTGCCTCTTGATCATCAAACAAGAATGAATTTCCCTATTGGGATTAATAAAGTGCAAATCTAACTTTCACCAAACATCACTTTTTGTAAAATAAAAGATGACCATTAAAATATATATTTATTTATTTTTTGTTGAAAATCGATTTTCATTTAAAAAAAATCGTCCTAAATCATTAATTCTAATGAAGCGATAAAATCGATTCATCGCCCGGCCATAGTTGTAGGCCTAGAGCTCCGCCACCTCCTCCTTCTCCTCTGTGGCACGAGGGAGAGAGAGAGAGGGAGAGGGTTAGGCGGTAGAGGGAAGATTATTCTACCCCATGCAAAATATAACAGTATGCAAAGAACGGTTTTATATAGGGCATCAGGGCATGGAATTGTCTTACAAGTGACAGAGGTTTAGCAAGCTTCGAAAAGAAATTAAGATTTTACATGTGAGCCAATAATAATGATAATGTTGGGTAATGCAATATGTTACCTTATATTTTTATATATTTTTTATTTGATATATTTAGATATACTTTGTTTGTGTGTTAATGTTGTTGTGTTTCCTCGGTTTGTTTGTCTTGCTATGTTTTAATTGTATTATGTTTTAATTGTATATGTTGTAATGTTTTAATGTTGTCTCGGACCCCAAGAAGACTAGTTGACGTCTGGGCGTCAGCTAATGGGGATCCTTTGCTAATAAACAAATAAACTAATTCTAGGCGTACCTCTGGTGTTGCGAGAAGGTTTACAAAGCTGGACGCACCAGACCATTTGAGGCTAGAGCAGCGAAAGTGAGTGGTATGTTGAAGTGCCGGTTGTCACAATTTGTTCCGCCTACGCTCCAAAACATGATTAATTAATGTAAGAATTA
The DNA here is from genome assembly GCF_963971535.1 of Notolepis coatsorum. Classification (NCBI taxonomy): domain Eukaryota; kingdom Metazoa; phylum Chordata; class Actinopteri; order Aulopiformes; family Paralepididae; genus Notolepis; species Notolepis coatsorum. The sequence continues at coordinate 96,683,809 of NC_140181.1, read as the reverse complement.
CACATTGTCACTTTAAGGTACAACATAGAAAATACTTGTATACTCTTGTATAAACAAAATCATTAACAAACCCTGCATTAACAAACCCTATCAATGTGAAAGGCATTATTATTAGCATATCAATTACGGGACATTTTGTTTTTCTATTTACAGGGCAAAGTGGTCATGCTTATATACCGTGACAAATTAACATGGTCACGGAGCGCCCCCTAGAGGCTGCAGTGAGTACCTGTAGTTTCCAGAGGAAGTCGAGGCGTGCGGTGGACTCGACCTGCTGGGCGTGCAGGTACAGCGCCAGGACAAACACTGTGAGGATCACGGGGGTCATGACCCTCAGAGACACTTTGGTCACATTGTACGGGCTGCAGAGAGAGAGAGACAGAGTAGAAGTCTCATGGCCGGTACAGAGAGACTCAAAAGGAGCTTCTATCCCCAGGCCATTGTCGTATTCGATTTATATCGAATAATCTTCAGGACGAGGAGATTGCATTTAGATATTTATTCAAAGGTAAGCATTCGTTAAGCATGAGTGTAACTCCATCCACGGCTGGCAGCCAACTGACTGTCAGGACCCCTTGTCAGGTATACATAATAGGAAGGTGCGCCTGGCGCGCCTGTCGTAAATGATATATTCAAAGCATGAATATTACAGCCATCAGGATGCTCAGTGACTCTATGCAACACTAACCCATCCGTCTACATTCACTGCACACACATCCACATGCACACACTCACCTTTAACATTCGCTTTAGACACTTTTAACACTTCTACACCACATTTGTATCTATTTATTACAAAAGGATTTGCACTACATCCATACCTCATTTGTGCATTTAGCATTTTTTATAAAAGTTAGCATTTTGTACCTCATTGTTTGCATTTGACATGTTTTGTAATTTTGTACAAAACATTAACTTGAAACTTGAGATATGGAAAAGTAAGCAATTTTGTGAAATGGAGAAAAAATTATATATGGAGAAAATGGGGCACCTGACAAACGGAAGATGAATTTGAACAAAGGTCATATTGAATGAAATCTTACCACTGGTCTGTAGTTTCATTGAAACTGGACCTAAAAGGCAAAGAAATATATACTGTACATTAAAATTCTCTTCATCACACTTTGGACACGGAAGTATCAAAAGTACAAATAATTTGAAAGAAAATGGAAATAAAAATTCTCACCATTGATTAATAGTTTCATTGAAATCACTAAAAAGGAAAAAAATATGTTCATTTAATTGAGTGGCATTGGAAAACGTGAACAGTCAACTTTCAAAACTCGGTGGAATACTTAAGACAAAAATAAAGCAATCAAAGTCACAAATGCTTTTATTCAAGTATTATTATATTTATATATATATATGTATATGTATAATGTATATATATATATACATTTATATATATATAAATAGTCAGGACAAGGTGTGCCCAAACAGTACTTAAATGCAGCGCACGACATTCCTTATCAGTGATAACACCAATATTGTATCAGTCCACTGTTTCAAGGGCAGCCTCAAGATTCAGTGCAGGAAAAACCATTATGCCCCGCCCTCTTCAAGGAAGCACACCCATAAACCATTATGCCCCGCCCTCTTCAAGGAAGCACACCCATAAACCATTATGCCCCACCCTCTTCAAGGAACCACACCCATAAACCATTATGCCCCACCCTCTTCAAGGAACCACACCCATATACCATTATGCCCCACCCTCTTCAAGGAACCACACCCATATACCATTATGCCCCGCCCTCTTCAAGGAACCACACCCATAAACCATTATGCCCCACCCTCTTCAAGGAACCACACCCATATACCATTATGCCCCGCCCTCTTCAAGGAACCACACCCATAGCCCATTATGCCCCGCCCGCTTCAAGGAACCACACTAATAATATTCATAAAGTAACCATGTATGTTGGCGACACTAGTGGCCCTTGCATGTCTAATTCTACACACGAGTTTCTTCCTGTCCCCAACACACTGCGGTACTCACAGGGCATTGGAGGTGACAAAGAGGTCTGCGTTGTCGAACAGCGCCACCTGTGGCCACTCCACCAGTAGCAGGAAGGTGACCTGGATGAGCAGCATGAGGGCCAGCTTCCCTATACTGCTGATCTGCAGGAATACTGAGCAGGCCAGCAGGGTCAGCAGCACGCTGTAGCTGAAATACTGACACACACACACACACACACACACACACACACACACACACACACACACACACACACACACACACACACACACACACACACACACACACCACACACACACACACACACACACACACACACACACACACACACACACACACACACACACACACACACACACACACACACACACACACACACACACACACACACACAGAGAGAGAGTTACTGAGAGGTAGTATCAATTTGATTTCTGACATTCTGTTGAAACCACAAAGTAGCAAAACATTTGCCAGGATCCAGCCACATTTACATTTTGTCATTTAGCTGAACGCTTTTATCCAAGCGACTTACAAGTTATGTACGACAAGTCAGCAGGAAGGGTACAACTCTCTCAGCTGAGTAACAATGTTCATCAAAGTGTTGAGTGCTGCAGTGTTGAGCGCATAGTAGTAAAGACATATTAGTATATTAGGAAGAGTGCATGATAGTAGAAGACAGTAAGGAGGTTAGTGTTTTATTTTTCTTCTTCATTTCAGATATTGATTCAAGCCACACAATAAATTACTCATTTGACATTCACTCTCCAATATTTGTGGAAATACAGTTATTTGCCATCTCCCCCAGAGTCAAACTAAAATATTGATATCAGTTTCCTCTCTGTGTCCAGTAGCCCCCAGAGAGAGAGAGAGATCCAGGTGCATGTTAGCCTAGCTTAGCGCAAAGACTGGAAGCAGTAGGGAGCAGCTAGCCTAGCTTAGCACAAAGATTGGAAGCAGTAGGGAGCAGCTAGCCTAGCTTAGCGCAAGGACTGGAAGCAGTAGGGAGCAGCTAGCCAAGCTCTGTCAAAAGTGAAGGAATACGCGTGATTATTTTTCATAGCCGTAGTTTGCGAAGACGCTCTCTGATTGGCTAGCCCGTGTACAGCGAAGATCCTCTCTGATTGGTTTAGCTCCGAAGGGCTCTTCTGCCTTGTACATATATATTCTCTGCCTCGAAGTGGTTATGCTTTGGCCCTCTTTCGAAGTGGGTTATGCTTAGAGTTTATCTTTAGAGCAGGGCGATGGACCACCAGCCCTGATTCCAAACTCTAAGCATAACCCACTTCGAAAGAGGGCCAAAGCATAACCACTTCGAAGCAGAGAATATATGTACAAGGCGGACATTTCTATCCCAGAGCCCTTCGGAGCTAAACCAATCAGAGAGGGTCTTCGCTGTACGCGGGCTAGCCAATCAGAGAGCGTCTTCGCAAACTGCGGCTACGAAAAAAAAATCACACAAGGAATACAACTTCCAACTACTCCAAAACTGATGCACAGAGATGAAATTTATATCAAACCTCTCTGACTCCGAGGAAGATAGCAAACAAGTGTATTTCCTAAAAATTGGAGTGTTTCTTTAACCACATGACCATTTCAATTCAGGGATTGGAGGATAAGATAAGATAAGATATTCCCCTTGATCCCCATGGGGAAATGTGGGCAGTCATAGCAGCATGGGGGAGGGGGGAGAGGAAATACAGTTATGGGCAGGTTAATGGTAGACATAAATATAGGCAATAAATTATTAATAAATAACATTATAAATTATAATAAATTTGATCTGAATACAAAAATATGGGAAAAAAATAAACAGTGTAAAGAATATAATTAACTCTGAATATAAAAACTGATAGGGTCTGTATGCCCTATCGGTTATATTATACGTTATAGGATATGGGCAGGATTTCCTCTGAGGAAGCAGCTTGATTCTGCATGTGTTCCAACACAGTGTTTGCTGGACGTGATTACATTACGTACCTACTGTAAGTGAGTGAAGCAACTCTTTGCTATTGTAATTGGTCGGGATACAATCCAGGTTGAGGACTTAAATCGTATTTACACCATTTACACTCACTGGTAATTTCCAAAAAGCAGCCCAAAAGGACAGTCGGGCCAGACACATGAATCATTCATAATGTGATACAGTGAAAATGACAAGCTGCATGGGAAATGGTTCTGATCCAGACAAGACCCAATGAAACGGTGAAGAAACTAACCATCCCAAGATCCAAGACCACCTTCGGCCGAAACTCCTTTCACTTTGCAGCAGCTTATGACTGGAACGCTTTTTCAAGACACCCTTAAACTTACGGCTCTTACTTCACTGATTGCCTTCAAGAATATACGTCAACGCGCTCTTAGGCCCTGTCCACACGCATGCAGGGTGTTATGTAACCTAGCCTTAATGTGCGCGGTTGCACTGTTCGCCCACACACAATCGGGGTTTTGGAACACTGCAACCGTGGTCTTTTAAAACCGGAGTCCAGGGTGAAGTTTTGCGCACATCCCGGTTGCAGTGGTTGCGTGTGGACATTATTTCCAGTGTTTACAGCAGAGCTGTCCCAAGTAGCGTTATATGAAAATGATTGTAACAAACTTTTGTTCGAAACCTAACGTCTGTGTTGAAGAGTGTTGTGATCGACTGATGATGTCTGTTGTCGCATTCCTGACCTGACGCTGAGTAAACCTGAAGCTGCGGCTAAACTAAGCTCACGTGTTGTCAAGTTATTGTTATAAGGAACCCAGTCCAAACTACAACAGTCTGCATCCCCTTAACAATTGTTTGTATTGAGCCATATTGTATTGTACCCATTCTGCAATCTGTTAAATAACGTTTTTATACGTTTTTATCCAGGTTTTTAATAACGATCTTTTTGTGAGACTAAACTCCGCTCTTGGTGGTAAATTGTGTTGATGTTGGTTTTGTTTCATCAACAAATGAGGCAGAACACAGTGAATGTATAATTTTTTGTTTATTGCACTTAAATTATTCGTTGCTAGCTGTAGCTAATTCGGCTGTGAGCAAGGAGGGATGTTATTGTTCCAGGCTGCCTCTTCTTTAAAGGCGGCCCAAGAGCCCTTCCGCGTTTCTCTGATTGCCCGCGACGCCCCACATGACAACGCCGCCGCGCGTCTGCCGCGGAGCTCTGCCGCGGCATTATGCAGCCGTAATCCCCCCTCTTTCAACATCGACGGTTAGCTCAACTCGCTCGCCGCCTTGCTGTGGAACCTGCGGTGCGTTGGTGACAAGTTCGAATCCCTTCAATTTTTTTTTTTTAACATGCATTCTTTTACCGGTTAAGTTTAGGCATTGTTTCGGAGTTGGTTAAGGTTAGGGTTAAGTTTAGGCATTGTTTCGGAGTTGGTTAAGGTTGGGGTTAAGTTTAGGCATTGTTTCGGAGTTGGTTAAGGTTAGGGTTAAGTTTAGGCATTGTTTCGGAGTTGGTTAAGGTTAGGGTTAAGTTTAGGCATTGTTTCGGAGTTGGTTAAGGTTAGAGTTAAGTTTAGGCATTGTTTCGGAGTTGGTTAAGGTTAGAGTTGGTCGCAGAGCATGGCAATAGAATGCAGCCTATTTCCGCTCTGCCGCTCCGCTCCGCGGCAGACGCGCGGCGGCGTTGTCACGTGGGGCGTCGCGGCCAATCAGAGAAACGCGGAAGGGCTCTTGGGCTGCCTTAAAAGTAGAGGCTTCCAGGCTTCAGTTCAGTTTCGGGTATTAACTCTAAACCCTTCTGATTGGTTGAAATGGCCTTCATGTTTGAACTACATCGCCACCTACTGCTTTGGCATTGTACTACATGTATATGACGTCACTCTGTGCGGAGTTTAAACCACGTCGTGTGGACAGAGTTTTTTTTTTGTTGAATAATAAACAAAAAAACGGTGTCAAAATACCTGTGATCATGTGGACCTTAGTAGATCCCTCCTGCTCTTGCTGATACCCTAGTTTCACACTTGCATACACCCTCTCACACACAAGATACACTCACTCATTCATCTTCATACTCGCACCTAGACACACGCATCTGATTGCATACACACGCACGCACGCACACACACACACACACACACACACACACACACACACACACACACACGCACACACACACACACATTCACCCCCCCCTAATCCTACCCTGTTTATTTCTTTTGTACATGGGCTGTGCATGTGTTTATTTGTTTGTTTGTCTATTTGTTTATGTGTATGATTATTATTTTTTTTGATCAACTTTTTCTCCCATTTTCTATATTTTCTCCCATCCCAATTTCGTATCATCCAATTCAACCCTCCCCTGTCACGGACGCTGTTTCTTTTTTTCTTCCACAAGCCGGCTGCAATGTGGACTAAGTCATACATAGCACAAGTCCCCTCCGGTACTTGAGGTAACAGCAGTCGCATCTTTTTCACCTGCGCAGCTCGATCTCTCAGTGGCGAGGAGTAACGCGTGGGAGGCTCACGCTGCCCCCGACACTTCCTGATTCTACTGCGCAGGCGCACCAACCGACCTGTAGGAGTCGCTGTCCACAACGCCCGATCCCCACCCATCAGTTTCCCACCCCCTAATACGGCCAATGTGTATTAGTACGGACGACCAGCTAAACTGAAAGCAAATGTGGAGCGCTGGGCTCGAACTGACGAGCCCAGCGTCTCCAGCATTTCGTGGCGAGTGCCTTGCCCACTACGCCACGTAGCCGCCCCCCTTTATGTGTATGATTCTTAACTGTGTTTTTATTTTGTTATTAGTATATATTTGTACTCCTGTTGGGGCCTCTTGGACAAGATCGACATTGTAAATAAGAAACCTGTTCTTAATGTTTTTCTTATGTTTTCTTTTCTTATCTTATTTACAATGTCGATCTTGTCCAAGAGGCCCCAACAGGATCGACATTGTAAATAAGAAACCTGTTCTTAATGTTTTATCTGGCTAAATAAAGGTAAATAAATAATCACAGATGGTCACAGAGTAGTGAGGCGATCACAGAGTGTACTCAAAATGAATAGAAGTAAATGAGAAGCCTGACACCTGGGAGGAATGGTGGTGTTGGCTAGCTTACTTGTAGATTACTTTACATATAGGTAAGACCGATGATACCTCACACATTCATTCACACACCGATGGCGGAGGCAACCATGCAAGGTGGTAAGTCTTAAGTGTCTTGCTCAAGGACACTTCGACATGCTGCCCGGGAGGAGCGGGAATCGAACCGGGAACCTCCAGATTACCACGACGACTGCTCTACCCCCCCCCCCATGCATTCCACTGTGCAGCAGCCACCTCAAGACAGGCAGTCCAGTGCATCTCAGCAAGAGAAGAGTGCAGCAAGATAGACAAGAGGATCACTGGACATTTGGTGCTTTTACTTTTGGTGCAAAATGTACTAACGTTTCAATGCCGATTGTGTCTCAGACAGATTTAAGACACGGTCGGCATCAGAATGTTAGTCAATTCTGCGCCAGAAATAAAAGACATACACTTTTCCAGTGTGCTCCAGTGATCGGGGTCCAACAGTAAGAGAGCCCAGACCCTCACCTCAGGGAAGGGGCAGAAGGGGCCTCCGTTGGGGCAGATCTCTAGACCCCCTTCCTCCGACACGTCCAGGGTGCGGATCAGACAGGGCGTCACCATGTCAGGAGAAGACATGTTCAGCTTCTCTGCAACACAGTCCGCCAAGCTCTTGGTGTCGCAGGAAAACTATACACACACACACACACACGCACACGCACACACACACACACACACACACACACACACACACACACACACACACACACACACACACACACACACACGTTCATTAGCAGATGAGATTTGCAAGGTTTATGTATGGCTGGTGTGTGTGTAGTAGATATATTGCTGCACATCTGCAAAAACTCAAATCGAATCAAATTTATTTGTAAAGCCCGAAATCACAAGTTAATGTCCCCATGAGCTGGACAAGTCTTCTTTAAACAAGCCAAGAAGAAACATCACAATAAACCAAGAACAAAAAACCCACCATGAAATCCAAGATAAATGTAAAATAAATAAATGCAACACTCCCAGAGATACCCCAGCGAAGGTAAGGAAAAACTCACAAAAAACCTAGCAATAGGAAAAAAGCACCACAGGCTTTGTGGAGGAGAGAAACCTTAGAAGGGCCGTTCAAGGGGGGGATCCCCCTTCTTGGAAGTCGGTGATAGTAGTGTTGCTATGGATGATCGATGGGTGGAGAATAAAACAGTCGAAATAGTTGGTATGTATGTACTAGGGCTGTCCTCGACTAGGATTTGGATAGTCGACTATGATTGGGCAAGATTTGCCGTTAGTTGACTATTAGTCGACTAAATACTTTTTTTCCTTCTTTTTCTTTTAAGTATAATATATATTTTATATTTTTTTATTTTATCATTCCATTTGGGCTGTGGGGGGTGCTTAATGTCTGAAGGAGTCGACTGAAGGCTTCCTGTCCTCTGCAAAAGCATGCAATTGGTCCACTGATGGATACATCTTGATATTTGTCTAGTGCAGACCTGGGCAATTACGGCCCACGGGCCACTTCCGGCCCTTTGGGCGTCCGTGTCCGGCCCGCGGTAACTTTTTACAATTGGAGATAATGAATATTGAGCAGAATTAAGTTCAAGTTATCATTGGTTCGGCCCTCCAACACAGTTCAGGTTTCTCATGTGGCCCCTTGTAAAAATTAATTGCCCACCCCTGGTCTAGTGTGTTCATTAGATGGGTGAAATCCTCTTTCAGTGCCTCTGTGCCTGTTTTCGTAGGCAGTTAGCCTCTGGTATGCGTGCCATTAGCGTTAGCCACGCTTCTAGGCCTCTTTTCTTTTGGAAAGAATGATGATGATAAAAAATATATATATATATAATTATTATAATTCTTTTTTTCGACTAAGAGGTTGGCAGTCGACTACGGCTCCTTTCGACCGATTAGTCGACTAATCGACTAATAGGGGTCAGCCCTAGTATGTACATAATATACGTGTAATAAAACACAAATATGTACATGCAATAGCAACTGGGGTACATGAGAACATTTTTGAAAGATTTAAATAGAATAGAGAACAACAACAATAAAAGAAAAAGCATAGGGAAACGAGTGCTAGTATGTCAAGGCTCGAAGCTCAAAATATCAGTCATATTCCGTTTGCACATGAGTATGTATTCCGTTCGGATCCATTTGAAGTATGGGGGCGACGTAGAGAGGATCGCATCATCTTGGTCATTACAAAAATCTCATATCTTAGATTTTGGTGATTTCCATGTTTCAAATGTAATTGAACAGGTACATTCATTCAATCTTTATTCATACTCGATAAATAAGTATAAATAAGGTTCTCCAAGTTGTTACGTTTTGTGACCCTAAGGACCATGAGACTCATTCAAAACCCAACATATAACTTCATAAATAATATAAACTGTCAAGTTTTAAATTGTGGATACCAAACAGAGAAGTTAAAGACGACTTTGAACTGTTGAACAGTAATCCAGAACTATTTTATTGCACTGTCAAATATATATATTTTTTTTATCTATTCTATTCTACAATTTTATTGCACTGCACTATTGCACTATTTTACTCTGGCTATTTTATCTTACTCTTTTTATTATTGTCTATTTAAAACTTAATCAAACCATAAACAAGGTGGCCTGTTGGGATGTTAGACCCTAATGTGAAAAACTGTGATTTTATATGTCTGCACTTTATGTGCTCATTTTATGCCTGTCTTTTTTCTGTTGTGAAGCACTTTGAGCTGCAGTTTCTGTATGAAAGGTGCTATACAAATAAAGTGTATTATTATTATAAATACATTGGTGTTCATCTAAAGCAGGGGTAGGCAACCCTAGGCACGCGTGCCTGCATAGGCACACGGGGGCATTTGCATAGGCACAGGGGGCAGCAGTTAAAAAAAAGAAAAAAAAAGAAAAATATATACTTTTTTTTCTTTTTTGCTTTGAAATATTATAGTGAAATATTTTGCACTGTTGTCGCATTTATCTTGTTGAAATCCTCCCACAGGTTCTTTTTACTACCACATATTTAATTGAGACCCTTTATTTGTTTATTATTTCAATTTAGCTGGAAATACATTGCTACATCATTCAGTAACATTTGCAGAGCCTTATAACAAAAACATTATTACGGTCACCGTTGTGACCAGTGGGATTAATCAATAAATTGTATTATTTATTTGTCTATTTCATTGAACATTGCACATGTTAAAAGCCATTTTTTTACTCAAAATGTGAGTATTACCAAGTCAACTTGTGTTCTTAAAACAATGACAATAAACATAGTTTTATTAGGTTGAAATAATGTGGTTGTGTAATTATTTTTCTGTTAACTTATTATGGATTGAAAACTGAAAACCTTAATGCACAGTAACTGAACTCAATATTTTTAAGTTCTGGTAACTTATTATTATTATAATTATTTTTACAGTGTAGTCTTGCGATCAATCAAAACTTATTTACACGATATACCTCACATTCACCCTCCATTCACATCCTGGTGTTCTCCTGGTGTTCTCCATTAGGCCTGTAGGTGGAGCTATGACAGCACACGTACAGTACACACACCGATGGTGTGTGATGTGTCCAAAAATGAATGGGCAAATGTGAGTGAAATGGTCGCACTGTATGCAGCTGTTTGTCTGCATTGCACCCCCCCCCCCCCCCAACTCAGATTTAGGGTTGATACAACCATCATAATAATATTGTTAATAATAACAATAACAATAATGATGTAATAATGTAAAAATTATCATTAAAAATACCTGATTATGAGAAAAGAAAATTACGATGCATGGAATATTGTTGAGGCACACTAGTTACAACTATATTTCAAACAGGCACTCCATGTCAAAAAGGTTGCTGACCCCTGATCTAAAGATTCTGTTGTTTTTCTCAATACCCTTTTGGAGATATGAAGTTTTCGACAGTTGTGATTGGAGGATCATGAATAGAGGGCGGGGTTTGAGATAGGTCAATTGTGGTTGTGTTGGGGGATTAGTCGGCATGATCATACCATGTTGACGAAGGCAGATATGAAGACGAGGATAATGGTGAACACTCCGACCAGGGTGCTGTTGGTGCGAGACTGGACAATCTTCTTTGACACCGTCTGCATCGCAGCTGGAAAGAGCTACAAGGGGAAGGGGGGTAAATATAATGTTTTTCTTTATAGAATAGAATAGAAGTACCGTACTTTATTAATCCCGAGGGAAATTCAGCACCAGAGATTGCTCACAATAAACATTTAGGTAGTCAAAAATAAGAATACACAGTCAAAGATATACATTCTAAAATATGTATACATTCTAAAATATATAGTCCAAAATATACAGTAAAATGTATATAAAATGTACAGGGAGATATACACAGATCTATACAGTAAATAAAAAATATAGCAATAGAAACCTGCAGTGCAAAAGAGATCGCATTGATACATATATTTCAAATATTTCTATTTCAATTTTGCCTCTGATATAGTTTTATGGATATACAGTCATTAAGTAAAATATTGTAAAATATGATCTATTGGGATTCTGTGCATTGCTGGTAGATGCCTTAATGCTTGATGATCTGTTTATGTTAAATAAACGCTGAGAGATTGTGAGGTTTGGTCCGCTCCTCGCCACACGCTCCGTTCCTTTAAGGTACTATGTTGATTAATGCATTCCCCGCCACGCGCTCCGTTCCTTTAAGGTGCCGTGTTAATTGGTGCTTTCCCCGCCACACGCTTTTGGAGCAAGTATCAATCTCATCCCGCAGCTGTCACAGCTTGTAATTAGCGCCCCTGAAGGCTTTATATACTCAGACCTCCTTACTATCGATGTTGGGTCGTTCTGAAATACACCTGCATATACCTGCCTTCCCCGTCGCTGTTCCTGTTTTTTGCTCTCCAGGACCTTTTGTGGAGAACCGCTGTGGAGAACCTGGTTCCCCGTTCGGAGCTGCGCCTCGTTATCTGCCTGCTTTACGCGTTGCGCTCTGGTGAGTTTTTGGAAACAGTCTTCTTTGGATTATCAGTTTTTTGTGTGTTTGGTGAACACCGAAGATATCCCGTTTTGTTTGTACTGGACTCACCTAATTTTTGTGTTAGGATATCACTGAAGAATTCCTTTTTGTTTCGCACTGGACTCAGCTATTTTGTGTGTTAGTTTAACACTGAAGATTACCGTGTTGTTTTTCACTGGACTCAGCTAACTTGTGTGTGGTACACCGAAGATCAAGTCACTGGGGATTAATACTGGACTCAGTCACCTCTCTGCCTCTGTGTGTTCGTTGGGCTAACTCTGATTTCTCTCTCTCTCCGTTTCCACCGGGAGTGAAAGCTGGGAGTATCTGCAGAGCCGCTACACATGCCAATTCCTCACCACTATCTACTGGGAGTATCTGCAGAGCCGCTACATCGTCACATGCCAGATCCCTGTTTGTTTTGATTGCTGTACTTCATCCATCTTGTGACTCTGTAAATAAATACGCCCTAGCTTTTGGCTAACTCTGAACTTCCTCTCTGTGCCGTTGCGTTTGAGGTCGGTTACAAACCATAACATTACGACCCAACCATGACGACCTCAGCCGACACAGAGAGGGTCAGAACAGCGTTGGCGGTCCAGGTTGAGTTAACCAACGACCACAGCCTACAGCTAGGTGCGGCTGCAGCTGCTGTACAGGAGCTCCGAGACCAGGTCCTGCCTATTCAGGGGTCCCTTGGCGCTCTGGCTAGCCAGCAGGCTATTATTATCCACCAATTACAAGCGCTGAGTGAGACCGTTAACACCTTGCTTGTAACCCCACTTACTTCAGGAGCCTCGGCCGGAGCATCACCCGCAGCCCTGGCAGGCCCCGCGCCTCCCGATCCCGCACCTCGGGAGCCCCGTCTCTCCGAACCACGGTTGTTCGATGGTAACTTCGAGGATTGTGCCACATTCATCATGCAATGTGAGTTGGTTTTTCGTCATCAACCCAGCCGGTTCACTTCAAGGGGAGCCCAAGTGGCTTACATGACTAACTTGCTCTCAGGCCGGGCAGCCCAGTGGGTCACTGCCTCCTGGGCAATGGGGGCTGATTTCTGTTTTTCCTACCCAGACTTCGTGGCTGAGCTCCGCAGGGTTTTCCACCACCCAGCCCGTGGCCAGGACCCTGGAGCCCGGTTGGGCACCTTCCGGCAGGGCAGTGGCGGGGTCACCGACTACGTGCTGGAGTTCAGACTGGCGGCAACGGAGAGCGGTTGGAACGATCAAGCGCTTCGTCTCACCTTCATGAGGGGGCTCAACGACGCTGTCAGGGACCAGCTCGCGACCCGTGAGGAACCTGAGTCCCTCGAGGACCTATTCAGCCTCGCCATTCGCATCGACGGACGCCTCCAGGAGAGAAGACGTGAGAGAACCCGACAGGGACCTCCAGAGGTTCTCCAGACCCCCCGTACTCGTGACGGTACTGCGGTCCGCCCTGCTCCCAACACGACTGGTGGCCCTTTCCCCTCCCGTTCGGTGCCCGGGGAGGAACCCATGCAGCTGGGACGTTCACATCTTAGCCAAGCTGAACGGGAGGCGAGGTTCAGGTCCGGCCTTTGCCTCTACTGCGGTCGGGATGGACACCGTATCGCCAACTGCCCCACCCGGCCAAAAGACCAGGCTCGCCGGGACCCCGGGAGATCCTGGTGAGCCGTTTTTCTCGTTCCCAGAGCCGTGCGCCACCTAGCCGTCTGATGAGCGTCACCCTGGCCTGGGCGGACCAACGGGCCACGGTGGAGGCACTCATTGACTCGGGGGCTGACGAGAGTTTCCTAGACTTCGAGTTTGCTACCCGGGCCAACATTCCACTTGAGGACCTAGTGAGGCCATTGGAGGTATTCGCATTGGACCAACACCGCCTGGCTGACATCACTCAACGCACCTGCCCTGTCCTGCTCACCATTGCTGGTAACCACGTTGAGAGACTCCAGTTTTTTATCACCAGATCCCCTCTTGTCCCAGTAGTCCTGGGCCGGCCCTGGCTCGCGCTGCACGAGCCCCACATCGCCTGGTCCTCCGGTACCATCAGGGGGTGGAGCTCCTCCTGTCATGCCCAGTGTCTTCAGGCGGCGTCCTGTCCCTCGCCCCGGAGATCCGTTTGTGAGCCGCCTCCGGACCTCTCGACCATACCCCCCCAAGTACCACGACCTCATGGAGGTCTTCAGTAAGTCCAGGGCTCAGGCCCTTCCGCCTCACCGGCCTTACGACTGTGCCATCGACCTCCGCTCAGGGGCTCCCCTTCCCGGCAGCCGCCTCTACAGTCTGACCGTCCCTGAGAAGGCAGCGATGGATCAATACATCTCTGAGTCCTTGGAAGCAGGACTCATTCGGCCTTCCTCCTCTCCTGTGGCGGCCGGCTTCTTCTTTGTTGGGAAGAAGGACGGAGACCTTCGACCCTGCATCGACTATCGCCAGCTCAACGAGATCACCATTAAGAACAAGTACCCTCTTCCTCTCATGAACTCCACCTTCGAGCCTCTCACCCAGGCTACCGTCTTTACCAAGCTGGACCTCCGGAGTGCCTACCATCTAGTCCGTATCCGAGAGGGCGATGAGTGGAAGACCGCCTTCAAGACTCCCAGGGGCCACTACGAGTACCTGGTTATGCCGTTCGGCCTCACCAACGCTCCGGCGGTATTCCAGGCGCTCATGAACGACGTCCTTCGTGACATGCTGGAGGAGTTTGTGGTAGTATACCTAGACGACATCCTCATCTTCTCCAAGACCCTCGAGGAACACATCCAGCATGTCCGCCGTGTGCTGGAGCGCCTCCTCCACAATCGGCTCTTCGTCAAGGTGGAGAAGTGCCGATTCCACTCCGACTCCGTCGATTACCTGGGCTTCATCGTGGAGAGAGGCTTGACCCGAGCTGATCCTCGCAAGATCCGGGCCGTGGAGGAGTGGCCGGAACCCACCTCTCGGAAGGAGTTACAGAGCTTCCTCGGTTTCGCCAACTTCTACCGAAGATTCATCCGGAACTACAGTCAAGTGGCGGAACCGCTTACCAGGCTGACCTCTCCCGCCCTGCCGTTCGACTGGTCCCCAGCGGCGTGTGCTGCGTTCCGCTCCCTCAAGAAGAGGTTCACTTCCGCCCCGATCTTGCTCCATCCAGACCCCAAGAGACAGTTCATCGTAGAGGTGGATGCCTCGGATACTGGACTGGGAGCTATCTTATCCCAGCGGTCGGCAACAGACCAGAAGGTACATCCGTGCGCCTTCTACTCGCGTCGTTTCCTCCGTGCCGAGAGGAACTATGACATCGGCAATCGGGAGCTGCTGGCGGTTGTGGCTGCCTTGGAGGAGTGGCGTCATTGGCTAGAGGGGGCCGAGGAGCCATTTACCATTTGGACGGACCACAAGAACCTGACGTACATCCGTGCTTCCAAGCGCCTCAATGGCCGGCAGGCAAGATGGGCCAGCTTCCTCAGTCGGTTCGACTTCTCGCTGACGTTTCGCCCTGGTTCCCGCAACACGAAGGCTGACTCCCTGTCCCGGTTACACTCCAAGGGGGCTCCAACCACTGAGGACCCGACTCCCATCCTCCCAGAGGCCAGGGTGGTAGGAGTAGTCACCTTGGGCATCGAGGGGGTGGTAAGGCGTGCCCTACGCTTCCATCGCGCTCCAGGCAATGTACCGGTTCATCGTCTCTTCGTCCCCGACTCGGTCCGGTCCCGGGTCCTCCAGTGGGGCCATACCAGCCGGTTCACCTGCCACCCGGGCGTTCATTGCACGTTCTCCTTCCTGGCTCGTCGATTCTGGTGGCCCACCATGAGGAACGACGTCAAGGAGTTCATACTGGCCTGCGCAGTCTGCGCCCGCAGCAAGGCCTCCCACCAGGCACCCTCCGGGCTATTGCAGCCGCTTCCCATTCCGAGCCGTCCTTGGTCACATGTGGCGCTGGACTTCGTCACGGGTCTTCCTTCTTCCCAGGGGAACACGTGCCTACTGACCGTGGTGGATCGGTTCAGCAAGGGGGTTCACCTCGTGGCCCTTCCCAAGCTTCCCTCGGCGGCCGAGACGGCGGACCTCCTGACAAGCCACGTGTTTCGCCTCCATGGTTTTCCCCAGGACGTCGTCTCGGACCGAGGGCCCCAGTTCACTTCCCAGGTATGGCGGGCTTTTTGCAAGGGATTGGGGGCAACGGTCAGTCTTTCCTCTGGTTATCATCCCCAGACTAACGGACAAACGGAGAGGATGAACCAGAGTGTGGAGTCTGCTCTTCGGTGTGTGGCTGCCGAGAGACCAGCTTCTTGGAGCCGTTTCCTTCCCTGAGTCGAGTACTCCATCAACTCCATGGTCAGTTCCGCCACCGGCCTCTCACCCTTTGAGGTATCCCTGGGCTACCAACCCCCTCTTTTCCCTGCACAGGAGTCGGAGGTGGCAGTTCCCTCCGTACAGGACCACCTCGACCGGTGCCGTCGGGTCTGGGAGATCACCAGGATGGGCGTTCGACGGCGGGGTCGGGGGTTCCAGTACCTGGTGGACTGGGAGGGGTACGGTCCGGAAGAACGGAGCTGGGTCTCCCGCCAGCTCATCGTGGATCCCGGCCTGATCACCGACTTCCATCGTGCCTATCCGGGCGAGCCAGGTCGGGCTGGTCGCCGGGTGGCTCCCGTGGAGGGGGGGGGGTACTGTGAGGTTTGGTCCGCTCCCCGCCACACGCTCCGTTCCTTTAAGGTACTATGTTGATTAATGCATTCCCCGCCACGCGCTCCGTTCCTTTAAGGTGCCGTGTTGATTGGTGCTTTCCCCGCCACACGCTTTTGGAGCAAGTATCAATCTCATCCCGCAGCTGTCACAGCTTGTAATTAGCGCCCCTGAAGGCTTTATATACTCAGACCTCCTTACTATCGATGTTGGGTCGTTCTGAAATACACCTGCATATACCTGCCTTCCCCGTCGCTGTTCCTGTTTTTTGCTCTCCAGGACCTTTTGTGGAGAACCGCTGTGGAGAACCTGGTTCCCCGTTCGGAGCTGCGCCTCGTTATCTGCCCGCTTTACGCGTTGCGCTCTGGTGAGTTTTTGGAAACAGTCTTCTTTGGATTATCAGTTTTTTGTGTGTTTGGTGAACACCGAAGATATCCCGTTTTGTTTGTACTGGACTCACCTAATTTTTGTGTTAGGATATCACTGAAGAATTCCTTTTTGTTTCGCACTGGACTCAGCTATTTTGTGTGTTAGTTTAACACTGAAGATTACCGTGTTGTTTTTCACTGGACTCAGCTAACTTGTGTGTGGTACACCGAAGATCAAGTCACTTGGGATTAATACTGGACTCAGTCACCTCTCTGCCTCTGTGTGTTCGTTGGGCTAACTCTGATTTCTCTCTCTCTCCGTTTCCACCGGGAGTGAAAGCTGGGAGTATCTGCAGAGCCGCTACACATGCCAATTCCTCACCACTATCTACTGGGAGTATCTGCAGAGCCGCTACATCGTCACATGCCAGATCCCCGTTTGTTTTGATTGCTGTACTTCATCCATCTTGTGACTCTGTAAATAAATACGCCCTAGCTTTTGGCTAACTCTGAACTTCCTCTCTGTGCCGTTGCGTTTGAGGTCGGTTACAAACCATAACAGAGATTATAGTGATATATGTTATATGAGCATAATCCTTACCTTAATACAAGAGTATATGGCACAGATGAAGAGGATGTTGGCGAGTATGATGAAGATACTGATGTAGATGCCCAGCATCACTGGAGTGCTGCATAAGAGAGAGAGAAGCGTAAGAGAGAGTGTAAGAAAGAGTGTAAGAGAGAGTGTACGAGAGAGTGTAAGAGAGTGTAAAGGCCTCCACAGAGTCGGGCGGAACGTACGCGGACCGGACTCTGCACGGCATATCCGCAGTCGTTTGAGGTTTCATAGTCGAGCGTACCACCGCGTACCAATTTCCTACATTTCTCGTGCCAGTTTACTACATTCCCCACAATCCTTGCTATTTACACTCTCTGTCACAACGTCATCCACCGATGTCAAAATAAAGAGTATATGTTATCTCCGTTTCCAAGATTTCGAAAATAAAACTGGAAGTTTTACACACTTCATTAAGTGAAACATTTTGAAAAGCCATTCGAACTTCTCATGTTTCTTCAGATGATGAAATAACGATAACGATTAGCGATAGTCAAACTAAACTGCCCTACTCTCTCTTGGCACAGAGTGAGTGTTTTCAGAGTAAAATGTAGATCGGTGTCACATTTAATGCAGGTTGATGTCAACCAACATGCCGAGCAACCTTTTGTGTGACACCAAGTGAGCGGCGCGGACGTCCGTGCGGTTAGAAAATTGGAGCTTCGTGCTTTGAGTCCGCTTTGAGTCCGCTTCGAGTACGCTTTGAGTATGCTTTGAGTATATACGCTTTGAGTCCGCGCTGAGTCCGCGTTGAGTACGCTTTGAGTACGCTTTGAGTACGTGCAGACCTCTGCAGAGTCCGTTCCACGTACGCTCCGCCGGACTATGTGGGGGCCTTAAGAGAGAAGCTCAGGTCTTAGTACGTTTTGGACACGTGTTTCTTGAGACATTCCGGGTCGGTGGAACTAGTGTTGCATGTGTTGATAATTGTGATTCTGTGTTCATATTGTTTACCGGGACGGTGTGTGTGATTCACTTACTGGGGAAAGATGACGATCTGTATGAAGGATATGAAGCAGAACACTAGAAGGGTACAGGCAACGTAGCCTCCGAAGCGATCATCTACCTTCTTAGAATACTACAGAAGAGAGGAACACTTCATTAGATACATGTCTCACATTATACAGATAGATACCTTCAATTCAGATAAAAAATAAAAAGTTCCATTATCATGACATTTCTAGACAGTAAAAAAGAAAAAGAAAAAATATATATATACCGGTATATATATTAGTGCTGTCAATAGATTACATTTTTTTTACTAATTAATCTCACCATTTTCTGTAATTAATCTAGATAAAAATAGCATTTTTCTACTTAAGACCGAAGCTTGTAACAGATATTTATTTGAGTAAAATCATGGAATTAATGTAAAATCAACAAAAAATTAAGTATATTTAGATTCAAAGACTATTTTAATAGCTTTCTTTGAATACAGTTTCTCTCCTGTGAAATACAAATGTTCAACAAAACCATCAACATTGACTCAGCTAGACCTCTTTCTTATATCCGCAGCGTTAAGATTGAAGATTTTTCACTCCATAGATTAATCTAGATTCATTTATTTTAATGCTTTAAATAATTTTTATTAATCTCCAAAGTTAAAGCATTCACTTTGACAGCCCTAATATATATATATATATATTGATACCACATGTCTCAGAATAGTCAGTTGATAAAGGAGATTCAGAATATTCAACTATTCGACTATTCAAAATGATTTAAATACCTTTTTCTCCAGGCTGGAGGTCTGGAAGGTGAGGAGGAACCTCTTGACGTGGTCTTTTCTCAGCTGGTCGATGCTGCGGGCGTCGATGGCTCGCCCCAGAAACTCATCCACCTCATCCTCTGGGTTCATGGCCTCCTGAACACCACGGCTGCGGAGGGGGGGGGGGGGGGGGGGAGAGAGAGAGAGAGAGAGAGAGAGAGAGAGAGAGAGAGAGAGAGAGAGGGGGAGCTAGGTAAAGAGCCAGGTAAAGAGCCAGGATCTAGCCCCCAGTCTTTAAGGTAAGGAGTGTACAGTACGGTGTAGTAGTATGTATGGATTAGCAGGGAAGTCGTCAAGACTCACCTGTCTTTGTTGGTCTCTTCAATCCCCTGAAAAACAGTAAATTGTTGGATTCGATTCGATTCGATTTGATTAGAGAGGTGGGACATATATATCAGTACATGATAGTCTTTAAAGCATCATAAGGTTGAAGACATTGAAATTGTTAACCCTTTCAGAATTATATCTTGGAAATCGAAAAACTCTCAAAATTCCAATCTCCAATTGTAAACCGGAATGAGTTGATAATAAAAGCATCGATATATATATGTATAAAACTATGAAACGTTTGTAACCTTTGCTAAATGATATACTGAATTATGTTTCTTTTTTGTGTGTAAATTATGTAATGTAAAAAGGGTAGGCAATTATAAACCTCGGCTTCAGCCTACACCCTTTCGGTCATTTTATTCCCTTTGTTTTCTTTTTTTAAGTTCTACTACTATGTTTTGTAAAAAAAAAAAAAAAAAAAAAAAAAGACAGAAATAAAATCATTCATTCATTCATTCATTATAAACAAAATATAGTGTATTGATCAGAGGGAGGGGGGGGGGGTCTGACCATCTGCCTGAAGACTTTGGAGTCCTTGGTCCTGGAGAAGGATCTGTCGGGGACCCAGCGTGGCAGCAGGCCCTCGTTCGAGTTTGTCCTTGTCCGCTGCATCTTGGCCATCATGGCCTTCTCGTCTTTCTGCACAGAGAGAATAGAATAGATTATTTAGCATAGAATAGAATAGAATAGAATAGAAGTACTTCATTGATCCTGAGGGAAATTCAGCACTACAGATCACTCACAATAAACATTTAGGTAAATGGCTGCATTTTTATATAGCGCTTTTATCCAAAGCGCTTTACAATTAGTTCCTCACATTTGACCCATTCACTCACACATTCACACACCGATGGCGGAGGCAACCATACAAGGTGCCAACCTGCTCATCGGGAGCAGTTATGGGTTAAGTGTGTTGCTCAAGGACACTTCGACACGCTGCCCGGGAGGAGCGGGAATCGAACCGGAACCTCCGGATTACCAGACGACTGCTCTACCTCCCTATCCACTATTACCACTATCGTAATTTTTTTTGGTCAAAAATCTAAAATAAGAATACGAATAAAAATACAGTCAAGAATATACATTCTAAAATATACAGCCAAAAATATACAGTAAAATGTACAGTCAAAATAAAAATGTAAAATGTCCAGGAAGATATGCAAGAGTTTATACTGTTACTCTGTGCTCAGTGAGGCAGTGAGGCACAGTGAGGCGTTATATAGTCTGATGGCTGTTGGAATGAAGGACTTCCTGTGACCATCAGTGTTGCATCTTGGGAGTCTGAGTCTAACACTGAATGTGCTCCTTCTATCGGCCAATAACAAGAGGGCTGATCCAACCAATCCCATAAAAACACAAACATAATCGACTGGCTTGACTGTGTGGGTATCAAACAGGAGGAAAGACTGCCAGGTTTTAAACTGTGTGGGTATCAAATAGGGCTGCAACGATTAGTCGACATAATCGACGATGTCGATTATAAAAAATCGTTGACGAGAAATTGTTGCGTCGATTAGTCATTAAAAAAAAAAAAAAATTTATTTAATTTTTTTTTTTTTGCACTACCTATCTTTGTGAGAGTGGCTTCTCAGGGTTCCAGACAACATCATAACATGATGATCCCATAGCAAATTTTGGACATTGAAAACATTGTTCCCCTGCAGGAGATGATGATCAGACTAGACACACAATACATTACACACGCACTCCTCTCACTCACACACAGCGATCAGAGTAAGACACACACATACACACTCCTCTCACTCACACACAGCGATCAGAGTAAGACACACACACATACACACTCCTCTCACTCACACACAGCGATCAGAGTAAGACACACACACATACACACTCCTCTCACTCACACACTGCAATCAGAGTAAGACACACACACATACACACTCCTCTCACTCACACACAGCGATCAGAGTAAGACACACACACATACACACTCCTCTCACTCACACACAGCGATCAGAGTAAGACACACACACATTCACACTCCTCTCTCTCACACACAGCGATCAGAGTAAGACACACACACATTCACACTCCTCTCTCTCACACACAACGATCAGAGTAAGACACACACACATTCACACTCCTCTCTCTCACACACAGCGATCAGAGTAAGACACACACACATTCACACTCCTCTCTCTCACACACAGCGATCAGAGTAAGACACACACACATTCACACTCCTCTCACTCACACACAGCGATCAGAGTAAGACACACACACATTCACACTCCTCTCACTCACACACAGCGATCAGAGTAAGACACACACACATACACAAATTACACAGTACACACCTCTCACTCACACAGCGATCAGAGTAAGACACACACACAAATTACACAGTACACACACTCCTCTCACTCACACAGCGATCAGAGTAAGACACACACACATACACACACACACGGACTCCTCTCACACACAGCAAACAAAAGACCTAGACGTCTGTCTGATCTGACTCATCCCCCTCTCCCCTTACAGCTGTTCCACGTCACCCTCCTGGTCCTGGACCAAGTTACAGCCCCATCAGCCGCGGTGCTGGGGGCAGATGCTGCTAGTTATTTCTTTTTTATTATAATTTTTTTAGTTATTTAAAGTACACTTCCACTTTAATTTGTATTATTTAATTTATTTATCTTGTTATGAGTGATTGCTGTATTGTTCTTCAAATACATTTTCATTTAAAGTGGTTTAAGATCCAAATTCAAATGTTTCATGAGTCATTATTTTAATTTGCTATGGGATCATCATGTTATGATGTTGTTGTTTGGTCCTGACAAGAGTCTCAAAGTCTGGGGTGATGGTAGACAAGCAACTCTGAGGTCATGCTCAATGTCCAATCTGTTCCTCTGCTCTGTCTTCAGCTGGACCAGAGCTGAGAAGCCACTTTCACAAAGATAGGTAGTTTATAAAAAAAAAAAAAAAAAAAAAAATTATATCATTTTTTTTTTGTTTTTGTTTACATAATTGGTTTTCGATTAGTCGACTAATCGAAAAAATAATCGACAGATTAGTCGACTACCAAATTAGTCATTAGTTGCAGCCCTATCAAACAGGAAAGACTGTCAGGTTTAAACTGTGTGGGTATCAAACAGGAAAGACTGTCAGGTTTACACTGTGTGGGTATCAAACAGGAAAGACTGTCAGGTTTTAAACTGTGTGGGTATCAAACAGGAAAGACTGTCAGGTTTTAAACTGTGTGGGTATAAAACAGGAAAGTCTGTCATAAAGTGTATGTCTGTCATATTCTGAAGCTTTGTAAGTTAATGATAGGCATCCTTGCACTGTTGTCACACCCAATTCCTGTCCATTCATCAAATGTGTCAAATAAATCGTACTAGTTCTTACAATCTTACTAGTTACGCTGATGGCCAGTATGACTACTACTATAGTGTCTTTATACCTGCATCACTGTACATATTAATACTATAACTCTGTACATACATCTGATTAGCCCTCAGTAGTACTAATTAATATATTTTATACCCAATTGAATTACCTGTACATTGTACTGTATATTTCTGTTGCACTTTACTCAGTTTACTGTTACATTTGCACTCTGGTTGGATGCCAAACTTATTTTCATTGTACTGTACTTGTGAATGGTAAATGGTAAATGGTGCATTTATATAGCACTTTTATCCAAAGCGCTTTACAATTAGTTCCTCACATTTTACCCATTCACTCACACATTCACACACAGACAGCAGAGGCAACCATGCAAGGTGCCAACCTGCTCATCGGGAGCAGTTAGGGGTTAAGTGTCTTGCTCAAGGACACTTCGACACGCTGCCCTGGAGGAGCGGGAATCGAACTGGGAACCTCCGTGTTATGTGTGGGTGTATGTGTATCCCTGTTAGTTACCCTGTTAGGTTGTTCGTCTGTTCCATGTGTCTTGTGTTCATGTAATCTTGATCTGTGTTCTCCAGTGTTTTGTATTGTGTTCCCTGTCCTGTGCCTTAGTTGTATTTCCTTGTCTTGGCTTCCTGTAGTTCTTAGTTGTTTCCCTCCCAGGTGTATCCATTTGTAATCGGCCCAGGTGTTTCTTGTTCTCGTCATCCCCTTGTGATTATCTGTTTTGTTCTCCCCTGTGTTCGGAGGCTGATCCTGTCTGCAGTCTGCACAGTCCTGACCTTTGTTTGTTTGTTATCCTGTTATTTTATTCCTGCACCCTCAAACCAGATGGTAATTATGATTAAAAAAAAACGTTGCTACTTTTGGTTACCGTTTCACATTATGTTCCATTGATACCAGACAACGAGTATTTTTATGTTAATCAATGGTAACGTAATACTCCGGAGTTACCAGACGACTGCTCTACCTCCCGAGTCACAGTCGCCCGTTATACTTGTGCTTTATAATGGCAATAGATTTGAATCTATTGCCGTTCGTAGTGGTGACCGGAGTGTTGAACGTCCCGTGATTTGCGTCGCCCCTGTGCCTCAAATAGATTCGCTATCAGCTCTATCTTTAATCTCTCAAAATGTTCAGTTGCTATCGCTATCAGCTCTATCTTTAATTTTTCAAAATGTTCAGTTGCTATTGCATGCACTCATCTGTGTTTCACTACACACATGAGTGCATGCTTACCAACTGTTAGTCTGCAACACTACTATCACCGACATCTAAGAAGGGAGATCCCCCCTTGAATGGCCCTTCTAAGGTTTCTCTCCTCCACACTGCCTGTGGAGCATTTTTTCCCTATTGTTAGGTTTTAGTGAGTTTTTCCTTAGCTTCGCGTGGGGTATGTCTGGGAGTGCTTGCATTCTATTATTTATTTGCATTTATTTTAAATTAGTTGGACCTTATGGTGTTCTTGACTTATTGTTATGTTTCTTCTTGACTTGTTTAAAGAAGACGTGTCCGGCCCATGGGGACATTAACGTGTGTTGTCGGGCCTTACAAATACATTTGATTTGATTTGATTTGAATCTAATGTAATCTAATCTAAAGTGTCTAAATGGATCCTGATGTGCTGTGTGTGTTCTGGTGTGCTGACCCGCTTCTGGCTGCAGCCCAGCACCAGGAAGGTCTCGATGCTGTTCTCCTTCAGGTAGGCGTTCCTCTCCCCTCCGAAGCCCGACTCCACCTCGTAGTCTCCGTTCAGATACTGCAGCGTGGCCTTGGTGATGTGGATCCGCCTGGCGGGACGGGGGAAGAAGAACAGGGAGTCGCTATTAAAATCAACCTGTGTCCGTGTGTGTGTGTGTGTGTGTGTGTGTGTGTGTGTGTTTAAAACCGCTTATACTCCAAATGGCCATTTTGGAAAAACGCATAGACATACCATTAGAAAAAGTTGTGTAAAATACCCATTTTCTGTGGTATTGTTATCAACTTTGGACCTGTACTAGATGAGGCTTTAGGCTATGGACCCATTTTTTCCCCAGGTCATACCAATCAGCTGGAACCCGTAAGAGGCCTCTGTTAGCAAGATAATTAAAATGGAAGTAAAAACGTGTATTGTCGTCTTATCATGCCCCCCCCGTTGAGTGCCGACGACGCAAATTGTCTTTTTTTATTTATTTTTAGAGCGATCTGAATTCATATTTCATCAACCGAGTCTCCCGTTGGTACAGCAGACCCTCTAGGACAGTAAGCAATGCAGACAAACAGCTGCATACAGTGCGACCATTTCACTCACATTTGCCCATTCATTTTTGGACACATCACACACCATCGGTGTGTGTACTGTACATGTGCTGTCATAGCTCCACCTACAGGCCTAATGGAGAACACCAGGAGAACACCAGGATGTGAATGGAGGGTGAATGTGAGGTATATCGTGTAAATAAGTTTTGATTGATCGCAAGACTACACTGTAAAAAAAAAAAAAATAATAAGTTACCAGAACTTAAAAATATTGAGTTCAGTTACTGTGCATTAAGGTTTTCAGTTTTCAACCCATAATAAGTTAACAGAAAAATAAGTACACAACCACATTATTTCAACCTAATAAAACTATGTTTATTGTCATTGTTTTAAGAACACAAGTTGACTTGATAATACTCACATTTTGAGTAAAAAAAATGGCTTTTAACATGTGCAATGTTCAATGAAATAGAAAAATAAATAATAAAATTTGTTGATTAATCCCACTGGTCACAATGGTGACCGTAATAATGTTTTTGTTATAAGGCTCTGCAAATGTTACTGAATGATGTAGCAATGTATTTCCAGCTAAATTGAAATAATAAACAAATAAAGGGTCTCAATTAAATATGTGGTAGTAAAAAGAACCTGTGGGAGGATTTTAACAAGATAAATGCGACAACAGTGCAAAATATTTCAGAGCAAAAACGCGTGCCTAGGGTTGCCTACCCCTGCTCTAGGTGCTCAGATGGGAAAATACCGCCCCCTATCGTCTATCCCTGTGTAACTGCAGGCCATTCGATTATACTGCTGGATCCCTGTGTGGGGGGGGGGGCCTACTGGCTCCATTATGCTGGCGAGCCGTCTGATGATGAGGGAAGTGATCGCGAGTTGGAAAGCAGCGTGGAATATATATTTACAGCAGCCAATAATCAATCAATAAACGCGATCGATATTTGGAATGGCGATCAGGAATTGGAATAATCTTTTTGGAGAACATCTGCTCTAAGGTAAGGAGTCTATGTTACCAGTTTTAGGATAATCAGAGCTGTATTCACTGAGATATCAGCATGTGCCCTGTGTGTGTATGTGTGTGTGTGTGATGTTGAGGAAATGAGAGAATAGATTTTTCAGCCCGCTTCTATAGCGTGCATAAGTACACATATACTATCGATAATCTAGCGTTTATTTGAAAATGATTCATAAATAGGCCGACAAATGACAACGTGTCTAGTGTATTCGAGAATATTCTAATAAATGCCGTTTATGGGGGAATCTTTCTATTTTCCGGAAATTTTCGAGAGAACGATAGCTTTTCGAAATGCTATAAAAAAGGATATGAACCGATTAAAAAAAACAATCCGTTTCGACAATGTTGACTGCAACCAAGTCATTGATAAGCGACGGGCAGATTAGACACATAGCCATAATTTAAAACATAGATTATGCGTTTTTAACGCTATCATTGAAGTGGATGCTGGCACTCAACGGGGTTTTCAATGTTAAATGGCCGGCACTGATCTAGTTAAGAAGTTAAGAGCGCGCCTGCGTATCTTCCTCACCCTGCTTTGCCTCCGGCCTCCATCTGGTTGGCCAGAGTGACATCATTGGACCACACGTCAAACTGCCACTTCCTGAGTCCCAGCACCCCGCAGTGCACACGCCCGCTGTGGATGCCCACACGCATGTTCACGTTGACCCCCGTCACCTCTCGCACCAGCCTGCAGGGACGCCAAGGAAGGACTTCAGCACCCATCCAATATCCAGTGCATAACAATGATTCTTCATACAAAAGGTAAAATAACATGAAAGGAAATCTGAGGAAAGGACACAATACACATATATTCCAGAACAAAGAATGGACGCGTGCACGCACACACACACACACACACACACTACAGCTACTCACGAGATGGCCTCAATCATGTCGACGCCCATCTCCACACAGCAGTGGGCGTGGTCAGCCCGGGGTTCAGGCAGCCCAGACACACAGTAGTAACAATCACCCAAGATCTTAATACGCAGACAGTGGTTCTCCTGAGAGAGACAGAGAAAGAGAGAGAGAAGGAAGGAAGGAAAAGGGCTCATTGAGTAAGTGAGGACAGTAGTCCGTTTTAAGTCTTCATATGATGTTCTCAAACCTATTTTACCTACAGACGGTAGGTTCATAGTAAGCCACAGTAGAGTACTTTTGCTCGATCACATTCACACTCCTGATTTGGATTTGCCTTCACAACTGCAAATACGTTGGTTTTCGATTATAATCTTTTTAAACAGATGCGTATGGTTGTTTGTCTGAAGGGCTCGACAGATGAAGAGACGGGTTGAGTTCCACTCCTTCTTACCGACGCCAGCTTGTCGAAGCGGGCGAAGAGCTCGTTGAGTGTCATGACCAGCTCCTGCGCCGTGCACTGAGAGGCCAGGCTGGTGAAACCCTCGATGTCTGCAAACAGTATACTGTATGGAGAGAGAGAGACGCAGAGAAGAGGAGGAGACAAAGAGAGAGATGGATGGAGAAAAACACATTACTGACCATGACATCTCTATCGATATCTGTCTGAATATACCTGCATATAATTCTTCTACTGTATATACCTACTTATACACCTGCATATAACTCTGTATGATAGCATGTACAATAATGCTGTATATACCGTATATATATTTATTCTTACATATATATATATCCATGACTTACTACCATAGCGTTTTTTTATACCTGTATCACTGTAAATATTAATACTACAACTCTGTACATACATCAGATTAGCACTATCCTCAGTAGTACTGATTTATATATTTTATACCCAGTTTAATGTACTATTGCACTTTACTGTTACATTTGCACTCTGGTTGGATACCAAACTTCTTTTAATTTTGTGCTTGTGCTGTATAATGACAAATACTTGACAATGACAATAATTTTGAATCTAATCTAATCTCTAATTAATGGTTAAGAAGAAGTGGGAAGTTTAATGTAATTAAATGGAGGTAGAGTGGTCGTCTGGTAATCGGAAGGTTCCCGGTTTGATTCCTCCTGGGCAGCGTGTCGAGCTCAGTGACCTTGAGCAAGACACTTAACCCTTAACTGCTCCCGATGAGCAGGTTGGCACCTTGGCATGGTCGCCTTTGCCGTCGGTGTGAGAATGTGTGAGTGAATGGTGAATGTGAGGAACAAAAATGTAAAGCCCTTTGGATAACAGCTGTTAGATAAATACACCATTTATTATTTATTTGTTTGTCGCCAAACCCCGTAAATATAATGGCCACTGTTTTCAGTGAATCGGTATTCTTGACCTCCTCCTGTTACGGTTTGGTAGGTGTTGGACCCAGGTGCAGTGCAGAACAGAGAAGACGAGATGCAGGTGTAGGTTTTCAAACAAAGGGATACTCTTTTATTTGAGTAGATGGATGAACGCGCATACGAGTGCGGATAAACAAAGGGGGAGAAATCTCTGTCTCCAAAACACGTTAAATAATCACAATAACACACAAAGTAGTCTACACAATAAACCGGGGGAAATAAAGGGGAAAAGCAAGGTCTCCAAAACACGTCAAACGACGGCGCTGCATATACACTTTCATTAACGAATTCATAAGGCAATCAAAATGACACGACAACTAAGAACACATAGCGAACGTACTTATCCTCCGTGGCAAGGAGCGATAAAGCTTACACAGGTAGGTATTACTCCCGGACAGTTTGGTGATCGACTGACAGGGTTTGTACGACACAGGGGGAGAATATAAAGGGACATTAACGAGCCACACCAGGTACCCAATGAGTAATTAAGACTAGGGATGCACCGACGATCCGACTTTTCCAGTCCCGATACCGATACCTGGGTTTGGGTATCGGCCAATACCGATCCGATACCCATTGTCCAATCCCCCCCCCCCCCCCCCCCCAAAAAAGTTTAAAAATATATATATTTAATCCACGTTTTTATATATTAAAATATATTTTGTTTTTAAGAATTGTAAAGGATCACAAGTGTGTTTTTGATTTGTTGTAAACAAATTCATTCAATTAATAAACTGTATGCCTCACTGTGTGGAAGAGACTGGGATCATTCTTTTGTGCAAGGCAACATCAGGCTTGACTTAAAACATTACTTTCCTAACTTAGTGAAACTAAATGTAACAAATTAACACATAGATATAAATGTACTGAATGGTTATTTCTTATTTTATTTATAATTATTTTTTTAAATTAAAATAAAAAATCCGATATATATATATTTTTTTTATCGATACCCCATCCAGCTATTTTACTGATATTGGCGGCCGATACCGATACCAATATCGGATCGGTGGATCCCTAATTAAGACGGGTAGACAATGGCAACTACCCACCAGGTAACGCTAGAGGCTCGCTCACTGAGCAGAGCGAACCCCCAACGTTACATCCTCCCATTTTGGGATTGGACCAGTGTTGTAGCACAGGGTAGGGTCTCGAGTGATTTTCAGGACTCCTGACTCGACTTGGACTTGAGCACTGATGACTCAGACTTGGACCTGGACTCGAGCACTGACTGCATTCAGACTCGGAAGTTGCAGACGAGGACTCAGACTTGTTAATTGATAAAAAAAAATATTGTAATAGGCCCTAATCATTTGGCATAAGATATTGATGGCTAGTGCATTTGTTTGGCTATTGTGTCACAAAGTAAATCGACTTCCTTTGACATGATGACCGCTGTGTCATGTGTAATGTAGACCTTTTTTTATTTGTATGTCAGCTCTTTGACTGACAGAGTGGAGTGAACCTTGATGACTTGGACTTGGACTAGGGGGTAATGGGGACTCGACTCGAACACTGGGGACTCGAGACTCGACTTGGACCCCGAGATGTAGTGACTCGACTACAACACTGGATTGGACAAACATGTCATTCATTCCTAAATTCTTTAGACTGCTGGTGAATTCACCCCAAGCAGCACGAGCAGCTGAGAAATAACCATATCATCTTTCCTTCTGATCACCGGCTTCTCTTTGGGACCACAAATCAGGTAAAATCAGGCCAGCGCTTGTGTTCCTGTGCTTTTTTAATTTTCAAATGTTCTTATATACCTTAGATACTAATGCTACTATGTATGTATATGCATTTTATTATTTGTATATATACATACATACCAATTATTTGCTTGTTCTATTCTCCACCCATCTATCACCCATTGCAACACTATAATATCACCAACATCCTGATGGGGGGATCCCCTTCATCTGAGGTTTCTCTCCACCAGGCGCCTGTGGTGTTTTCCCCCTACTGCTACAGTAGGTTTTAGGGAGTTATTCCTCATCTTCATTGGGGAAAGTCTGGGGGTGTTGCATATGTGGATTTGATGGTGTTTTTTTTTCTTTTTCTGGATCTATTGTGATGTTTCTTCTTGATCTGTGAAGGCCATGGGGGGAATTCATTGTGATTTCGGGGCTATACAAATACATTTGATTCGATTTGATTTGAACGTTTCACATTGTTTGAGACCACGCATCACTCAGCAAGACAGGTCACGTTCGTAGCCCTTAATCACAGTTATGTGTCTCAGAGGGCTTCAGAGTAGCGACCCTCCCCCGACACCACAGCGCCTGGTCCAAACACGCCCCCAACTAAACACTCCCCCTTTCCTTTTGAGTGGCACTCTCTCTTAGTGACATGCCAGATGTGTCACACGCCGCGAGAGACAGTGGGGTCGTTAACGCAACACCTGCCCAGGACAACAAAAGCACACACTCTCGCTTTTTAAGCCAGCGCTTTGATTGGCTCGGTTTAAAGGGAGCGTTGGAGAGGGCTGATCCGCCACTCCCCCTCCATCCGCTTAGCTAAGTCCTCTGTATTTGGTACGTGAAAATGTATAAAATAAAATAAATTAAAAGAAAAAGAAAAGAAAAATTACCAAAAAGGTGTAGGCTGAAGCCGAGGCTTATAATTGCCTACCCTTTTTACATTACATTATTTACAAAAAAATAAAACATAATTCAGTATATAATTTTGCAAAAACAAAAGGTTATAAAAGTTTCATAGTTTTATAAAACGTATACACATTTATTTATTTGTTTTTTTATATATATTTTTTTGTCACAATTTTAATACAGTTATGTTATAATAAAATATAATTAGGATAATAATAATAATAATAATAATAATAATAACTTTAATAATAGGGTTTTATATTTATGTATCACCTTATATTTGAATACTTTCTTAAATTGATGTATCGAACTACACATTTTTACTTCTTTGTCACAGTTATTTCATAGTTTTACCCCTTTAACAGATATACATCGACTTTTTATATTTGTCCTTGCCTTTGCGATATTGAAGACACAAGTTCCCCTAAGTTTATACCGACTCTCTCTAGTTTGGAACAACTCCTGAATGCAGCTTGGAAGTGCGTGGTTATGTGCTTCGTACATTATTATTGCAGTGCTAAGATCAACAAGATCTTCCAATTTTAAGGTATTTCATTTAATAAAGAGTGTGTTTGTCGGTTCATAGTAATCTGCTTGGTTCACAATTCTTATGATTTGCTCTGAAACTTTGATTCTACACAGTAGGGTTGAGAGAATTCTACCAGCCTCCATGAAACACATACGGTAGCCTAAGTGAAGAGGACGCATGAGCTCTGTTTCATCCTTTGAGATTTGTGCGGATTTCCTTGCAATGTGCACCTAAGCCTTGAATGCAGTTTGGATATATATTACAGATCGGTGGTGATGTTCTTGTCTTCTTTGGTCAAGACAAAATCAAAGTGATGGAGCAAGGAGTTATTTTTTGATGGGGTAACTGTAATAGTATTATTACTGACCTCGACTAGTCGAATAGTCGACTACCGGTAATCGATCGAAAGGAGTCGTAGTCGACTGCCAACCTCTTAGTCGAATGCAAAAAAAAAAGAAAAAAAGGATAAATATATTTTTGTATCATTCTTTCCAAAAGCAAAGAGGCCTAGAAGCGTGGCTAACGCTAATGGCGCGCATACCAGCGAGGCTAACTGCCTAAGAAAATGGGCACAGAGGCACTGAAAGAGGATTTCACTCGTCTAATGAACACACTAGACTAGACAAATATCAAGATGTATCCACCAGTGGACCAATTGCATGCTTTTATTTTATTTATTTCTTTTGGCATTCAAAGTCGACTATACAAATCCTTAGTCGGGGACAGGCCTAGTTGTTACACTACGCGTTACTGCCCAATAGTACATAGGTGGGAGAGAAAAAAAACAGTGCTGCTTCTGACCTTGAATGAGGAAATTAATTGAACCTGTACTACTACGTCATCTGAAGGAGACTGGCTGTAGTGTAGTGTGGTGCAGCGTGTGTACGAGGGAGAGAGAGCGACTGTGTGCAGAGTGTGTATTCTCTCACTGCTGTAATTGCATGTGTGCTGGAGCCTTCTATCTTTGGGGATTATCTTATCATGGCTGCTGATGATTAAGTATTCCCTCACTTGTGTTAATTAGCCTCCTCTCTGCCAAACCACTCTACTTTCCTGGATGTGTGTGCGTGTGCGTGTGTGTGTGCGTGTGTGTGTGTGCATGCGTGTGTGTGTGTCACTGTGTGTGTGTGTGTGTGTGTGTGTGTGTGTGTGTGTGTGTGTGTGTGTGTGTGTGTGTGTGTGTGTGTGTGTGTGTGTGTGTGTGTGTGTGTGTGTGTGTGTGCGTGCGTGCGTGCGTGCGTGTGTGTGTGTTATAGGACTGGCCTGAATGCCATTTATTTTAGGGATCAGACATTCATTGGTGTTACCGAACGAAGCTCCGAAACATTCGTTCTCACAAAAACAAGTTTAAAGAATCTAGTAATCCTAGGCAGCGAGGTCAAATGATCTGTCGTAATGCAATCACAATGGACCCGCTCACTGCTTCTGCTTTTAACTCACTATTTAGCTCTGAAATGTACGATATAAGCTAATGTAAAGCTATTGAATCATTTTACTAAGTACCTTAGGAGCTCGACAGAGCAAGTGTTTACGATTATAACCAGGCATGAATGAAGAGAGAACATGTCTGTGTTGTGCTCTGTTTGTTTGCTTAAGATATAAATAAAGATATAATATTGTAGCCAGGATTTCCTTTTCCCATTAAATCTGCGATTATGTCTTTAAAAATGCATAGTTACTTTACATCACACAAGGCTGGCATAATATGAAACATCAAAACATGATTCCCTATTTTTCTAGTTCTTGGTAATTCTAGTTCTTGGTAATGTTGTGCAATCAGGCGTGAAAGAGGTAAGTGGTTATGAACGAGTGTGTTTCCATGGACACCGTGTTCTAGATGGACTAAGATGGTAGATGGTAGTCTGGATAACACGGATCATAAAAGCCAAGAGTGAACAGGACAACATCAGCATGTCCCTGCTAATATAACAGGGTTTCTCGCTGTTGTAATATGAGCTTATATGACAACATTTTAAAACATCTAAGAAGGCAGTGTTGTAGTACTCGAGTCCAGGACTCGGACTGATTTTCAGGACTTATGACTCGATTTGGACTTGAGCACTGATGACTTGGACTTGGACTCGAGCATTGACTGCATTCGGACTCGGAAGGTGCAGACGAGGACTCTGACTTGTTAATTGTTAAATAAATATATATATATTTTTTGAAAATAGGCCCTAATCATTTGGCATAAGATATTGATTGCATTTGTTTGACTATTGTGTCACAAAGTAAATAAACTCCCTTTGAAATGGTGACGGCTGAGTCATTATGTTTAATGTAGACCTTTTTTTATTTGTATGTCAGCTCTTTGACTCCCAGAGTGGAGTGGACTCAACCTCGATGACTTGGACTCTGACTCGGACTAGGGTGATGGTGGACTCGACTCGGGCTCTTCTTTGGTGACTCGGACTTGGACTCGGACTCGAACACTGGGGACTCAAGACTCGACTCGGACTCAAGATTTAGTGCCTCGACTACAACACTGTAAGGAGGTATCCAAAAGTGAGACTCACACCTGAGCGTTTCCACGACAACGGGGAGTCGGTCAGTCAGTCAGTAACCGACGTTGCCTCGTATAGGCGCCGCATTGTCCGCGTCCAGCTAAATATTGGGAATAATTGCGTGTGTGTAAAACGCACTCATTAGCGGCCGAGCTGACCTGACATTGTCGTGCTTCTGGATGTAGATCTTGTGGAACATCATGTCTTCCTTCTTGGCATTGATGTCAGCCTTCATCTCCATGGCAACGTGCCTTGGCAACACAGACAGCAACAGGCGTTCCTGGAAAAAAAAAAAGTAAATAATTCAAAGAAAAACAGATTAATGTCTTCCCCTATCAGTAATATCTGTGAATACCAGGAATGCGCTTGTGTGTGTTGGACCATTTACAAAAACAAAAAAAAACTATAAAACCTTATTTAAACATCTCGCCTGTTTTACGTTAACTGCCATTGCTAATCAAGCAAGGTTTCCCTATATTTTGGATACTTTTTTTTTTGCAGGCATCATAGCAGCATGGGGGAGGGGAGGGGGGGGGGTACAGGTAGTATAAGACATGTACAGGTGACTTATAGTGCAGTGGAGAAGTAAAAATAAAATAGAATAAAAAAGCAGTGTGTGTGTGTGTGTGTGTGTGTGTGTGTGTGTGTGTGTGTGTGTGTGTGTGTGTGTGTGTGTGTGTGTGCAG
Source organism: Notolepis coatsorum (assembly GCF_963971535.1). NCBI lineage: Eukaryota > Metazoa > Chordata > Actinopteri > Aulopiformes > Paralepididae > Notolepis > Notolepis coatsorum. The sequence goes on along the minus strand of NC_140181.1, from coordinate 96,648,843 downwards.
CCTTTTTATGCTTTTTGGGGGGTTTTGGTGATCAAATATTGAATATTGAACTATAATAATCAGTGCAGGAGCTCACTTATCCTTGAAAGACACTTTTATCACTGACTTAAAAGGCCCATACATCTCCATAAATGTTCAGGGGGGGGAGGGAACGAGTGCTTACCCTACAGACCCCAAGAAGTGCTGTATATTCTGTATTGTTTAATATAAATGCATTTTTTATTCCAATCCCGATTTGTGTTTGAGATTCCCAAATCATCCCATCGGACTTGACTTCTTCGTGTCCCTCAATGAGTGTAATACCAGCATTCAACTGTATGCGCCACAGCGGTTTCTATCATCATCATCATTACCACCCACGCTATGCATAAAATATATAGGTCCGCGGAGAGGCACGCTGAGGAGGCCGTGTGCAAACTGCAATGGAATATGGGGCATCTCTCTCTCTTTACCTAATATTTTGATTATATCCTTTTTTATTAGGCTCAAAAGGGCAGCTCTATGTGTGCACATGCCTGTGTGTGTGTGTGTGTGTGTGTGTGTTAGTGGTCGGCAAGGGCCTTGAAATTAGGCCCGTGCCCAGCCCGAGCCCATGGCGTTCAGGCCCTGCCCGAAAATAAGCCCGACTGTAATGCAACATTTGAAGCCCTAGCCCGAGTGAAAGCCCGAAAAAAAAAATATATATATATTAGACTTAAAAAGTTATTTTTTATTTGTATTTGTTTTAAATATTCGAAATACGGTTTTATATGAACTTAATAAATAAACAAAAACGAAAATGTCCAATAGGTCTACCTAAATAACAGATAGGCGCATATCGCGCTGAAAACTAATGAAGCATTATAATTATATAGCCAAATATTAAATAATTTTTTTGTTTTAAATATTCGAAACACTGTTTATATATTAACTTAATAAATAAACAAAAAAGCATTATAGGCCTATATAGCCTGTTTCGCGAATGCCTTCTATTTCTATTTCCCAGCACGCGTGTTACTGAACACGGTGCCTCGTCATCACAATCAGTCCAAAAACTGCTCGGATGCTACCGAATCCGATGTCGCAAGTACAGAGGTACTGGCAGACACAGACTAAAACATTAATGTCATCATGACACAAAAGTATACAGAAAAAACTCGACCGCAGCAGCCAATTATAATATAAAATAAATCAGGACTCACCACGCTGTTGACGTCAGCAACAAAAAAAACGTCTGGCGTTGAATAACGTTAACAAAACTTCACCAACCAGTTGCTACATCCAAGAACAAATTAAAACGTTCGCCAACTGGCTATATATTCCAACTTCAAACAACAATTGAAGTTATTGAACCACTTCGGTCTGCTCTTGATTTGTTCACCATCCACCGTTGATGTCCTTCAGCACTGTTCTACTGTCCTCGAATTCTCCCTGCGGTAATTACATCCAAATGTTTCCAAAAATGCAGCTTTCCCAGACGCATTAGGGAACTTTCAAAAGCTCTCCCTATCCCTAATTCCATATCTGTTTACTTATCCATCGCGACTCAGAGACACGCTCTGACTCTGATGACAGCTGGCGCAAAACTGAAACTGAAACCGTAAGGTTATCCTATATAACCCTAGTTATAGTATAGCGAGCGCGCAATAAAAAAAAAAAAAAAGGAAAAAAGAGGGCGCTGCCCGGCCCGAATTATTTATTTAAAAACAAAGCCCTACCCAGCCCGAACCCGTCGGGTCGGGTAGGGCCCGTCGGGCTCGGGCAGGGTTGCAGTGCACTAGTGTGTGTGTGTGTGTGTGTGCGTGTGCGTGTGCGTGTGTGTGTGTGTGTGTGTGTGTGTGTGGAGGTACCTGCTGCTGGTTCTCTCTCTGTAGATGCAGTCTCGCCTGGATGTATCCTCTGGTCTCCTGGAAGGCTTGTCTCTGGGACACCTCAGCAGGGTAGTGGGTGCAGATCCCAATGATGTTAGTGCACAGGAAGATCAGGACATTGGCACTCACCTGGAGAGAGAGAGAGAGAGAGAGAGAGAGAGAGAGAGAGAGAGAGAGAGAGAGAGAGAGAGAGAGAGAGAGAGAGAGAGAGAGAGAGAGAGAGAGAGAGAGAGAGAGAGCGAGGGTGGTGAGGAATGACATGCTACACCCAGCATTACATAGCAATAAAATGTGAATGTAAATTTTGAACATTGTCAAGAATCAAGTGTCTAATAATAATCAGGCGGACGAAGGAATATCAATGTTAAAAGTTCAAGTTCGGGGCGCCAGGGTGGCGCACCACGTAACGCACTGCGGTGCAAAGCGGCCGTCCCGGGTTCGACCACCGGACCCGGCGACCTTTGCCGCACGTCTTCCCCCCATATCTCTCCTCCCATCCTTCCTCTCTGCCGGACTTGTCCAATAAACTAATACAAATCTACCAAAAACATTATAAAAAAAAATATATATATAAAATAAAAAAGTTCAAGTTCAACTTCTTTATTTGTCAAATACACAACAATACAGGGGCCTTGCAGGTAATGACATTTTTGTGTTTTCGAGAACAGCGAGGCAATTTGTTCAATAGCAGCAGTCGTAGTTGATGTTGCATTCTTATGTAAACAGTGCAGACAGACAGCAGGTAAGCAGATATGCAACGTGGAATATTTCGGTTTATGAGTTGAGGAGCCTGATGGCCTGATGTGGTAAAAACTGTCCTTGAGTCTGGTGGTGCGTGCAGCCCTGCTCCTGTATCGTCTGATAGAAGGTAACAGGGAGAACAGTCTGTGTGCTGGGTGGCTGTGGTCCTGTATCGTCTGATAGAAGGTAACAGGGAGAACAGTCTGCATGCTGGCTGGCTGTGGTCCTGTATCGTCTGATAGAAGGTAACAGGGAGAACAGTCTGCATGCTGGGTGGCTGTGGTCCTGTATCGTCTGATAGAAGGTAACAGGGAGAACAGTCTGTGTGCTGCTGGCTGGCTGTGGTCCTGTATCGTCTGATAGAAGGTAACAGGGAGAACAGTATGCATGCTGGGTGGCTGTGGTCCTGTATCGTCTGATAGAAGGTAACAGGGAGAACAGTCTGCATGCTGGCTGGCTGTGGTCCTGTATCGTCTGATAGAAGGTAACAGGGAGAACAGTCTGCATGCTGGGTGGCTGTGGTCTGTATCGTCTGATAGAAGGTAACAGGGAGAACAGTCTGCATGCTGGGTGGCTGTGGTCCTGTATCGTCTGATAGAAGGTAACAGGGAGAACAGTCTGTGTGCTGCTGGGTGGCTGTGGTCCTGTATCGTCTGATAGAAGGTAACAGGGAGAACAGTCTGCATGCTGGGTGGCTGTGTCCTGTATCGTCTGATAGAAGGTAACAGGAGAACAGTCTGCATGCTGGGTGGCTGTGGTCCTGTATCGTCTGACAGAAGGTAACAGGGAGAACAGTCTGTGTGCTGCTGGGTGGCTGTGGTCTGTATCGTCTGATAGAAGGTAACAGGGAGAACAGTCTGCATGCTGGCTGGCTGTGGTCCTGTATCTCTGATAGAAGGTAACAGGGAGAACAGTCTGCATGCTGGGTGGCTGTGGTCTGTATCGTCTGATAGAAGGTAACAGGGAGAACAGTCTGTGTGCTGCTGGGTGGCTGTGGTCCTGTATCGTCTGATAGAAGGTAACAGGAGAACAGTCTGCATGCTGGGTGGCTGTGGTCCTGTATCGTCTGATAGAAGGTAACAGGGAGAACAGTCTGCATGCTGGCTGGCTGTGGTCCTGTATCGTCTTGATAGAAGGTAACAGGGAGAACAGTCTGCATGCTGGGTGGCTGTGTCCTGTATCGTCTGATAGAAGGTAACAGGGAGAACAGTCTGCATGCTGGGTGGCTGTGGTCTGTATCGTCTGATAGAAGGTAACAGGGAGAACAGTCTGCATGCTGGGTGGCTGTGGTCTTGATGCTGATGATGCTGATGAAAGATATCCTGGATGGCCGGCTGGAGTCTGACTGTTGCCAGTGATGTGCTCTGTAGTCACTCCCTGTAGTGATTTGCGGCTATGGGCAGACAGCACGTGTGCGCGCGCACACACACACACACATGCGCACACACACTCGCGCGCACACACACATACATCCTCTAGAGGCAACATGTGAAACTATAGATTGATACACAACATACATACATACACACACGCACACACATACACAACAATGACAACATATGAACAGACACACACACACACACACACACACCTACACACACACACACACACACACACACACACACACACACACATCGTTACATAAAAAACGTCCTCTGAGGACATGATCCTATTTTTGGGATCCGTTTCCTCCTCATCTCTCCTCCCCTCCTCTACTCCTCCCCTCCACCGCTCCTCCCCTCCTCCCCCTCCCTCCTCCCTCCTCCCCTCCTCTCCTCCTCCTCCCTCAAAGTCCACTGGAAACCTAATAAATTTGACCGCTTGCTTTTGAAGTCTCCTCTCTCTCCGAGTTGAGACGAGGAACGCGGTGCTTTAACGTGTCGGCGTTCAGAGACCTCCGGCTGTGTCCCCCGTGGCGCACCCCCCCCCCCCACCCCCCCACCCCCAACCGCATCGTGGGAAAAAGGCGGTTGCCCTTTGACCTATCGCAGCGCCACAGAGGGCCACACTTCCTTTAAAGACACGCTCTTGTTTACAGCACGACGGTGAACCTCTTCACTCCAGAATTTACCGCTGGACACAAGCACACAGGATGAGCTGCTGCCAAGAGGATGTGACGAGGCCACACATCCTGTATCAAACAGGACCAGTAAAGACCAGAGACGTGTATATATATATAAATAAATATATATATATAACGGACCGGCCCGGGGTTCAAACAGGATCTCGTCTTACTCTTTGCCCCAGTGCTGTAGAATGAGATTGTTTGTTCCAAAATAGGTTTCTCTTTCAACAAGACTCTTTCTTCTTCCTGTGTGTCTCTCTCTTTTCTCTCTCCTCTATGGCCCCCACTCTTTCTGTTTCTCCCTCCCTGTGTCTGTCTGTTTATCTCTCTCTCTCTCTGTCTGTCTCTCTCTCTCTCTCTCTCTCTCTCTCATGGCTTTATTCTCTCTCTCCCTCTCTGTCTCTGTCTCTCTTTCTCTCATTGCTTTATTCTCTCTCTCTCTCTCTCTCTCTCTCTCTCTCTCTCTCTCTCTCTCTCTCTCTCTCTCTCTCTCTCTCTCTCTCTCTCTCTCTCTCTCTCTCTCTCTCTCTCTGATATTCAAGGTCAGCGATTCTATTTGGGTGTACTGTCAAATCTTTTTTTAAATCACGAGGAGGCAGCCAGGATCCGGTGGAGCCGCACTTCAGGTGAAGTCTGACTCCTACTGGCTGGAAATAGAAACACAAGTAGGCCAGAGGGGTTCCCACTGCAAGCGGGAGAAACACCCTTATTGCACATCGCCTTACATTCCAAGGTATTTATACATTCACACAAATGTATAGGTGTGAAATGGATATATATATACAAGCAGGAAGTAGAACGGTTGTCTGGTAATCAGAAGGTTCCCAGTTCGATTCTAGCTCCTCAAGGTATTTTTGAGCAAGACACTTAACCCCTCACTGCTCCCGGTGAGCAGGTGGCCACCTTGCAACCTGCCGTCTGTGTGGAGATGTGTGAGTGAATGTGAGGCATAAGTTGTAAAGCGCTTTGGATAAAAGCACTATATAAATGCAGTTAATTTACCATTTATATATACTGTGTATATATATATGGTGGTAGAGCAATACAATTATTGCAAGTTAAGTAGAAAATAGACCATAATCTTTTAATCCATATCTGACAATGACTGACCTTTTCATCGAACTCTACTAGGGCTGCAACTAACGATTATTTTGGTAGTCGGCTAATCTGTCGATAATTTTTTCGACAAGTTTTTTATGATCGACGTCGTCGATTATGTCGACTAATCGTTGCAGCCCTAAACTCTACCATATACCTACTGCACTCTTAGGACTCATCCTCATCTAATCTGACCACGCTGCACCTCTTAGTTAGGACTCATCCTCATCTAATCTGACAACGCTGCACCTCTTAGGACTCATCCTCATCTAATCTGACCACGATGCACCTCTTAGTTAGGACTCATCCTCATCTAATCTGACCACGCTGCACCTCTTAGTTAGGACTCATCCTCATCTAATCTGACCACGCTGCACCTCTTAGTTAGGACTCATCCTCATCTAATCTGACCACGCTGCAACTCTTAGTTAGGACTCATCCTCATCTAATCTGACCACGCTGCACCTCTTAGTTAGGACTCATCCTCATCTAATCTGACCACGCTGCAACTCTTAGGACTCATCCTCATCTAATCTGACCACGCTGCACCTCTTAGTTAGGACTCATCCTCATCTAATCTGACCACGCTGCACCTCTTAGTTAGGACTCATCCTCATCTAATCTGACCACGCTGCACCTCTTAGTTAGGACTCATCCTCATCTAATCTGACCACGCTGCACCTCTTAGTTAGGACTCATCCTCATCTAATCTGACCACGCTGCACCTCTTAGTTAGGACTCATGCTCATCTAATCTGACCACGCTGCACCTCTTAGTTAGGACTCATCCTCATCTAATCTGACCACACTGCATCTCGCCAAACACCGCTCTGCGACCCCCGTACAGGGAACAACTGTCAGAGCCCAATGCAACTACCCCCATTCAAAAGAAGCAACTATCTCCATTCAAAAGAAGCAACTATCTCCATTCAAAAGAAGCAACTATCTCCATTCAAAAGAAGCAACTATCTCCATTCAAAAGAAGCAACTATCTCCATTCAAAAGAAGCAACTATCTCCATTCAAAAGAAGCAACTATCTCCATTCAAAAGAAGCAACTATCTCTATTCAAAAGAAGCAACTATCTCCATTCAAAAGAAGCAACTATCTCTATTCAAAAGAAGCAACTATCCTAGTGATGCACCGATGTGAAAATTGTGGCCGATACCGATAACCGATATTAATATTGCTGTTTTGGCCGATACCGATATTTACCGATGTCGATATCTCTGTATAGAAAACACTTTTTTTATGATAATCAAATAAAGAGCTATTTTCCAAAATGCATTTTTTATTTTTTTTTTACTTTTGTAACTTATTTTCAGAAATTAGATATTTTGAAACTATTTAAGGCCAAAACATGTAAAAAATAAATTATATATATATATATATATATATATATATATATATATTTTTTTTTTTTTAAATATCGGCCCTATCATGATATCGGACCGATACCGATGTGTAAAAAAACTGCCATATCGGCCGATATTATATCGGCGGCCGATATATCGTGCATCACTAAACTATCCCCATTCAAAAGAAGCAACTACCCCATTCAAAAGAAGCAACTATCCCCATTCAAAAGAAGCAACTACCCCCATTCAAAATAAGCAACTATCCCCCTTCAAAAGAAGCAACTACCCCATTCAAAAGAAGCAACTATCCCCCTTCAAAAGAAGCAACTACCCCATTCAAAAGAAGCAACTATCCCCCTTCAAAAGAAGCAACTATCCCCCTTCAAAAGAAGCAACTACCCCCCTTCAAAAGAAGCAACTACCCCCATTCAAAAGAAGCAACTGCGGCTGAGTAGCACAGTGGACTAAGCACTCGCCTACCACCGCAGAGACTCTGGGATCGAATCCAGCTGTCAGCGGTACCTCCGGCTTGGTCAGTCGTCCCTACTAACACAATTGGCAGTGTTAGCGGGTGGGAAGCCGGTGGGGTATGTTTCCTGATCGTTGTAAACTGCGACTCCTACTGGTCGGTTGGGGCGCCTGTTCAGCAGGGAGGGGATCTGGGGGAAATAGCATGAACCTCAGCACGCGTTACATTCCCCCAGTGAGAGTCCTCGCTGTCAGGTGAAAAGAAGCGGCTTGCAACTCTGTATCGGAGGAGGCATGTGGTAGTTCTACACCCTCCCCAGGCCGACAGTGGGGCAATGCGCGCAACGACCAGGAAGGGAATTGGCATAACGACTATATTGGGATGGGTGAAAAATACAGAAAGCCCAAAAAGAAATAGAATAAAAAAGAAAAAAAGCAACTATCCCCATTCAAAAGAAGCAACTATTCCCATTCAAAAGAAGCAACTATCCCCATTCAAAAGAAGCAACTATCCCCATTCAAAAGAAGAAACTACGCCCATTCAAAAGAAGCAACTACCCCCCATTTAAAAGAAGCAACTACCCCCATTTAAAGGAAGCAACTACCCCCATTTAAAAGAAGCAACTACCCCCATTTAAAAGAAGCAACTACCCCCATTCAAAAGAAGGGGAAACGTGAATATGACCTTAAACAAGAGAAGAAGCAGGTATACAGCAGACTAGACCAGGGGTTCCCAAAGTCGGGGTCGCGACCCATAGGAGGGTCGCAAGCCGCCGCGGGGGGGGGGGGGGGGGGGGGGCGCCAGATGATTTCCAAAACAAACTAAAAAATATCAATAATTTTTTTTGCAGTCAGGCCACTGAATTTAGAAGCAGGCCAGGACTGTGTTTCTAGTTGCAGCAGCGCAATAGTTAGATAACCTACAGTAGGTGGGGAACAACCAGGAGATCACTGCAACTCACACAAGTTGGAGAACTATCTCTCTCTCTCTCTCTCTCTCTCTCTTGCTCTCACACACACACACAAAAGGAGCCGCATGTGATTGGTGGAGGCGGGACCCTTACAAAAAACTGTTGTTGCTAATCATTGACACATGCTAGCCTGTAATAATCCCCCCCAGAAAAATCTACTTTGCATTTGATATATTGCAAATATATGCCATCACACACACTGGCATTTAAATGGTTAGAATTATAAAATTAATATGTGGTGTTATGATCAGGGCTGAAGTTGAATAAAAGATTGTATTATTTTCAATCTGACATTACAAAAAAATCTGAAAATCCATCAAAATCAGTGTTGTTGCTAATCATACATATGCTTGCCTGTTTTTTAACAATAATTTGTGATGCAATCACAAACACTGGCATTTAAAGGGTACAAATAAAAAAATTCCTGCACCAGAATGCAGGAAATTAAGTCTTTGTAACAAGAAATGTCCTGGTGGGGGACCCCCAGACCCCCTGCTTAAAAAGTGGCCTGACTGGGGCTATATTTTGCACTATATTTCCTGGCCTGAATGATTTCCCCAGTCCGGCCCTGGTTAAAAGCCTCCAATGCTTATTAGTGTGTGTGCGTTTGAACGTGTGCATGTTTCAACCATACATTTCCATTTATAAAAGAAAAAAATATATATATATATATATTTTTTTTTTACCTCCTATAATAGTGGGGGTCGCGGCTCTCTGACCCCGTTATTTTTGGGTCGCGGCCTGAAAAGTTTGGGAAACCCTGGACTAGACTGCAGAGATGTATGAATTAATTAATTAATTTCAAACAACAACTAAAGAATTTGCAATAGCTGCGACCACGTACATGGTAGGCCACAAACACACACACACACAACCGCCTTCACACACACGCACACTTGACCTCCATGCCCAATTTCAGCCTCTGGGGCGAAAGGCGTGGCCGCTAGAGGGTGGGGAGATTTTTGTGGACCAACCGAACGGCAAACCAACCAACCAACCAACCGGCAACCAACCAACCAACCAACCAACCGGCAAACCAACCAACCAACCAACCGGCAAACCAACCAACCAACCAACCAACCGGCAAACCAACCAACCAACCAACCAACCGGCAAACCAACCAACCAACCGACAGAGTGACCAACAGAGCTAATAAATGAAGAGGAGAAAAGAAAAACAGATGGTACAGTAGGCCTTTGTTTGAATAAAGGCATCTGAGGTCAGAGAGTTTGGAGAAGAGAAAGAAGGATGTTAAAAACAAATGGGGCGGGGGGGGGGGGGGGTATAATAGCAGCATAATGGACAAGGCAGATAAAGTGGAAGTCTGACTGACGGATGTCGAGGACAGAAGGAAGTGGTGGCGGCGGTGAAAGGGGAATTAAGGGGAGGAGGGTGAGACTGGGAAGAAAGAGGAGGTCAGAGAAAAGGAGAGAGGGAGGAAGAGAAAGAGGGATGGAGAGAGAGAGAGAATAAAGCCATGAGAGAAGAGAGAGTACAGAGAGGGAGAAAGAGAGAAGCAGACACACAGGGAGAAACTGAATGAGTGAGGGGCACATTGAAGGAGAGAGGAAGAGAGAGAGGGAGGAAGAGAAAGAGGGAGGAAGAGAGAGAGGGAGGAAGAGAAAGAGGGAGGAAGAGAGAGGGAGGAAGAGAGAGAGAGAGAGAATAAAGCCACGGAGAGAAAGAGAGAGACAGAGAGGGAGAAGGAAGAGAGAGAGGGAGGAAGAGAAAGAGGGAGGAAGAGAGCGAGGGAGGAAGAGAAAGAGGGAGGAGAGAGAGAGAGAGAGAGAGAGAGAGAGAGAGAGAGAGAGAGAGAGAGAGAGAGAGAGAGAGAGAGAGAGAGAGAGAGCAGGACAGATATGGGCCATAGTGACATTAGGCAGATGGCTGCTGGCGCTCAGCTCTGTTTACATTACTCTCACTGTTCAAGCAAAAACAGCCATGAGGCAGAGTGAGAGAAACCTGCATCACCATGTGTGTTTGCAGGTGAATACTGCCCCCCACACACACACACCACACCCCCTTGTCTATACAGTATGTATATGATCAAGGGTCTCAAGTCCTCCTCTCTAGGTACACGATACATGTTTATATTGCATTGTATTTATGTGTGGAGGTTTCTGGAAATGGCAAGTGTGTGTGTGTGTGTGTGTGTGTGTGTGTGTGTGTGTCACACACTCCATGTGTCCGTGTGCTCACAGGCTAAAGGCGCTAATTGCTTGCTTTTCTCAAGAGGGCTAGGGCTAGCGCTGGTGTTCAGTGTACAAACACCGTCGGGTTCTGTGTTTACATAACATGCCCCCCCCCCCCCCCCGCTCGGCAGCACTTAGCTGTTACCCGGACCTGTGCTTTAGGGGATGGTACTGGTACTGGTACTGACACTACCGCTATCCCAATGGGCTGATGTGATTGTGATATCAGGCTAAGCTAGTGGAAGGGTTTCCCCAATACAACAATTAGGGGATGCACCGCCACAGATACTGGATATTGGGATATTGATCTGATGATACCAGGTAAAAACAGGGCATTGGTATCGGATCATTTCCACAATACCAAAGGCAGACGCCACAAAACACGTGTTAACACGAGCAAAGTGATTTGATTTGATGTTTTATGCATTTTTTCTGACACACGTTCAATCTCTCTAATGGAGAAAAATGGATTACGTTTCTATAATCTTTTGTCTAGTGACACCAAAGTAATATCATTAATTATCAAGAGAGAGAGAGAGATGACACCAAAATCGGCAACGGCAGAAAGCGATACGATAGAAATGAAATATTTCAACGTTTTGCCTGTCAAAATTCTGCTTTCCTTTTGCTTTGTACAAAGTACAAAGTAAGAGCTTTTTCTGAGATGCCATTTGTGGGAATAGTTGTATTATCATCGTCACCAACACTGACAACATGTTAAGGACTGCAAATTCCCCATCATTTAATTTCGGTATACACCCTGAACTGGACTGAGCGGAACACTGATTACGGACCAGAGTGGTGCCTTTAAAAACCACAGCTCTAAACACAGCACAGCAGCACAGCAGCACAGCAGCACAGCAGCACAGCAGCACAGCAGCACAGCAGCACAGCAGCACAGCAGCACAGCAGCACAGCAGCACGGGTGGATCTACCTACCTGTAGCTGTACCTGCCTGTAACTGTACCTGCCTCTCTCCCAACCCAGGACTACTGCACCCGCCCCTGTCTTCAACACACATTCATGTATCTTCTTTCTCTGGCTCATTCAATTATTCTCTGGCTCGTTCCGCTCCCCTTTCCTCTCCTGCTTTTGGCCCCACACACCATTATCGTCACACCAACAACACCATTATTATCACCATACATCATATTGTTCACCCGGTGCCGTGCCTCGTCATGATTCAGTTACCAGCCTCATTGTGGCCTAGTACTAACACAGAGCTATGTTAAATTTGTAAAGACTAAAAACATGCCAGGAACAACGTTGTATCATTGTTATTGTTACAGTGGCACTGGAATGTCTTTTTTTTGTGACCACCAGTCGAAGCAGTCCAGTCGTCCCCTGAGGTGGCATGGTGGCAGCCAGTCTGTCGAGGTGGACCTCCACGTAATCCCTGGGAATCAAAATGGCCTTTATGTAAGAGCTGCCCGGATCTACAGGACTGGTACAATAATGATCTATACAGGACTGGTACAATAATGATCTATACAGGACAGGTACAATAATGATCTATACAGGACTGGTACAATAATGATCTATACAGGACAGGTACAATAATGATCTATACAGGACTGGTACAATAATGATCTATACAGGACTGGTACAATAATGATCTATACAGGACTGGTACAATAATGATCTATACAGGACAGGCAAAATAATGATCTATACAGGACAGGCAAAATAATGATCTATACAGGACTGGTACAATAATGATCTATACAGGACAGGTACAATAATGATCTATACAGGACTGGTACAATAATGATCTATACAGGACTGGTACAATAATGATCTATACAGGACGCGTGAATATTTTAGGCAACCAACTTGTGTTTAGCGTTTCTCTGATTGGCCAATACGCCCATGTGACCACGGCAGCGCGAGAGAGCGGCAGCGCGGAAATAGGCTGTCTATTGCCTCGCGCTGCAGCGCGGAAATAGGCTGTCTATTGCCATTCTCTAAGTCAAACTCTAACCTTAACCAGCTCCTTAACAGTGCCTAAACTTAACCCTTCTAACCTTAAGCAACTCCGAAACAATGCCTAACCTTAACCAACTCCGAAACAATGCCTAAACTTAACCGGCGAAATGAATGCACGTTAAAAAATATTGCCATTCTCTAAGTCAAACTCTAACCTTAACCAGCTCCTTAACAGCGCCTAAACTTAACCCTTCTAACCTTAAGCAACTCCGAAACAATGCCTAACCTTAACCAACTCCGAAACAATGCTTAAAGTTATGCCTAAACTTAACGGCGAAAGAATGCGAATGCACGTTAAAAAAAAAAAAAAAAAAAAAATTGAAGGGAATCGAACTAGCGAGCAACGAGCCGTAGGATCCATAGCCATGCAGCTTTGCCAATTGAGCTATTTCTGGATACTGAATAGGGAGCGGTTACTGGCATATAATGAGCTCCGCTCTGCTGCTGCCGCGTCGCCGCGGGGGCGTGGCTAGACGCAAGTTGGGCGTGGTTAGACACAAGTTGGTTGCCTTTAATATTTAGGCATACAGGACAGGTACAATAATGATCTATACAGGACAGGTAAAATAATGATCTATACAGGACAGGCAAAATAATGATCTATACAGGACAGGCAAAATAATGATCTATACAGGACAGGCAAAATAATGATCTATACAGGACAGGCAAAATAATGATCTATACAGGACAGGCAAAATAATGATCTATACAGGACGCGTGAATACTTTCGACAACAAATGTTTGTTTCCGCGTTCGAGTTTTGCGCTCTGATTGGCCAGGTCATGTGACATGTGCGCCAATCGTGGGACAGCAAGTTCTGCGCCTATTTCCGGGTCTAACAGCCTGCAAACTACCTGGCGTTCTATCGCCATGCTCTAAGACAAACTCTAACCTTAACCAACTTCGAAAGAGCGCCTAAGCTTAACCAGTGTAGAAACTTGCGGTCCCACGATTGGCGCACATGTCACATGACCAGAAACGCGCAGGCCAATCAGAGACGCGGAAACAAACATTTGTTGTCTAAAGTATTCAGGCATACAGGACAGGCAAAATAATGATCTATACAGGACAGGCAAAATAATGATCTATACAGGAGGACAGGCAAAATAATGATCTACACAGGACAGGTAAAATAATGATCTATACAGGAGGACAGGTAAAATAATGATCTATACAGGAGGACAGGTAAAATAATTATCTACACAGGACAGGTAAAATAATGATCTATACAGGAGGACAGGTAAAATAATTATCTACACAGGACAGGTAAAATAATGATCTATACAGGAGGACAGGCAAAATAATGATCTACACAGGACAGGTAAAATAATGATCTATACAGGAGGACAGGTAAAATAATGATCTATACAGGAGGACAGGTAAAATAATTATCTATACAGGAGGACGGGCAAAATAACAACGACAGCAGTGCCAACGACGACTACCCAGCATGACATAGATTAAAATGCATTTTGCTGCACAATAAACCCTTCAAAGGCTTAGGGTGGATATGCAGACTCCATCAATAAATTATCAGAATTCATGACGCCGTGGAGGCAAAGCTCAAATCAACAACTGCCTGACTAGTGCCTCTACGGTATATGACTGACTAGCTGCCCTCACCAGAGCTTTACTGTAAAGTGGGTTAATTGGTCACATTTGATCAGAACCATTAGCCACATGGTCCACACTGTTACATGTTCTTCTACTCACTCGCTGACCATGCACTCCTTTACAACTATAGCACAGGGCTGTACGGTGATCTGTTTTGCCACAGAGGTTGATTGTTTTGTAGCACAGGCAAAATAAATCTGTAGCATGTATAAGACGTAGATCTAAAATCTCCTAAAGAGCAGTTCATCACTTAAAATCTCTTTTCTTTATTTGCCCATAATGGAAAATTGCAGGAGGGACATAACAACTCTATATTACAAGATATCGGGGGGGCGACAGTGTCTCAGGAGGTAGAGCGGTCGTCTGGTGATTGGAAGGCTCCCGGTTCGATATTGTGCAATTATTTTAGCTTGTTGAATGTGTACTTATTTTTATTTTTTTTGTATTTACTTATACTTAGTTGTACTTATGTTATTGCACATACCGTAGACAGTTTATTGTTTATTGTAGATAAATACCTGCTTTTTTATTCTGTAAATTGTTGCTTTTCTATTCCTTTATGCTGTGGAGCAAACAGAGAGTAAGAATTCCATTGTACAAATATCTGAATCTGAACCTAATAACTGCTACACCACTGAATGGCATGCTGAATACGCTAACCAGTTAGCACAACAGCTGGGAGAGGCTCCGTCACTACAGTACATTCAAGAACAGAAAAGAAAGATGAAGAAAGAGAGACCGGAGATGTTACACTTTGTTAACACTAAGTTCACACATTTCAAGCATCAGTGATTTAACTTTCGTAATGAATGCTTTTGTTCCCGGGAAATAACGTTAGGCTGCTCTGATGTGCTATTGCAGTAAATTCATTCATCGCACAGACCGATTATTTCATAGCATGTGTGGTGTGACACATGGCACTGTAGAGCTATAAACCGTTTGACTGGAATTGGATTCTTCCCTATTCCCCATCTTATCATACGGGTGCCAAAACAGACCACCAAGAAACACCCAATAATACAGTATCAACCGATCACTCTTGCCACTATAGTGCCAAGTAAGATAAGATAAGATAAGATATTCCTTTATTGATTCAGGCATCATAGCAGCATGGGGGAGGGGGGAGGGGAGGTACAGGTAGTAGAAGACATACAGGTACAGGTCACATAATTATAGTACAGTGGAGAAGTACAAATAAAAATAGAATAAAAAGGCAGTGTAAACAATATACAATATAATTACATGCGCATATGGGCAACAAAGTGCAAGATGAGAGTATGTATGCCCTCTCAGTTATTTTGCCCTACAATAAATCTAATTACAATATATAATCTAATCTAATATATAATCTAAAAAAACGAAATACTAAAATGCTAAATATATGCAATATATAATCTAATAATCCCAGTCCCAAATCTAATCTAATATATATTAAAAAAAAATATGCTAAATGCTAAATATATTCTCTGATGAAGTATACAGTATTCACACCAGGTGCGGTATGCATATTGTCCTTTTAGGTGGGAGTCAGCTACTAGGTTCCTAGTAGTTGGATGTCTGGCAGCAGTCCCTGCCCACTGTTGTGGAGCCTGATGGCCGCTGGTATGAAGGACTTGCTTGTTGAACACTACGCAAAAGAATCTGGGCCAAGAATCCTTCTCAAGACATCCTTGAGAGACTGTACTGTAATCTGATGACAGCTCTCTGACGCTACCGTCTCCGAGTTGGAGGGACAGGCGGGGACGAGGAGAGGGAGCTAATGGAATATTCTGAAAGTTTATTTATAATTTCACCTGATTTATTATGGATTGAGCACGACGGCCATTTACTTAAGCAGGAAGTCTGTGGTTCCTGACAGAGAGTCTATAAATAGGGGACCTTTTCAATAGGCCTGGTTTACTGGGGGGGGGGGGGGGGGGGTCTTTAAAAGGAGACACATAATGTGGCCAGGTGAAGATAATGGCTTCCTGACAGGGGCTAGAGATTCTTGGAAATTAAGATGGAAATTCACAAGTTGTAAGTTAAAAATAGCAAGTTTTGTTTGTCAGTCTTTTAGTGGGACAAGGAGGTCAACTGTATTTTAAGGTAGGCTATACCATCATGGTATAACGTTGTTTTACAATACCAATGTACCAAATACCAAATACTAACCCTAACCAATGATTTTATGTGTGTGTGTGTGTGTGTGTGTGTGTGTGTGTGTGTGTGTGTGTGTGTGTGTGTGTGTGTGTTAGTGTGTGTGTGTGTGTGTGTTAAACTAACATTTAAATATTGAAAGTAACTGATAAATTGGGAACTTTATCAGTGTACTACTCTTTTACTTTCTAGTTATTTTCTAGACTTGTAGGCCTCTTGTACAAGTTGACCACTAGTTAACAAAGTAGCGCACAACAGGTAATTATTGGTCCGTGAAAATTACATAGGCCACCATGTCTTTGACTAATCTTTACCGGCCTCCCGGAGAAAAAAAACAGAGAAAGACTCCAACTCATTCAAAACTTGGCAACTAGGCTATTAATTAAGCGATTAACTATTAACTAACCAAGAGGAGAGAGCACATCAGTCCAGTGTTAGCTACTCGGCACAGGCTTCCGGTAACATTTAGAATTGATTTTAAGGTCCTCCTCCTTATATCCAAAGCTCTATGCACATGTCCAGATTTAATTATATTGATTTGTTCTATTGTTTACACTGCTTTTTTATTCTATTTAATTTTTTGCTTCTCCACTGTACTACAATTATGTCACCTGTACCATGTCTTCTACTACCTGTACACCCCCCTCCCCCCTCCCCCATGCTGCTATGATGCCTGAATTTCCCCAAGGGGATCAATAAAGGAATATCTTATCTTATCTTAAATGGAACATGACCAAGCTACATTGCCAATTCTCTTGCCAACGATGTGCCCCCAAGAACACTACGATCATCTACTACTGGTTTATTGAAGCCTTTGCTACACACCCTGCCAATGGACATTAGGGGGGCTAGATCATTGAATATTTTCAAAAGTTAACAAAAAAACATACTGTACCTCTTCACCATTATTGTCTATTCTTATGTAAATTAGCTATTTTATTTCTGTCTCTGACTCATTTATACAAATTTTATGTCTACACCTTATACATTGCTTTTATTTAGTCAATTCTCTGCTCATTTTATGCCTGTCTATATTTATGCCAATTTTATGCTCATATTTTATGTCTACATTACTGCTGTGAAGCACTTTGGGCTGCAATTCTTGTATGAAAGGTGCTATACAAATAAAGTTTATTATTATTTTTTCCAGCATGTGCCAAGGTGATGCGCGAGCGTGCCACGAGCACGTGGGAGATGAAAAACACAACTTTTGCTTAGCAAGAGTGTGCTGAGAGCATATAAGCACACTTTTGTGCTTCAAACTGATTCGTCAATATTTCTCCCTCAGAATCTATCAAGCTAACTACCTGCCAATCAAAGGAGGTGGTTGTTATATCTTCACAGAGCCCAAAAAGACAAACGTAAACTATGCAAGGGCAAAGGAAATGGTGAAAATCTATTTTGCAAAGGTTTTACGAGGTTAAGAAATGTATATTGCGCTTGAAGATTAGGGAAATCCTCATCTATCTATTTGGTTGGAAATGATAATGTAAACAATTCAACCACGTTTGTCAAGTAAACTCTGTCGTGTAACTTTGAGAGATAGTGTTTCTAAGTTTACTTCAGTAGACCTAGTTCACCTCTGTCTGTCTCCTTCCTATTCCATTTCATACAAGCAAAACACAAGCTTAGGTCCCTGTGATCATGGCCAAGGTTTCTTTCTGTCTGTAACACAGTCTATAGGTCCTCATGCTACATGTAAGATAAAGGTCTTTCTATAAGTCATCATGCTACATGTAAGCTAAAGGTCTTTCAGTAGGTCCTCATGCTACATGTAAGATAAAGGTCTTTCTATAAGTCTAATGCTACATGTAAGCTAAAGGTCTTTCTATAGGTCCTCATGCTATGTAAGCTAACGTTTTTTTTTTTTTTTTTACTTTTTTTTTTTTTAGCGTTTATCGCTTTTCTGGTCAAGCATGACCGACAGAAACAGGTTGAAATGGGATGTAGAGCAGGGGAAGACACTCTGAGAAATGACGGCGGGTCCGGGAATCGAACTCGTGTCCCCCAGATCCGTGACGAGCACGGTTTTCCCAGACGCAGAAATAGCGCAGAGATATGCGGTGAGCTACGGGAGCTCTCCAGCTAACGGTCTTTCTATAGGTCCTCATGCTACATGTAAGCTAACAGTCTTTCTATAGGTCCTCATGCTACATGTAAGCTAAAGGTCTTTCAGTAGGTCCTCATGCTACATGTAAGCTAACGGTCTTTCTATAGGTCATCATGCTACATGTAAGCTAACGGTCTTTCTATAGGTCCTCATGCTACATGTAAGATAAAGGTCTTTCAGTAGGTCCTCATGCTACATGTAAGCTAACAGTCTTTCTCTAGGTCCTCATGCTACATGTAAGCTAACGGTCTTTCTCTAGGTCATCATGCTACATGTAAGCTAAAGGTCTTTCTATAGGTCATCATGCTACATGTAAGCTAAAGGTCTTTCTATAGGTCCTCATGCTACATGTAAGCTAAAGGTCTTTCAGTAGGTCCTCATGCTACATGTAAGATACAGGTCTTTCAGTAGGTCCTCATGCTACATGTAAGATACTGGTCTTTCAGTAGGTCCTCATGCTACATGTAAGATACTGGTCTTTCAGTAGGTCCTCATGCTACATGTAAGATACTGGTCTTTCAGTAGGTCCTCATGCTACATGTAAGATACTGGTCTTTCTCTAGGTCCTCATGCTACATGTAAGATACTGGTCTTTCAGTAGGTCCTCATGCTACATGTAAGATACTGGTCTTTCAGTAGGTCCTCATGCTACATGTAAGCTAACGGTCTTTCTATAGGTCCTCATGCTACATGTAAGCTAAAGGTCTTTCAGTAGGTCCTCATGCTACATGTAAGCTAACGGTCTTTCTATAGGTCATCATGCTACATGTAAGCTAACGGTCTTTCTATAGGTCATCATGCTACATGTAAGCTAACGGTCTTTCTATAGGTCATCATGCTACATGTAAGCTAACGGTCTTTCTATAGGTCATCATGCTACATGTAAGCTAACGGTCTTTCTATAGGTCCTCATGCTACATGTAAGCTAAAGGTCTTTCAGTAGGTCCTCATGCTACATGTAAGATAAAGGTCTTTCTATAT
>NC_140181.1:96601775-96624275 GCF_963971535.1 Notolepis coatsorum | reverse complement strand
TGTGTGTGTGTGCCTGTGTTATGTGTGTGTGTGTTATGTGTGTGTTCTGTGTGTGTGTGTGCGCGTGTGTGTGTTATGTGTGTGTGTTATGTGTGTGTGTGTGTGTGTGTCATGTGTGTGTGTTATGTGTGTGTGTGTGTGTGTTATGTGTGTGTGTGTGTGTGTGTGTGTCATGTGTGCACGTGGTGCCGGACAGCTGCTGGGTTTGTGTGCTCAGGCTACACACCATGTCTACACACGGCTCACCCTGCCCTTATCTGCAACGACCAGAACCACGACCGCAGATAAAGAGAGAGGAGCTCCGCCCCGCTGGTTCTGCTCCCCCACTGGGGCCGCTGGTGAGGGTGCCCCCTGACAGTTCATACAGTAACATGCCCTTCTACTACATTTACATTTAGTCATTTAGCTGACGCTTTTATCCAAAGCGACTTACAAGTTCTGTACGACAAGTCATCAGGAAGGGCACAACTCAAGTCAGCTGAGTAACAATGTTCATAAAAGTGTTGAGTGCTACAGTGTAGGATAGTTTATTAGGACAAGTGCATGACAGTACGGTTAGTTAGGGTTAGATTTTAACTTTATTTGTATTTTATTTTTTTTGATATTGGTTGAAGAAGTGCGTCTTTAGTCGACGGCGAAAGATTGGACGGGTTTCGGCTGTCCTAACTGTGGTGGGAAGTTCGTTCCACCATTGTGGGGCAAGGACTGAGAAAAGGCAGGTTCTCCTTGATGACCCTCCCTACTATTTAGCATTTTTGCATTGTTGCATTTTGTACTTTAGTATATTGTATATTTTGTATAGTGTTTGGTCTTTATTCTTTAAAAAAAGAAAATGACTGTGAATGAAGCACAATCTCAGGAGGCTCTTATAGAACCAAGCATTTCATTGTAATGTACATGTACCTTATATGTGACAAATAAAACAAAACTTGAAACTACCCCCTCTGTAGGAGCCATATATGTAAATGTCAGTATTCTCTATGGTTTATGGTGTTATATTGTTAGTTGTACTGTCACTTTAGGTGGTGGGCGTGTTCACTGGGGTTTTGGTGGCAATAATAGTATTCATATGGGATTTCATTCTCCTTTTCACTTGTGTTGACATTTTACGGAGAGAGGGGGTGAGCTCAGGGAGCGTATATTTTCTATTGACATGATCTTGAGTATCGCAAGCCAGAGCGCAACAACAGTACCAGTTTATGTGTGTCTTTCATTAAGTGAAAGAATACATAGTTTAAACGCATATTCTGGATGTGGAACTGAATACCTTTTTCACTTAATAATCTGGATTATGAGTGGGGAAAATGCCCCTGAAATCAAGGCTTGAACATGGATGTGGAGTACAGTCCTGTCGTGGTAAAAATGGACTGGATTTATATAGAACCAAAACGCTTTACATCTCATGCCTCACATTCACCCATTCGTTCACACACCGACGGTGTGCCAACCTGCTCAACCGGGAGCAGTTAGGGGTTAAGTGTCTTGCTCACGGACACTTCGACACGCTTCCGGCAGGAGCAATAGAACCGGGAACCTTTGGATTACCAGACGGCCGCTATACCTCCTGAAACACTGTCGCCCCATCATATATGTCACACATTTATGTTATTTCTGTCAATAACATTATTAAGTGAACTCTGAGGAAGATCAGACCTACATTTATTCTGCTTTCTTGAGTTTTGTTGTTGCGTTATTGGTGTGAAGCATAAACATAATGAATACATGGATTAGGGATGGATTAGGGATAGATAGATAGATAGATAGATAGATAGATAGATAGATAGATAGATAGATAGATAGATAGATAGATAGATAGATAGATAGATAGATAGATAGATAGATAGATAGATAGATAGATAGATAGATAGATAGATAGATAGATAGATAGATAGATAGATAGATAGATAGATAGATAGATAGATAGATAGATAGATAGATAGATAGATAGATAGATAGATAGATAGACCTGACAGAGTTGGCACATCCGTGCATGAAAAGATTGCATCACATTTAAGGTCATAAAAAACTTAATTTGTAATATTTCGTTCCAATTCTTTTTTTATGAATACCACTATGAACCTAACTCAACATATCTATCAAAGATTCCAAAGATTTCCGAATTGTAACCCCTTATATTCCTGTTTGTGTTAGGGTTAAGGATAGGGTTAGGGTTATGGTTAGGGTTAGGGTTGGGGTTAGGGTTGGGGTTAGGGTTAGGGTTGGGGTTGGGGTCGTTTTGTCCTCTAATATTGGTAACTTTTTTTGAGAGGTTTTCAAATTATAATCTTCTCAAATTCTGTAAATATATGGAAAATAAGCAAACGGACCCAATTTCATGACATAATCATCAACACAGCGACCGTTGTACACACACACACACACACACACACACACACACACACACACACACACACACACACACACACACACACACACACACACACACACACACACACACACACACACACACACACACACACACACACACACACACACACACACACACACACACACACACACACACACACACACACACACACACACACACACACACACAAAAAGGCTAAATACAGGAAATAGTATATAAAATTACAATATAAAATTGCACATTGTCCAATGGGGGAGGGCAGCCGGCAGCTAGGCTAGCTTGCAGCCGGATAGCTTTCTCCTGAACGCAGAGAGGAAATTGGTATCTATCTTCTTGTCTGACTATGGAGAAGACGCTAAGCATATGTCCCATAATGTTGGCGTGTTCCTTTGATAGAATATTCAAATATTGATATGCCTTCAAAAGCCCATCCCTATTATGGATCCTTCTTTGTTAGCTTATGTGGGGAATGTTGTGTTTCCTTGTGCGCCTGTGTTTAATTCCATCGATTTCCATCAACTCTGTGGTGGACTTAAGATGTCATGCTAAGATGTGTACTGTATGTACTGTAGTACTACTATAGGGCAGCACATACAGTATACTATCTTCTAATGAAACAAGTAATTAGAATAATATAAGCCTACTGTTCATTCATTACACACGTAGACTATACAGTACATGCGCACGTGTGTGTGTGTGTGTGTACGGCAGGTGGCCAGGAGCGTGCAACAAGATGGTATAGCGTCAGAGGAGACGCTCCGGTCTGTGTTTCACTGCAAAGACTGGAATGTGTTCCGCGACACAGATAACATTAATGTCTACACGGAGACAGTGCTGGACTATGTTTGTACTATGGTGGAAGAAACAATCCCCACTACCAAAATGAGAGTTTACCCAAATCAAAAACCCTGGGTAGACAAATCCGTCCGTGAAGCTCTGAGAGAGCGCACCAAAGCATACAACGACGGCCTAGTGGCAGGCAACATGAATGACCACAAGGTGGCGCGATACAACGTAAGGAGGACAGTGTCAGAGGCCAAACGGCGCTACAGGGATAAAATTGAACTCCAGTTTGAACAAGCTGACTCTAGAGCTATGTGGCAGGGGCTCAAAACGATGACAGACTACAAAGGCGCCTCCCTCAAACTGAACAGTGACATCTCCTTAGCAAATGACCTCAATACCTTCTATGCGAGGTTTGATGCTGGTAATAACAACACCAGCTCACAAGCCACGGCAATGGGGGGGGGGGGGGTCGGCTGCTGATGGAGGCGCAGTGTTCAGGGTAACAGAGCATGAGGTGAGGCGGACCTTTAAAAAAGTGAATATCAGGAAGGCAGCAGGTCCGGACGGCATCCCCGGCCGCGTCCTAAAAGTCTGTGCCGACCAACTGGCCCCAGTATTCACTGACATATTTAACCTGTCCTTAGAACAGGCTGTCATCCCCACCTGCCTGAAGAAATCCACTATTATCCCTGTACCCAAAAAATCCAAGCCTGCTTGCCTCAACGACTACCGCCCTGTAGCTCTCACCTCCATAGCCATGAAGTGCTTTGAGAAGCTAGTAAAGGGCTACATCTGCTCCTCCCTCCCCATCAACATGGACCCCCTGCAATTTGCATACCGCCCCAACAGGTCCACGGAGGACGCCATAGCCCATGTGCTGCACACAGCAGCATCACACCTGGACAAGAGGCAGGGGAACTATGTGAGAATGCTATTCATCGACTACAGCTCGGCATTCAATACCATAGTCCCCTCCATACTCATAGCCAAGCTCAGGGACCTGGGCTTGAACTATGACCTCTGCCAGTGGGTCTTGGACTTCCTGACTGGCAGACCCCAGGTGGTGAGAGCAGGCAACTGCACCTCCTCATCCATCACCCTCAACATAGGGGCCCCCCAGGGCTGTGTTCTGAGTCCCCTCCTCTACTCCCTGTACACACACGACTGTGTGGCTCAGCGGAGTAGCAATACAATCATCAAATTTGCTGACGACACAGTGGTGGTGGGCCTGATCTCTGCCAACGACGAGAGGGCCTACCTGGAAGAGGTCAAGGTCCTGGCGGGATGGTGCCAGGAAAACAGCCTCTCCCTGAACGTCAGCAAAACAAAGGAGATGATTGTGGACTTCAGGAGGTCGGGGGTCAAGGACTACAGCCCCCTCAGCATCGACGGGGCACCGGTTGAGAGAGTCAACAGCTTTAAGTACCTCGGAGCCTACATATCCGAGGACTTGACATGGACCACACACATTGACAGTGTTGTGAAGAAGGCACGACAACGCCTCTACTTCCTCAGGCGCCTAAGGAAGTTCCAAGTCAGTCAGAAGATCCTTAAGAACTTCTACTCATGTACAATAGAGAGCATCTTGACCGGCAACATCACCTCCTGGTTTGGGAATAGCACTGCACAAGACCGAAGCAGACTACAAAGAGTGACACGTTCAGCCGAACGCACAATTGGAGGGGGGCTCCCCACCCTCCAGAGCATTTACAACAAGCGTTGCAAGGGCAAGGCTAAGAGAATCATTAAAGACTCCAGTCACCCGAACAACTGCCTCTTTGAACTGCTGCGGTCAGGCAAGCGATACCGGAGTCTCAAGGCGAGCACAGAAAGACTCAGAAGAAGCTTCTATCCCCAGGCCATCAGGCTGCTAAACGAACAATGAATGAACACTACACAACAACAACCACCAAACGCACATAGCACACACATCCACACGCACACACTCACTTTAAACAAACACACTGTAGCACCCACTCCACACACTTTATAGCACACACCCACTTTAAACAAACACACTGTAGCACCCACTCCCCACACTTTATATTTATTGATGAAGGATTGCACTACAACTCGTACACCTTACTGTAAATTGTACCTAAATTGTACCTCATCCCATTTCTGCTTTGCACTAGATAGTACTGTACATTAGTACACTGCATAGTATTGTATATTATATGGTAACTCAGAACATTGTACATATGTCTATACCGAACACTGTGACCTCATTTTCTTCTTCTAAATTACATGCTATACTATGTTATTTGATACTATCTTGTCTAGCACAGTCTCTGGAGCGTAACAGTAAGAAGCATTTTGTATGAAAGTATTCTGTACTTCTGTATGACAACTATTAAAGAAACTTGAAACTTGAAACTAAATATGGAATATTAATACAGTCTATTCCACTATATAGCTATAGTGTGCTGTTGATGACAATACATTTGAATCTGATCTAATTTTGATCCGTCGCAAAGCGCTTCAGCTCTACCTGTTGAATACGGGGATTTATCAGCTTATGCTTTGCACATGGCCCTCGCATTATAATGAGCTGTAGGCGTGTCTGTATGCAAATGAGGTAAACACGAACGCACACCCAGGGTTCGCAGCTGTGATCATTTGGCAAGTTAAGACAACCTCTCCACGCGTTGGTGAATCCGGGGTAATTGTCGTCGACTTTCTCTTACGACCTTCCAAGGAGGTTGTCGTAAGAGAAATCTTAAGACAATGTTGGTGAATGAGGTCCATTGTCCTAATGTTGTCACTCACGAACATGATACCAAACCTTTGGTTTTCGACACTAAGTCATGAATTCCGATACTTTGCCTAAAGAAAAAAGGGGAGACACTGTGAAATTATGCTAATGAATTTGTCATAATAGTTTGTGATGCCTCAGCTAGTAGAGCAGCTGCACTTCCCACTCGCTGCCAAGGAAACTATAAACGAAGGAAGGGTCATTACGCCATAATAGGGGTGGGCAATATGACGATATTTAGGGTTGGGCACCGAGAACCGGTTCTAATAGGAACCGGTTCCTAACTTCCGGTTCTGGAAGTATAGATAAATAAAAAATCTCCTGCGAAATAAGATGTGACCTGTTTTGACCTGCACCTCAAAGAATCGGAATTGAGAATCGTTTAGAACAGGAATCGAAATGGCGAATCGGAATCGGAACCGGAATCGTTCAAATCCAAACGATGCCCAACCCCGATATTAAATAAATATTGGGTACAATTCATTAACGATACACTTTTTAAACATATCGTGGACATCGTGATGTTTTGCACAAAACCTCACGTCAGTTTCTAAGCCGCCGCGGCTGAAATGAGACTTACTTTAGCGCAGCACTTCCCTCTCTCCCTCACACAGACACACACACTCGCCCAATTTACGTCACGTACACGCACACACGCCTAGAGAGGTGGTAACTAAGTTAGCCGTTAACTAAGCTAAGCTAACTAACGTTAGCCGCTAACCCTGGAAACGCTCACAGGGGAGTGATCCACGACACCAGTTCCATTAGTGAGAAAAGGGGGGGTTGGGGGGGGGGGGGGGGGGGGTTATATTGACGAGGCTTGACAACAGAGGTTTATATAATCATCATATTGGCGTGACTGTATCCATCAAAGGGTTAAATCAAGCATTTTTAAGTGCTTTAGAGGAAATATCAAAATATCAAAATATATATCGTGTATCGTGATGGAGCAAAAACATATCGTGATATCATTTAGAGGCCGTATCGCCCAGCCCTACGCCATAATACCAGCGGTCTAATGCTCTGCTTGGTGCCAGACCTTCGTGTCAGTTCCATCGAAGCCTATGGGAGACGCATGGAGAAGCCACTAAAACCCAACGTGTCTACGTCCTATGACTTTTGAAATGCCTTCACCAAATGAAAGGTGCTGTAAGTGGTCTTTATTTTCTTTAAATAAGTGTTAAATAGCACTACATTCTGTGAGCCATCCCCCTTCCTCTGCATTGGCGCTGCACTGTCGGCTGCCTCGTGTGAGGGATCACTCCCCCCCCCCCCCCCCTACAGCCCTGTAACAACCCCAACCCACTCCCCCCTCCTTCCGTACATGGCGCTGCCTATGACGGCTGCCAGTCTGTTTGCGGTGGTGAATATGCATATGTTTGTCTCAAGGCTCTGTACCATTATTACTATCTAAAATGTAATAATTGTGGAATATTACTGTAATGAGCTGTATGTGTATGATCCAAGCGTCCTATGATCCTCATAGGAGCATAACAGAAAAAAGCATTCCATGTGAAGGTATTCTGTATCTTTGCATGTCAACTAATAAAGAAACTTGAACTTGAACTTGATATAGAGTGTTTGGTCAGTAACATGGGTCTCGCAGTCCCTCCGCTCTGCAGTAAAGAGAAAATACATTCCCACTTTATCCAATCAGGAGCGAGAACCCTGTTTTTGCTTTTTGCTGGCATATTAGTTTACCAGTTTCAAGCATATTATTTCCTTAAAACTAGTTTTTATTTCTTATTTTTCAAATTTTTTCTGTGTGGAGTTCTCTCTCCTAATTGGATAAAGTGGGAACAGTATGCCAGAAAATGTATTTTCTTTTTACTGCAGAGCGGAGAGACTGGGCCAAACACTCTATATCAGTGATGGCTGTCGGAATGTAGAGATATTTTTTTAATATGTAGACCACTTATTTTAACAAAAGAAAAACACCACTTACAGCACCTTTAAAGAACACACTTCAGAGAATCGAGACTGATGCACATTTTCCAAATGTGTGCACATTCGTTTATTTGCTGTTGGTCACCAAACAGTATCCATAGACGAGTATACTTTACAGGCTCAAAACAAACCTTGCCAGTAGAATGTCCCTTGAGAATCTTGAGTTCAGGATGAATTCATAATTGTGACCATCTGTTTTCTTCATCTGTACTCTCTTCCTTCTATTTCTATTAAGACTTTCTGTGAAAAACACAGCAGTTTTAGGAAGCTGCTTAACGATGATTGACAGGGCTAATAATAGCTAATGTTATGGAAATATCATGGAAATGGTAAATGAACTGCATTTACAATTTATGCCTCACATTCACTTGCACATTCACACACCAACGGCGGAGGCAAACATGCAAGGAACAGTTTGAGGTTCTGTATCGTTAGTGGCTTAGCTTGGCATCGCTACTGCACTATCTCGCGTACGTGCACGCGTACTGAATAAACCACAAATGTACCTCTAATACCAGTATTAGTCTGACCACACCCCTCATCAGCTTACCTTCATAAGCAGGTGTGTGGTCACCTGCTCTCCTCCTTCTCGCTTTCACCACAAGGAAGAGGTGCCTCGGTAGATCCCCACACTTGACACCATGATGGAAGAAATTGGATTAGGAACAGCTTGGGAAACAAGGATACGTTGACATCATATCTTTATTTTCTCTCTCACTATTTTCGAGAAAATACGGCGATATTGTCTTCGTACTGGAGTGTCTAGAAGATGATGATCATTCTACAAACCCTCCACCGGTTTTCGTATTGGGAGCACGCCGCTGCATGCTTCTCAACTGCAGTTCCTTGCTGTGTTTGTTGGGGTGAAACCTGTCAGGCCACAGCTGAACTGTCGGACATGCCGCTGTTGTGAGGAGCGGTGCGTTCCAGGTTGGGTGAGTAGTGTTTGCTGGCGGGCTCCACTTGTCTGTTAGTGCTATGGGGGCTACTTGACAAAGTTTATGGAAACCGGCCCCAGGCTAGGGTCCTTTGTTTAGCCGTCTAGGCGACAGAAGGCCTTGGTCTGGCGACCATTATAGTTTTAACTAGTGGGCCGCGACCATTGACACTGGTGATCCCTGTGTGTTCTGGACGAGTGGATTCTCTCTGTCACCGTGTTAAGACCCCATCTTTCATATCCAAATGAGAGTATTCCTTCACGAGGGGATATGTGCATGTAATGTGCGTTAGCGGCAGATTCATGTTCAAAGTCAGCTATACAGGCCAGTTGGTACTGTGCTGATTCCGCCGGACGTGGTATTGTCACCGTTGTGAAGCGGTGTTGACGTCTTGTTTTCTCTTTTCTCTTAAAAAGTGAGGAGGGTTCAGAACGGCGGCCTGTCTGGGTGAGTGTTATGTCATTGTTTACATGTTCATAGCTTACGGTTAGCCGGTCGGTGGCCTGGCGCGGGGTAGCTTGGCTTCTCGCGCGCCGCCGGGAGCTCGCTCCTGATCGCGTGCGTCGTTAGATCAGCGTCTCGCGAGCGGAAGCAATAGCACCCGAACGGTTGGAGCAGCCGTTAGCTTGATGCTGTTCTGTTGAACGTGCTTTGATTTTAACATGTTTTACACTCTTGACCAC
Source organism: Notolepis coatsorum (assembly GCF_963971535.1). NCBI lineage: Eukaryota > Metazoa > Chordata > Actinopteri > Aulopiformes > Paralepididae > Notolepis > Notolepis coatsorum. Next base: position 96,614,798 of record NC_140181.1, on the reverse strand, counting down.
GACGTCATCCTTGACAGGGGATGTTCGTCGACCCTGCCTGAGCCTAGACGGGGATTGCGTCAACAAAGAGGACTGTAGCGACTGGTGGAGCGGCGACGCTGCCCGGATCGAACAACACAGGACGGCTGTGTTCTACGGTATCTTGTGACTGCACTTCGCTGATCTGCGTTCCGGGTAGGTACGGGGTTGGCCAGACCTCATAACACGTCTTCTGGTTTTACCTTGCTAAATGTATTGTGAATAACGGTGTTTTTTCCCAAAACGTGTGTTGTTGCAATGCATTTGGGTTACGTTGCGGGTTGTGTGTGAGCTGTTTTTGTCACTGGCAGTTAGCTTCTCCGTGCAGATCGTGATGTATTGATCTGGTTGTTGTGTGAGAAACATCATGGTGTTTATGTGTACCGTGTACTCACTACTAAGGCAACTAACCTATGAAGCTATGCTTGGTGACGAGTGGGTAAAAGAATGTTCTTTCTCAGACTGTAATGACAATGAACAGTGAGTTCACACATTAACAGGTTTTCCTGTTTTAACTGGCCGTATTGAGGGTAAAATAGGAGGATTGTGTTTCCCCCCCCGGTTCCCTGGGGCCTTTATCACCTCCTATCAGACATGTTGTGCATTAATTGTGTCTTTTGTGTGGTAGGGATACGATGTAACTCTCAGCTTGATTGCTGAGGTTGTGCTAAATCTGCTGGAGAAACTTATTTCCTAAAGGGAAATTGGTTTGGTTGCTGTCATGTGTGCTTAGCAAGGCCTGTGGTCGATACTAATCAAGAATGATGTATTCTCTCATTGTGAAAAAAACGGCGTTCCTCTGTTGAGTGTTTTTGCCATTTTTTGTAGGTGATGATGGGTTGTGTGTGTCATGTGACCTACAACTGGGTTGTACTGGCCACAGAAGCACATGTGTATGTTGGACCGGGGTTCTTAGAGCCCTCTCTATTCTGTGTTTTTCCTTAGTAAAAATCAGATAGCAGGTTAGCTCGTGCGCTGTGTGGAGCTGTGAAACGCTTCATAGAGCTGACTATGACTGTGTCATATTCTCTTTTTGTCGTTACGTCGTATCATGGGTGTGGGGTCGTAAAGGGGTGAACTGGTAACCTTTCCTCTCCCCATTGTTCTGTCGGTCAGGGGTACACCCCCTGTCCTTCAAGGTTCCCGTCACGTGGCGGTTCGGCACGTTACGGGGGGGGGGGGGGAGGGAGTTCCTGGTCCCACGGCCTGGTATATTGGGCGTGTGTACCGCAGGAATTCCCCCGCCATAGAGTACGTCACCGTGCGCGTCTCTGTTGGTAGGACTTCCGTGTGCTGTTCAGGTCCATGTGATGGATCTGTTTTCAGGGGGGGTGGTCAGGGCTCCTCCTCACCAAGCGCCTACTCAGGCCTTCTGTGAGTTCGGACTCCTTCTTCCATGTGAGGAAGCCTCCATCAGAGTACAGAGCCTTCCTCCTCAGATTGTCAAAGTGAGTGGACCCTCTAGAAGGGTCCTTTTCTATTGTATGTATATTCGATTCAATTCGTTTATTGAGTGTGTATGGGTTCGGTGCCTCTTCCCCGGAGGCCCTAAAACCAGTTTTTTACATGGCTCAAGGTGCAATATATTCTTTTCAATCTGTACAGCTCGCGTGGGAAGTCTCTCTGGGGATCCCCGTCTCTTTCCTATGGGAGGGTGGTGGGATGTAAAAATGTGAACATTTTTTACCCCGGCTGTGTAGACTGGGATACATACTGTTGATGCTTCCTTCTTTCTATTCCAGAAGTGTTGGAGTTAGGGAGTGTCACACCCCTCTTGTCGTTCCCCTGGGCGCCTTGGGGATTCAATGACAGGTCTAAATAGCCTGTTCATTGATGGGGGTGTGTCCCGACGCACGTATAGTGCTAGCTCGCTGTAAACAGGCGATTGACTGGCACGCCTTGGTTGCTTGTGGTTGAAACAGCGTTTTTATAAAGCAACTGAGATGGGGGTTTTTCCTCTTCCGGCGACCACATCCCATGACCTGGGTGGGTTGTCGACGGATTCTCGTTCATGTCTGGGGGATGATGACGGGATGGATCTGAACATATGTAGTGGGGTCTCACGCCCTTGGGGTGGGCCACCAGGCGCGGTTCGTCCGAACGTCTGGGTGGCGCCTTCTTTTCATGTTAAGATCAACACGCATATCTGCCCTTCTCCTGGAGTAGGCATGTCGGCGTGGTTAGGGCACGGGACTGGTTCTGGTCACGCTGGTCCAGATCAGTTGAACCCGTTGTCCGCCGGGGATGCAGATCTGCTGTTCTGGTACCCTGAGGGACTTGGGCTTTTTTCAGGGGGAAAAATGCCAGGTCGGTCTGGGTGTCACAGGGTTAAGCGCTATGGAGACCCTGGTTGGGTATGTTTTTACTCAGCACTGTCGTCATGGCTTACAGCCATGCCATTCTGTACGCGCTCGATCTCGTCTGATCTCGGCCGCTACACAGGTTGGTCCTGGTTAGTACTTGGTTGGGAGACCGCCGGGGAATACCAGGTACGGTGTGCTTAGGGGCTGGTTCTCCATTATTTTTTGCTCCTCTCTCACGCATGGCGAAGAGGGGCCTGTGGGGGTGGTTTTTTGACCTCCTCTGGTGACCCTGTGCTTCCCGTACCGCCAGGCCCGGTCCGAAGTGATGTTTGCGACCCGTAGGCCTGGGTTAACCCTTTTTGGAAACTGAAACACTTGTACTGCGGTATAGCCGGTGTATACCCGCAGGTGTGTTTTGGAGTTTTTTCTTGAGGGGTTATAGGAACAACCACCGCATTGGGTAACACCGAGGTGGTTGATTCCCTGGTGTGTTGGAGCAGTGTCAACTCCCGGGTTCACCGTTTGAGGGTGCCCCTGCACGTTCATGACGTCTGCCAATCGTGTCAGCCTTCTCTGCCTCGACCCCTCTGGGTGGGGGTTGTTAAATGGAGGCTTGGTCATGCAACACCGCCAGCTTACGCTCCTTCCGCCGGGGCGGCTGTGTTCAGCTGTCCCCTCTGGCGCCTGTCTCGTCCGCAGTCTCCAGGCTAGGGTTAACAGCCTGTTGCCTGGTTTTTCCCCGGTGCGCTGCCTGCTTCCGTTGGTTAACCTTTTTGTGTGCTTACGGCCATGCTGACTGCCTATTCTGCAGGGTCAGTGTGCCAGGCGGTGTGCTATTGGGGGGACGGGGCCCGCTCGGCTTACGGCCATACCGACCTGAACACGCCCGATCTCGTCCGATCTCGGAAGCTGGGCAGGTTCTGGCCTGGTTGGTTCCGCCTGGGAATACCAGGTGCAGTAACTGAGGGGCCTTTGTCCGAATACGCTGGCGATGTGGGGGGCGGGGCACTACGTGCCCACCTGGTGGGGTCTTGATGCTGGCATCATGGACTTCTCCGGGCCCCCATTCTAGGGAGTCCAGTCCTTTTGGTGGGTCTGGGTCTTCCTTCGTGCTCCGCTGCTACGGCCTTGCCACGGGGTTGGGTTTGCCCTTGACCCCGTGATTCTGGGGGCAGTAACGAGGTTGTTCCTCCGTTCGTTCCCGGGTGGCATGCGGGTTGTGCGTGTGTGTAGTCGTGGGGTCGAGCCACGGTCTGCTCACCCTGTGCGTTGAGTTGCTTGAGTGCCTCTTCGCACGGTCGGGTCCGTCGCCCTCCCGTGACGTCCCTAATAGGGGGGCTACCCTCCATTAGGGGGGGTCGGGGGGGCTCGGCCCTCCCTGTTCTGATGGTTTTGGGGGGCTGTCAGCGGGGTGTATTTGTCAGCCAAGTGGCTCCGCTTGGCCTCCCTTGTGCAGTAGCGATGCCAAGCTAAGCCACTAACGATACAGAACGTTAGGTTATGACTATAACCAAGTTCTGTTAGTTAGGGGCGATGCTTGGCATCGGACGGCCGCTGCAGCCCTTGTCCTCACCTTGTGGTGAAAGCTTGGGAAGGAGGAGAGCAGGTGACCACACACCTGCTTATGAAGGTAAGCTGATGAGGGGTGTGGTCAGACTAATACTGGTATTAGAGGTACATTTGTGGTTTATTCAGTACGCGTGCACGTACGCGAGATAGTGCAGTAGCGATGCCAAGCATCGCCCCTAACTAACAGAACTTGGTTATAGTCATAACCTAACGTTAAGTGTCTTGCTCAAGGACACTTCGACGCATTGTCTGGAAGCCTTCAGATTATCAGACGACTACTCTACCTCCTGAGCCACTGTCGCCCTATCATGTAGGCTATTCAAATATCAAACGTTGGATTATTAATTGTGCATTGAAAGGCTATAAACTAACCCTTAACTGTAAAAAACAACAAAGACATACATGTCATGCGTATCTGAAACGTTTAGAAAAACGTTTAACAATGAACTTGATCAGAAAATAATGCATCATAATTATGAATGAAGCAATGAATCTCTGCCGTGATGAAAGCAACACCTTGGCTGTAATCCTCCTGAGGAGAAGGGGCTCAGCGTTAGATAGTTAGGTATTAGGGGAGTGATGAAGGAGTGGTCTGCCCATTCACCAGGGTGTAAAAAGTACCCAGAAATTATACTTAAGTGAAAGTATGGGTACCGTCTCAAAATCGTACTCAAGTAAAAGTCAGAGTATCTGGCTAAAAACACACGTGAGTAAAAGTAAAAAAGTTTCTACTTTTAAATCTACTTAAAGGAAAACTCCAACATTTTGGGAAATTAGCTTATTTGCCATCTACCCTGGAGTTAGACAAGAATATACATACCTTTTTCTTTCTCTGTGCATGCAGTAGGAGTAGGAAGACGTTGGGAACTAGGCTAATGGAGGAACCTACTTCCAGTGACTGACGCTAAGCTAGGCTAACGGTGCATGTCTTCCTACTCCTACTGCATGCACAGAGAAGAAACAGGTATGCATCTTAACACTCCAACATTTTGGGAACCCTGGAGTTAGACAAGAAGATGCATACCTTTTTCTTCTCTGTGCATGCAGTAGGAGTAGGAAGACGTTGGGAACTAGGCTAATGGAGGAACCTACTTCCAGTGACTGACGCTAAGCTAGTGACGGTGCGCATCTTCCTACTCCTACTGCATGCACAGAGAAGAAAAAAGGTATGTATCTTCTTGTCTAACTCCAGGGTAGATGGCAAATAAGCTAATTTCCCAAAATGTTGGAGTTTTCCTTTAAGTACTAAAAACGTTAGGGCGGTCGGGTGGCGTAGCGGAGATTGCGCTCGTCACCAATGCAAGAGGCTGCGGTCTCGACTCCCGGAGTCAGCATTGCCTGCAGCTTGGGCCGATCGTCATTACTAACTAACTAATTACTAACTCGTTTGGCTGAGTTAGCGGGAGTGAAGTCGTGGGTGGGAATCTGGCGTTGTGGACAGCGACGCCTACAGGTCAGGTCTGGGCGCCTGCTCAGCGAATGGCAGGAAGTGGTGAATCCAGCGTGACCTCACACGCGTTACACTTCACCAATGAGAGTCCTCGCTGCCAGGTGAAAAGAGAGCCGCTGGCTGTCTCCGCGAGTGTCGGAGGAAGTATGTGGTAGACTTCAGGGTTCCCTTGTACCGACCAGTAGAGGGAACATGCGCACAACAACCAGGTAGGGGAGGAGGGGAATTGGCATAACGACTAAATTGGGATGGGGAGAAAAGCATAGAAAAATCTGGCAAAAAAAAAATAAATAAAATAAAAGAAATAACTTAAGTACTAAAAAGTACTAAAAAGTTAAAGTAAAAACTTTTTTTCTGACTGTCTATTCTTCTGATAGCAGGTGTTTAATCAAAGATCCCCGCTTTCTAGTCTTGCACAAGGACCAATCAGCATGGGTATGGGCGGGTTAATTTTCCATTGATGGGGATTTGATTGGCTGTTTTTAAATAAAGTGCAGCCGCAGGATTAATAACGTTAACGTTAGTTCGGCCAGAGAAACAAATATACTAATTTAAATGTAAGGAGTAAAAAGTCGTTTTTTTTCCCTCTGAAATGTAAGTGAGTAAAAGTACAAGTATACAAACCTAATAATACTCGAGTAAAGTACAAATCCCCAAAAACAGTACTTAAGTATTGTAACAAAGTACAATTACTCAAGTACTTTACACCCCTGCCATTCACCACTATGCTAACTGCGCAGGGAACTAATGTGCGCTCAAGCGCTAAACCGCAACGTAATGACTCTTCCTTCTTCTAGTTTCATTGCCTGCATGCCAGTGTGCACAAAGAGCAACGTCAACAAGTATGATGTCACCGCTGGCAGTGTTCGCCTGGAGACAGATGTCTGTTAACCAGATCAAATCATCAGGCTCAGAGTGAAAAAGGAATAGAATATTTCAAAATGCTGGTATGGTACCGTTTCAAAAGTCTTTTGAGTACCATTTGTACTCTAGTACTGTTGTGTTGCACCGTACCAGTAGTCGTGGCTCAGGAGGTAGAGCAGTTGTCTGGTAATCTGGAGGTTCCCGGTTTGATTCCCGCTCCTCCCAGGCAGCGTGTCGAAGTGTCCTTGAGCAAGACACTTCACCCCTAACTGCTCCCGATGAGCAGGTTGGCGACCATGCAAGGTGCCGACCTGCACATTAGGGGTGAAGTGTCTTGCTCAAGGACACTTCGACATGCTGCTCCGGGAGGAGAGGGAATCGAACGGGAACCTCCGGATTACCAGATGACTGCTCTACCTCCTGAGCCACCGTCGCCCCTTAAATCAATAATGGGAAGCAGCCACTCTCCATAAAGAATAAATGGTATTCCTCAAGTCCTAAATAAACAGTTTCCTCGGTCCTCCTGCAGAGAGGGATCACAGTTAAACTGACCACAGATCAGCGTCCCTGAACCTGACAACTGGCAAACAACATCCTGTGTGCCCCCCCTCCTGTTCCCCCCACCTCCACTCATATAACCTCTCCAGTAAATGAGTAGGATGCCTAGAAAGCCTAAATCTGATTCTCAGTAGTGGTAAACGGGGGAATCAATTCTGACCTCATTTTTCTTATCGTTACTTGATGCAACAGTAACTGTGTACCAACAGCCTACGGAGTCTTGAATGCTTGAGTCGTAGTTGTTCCCGTGGCAACCACTGGACCAACTGAATACAAGCACAGAGGGAGACACTTGATTGGTTAGTGATGATGTTTTTTTCCCCCATCATTCTCAGAAGTCATGCTAAACCTACAACTCCGTCAGCGTGTTCTTATTGGTCCACGGCTGGAGAGGTGTGTGTGTGTGTGTGTGTGTGTGTGTGTGTGTGTGTGTGTGTGTGTGTGTGTGTGTGTGTGTGTGTGTGTGTGTGTGTGTGTGTGCGTGCGTGCGTGCGTGTGTGTGTGTGTTGCGTCAAACAACCATTCAGATTATGTTTTGTTATCATAACCAAGCAACCATATCAGTGGTCAAATTCCAGTACACTTGAACCCACCTAGATCCTTAGAGCAAACTGTGCAAGCTGTGTGTCCTGTGTGTGTGTGTGTGTGTGTGTGTGTGTGTGTGTGTGTGTGTGTGTGTGTGTGTGTGTGTGTGTGTGTGTGTGTGTGTGTGTGTGTGTGTGTGTGTGCGAATGTGATTGTGTATGTGTGTGTGTGTGTGTGTATGCTATGCACGTGTGTGCACACCGATATATATTAGTGTATCTTAGTGTATCGATATATATTAGTGTGTGTGTGTGTGTGTGTGTGTGTGTGTGTGTGTGTGTGTGTGTATGTGTATGCATGTGTGTGTATGTGTGTGTGTGTGAGTGTGTGTGAGTGTGTGTGTGTGTGTGTGTATGTGTATGTGTATGCATGTGTGTGTGTGAGAGTGTGTGTGTGTGTGTCTGTGTGTGTGTGTGTGTGTGTGTGTGTGCACGTATATGTATGTGTGTGTAGGTGTGTGTGTGTGTGTGTGTGTGTGTGTGTGTGTGTGTGTGTGTGTGTGTGTGTGTGTGTGTGAGCGAGCGGGATCCCATCCGTCAGTAGGCACGGCTGCAGCGAGCAGAAGAAGCAGAGTGCACATGTGACAGGTAGCCTCGTTAAAATGCTGCTGCCGCGCTAAGCACACAAATAATTTATCAGGGAAGGCGGGAGGAGACTGTGTGGAGAGAATATCGGATTCTCCTCCGATCACACTGCCTCCCTGCCCCCCCCACACCTTGTACAGGGTGTCTTATTCTATAGCTTCAGGCCCACATAGGTGATCCTGGCGCTCACACCTCCTCCTCCTTACGGATGCTGACTTTACCGGGGTGTAACGATGCGACCTCACAGCGATTAAATTAGATTACGATTCTTCAGGCAACGATTCAATGCATCATGAAATCTCTTCATTTGACCACGATTCGATTCGATTCGATACATTTTCTATCAGTTAATTCCCCAAAAAAATTTGAATACACAAATGTGGCTGGGGGAACTGATTCACTCAGCATGAATAAAATATGTCAATAAAAACAATAAAAAATAAAAATAAAAAAACATAAAGCTCGATGACATAAAAGTTTTAGATTTTTTTTGTTGTTGATTTTAATTATTATTATAATCGATTCTAACATTTTCAAATCGATGCAGTTGAATCGTCACATTAGGATCGATGCATTGATGCATCGTTACACCCCTATGCGATGTGGTCGATACCGCGTTGAATGCGATCCGATTTGATGCATTTAGGTGCCATTTGTGTAACATCCTAGAGGTTAGAAGGTTGGGTTCGTCTAAGAGCAAACCACGGCAAAGCTTTAGCTAAAGAAGGCTGTCAGCCTGTGTGTGTGTGTGTGTGTGTGTGTGTGTGTGTGTGTGTGTGTGTGTGTGTGTGTGTGTGTGTGCGTGCGTGCGTGCGTGCGTGTGTGTGTGTGTGTGTAAACTAAGCACATTAGTATTATCACAGGCTTATTTACTTTATGCACTTATCGCGCTTAATGAATATAAACACTTTATATGTATTAACCCTTTCACTACCACACTACATAAGGTTAACCCTTTCACTACCACACTACAGACATGTTTGTAGTGTGGTAGTGAACGGGTTAACCTTCTGTAGTGTGGTTGTGAAAGGGTTAACCCCATTGTCGTGTGGCAGTGAAAGGGTTAACCTTCTGTATTGTCGCAGTGGAAGGGTTAACCCCATTGTCGTGTGGCAGTGAAAGGGTTAACCTTCTGTATTGTCGCAGTGGAAGGGTTAACCATTTGGTAGTGTGGTAGTGAAAGGTTAACCTTCTGTAGTGTGGTAGTGAAAGGGTTAACTGTATGTAGTGTGGTAGTGAAAGGGTTAACCTTCTGTAGTGTGGTTGTGAAAGGGTTAACCCCATTGTCGTGTGGCAGTGAAAGGGTTAACATTCTGTATTGTCGCAGTGAATGTTGTGGTTTGTAACCGACCCCAATCGCACAACACAAGACAGGTATGATGGTTTGCCAAGAAACAGATATTTATTTAGAACAGGGAAAAAAGGGCACTGTCCCTTTAAGGGAGAAAACACAAAACACTGGAATATAATATGAGGGGAAGGTAAAGTGCCTTTAAGAGGCGGGCAGGAAAAGGGAACACTATGGGAAGGTAAGGGAACGCCTAAGGGAAGGTTAAGGGAACGCCTAGGGAACAGAGGAACTAGAGACTAAGAGAAGTCGGGACAAGGAGAGCTAGGGAACAGGAGAACTGGGGACTAGGAGAACTAGGGACAAGGAACTAGGTGGAACTAGAAGGGGAGAACTTGGGACCAGGAACTAGGTGGAACTAGAAGGGGAGAACTTGGGACCAGGAACTAGGTGGAACTAGAAGGGGAGAACTAAGGACAGAGGGGACTGAGGCCCGCGGAGGCGGGCTGGGGAACAGGGAGGAACTGGGGACTGGTGGGAAAACATCTGGGCCGCTCTGCAGAACAGAGGAGAGGGTTAATATTCAAAGGGAACAAACAGAGCAGATGCAGAACAGTCCAAATAACAAGGTAACAAAGTAAATACTATCTTCGTGTGAACAAACACACAGTGGGAGATGAAATGTCCAAAATAATATCCACGAGAGAACAAAACAGAGTGGGAGATGAAATGTCCAAACTAATAACTAAGTGAGAACTAAAGGAGGCAATACGCTGGGTGAGTGACATCACAATCAAAACTCACCCAGGCGTATGCGTAATGGTGCAGGAACAGCAGCGGGACGAGGGCAAGGGGCATTACGCTGAGTGAGTGACATCACAATCAAAACTCACCCAGGCGTATGCGTAAAGGTACAGGGACAGCAGCGGGAACGGGGGCAAGAGGCATTACGCTGAGTGAGTGACATCACAATCAAAACTCACCCAGGCGTATGCGTAAAGGTACAGGGACAGCAGCGGGAACGGGGGCAAGGGCACTACGCTGAGTGAGTGACATCACAATCAAAACTCACCCAGGCGTATGCGTAAAGGTACAGGGACAGCAGCGGGAACGGGGGCAAGGGCACTACGCTGAGTGAGTGACATCACAATCAAAACTCACCCAGGCGTATGCGTAAAGGTACAGGGACAGCAGCGGGAACGGGGGCAAGGGCACTACGCTGAGTGAGTGACATCACAATCAAAACTCACCCAGGCGTATGCGTAAAGGTACAGGGACAGCAGCGGGAACGGGGGCAAGGGCACTACGCTGGGTGAGTGACATCACAATCAAAACTCACCCAGGCGTATGCGTAATGGTACAGGGACAGCAGCGGGGCGAGGGCATCGCCACCGGGTGGCTGGGTGCCCGAGCCGAGGAACAGAGTGCTGGAACAGTGGCGGTGGCGAGGGTGTCGTCCACCGGGTAGCCGACTGTCGGAGCCGAGGAACAGAGTGCTGGAACAGTGGCGGTGGCGAGGGTGTCGTCCACCGGGTAGCCGCTGTCGGAGCCGAGGAACAGAGTGCGCGCCACACCTTGGTGTGCGCGTCGGAACAGTGGCGGTGGCGAGGGTGTCGTCCACCGGGTAGCCGCTGTCGGAGCCGAGGAACAGAGTGCGCGCCACACCTTGGTGTGCGCGTCGGAACAGTGGCGGTGGCGAGGGTGTCGTCCACCGGGTAGCCGCTGTCGGAGCCGAGGAACAGAGTGCGCGCCACACCTTGGTGTGCGCGTCAGTGCGCTGGTACGGAGGAGCGTGCCAAGCTCGAAGGTCTGGAAGATGCGCGTCAGTGGAACTAGAGACTAAGAGAAGTCGGGACAAGGAGAGCTAGGGAACAGGAGAACTGGGGACTAGGAGAACTAGGGACAAGGAACTAGGTGGAACTAGAAGGGGAGAACTTGGGACCAGGAACTAGGTGGAACTAGAAGGGGAGAACTTGGGACCAGGAACTAGGTGGAACTAGAAGGGGAGAACTAAGGACAGAGGGGACTGAGGCCCGCGGAGGCGGGCTGGGGAACAGGGAGGAACTGGGGACTGGTGGGAAAACATCTGGGCCGCTCTGCAGAACAGAGGAGAGGGTTAATATTCAAAGGGAACAAACAGAGCAGATGCAGAACAGTCCAAATAACAAGGTAACAAAGTAAATACTATCTTCGTGTGAACAAACACACAGTGGGAGATGAAATGTCCAAAATAATATCCACGAGAGAACAAAACAGAGTGGGAGATGAAATGTCCAAACTAATAACTAAGTGAGAACTAAAGGAGGCAATACGCTGGGTGAGTGACATCACAATCAAAACTCACCCAGGCGTATGCGTAATGGTGCAGGAACAGCAGCGGGACGAGGGCAAGGGGCATTACGCTGAGTGAGTGACATCACAATCAAAACTCACCCAGGCGTATGCGTAAAGGTACAGGGACAGCAGCGGGAACGGGGGCAAGAGGCATTACGCTGAGTGAGTGACATCACAATCAAAACTCACCCAGGCGTATGCGTAAAGGTACAGGGACAGCAGCGGGAACGGGGGCAAGGGCACTACGCTGAGTGAGTGACATCACAATCAAAACTCACCCAGGCGTATGCGTAAAGGTACAGGGGAACGGGGGCAAGGGCACTACGCTGAGTGAGTGACATCACAATCAAAACTCACCCAGGCGTATGCGTAAAGGTACAGGGACAGCAGCGGGAACGGGGGCAAGGGCACTACGCTGAGTGAGTGACATCACAATCAAAACTCACCCAGGCGTATGCGTAAAGGTACAGGGACAGCAGCGGGAACGGGGGCAAGGGCACTACGCTGGGTGAGTGACATCACAATCAAAACTCACCCAGGCGTATGCGTAATGGTACAGGGACAGCAGCGGGGCGAGGGCATCGCCACCGGGTGGCTGGGTGCCCGAGCCGAGGAACAGAGTGCTGGAACAGTGGCGGTGGCGAGGGTGTCGTCCACCGGGTAGCCGACTGTCGGAGCCGAGGAACAGAGTGCTGGAACAGTGGCGGTGGCGAGGGTGTCGTCCACCGGGTAGCCGCTGTCGGAGCCGAGGAACAGAGTGCGCGCCACACCTTGGTGTGCGCGTCGGAACAGTGGCGGTGGCGAGGGTGTCGTCCACCGGGTAGCCGCTGTCGGAGCCGAGGAACAGAGTGCGCGCCACACCTTGGTGTGCGCGTCGGAACAGTGGCGGTGGCGAGGGTGTCGTCCACCGGGTAGCCGCTGTCGGAGCCGAGGAACAGAGTGCGCGCCACACCTTGGTGTGCGCGTCAGTGCGCTGGTACGGAGGAGCGTGCCAAGCTCGAAGGTCTGGAAGATGCGCGTCAGTGCGCTGGTACGGAGGAGCGTGCCAAGCTCGAAGGTCTGGAAGATGCGCGTCAGTGCGCTGGTACGGAGGAGCGTGCCAAGCTCGAAGGTCTGGAAGATGCGCGTCTGTGCGCTGGTACGGAGGAGCGTGCCAAGCTCGAAGGTCTGAAGTGGAACACTGGAATACCTCCCGTAGAGGATTAGAGAGCGCAGTACAGTGTCTCCCTCCAGGCAAACGGCGGCAGGTGGCGAAGGCTTGAGCGCATCTGGCGCGCTGGTCTGGAGTGGAACACTGGAATACCTCCCGTAGAGGATTAGAGAGCGCAGTACAATGTCTCCCTCCAGGCAAACGGCGACAGGTGGCCAAAGCCCTTGAAGATGCGCGTTGCGCGCTGGTGACTGGAGAGCGTGCCAAGCCCGAGGGTCCGGGAGATGCGCGTTGGTCTAGATGTGCGTCAGGACGAACAG
>NC_140181.1:96491775-96599275 GCF_963971535.1 Notolepis coatsorum | reverse complement strand
ATACAGTACTAGTTTCTGTCTACCCTTCTACCACCCACCCACCTATAGGGAGGTGTAGTGGTTACTTCTACCAGCCGCCCACCTACAGGGAGGTGTAGTGGTTACTTCATTGTTGTTTCCAGGCCGGTCCACCTCGCTTGAAATCGCAATGTATTTCCCCATTGCCCATTTCTAAATCATCTCGTTTAAAACGAATAAAGCATGAACATTTGCATGGTGTACCTTTCTGTGTGTATTCATCCACAATCTATAGCTCAACATGAAAACATTCGCAATTAATCGTAAAATAATTACGTCAATTAAGCCGATAATCCATTTTCCCAATGATAAATCCCTAAACGGGTGGACCGCGCAGGCGGTCCAAAGTGACGTCAGACTACGCCTCCCTATAGTCCCACTAACTCACCCCACCCCCCTTCCTTACCTCGTCCCCCTCACCTGAAACCCACATCCCCCCCACCTCCTTCTCCTAAATACAACCCCTCCCCCCTCATAGAACCACCCCCCCCCCCCCCCCCCAACCCCGACCTAGGGCCAAGCCTACCCTCTCCTTCCCCCCCAATCCAATTGTCCCCCTCACCTGGACAAACCCATTGCCATGACCTATAAAGTGAAAAAAGTAGTAGAACATACACGCTCACCTCACTAGACTTGACACTGGGTGCTGTAACCTCTGATATCATACATAAAAAATGTAAGCCATTCTGAAGAAGGTGTGTTCACACCGAAACGTCATGATATGATTTCAGGCTGCCAATACATTTGAAAAACCTGGAGTGCGTGCCTGGACACGACCTATATAGACCATCGTTTCCCCCGTCTCAAGGAGCCCGTTCAGGGACCCCCCCCGGCCAGGGGTTTCCCCGGGTCTCTCCACGCCAATTCTCCTGGGTTCCATGTAAGCTAATAAACCTCATCAACTGAGTTCACTGATTGTCTACTACACTCATTGCTCGGGGTTCAATTCCCTCACAGTGTGTGTGTGTGTGTGTGTGTATGTGTGTGTGTGTGTGTGTGTGTGTGTGTTGCGTACTTCATTCATATTATGTTTTGTGAAGCAACCATATCAGTGGTCAAATTCCAGTACACTTGAACCCGCCTAGATCCTTAGAGCAAACTGTGCAAGCTGTGTGTCCTGTGTGTGTGTGTGTGTGTGTGTGTGTGTGTGTGTGTGTGCGTGCGTGCGTGTAGGAGTGGGCTACAGCTATGTAAGGTCTTCAGTCATTTGGAATGAGGCCCAGCGAGGCTCCTCCGCCTTCTAACCATTCAGCATAATGAGGACCATGTAGACTCAAACACAACATTGAATTCAAGCTCCTCTGATTGGTTAGAAGGGCGAGCCTAGTGGCGAAACTGGAGTATCTCTGCACCGCTGCAACGCTGGTCAATGAAACTCTCTCACTGTGAGTCACTGTGTCCACGTTACTGTAGGTGTTTTGGCAAATCCACAAGAACTGCAAACATGTACAGGAATTCACACACACACACGGACACACACACACACGATGGCACAGTGGGGAACAGGTGACACACCCCTCTCTCTCAATGTTGACAAGACTCAAGGGGCTGGTCGTGGCTTTACAGGAGAGGGGGAGAGAAGCAAGAGTTCCCACGCTTGCCTTGACATTTTTTTCCATACTACCTCCTGATTTTCCAGGTACCATATTAAGTGATGATCTATAGGCCCCTGAAGTTTTCCGCCCTCATCCGTGCCCCCCTCCCCTCACACACACAACCCCCTAGGACACCGGACTACTTACTTGATTTAAAAGATGTGCCAGTCAAGTCTACATTGTAAATGCTTAGAGATTTTTGATAAGTCTTATTGATAATATCATTGCATGAAATAATGCAACAAGCTGTAGATGAACAACAATTTATTGAACTGGAACACATGAGCACTGGGATTGATATATGTTCTCTCTTCCACTCCTCTCCTATCTCATCCTGTCCTCTTCTCTCCACACCTCCCCTCGTGTCCGCTCCTGTCTTCTCTTCCTACTCTTCTCAACTCTTCTCCACTGTTCTCCCTTTTCCTCTGTCATCCTCCTCTTCCATCTTCGCGGCCTCTTCTCTTCCTGGCTAACTGGCTCGTTATGAGAGCTAACGTTGGCTAGCTACTGTACCTGGCGCTGGCTAACTGGCTCGTTATGAGAGCTAACGTTGGCTAGCTACTGTACCTGGCGCTGGCTAACTGGCTCGTTATGAGAGCTAACGTTGGCTAGCTAGTTAGCAAGATTGCACTGCTTACTAACTAACGTTGATAAACCCAGGTTTACCACACAGTTAAAACACAGCTACTTACATTTGAGGATAAACTTGCATAAGAAGTTTCACTCAAGTTTCACTGTAGATGCCAAGGCTCCCTTGGCTCACCAAGTTGCCTGCATCAAATTCCAACATCCAATATACCATATAGGATGCCAAGAGCATGCTCTACAACATGGGATCATCCATTTCTATCTACAGTAAAAGCTGTTCAAATGTAAAGGGTTTTTATAAACTCATGTTAATTCTGTGCTCAATAGTTACATTTTATTACACATCATCCAATAAAATTTTCCAGGACAACTGTTTGTATTTCCATGTAATTGGTCACTTTTGCTCAGTTTCCATGCCTTTCCATACCTGGAAAATAAAAAAATGAATCCCATGTTTTCAATGTTTTCCAAGTACCATGGGAACCCTGAAGACCCCATCAACATCATGGGTCTGCTGTGCTGTGGGAAAGAGTTAGGATGCACCGATCCGACTTTTTCAGTCCCGATACCGATACCTGGGTTTGGGTATCGGCCAATACCGATCCGATACCCATTGTCCAATCCCCCCCCCCCCCAAAGTAAAAAAAAATTAATCCACGTTTCTTTTTTATATATATATTTTGTTTTTAAGAATTGCAAAGGATCACAAGTGTGTTTTTGATTTGTTGTAAACAAAGACAGAAAATAAACTTCATCCATTCAATTAATAAACTGTATGCCTCACTGTGTGGAAGAGACTGGGATCATTCTTTTGTGCAAGGCAACATCAGGCTTGACTTAAAACATTACTTTCCTAACTTAGTGAAACTAAATGTAACAAATTAACACATAGATATAAATGTACTGAATGGTTATTTCTTATTTTATTTATAATCTTCTTTTTTTTTTATCCGATATATATATATTTTTACCGATACCCGATCCAGCTATTTTACTGATATCGGCGGCCGATACCGATACCAATATCGGATCGGTGCATCCCTAGAAAGAGTTAGCAGCTCCAAGCTCCTCTGTGTTCACTGAGGACCTCACCACCACCAGGGAGTCCTCTTCTGGTCCACTGGTCAGGTGGGGAAGAAGCACATCCTCGTCCCCCTCACGCCGGGGCGGGCGCAGCGCATCTCAGAGGTGCAGGCAGGGGCCACAAGAGACTCTCTCTCATTCCGCATTAATGATGCATCAGAAAATAACATTACTTTCCTACTGACAATCTGATAAGCCCTTGATGGCATGCAGCTGATAATATGAGGCCTAGAGAGACGTGTGTAGGTTTACATACAGATACAGAATTGGCTTTTGGATACATTTCATGTTTGCATAGGCATTACTCCCCCTGGTTAGGAAAGTTGGCTCCAAAACCGGTGCACTCATATAGTCACACACGCAGCACAGGCTTTCACGGTAAGAGAAGAGAATTATTGGCACCAACTAACGCTTGCGCACTTACAAGCTAGTAGGCTTCATCACAGCAGATGTCTTCATTCATATTCACAGCTACAACGAACCAGAGAGATGTACAGCAAACGACCAGCTCACACATATCATCTCTAGCAGCCAAATATCAAACAGGCTTCATTACACAATCACTATCAAAGAGATGCACAAACAGTCAACAAGATAAACTCGCGCTACATCGGGCGGGCAATGACATATCAAATGGTAAATGGTGCATTTATATAATACTTGTATCTAAAGCGCTTTACAATTTGTTCCTCACATTTTACCCATTCACTCACACATTCACACACCGACAGCAAAAGCAACCATGCAAGGTGCCAACCTGCTCATCGGGAGCAGTTAGGGGTTAAGTGTCTTGCTCAAGGACACTTCGATACGCTGCCCGGGAGGAGCGGGAATCAAACCGGGAACCTCTGGATTACCAGACGACTGCTCTACCTCCTGAGCCCCTGTCGTCCCGAAAATGGACTGCATTTATATAGCGCTTTTATCCAAAGCGCTTTACAACTTATGCCTCACATTCACAGACCGACGACGGAGGCAACCATGCAAGGTGCCAACCTGCTCATCGGGAGCAGTTAGGGGTTAAGTGTCTTGCTCAAGGACACTTCCGGCACGCTGCCAGGAGGAGCCGGAATCGAACCGGGAACCTTCCAATTACCAGACGACTGCTCTACCGCTCTACTGTACCTCCTGAGCCACTGTCGCCCACCATATTAACTCACTCTGAATGTTACTGTCGAGTTTTCACTCAGCAGTTGCTTTAAGTTGAAGTCATTACAGCCTGGGTTTTACATTAGAAGCACTGCTCTCCAAAATGTGCATCCAGTTTTAGGTCATGATGAGATTCATGAGCACAATATTAAATGTCCAACTAGGGAAATGAGGAAATATCCCTCAGGGGTTGATTAGTGGGCAGCCCCTCCTGTCTCCTGTGTTCTCCAATATAGGAGAAACACTGGTATGACACATACATATTTAAGAATCAGAACTATTATTTTGTCTTAAACACATATATTTCCCCCTGGTTTTACCAGTTAAGAGAACATTTCTTCAAGCAAAGGTCCAGAACATCATAATGTCTGACTTGCGTTGTGATTCAGAGCCATATATATTGAAGTAGCAAAGTAGTTGTATCAACATCTGTATATCAACAACTGACAAATCAAATAAAGTACAATAATATTTCAACAATAATGTGTTGCCAGTTTTCACATTGAACTGGAGGGATTATAAATAATAAGCACTCTAATAATAAATAAATGTTCTTTTCTCATTTAAAGTAAAATAAGGGCTGCATTTACATAACGTGAGCTTTTGAGAAATGTGCAGCTTAACCCATTGCTCGCCAATGACTTGTTAACACGTCATTCTCCGCCATGCGTAATCTGCCAATGACGCCGTAAGGCGTCTTTGAGATCAATATTTCATATTTTCGTCATGGTATTCACATTTCACCCACGGAGTCTTGGCTGGTGCTGTAGGACTCCGCTCAACTCTGCAACGCTTCAATACCGCCACCTCGTGGCCGATCGACGAGTTGCCAAACCGGAAGTGGCCGGAAGTGCTTGGTCCGTCCCCTATTTTCGTCCGGCCACTCTGTGATTGTCCCAGGGCTCAATGCAGACACCGTGGATATGGATTAGGGCTGGGCGATATGACCAAAAACGTTATCGCGATAAAATTATAAAATTATTTTCATATAATTCGATATCGATAATTATCGTCGATATAATGTCCGTCAAGTTTAATTAACTTCTTATGCTGCTGCGAATGTCTCAAGTCGAGTTGATGTCGTCATCAGTCTGCGCACGTTAGCCGACAAGCGGAGTATCTCATGACAATAAATATGACACTAAAATACTCTCTTCCGCCACAATATATTGAAACGACATCCACTGTATATCCCACACTACCATAAACGTGGCCTCAGAATTCAAAACACACACATACTCGGCACGTAAATATATAAAACAGTGCAGTGCAAGCTAGTTATCCTAGCCAGCCTGTTGGTTCTAAGCGGTGTATTCCATGACAATGTGCTAAATATGACACTAAAATACTCTCTTCCGCCACAATATATTGAAACGGCGTCCACTGTATATCCCACACTACCATAAACGTGGCCTCAGAATTCAAAACACACACATACTCGGCACGTAAATATATAAAACAACGCTGTGCAAGCTAATTAGCCTAGCAAGCCTTGTTGTTGAGTGAGTCCTACCTCCTTCCGGGTCTCGGCCATCTCCTTCACTGATTGGTTGTTAGCTGTTGTGCGTAAGTACGTCATCACGTAACGCTGGTTGTTGTTAGTGAGTGTGGTGAGCCGAGGCTGAACGGAGCCAAGCTTGGAAAATCGATATATCGAAACTTTGCGACCACGTTTCATGTTTATTTCGAGGAAATAATTTATCGCGATAGTTATCGTTATCGTTTTATCGCCCAGCCCTAATATGGATCCATGCCATAACTCAATAATCAACATTATTTGGACGTGTATTAGTAATATACAACCCGGCAATGGATTGCATCGATCAACATCCCATAATAGCGATCTTTTTGCTTCACTCTCATCACCCAACGCTACGAGGAGACTGGGGTGAGTTTCAGCGTTTTTCTTTACCATTTTCGATACAAACTGCTCTGATCAATATATCACCCATACTACATGAATCATTTAACGTCGGTCATTGAATTATAAACGACCCCACCCCCCTCCGTTCATCCGCGCATGATGAGTCATAACGTTTAGGATCATGTACAGTTGAAATTTTTTATCTGGCGTCGATCGGTATCAAACTGCATTTGATGATCTAATATATGCATTTATGGCTATATCTCACATTCTATGAAATACTGCAGAAAACGATAAAAACATATTTATACTCTAGACCGTATTTTTGTATGAATGAAAAAGTAAAACGTTCCTACATCCTGAACGATAGATAATTGATGTTGAATGGGCCATAGTAATGTCAATTTAGCAATACAATTTAAAAAGTTATAGCCCTGCAAAGAAGGTGAACATCTCCATAGACAAATAGAGCTGGCAGAGGATGGTTTAGGATGGGTACAATGCCCGGCGGAGAATGGGTTTAAAATGCTTGATTTTAGAAAAGTATAATAAAAAGTGTAGCTGGAGTGAACAAGTCAGAAAATGTGCTGTGAATATTCATGAACCCTAGTGGAACAAACTTTTTTTTATGACCCCATGACCCCATGACCTCATGACCATTCCTCTAGCGCCACCATATGTATTTATAGCCTGGATCTGTTGAGACGGGCAATATGAGCAACTCTTGTTTCTGTCATCTACCCAGTAAAATGTTGCCTGTGAAAGTAACAGCAAAGTGAGGAGAGACTGTTAGACCTTGGTAGTGTGTCTGCAGTTTACTGTGTGCAGTCTATTGTGTGCAGTCTACTGTGTGTGCATTCTTATACTTACCAGTTGTTTTGCACTGTTCAGTAACCTGCACAATATCCATAGAAAAGCTAAAAATATTGTGGTACACATCGTGAATCGTGAGAATTGGATGACAATTTGGATGACACACAATTGTACGTCTCTGCTAAACGAAAATTATGCTACAGCTATTAACTACTTCTATAGCAATAAACTAATGGATGACCAACAACTTTTTTAAATTAAAAGAGACAAAACTGAAATCCTACTAGTCGGCCCTATAACCAAAAGATAACTTACTCCTTGGATTAGACCTGAAGTTACAAGTCTTGGTGTTTAAACTCAGATCTAAGTACAACCATTTATAAATCAAAAGGATGCTGAAAAACTGATCCATGCCTTTATGTCAAGCCGACTTGACTACTGTAATGCACTCCTTATCGCCCAACAACAACAACAACAACAACAACAACAACAACAACAACAACAGAAAGACTCCAACTCATTCAAAACTCTGCAACTAGGCTACTAACTAAGCTATTAACTATTAACTAACCAAGAGGAGAGAGCACATCAGTCCAGTGTTAGCTACTCTGCACTGGCTTCTGGTAACATTTAAAAGTTTACATCCATTCATTCTGCTAGCATTAACGATTGCATGAGCAGCTGGCTAACGTGAGGTAGCGTTAGCTATCAGACCCTGTTAGCTCAAGCTCCTCTTTCAATCTTAACAAGCATTAAACAAAATGGCCCAGTCATCTATTCACTTTTGTTTAATACACGAGGCGTTGTCTCTAATGTTATCTAGCTACTGATAGCTCCCGATATCATCAGTTTGGTGCTGGCTGGTTAACGTGAGCTAACGTTAGCTGCTAGCCACAATGCTATACTGTTATACTGGCATATTCCATTCACGTTAGCATGTAGCTAACAATGTAGCTAAGAACATCGCTGATCTTTTTTGAGACTAAACTATCCGCTCTTGGTGGTCACTTGTGTTGATGTTAGTTTTGTTTCATCAACAAATGAGAGGCAGAACACACAGTGAATGTATCCGTTTTGTTTATTGCACTTTTATTACACTTTGCTGAAAAATAAGTGCTGCATAGGCATTTAAAGATGGCGGCTTGTTGACATTTCTTTGCAGGAAGTGTATTGGCACATTCAAGTTCTGATTGGTTGAAAATTGCCTTCATGTTCGCCACCTACTGCCATCTACTGCTTTGGCATCACTGTGCTCAGGAGGCAAAACGAAGGTGCTCAGATTGCAAAACGAATGTCTAACTCTGCTGCCACTACGTTGCCACCTGGAAAAGCGAAACTCATCTGAAAAACGAAACGAAAACACCCTAGGTGTAACTCCAGCCTAAGGTAAGGAGTCTATGTTACCAGTTTTAGGATAATCAGAGCTGTATTCACTGAGATATCAGCATGTGCCGTGTGTGTGTATGTGTGTGTGTGTGTGTGTGTGTGATGTTGAGGAAATGAGAGAATAGATTTTTCAGCCTGCTTCTATAGCGTGCATAAGTACACATATACTATAGATAATCTAGCGTTTATTTGAAAACGATTCATAAATAGGCCGACAAATGACAAAGTGTCTAGTGTATTCGAGAATATTCCAATAAATGCCGTTTATGGGGGAATCTTAAAATGTTCCGAAAATTTTCGAGAGAACGATATGCTATAAAAAGGATATGAACCGATTAAAAAAACAATCCGTTTCGACAATGTTGACTGCAAACAAGTCATTGATAAGCGACGGGCAGATTATACACATAGCCATAATTTAAAACATAGATTATGCGTTTTTAACGCTAACATTGAAGTGGATGATGGCATTCAAGGGGGTAAAAAGGAAAACAATGCCGGCACTGATAGTGTTAAAAAGAATTCGAATGTTGATTTAGAATTCGAATGCCAACGTAACAAACGAAGGTTCGAAGGTTCGAACGTTTGGGCTCAGCCCTGTACCCAACCCTAATTGTATGCAGCTGTTAATAATATATCACACTACCTGCCATTGCCAATAGAAATACAGCTTAAAATAATAACTACACTAGTACTGGTGGATTCATTGTTTATACTTTTTTCCCATGCTGAAAAACAATAAGCTCCTGTAATTGTTAACTTTAAAGAGGTTCTTCTTGGGGAGCTCCAGTAGCTCACCGCATATCTCGGCGCTATTTCTGCGTCGGGGACAACCGTGCTCGTCACGGATCTGGGGGACACGAGTTCGATTCCCGGACCCACCGTCATTTCTCAGAATGTCTTCCCCTGCTCTACATCCCATTTCAACCTGTTTCTGTCGGTCATGCTTGACCAGAAAAGCGATAAACGCTAAAAAATAAAGTTTTAAAGAGGTTCTTCTTGCATGCTTGTTGCATGTGGAAAACACAATTTTACAGATATAAATCGAATAAGTAGAATAAATCAACTAATACCGTACTTTTCGGACTATAAGCCGCGGCTTTTTTCCCCATTTTTCGACCCTGCGGCTTATATAACGGTGCGGCTTATATGTGGACAAAACCCGAAAATCGAAATATTGCTTTTTTTACTGCATTGAAATGTTATTTATCTGTTCCCTTATTTACTTAATACAACTTGTAAATGAGTTAATGTTATTTGTCCGACAGTATTGTGTCCCAATGGGAGTCATTCTCTGTAGAGGTGGGAACTTAAAGCTCAATATAAGAACGGCCATGCACCACCACTCACAGAATCGAGAAAGAGCAATCAATCTGTCAATCCTTTCCGCGTCCGGGCCGGGTGAGGTTTCCCGTGTTGAGTCAAATTAAGCCGCAGGCTCCACTCCTTACATATGGTAATTAAACATTAAAACACATGCGGCTTATAGTCCAGTGCGGCTTATATATGTACACATCATTCAATTTAGCTGCTGCGGCTTATAGTCAGGTGCGGCTTATAGTGCGAAAAGTACGGTAGTTTGATAGACAAAGTCTCTGAAGTCTATGACTACAGAATGTCTTTAGTCGAGGGGAGCCCTTGTTTTGAATCACTTGATATAACGATTTTTTTTTTTTTTTTTTAAGATTTTATTTATAGCATTTTCAGCTTTTTTGGTCAACACAGGACCTTTTGGCCACGCAGGACCGACAGTGGCCACGCAGGACCGATAGAGGAGAGAGGGTGAAACGGCATATGGCCACCGGGTCAGAGAATCGAACCCGGGGAGACCGCTTCGCGTGAACACTTTAGGCAACCAACATGCGCTTCCGCGTTTCTCTGATTGGCTGAGCGCCTTCCGCGTTTCTCTGATTGGCCGAGCGTGGCTCCCCCTTAAGCTCCAGGAGAGAGGAGAGAGGCTGAAAACCCGCAGTTCTTGCCCGACTGATGGGAGCCGAATCCCGGATCCGATTTTTCTGATGAATACCCCCAAAACATGGAGGTCCCGAACGCATGGAAGTATTGATTGCGCCGTAACGAATCATTAAAAAAATATACCGTTAACTGGAATATGTTGTGCCTTTACACATATGTTGGATTATGTAATTGGTTTGTCATGACAAACTAATAAAAAAATCGCGATTTCCGTTCATTGTAAACAATGATGAATGTAGTCACTGTGTGTTGTTGTAGCCACCGGGTAAATCGCGATTTTTTATTAGTTTGTCATGACAAACCAATTACATAATCCTATGTGTAAAGGCACAACATATTCCAGGGCTGTACGCTAAGCTTTTTCACTAGGGGCACACTTGCCCCTAAATGAGAAATTTAGGGGCAAAGAATATTTTTTAGGGGCAAATTTTTAAATAACTATTTTACCATTATAGTAGGGCTGGGCGATATGGCCTCTAAATGATATTGCGATATTTTTTGGCCATATCACGATACACAATATATATCGCAATATTTTGACATTTCCTAAAGCACTTAAAAATGCTTGATTTAACCCTTTGATGCATACAGTCACGCCAATATGATGATTATAATAAGTCCCTGCAACATATGTTTGCATTATTAAACCATGAAGATGCTTTAAAAAATTATTTAATGAAAATGTACTAAGAGTAGTCTACTGACACACTAATAAAAAAAATTATTTACATCTAAGACTATTTATATAAAAACTCTTGGGTGCCCTTTTTTTGCACAGTACTGTGTTTTCTATCCACTTTAGCCAAACACACACACACACATATATATATATATATATATATATATATATATATATATATATATATATATATATATATATATATATATATATATATATATATATATATATACTACTGTGAGAAAATAATAATTACACACAAAGGGATAATGGCTTATAGCAGACTTAATGATTTTAGAATATTTCAGATAATGAAATTAAATGTTTATCATCAACTATCCAGTTAGTATTTATACTGTCTGTAACGTTTGGCTACTTTAAATCATTGAATGTAGAGAGAGAGCGAGAGAGAGAGAGGGGGCGAGAACGCACAAGAGAGCCAGCCCCCCCCCCCCCCCCGGGTTTTGTTCTAGGTTCGCGTTTTGATCGTCTAAGCTGCCGTAGGTGATGACGTCACACTCGAATGTAAACAGGAAGAGTCTAACACGGAGATGGAAAGTCACAGTGGATGATATACAGAAACGAATAACTAATAAATATGAAGTTATGTTTAAACTTCTGTTGTCAAGCGTTGTCACTTGTCAATATAACCCACCCCCTTTCCTCACTTTTCCACCGTCCCTGCTTCACTCGGGACCACCAGCTAACGTTAGCCTATAGCTCCGCCGTCCCTGCTTCACTCGGGACCACCAGCTAACGTTAGCCCATTGCTCGTGTCAATTAAATTGCATGTTATTAAATGTCCGCGCTGGTCTGTCTAATGAAATTACAACCGCAACATTATGTCGCCTGTACAGCCCTGGTTGTAGGCTAATGTTAGTGTAGTGAAATGCGAATGAAGGGGTGAAATCACTATTCGCAAGCTTGCGAGTAGATATAATTTTTCATTCGCACCGGCCAAATTAGGGGGCAATTTGCGACGATCTCGTCGCAGCGTACAGGCCTGTATTCCAGTTAACGGTATATTTTTTTAATGATTCGTTACGGCGCATGTTGGTTGCCTAAAGTGTTCACGCCTACTGGAGCGCCCCTGAGTGGCTTGTTTCGAATGCAAGAGGCATACAGGATATCACGGCCCTCTCTCTCATGAAAGTCTCTCTCATATTACGTTTTCACGCCTGAGTGTGGCGGCAACAACAGCTCATGTGGGGGGTTGCGAATATAGGAACTAGATGAAAGTTGACAAGCAAAAACGGGAAGTGAATCAGACTTCAGAATGCACGGCAGTGGATGAGGAAATGGATTTTGGAAAGCTTCTTTTTTTTGTTTTGGTTTTACTAATCTAACATTCTAACTAATCATTTTCGCCATCAGCGGATGATTGGCAGTTCTGGAGCGCCTGGAGTCCGGGGTGGTCATCTGACGTGCGGCACGTAAAAAGGCGCTCGCCTGACATATCGTCATGTAACAATGAAATTCTGGAGCCAGCGCTATCCCAACAAGAAAGGGGTAGAAGAAGCCAGGGAAGTCCTTTGTTTTGACTAGAGCCTCGGAATCAATGGAAATGGACGGCCTTTTTGGATAAGCATGCCGAATTAATGCCAGTACACACATTACAAAAACCCTCATTTTCCGTGGGATTGTTGGATAAACATTGGACCTGTACTAGATAAGACTTCAGGCTATGGAACCGTTATGTTTTCTAGCTCCTACCTCTCAGCTGGAACTCAAAAAAAGGCATCTAGCAAAACAAAACTTAACTTAACTGTCTGTAGTGTGGTAGTGGAAGGTTAGCCTTCTGTAGTGTGGTAGTGAAAGGTTAACCTTCTGTAGTGTGGTAGTGAAAGGTTAACCTTCTGTAGTGTGGTAGTGAAAGGGTTTAGCACTTCACCTTAGATTTCCTGAACTAATATAAAATCACACACCGACGGCAGATGAGTGCCAACCTGCTCATCGGGGGCAGTTAGGGGTTAATTGCCTTGCTCAAGAACACTTCAACACGCTGCCCGGGAGGAGCAGGAATCAAACTGGGAACCTTCCGACTACCAGGTGCGGCCGCACTACCTCCTGAGCCACTAAGTATCTGGACTGATCCCAGCTATATATGGACTGATCCAAATCAGTATGACGACAACAAGCATTATTATAGTGATGTAGTGTAATCAATAGGGCTGACCCCTATTAATCGATTAGTCGACTAATCGGTCGAAAGGAGCCGTAGTCGACTGGCCAACCTCTTAGTCGAATATATAAAAATAATAATAATAATAATATTTTTATTTTTTTATTTATTTTTTTATCATTTTTTCCAAAAGAAAAGAGGCCTAGAAGCGTGGCTAGCGCTAATGGCACGCATACCAGAGGCTAACTGCCTACGAAAACAGGCACAGAGTCACTGAAAGAGGATTTCACCCATCTAATGAACACACTAGACTAGACAAATCAAGATGTATCCATCAGTGGACCAATTGCATGCTTTTGCAGAGAACAAGAAGCCTTCAGTCGACTCCTTCAGACATTAAGCACCCCCCACAGCCCAAATGGAATGATAAAAAAATAAATTAAAAATAAAGGTTTTAAAATGTTATATATGTATATATTTTTTTAAGTCGACCAATAGTCGACTAACGGCACATTTTGGCCAATCCTAGTCGACCATCCAAATCCTTAGTCGGGGACAGCCCTAGTAATCATCAATAGAATGCCTTTGCAACAAGAAGGTTCAGGACAGCAGTGCCGGCAGCGTAAAGGCCAGGGGAACGAAGAGAGAGCAGGTGAAACGTGGGCCTAGATCAGCGGTTCTCAAACTACGTGTCGTGACCCAAAGTGGGGTCATGGGTAGGTGACAGCGCATTGGCAAGTTCTTTTTTTTTATGTTCTGGCAACATATTTTGGCTAAATATGCCTCGTTTTATAAATGTGTATTGATAACATAGTGCTGTAATAAAATGTTCTAATAAATATGCATGATCAAGTTCAACAACGTGTGCTTTTATTGTGATATTCCTTAATACCACGTTGAAATTACGCGATACATTAAGTGTGGGGTCGCCAAAAAGAAATCCTAAATAAAATGGGGTTGTGGTATAAAACAGTTTGAGAACCCCTGGCCTAGATATTTAACTGAGCCTGGAGGTCAGTAGCTCTGCCAGGACACGGGTCTCATGGGTGTCCTGTTCAAGTAACAATGCGAGTCAGTGCCAAGAGCACGGCGACGAGAGGACCGGCCCCAGACAACATATTAAATCACATCCTAATTACAGACCCCAGGTCAGTCCTTGTGCGTAACGATTGCAGATATCTGTCATTATCCTTAAAGGGAGAAAAGCCACCCTAAAATAGAATTTACATTGTGCTTCAATGATCTGTAACAGTCAAGTCGATATCTGTAAACAGAGAGGGAGCATGTCTATGTTCCCCGGGTCCTATGTTCCCCGGGTCCTATGTTCCCCGGGTTCTATGTTCCCCGCTTTGATTGATTGATAGATTGAAAATTTTAGACCACCAGCCCTGATTCCAAACTCTAACCTTAACCAGTTCGAACGAGGGCCTAAGCTTAACCGTTCGAAACAAGGCGGACATTAATAATTAATAAAATAATAAAAATTTATAAAATGTTGAATGTATTAATCAATCAAAGCGGGGAACCCGGGGAACATAGGACCCGGGGAACATAGGGATGATCCCAACAGGGACGACTGTCTCCCTATAAGAAGATGGAAATCAGAGCATCAAGACAAGGAATTTGTGATTTCTTTTTGGAGTTGGTCCTTTGGATTTTTGTTTGAGCTATTCCATCCAAATGGAATCATTTCAATGATAAGTAGGGCAATATATACAGCTCTGAATCAGGAAATGTACCCATTATCTCAGTAAAATTACCATGGCTACTGTCAGTGCCCTGGGGAGCCGTTCCACTGTCCACTGTCTACACAGAGAGGCTCCAGGATCAGACTCTTAAAATGACATTAGCACTATAATCTGGTCTCTCTGCTTTTCAGCTTAAAGGAAATTTGGGAAATCAGACGAGTCAGACGAGAAGATTGTTCAGATTGTTCAGTTTTAACTCTGTGTGTCCAGTAGCCCCAGAGAGAGAGGTCCAGGTGCATGCTAGCCTAGCTTAGCACAAGGAGGCAGTAGGGAGCAGCTAGTCTAGCTTAACGCAAGGACTGGAAGCAGTAGGGAGCAGCTAGTCTAGCTTAACGCAAGGAGGTAGTAGGGAGCAGCTAGCCTAGCTTAGTTTAGCACAAGGACTGGAAGCAGTAGTGAGCAGCTAGCCTATCTTAGCTTAGCACAAGGACTGGAAGCAGTAGGGAGCAGCTAGCCTAGCTTAGCACAAGGAGGTAGTAGGGAGCAGCTAGCCTATCTTAGCTTAGCACAAGGACTGGAAGCAGTAGGGAGCAGCTAGTCTAGCTTAGCACAAGGAGGTAGTAGGGAGCAGCTAGCCTATCTTAGCTTAGCACAAGGACTGGAAGCAGTAGGGAGCAGCTAGCCTAGCTTAGTTTAGCACAAGGACTGGAAGCAGTAGGGAGCAGCTAGCCTATCTTAGCTTAGCACAAGGACTGGAAGCAGTAGGGAGCAGCTAGCCTATCTTAGCTTAACACAAGGACTGGAAGCAGTAGGGAGCAGCCAGCCTAGCTTAGCTTAGCACAAGGACTGGAAGCAGTAGGGAGCAGCTAGTCTAGCTTAACACAAGGACTGGAAGCAGTAGGGAGCAGCTAGCCTAGCTTAGCACAAGGCCTGGAAGCAGTAGGGAGCAGCTAGCCTAGCTTAGCACAAGGCCTGGAAGCAGTAGGGAGCAGCTAGCCTAGCTCCTTCAAAAGTGAAGTAATAGGCCTACACTACAACTCCAAAACTGACGTACAGCAATGAAATTGGAAATGAAATTGATATCAATTTTCCCGTCTGACTCAATTGAAACTGAGCTGTGCAGTATTACAGAAATAACACGTGTGAATTCTATTTTAGGGTGGATTTTCCCCTGTAACCAGCAACACCAGCAGAACGCCAGAGAGGTTAATGAGTTATTGGAGAAAGAGGAAACACTTGAACACAAGCGCAGAGGCGTGATTGATGGCACTGTATTACAGTGTCACACGGCACACAGGAATATCATCGCCGGGCCGTGTGTCTCTCTCATGACGCTCATTCACATTAACAACGGCAAACAAAACAGAGCCTGTAATGTATTGCACTACACAGTATATAATCATCACGCAGTATATCTTCTTGCATGATGATGGTGGAGAACACAAAGTACACAACAAGTTCTCACCACGCTGCTTTCATTCTTTTTTATGTATCTATTTAGTTTTGTTTCTTTTCTACCATTTTATACACACGTTCTTTTGTGTTTGATCTGTAGATGGAAGCGGCTCTATTTGCATTTG
The DNA here is from genome assembly GCF_963971535.1 of Notolepis coatsorum. Lineage (NCBI taxonomy): Eukaryota > Metazoa > Chordata > Actinopteri > Aulopiformes > Paralepididae > Notolepis > Notolepis coatsorum. Next base: position 96,582,736 of record NC_140181.1, on the reverse strand, counting down.
GGTTTATCTTTCTTAACCCATTGTGAATCAGAATAGGTTCACAAAGCAGGATAAGCAAGTTAGCCATGTATTACTTTGAAAAAGATTCAGGAATGTGATTCATATCTAGGAATAATGGGTATAGAAATGTTACACTTTTATGGAATCGATCGAATTGCTTCAATGCTATCGAGTGTCGTAAAATGCTGTGGTGTGGAAATTTGGTCGATACCAAACTTCGATACCTGAGTGGTTAATCTCATATCAGTGTCAATGAGCCAATAAGCCTGTTTGTTCCAAGATATAACGTTTCTTCTGCTCAACCACAATCTGAAATCATCCTAAATGTAACAAAGCCTCTGATTGGCTCACACCGCACATGCAACGTACATACTGTAACTCAGCAAAGTGAGGTATCGAAAAAAGTATAGTTTTTGGTATCAGTATCAAGTCCCAGGTATCACTATATTGTTATATCAGTGTCATGGTTCCTGCCGGGCAGTGCTTCCTCCCTCTCTCTCTCTCTTTCCCCCTCTCCCGCTCTCATTATGTTCAGGTGTGGTCTCCAGCGTGGCAGCTGATCTGACATCTGTGGGCCAATTACGTCGGGGATATAATCCCGCCCCAGATGTCAAGAGGCTGCCAGATCGTAACTTCGTATTTACCAGTTAGTCGTATTATTATGCTCGTGTTCCAGACTTTGATACTCTAGTTTTCTGTACTCTGATGCCCTCTTGTTCTCTACCTGGACCCCTGTTCTTTGACCGTGTCTCACCCTGTTCTCTCGTCCTTTTCCCGCAGCCTGCCTGGCATGTCACTCTGAACTCTGGCTCTCAAACAAGGACCTGCTCTGACTCTAGCCTGCCTGGCGATTCTCTGTGCTCTACTCCGTCTTGACCCCTGCCTGGCTGACTATCCTGTACCCGCTCTGACCCCCGCCTGTCTGACTCTTTTGCCCCCGCGCACACCCCGGACTGTACGAGCGCCTTCCCCGTGTATCGACCTCTGCCCCTGGACACTGACCATTCTCCATTAAATATACCCATGTTGGGTTTTTACAAGATCTGTCTCTGTCTGCATATTAAGTTCAGTACTATACCGTGACAATCAGAGATTATTCTTGAAAGGCTATCTGGCTAACTGCATAATCCTGCTATGTGATATGCCTCTGTTCTACTCCAGTGTAAACAAACATCAAATACATGTCAAAACCCCTATTTACCCAAAGAGCTCAGTGAGCCAACCAGAGAATGAAAGTGTACACACCTCCATTCTTATCCCTCAGTGTTGGTGTTGGTCCTACCCATTTGTAAACATTTGGATCGCGGATTGGTGTTACGGTGGGTAGGTGACGTGTTGAACCCAAGTGCAGGACAGAACGGGTAGACAGGAGGCAGATGTTGATTCTCAAACCAAAAGGCTGTTCATTTATTGAACTGAGACAATAAGGCGTTCACGCCGACAATGACGCATAAAGAAAAAGAAAGACTAATCTCGTCTCTGAAAAACAGGGAAAATAAAACGGAAACAATACTGTCTCCAAAACGAAATATCGAAATAATATATATTATCACGAAAAATACTATAACTGAGCTAAACGTCATAACAGGGAAAGCAAGGGGGAGAAAACACTGTCTCCAAAACGAGGCACAAAACCAAAGACGTCAGATGACGGTGCTACATATAAGCACATAAGCAAGACACGGTAATAATAACAACGGCAACTTATCCTCCAAGACGGGAGCGATAAGCGTATCTTCAGGCTAGTAATGCAAAACACGGTAATGTTCAGTGAACGACTGACAATCTGAATAGGAAACAAGGAGGACAATTTAGGGCTGCAACTAACGATTATTTTGGTAGTCGACTAATCTGTTGATAATTTTTTCGATTAGTCGACTAATCTAACGATTATTTCTGTCACACCCTCCATCTCTGCTTCCTGTGGGCGCGGCTCCTTTTCCGGGCTCTTAGCAGACTTCTTAGCTTAACATAACAGACCGACAGTAAGTTTGGGGGAACTAACGGGATAACTGGGGTTGCAACAAAAGTGCACCTAGGGCTAAAAACACAATGAAATAAATAATAATAATAATAATAATAATAATAATAATAATAATAATAATAATAATAATAATAATAATAATAATAATAATAATAATAATAATAATAATAATAATAATAATAATAATTAATATATCCTTCTTAGCAGACTTCTTAGCTTAACATCCCAGGGAACTAATGGGATAACTGGGGATGTTGTTTGCTCCTGACAAGTCTCAAAGTCTGGGGTGATGGTAGACAAAGTAGGGCTGTTCTGGCTCTGCTAGTTTATTTTCGATCTTTTGGCGCTTTTTTGGTGGACAAACCACCGCACATGTGCACTGTGACTTGTGACTGGAGTCTAGTTCTGCTAGCACACATAGCCTACTGTGTACAGACGGTTTCAAAATGTATTTTAAATTAGAAAGCAAACAAAATAAATGGACAAGAGAAAAAGAAATCTGAATTTGGTCAGTATTGTCATTTGGACAAGCAAAGCCATTACTTTAAGTTGCAGGCAAGAAAGACAAGTCTGTCCACTGTCTCTGGTTTTAAAACTGCCCTGTTGCAGGTCACAAAAAAGTTATAAAAAAAAAAAAAAAAAAAAAAAAAAAAAAACGTTTTTTTTTTATTCCGATATTCGATATCGATTATTAAAATATATCGCGATATTTATCGTTATCGTTATATCGCCCAGCCCTAAGACAAAGCAACTCTGAGGTCATGCTCAATGTCCAATCTGTTCCTCTGCTTTGTCTTCAGCTGGACGGTGGACCAGAGCTGAGAAGCCACTTTCACAAAGATAGGTAGTGCAAAATTATTATTATTATTTTTTTAATTTAAATTATAATATATATTTTTTTAAATACTAATTTATTTATATTTTTTTGACACATCAACGCAACAATTCTGCGTCGACAAGTTTTTATGATCGACGTCGTCGATTATGTCGACTAATCGTTGCAGCCCTAGAGGACATATAAAGCAGAGTAAACTATACACACCAGGTACCAATCAGGGCAGAAAGACAGGTAATTACCACTGGGCAACGCCAGGGCTTTTGCTCCCAGGTGAGAGCAAAACCCCAAACGTTACAGATTGGGGCCTTTAAAGAACAACTTGAAGCATTTCCCTCGCTAATGGACTAAGAATAAGAACGAAGTCACTTGTGATTAAGTGGTTTATTTACTCATCTGTGTTCTTCTTCTAATGGTAAACAACACCCTACACTGTGAACTGAAAGTGCAATAATGTGAATGTTACTCACTCGTGTTACTCACTATATATCTTCTACCACGTGACAATAAATCCTCTTGAATATTGAATCTCTTGAATCATAACTTGTGAATATTAACAGAGATGTATATACGGTTCTCATTTTAATAACAGCAGGGATACTAGCACCGGAGCTTCTGTATTGAATTTTGCAAAAAAATAAATAAGAAATTACCACTGTACTTCCCTCTCCCGGCGAGAAGTAATCAAACCCTCTTTCCTACAATTAAGGGTAGAGACATTTATAGTTACTGCTGGTGATTGAGCATTAGGTAGAGACAACATTCCTTCACGTCCCCCTATTGTCTTCACATCTCCGTCTCGGCATTGTATCTTTCCACAAGTCATCTCGATGCAGAGATCAACAGTTGTTATACAACGCTTATGATGGTACAGAATGCAACCCTGTCCCCATACTGCCCCCCCCCCTTTTCTCTCTCTCTCCTAAACCCACCCTTAGAGAAAAGTACAAAGCGTCCCTTGTGTGGGAGCACAGAGACCTGAGTGATACTGCTTTATATCATCATGGTGTGTTCTCCCCCTGTCACACACAAGACACACAAAGACACACACACACGGATGGACAGCCGTCCAGCCGGCCAAGGCGGCTTGTTCAGCCCACTGACCTTCAGCTGGGCCTCTAGGTCCTTGGCATGACGCACAAACAACACGCTGTACAGCAGACCCCACACAGCCCCGACGTGGACACTGTGCCTCTCTGCACACGCTAAAGAAACACAGATGCAACATAGTGGCAAAGCACAATAGATGAATAGAATTAGGGGGCGGGCGGTGCGGCCTAAGATTTATATCACGGTATGTTTAGACATTTAGACGCCGGTGACAGTATATATCACGGTATACTTGTGTTTCTTGTTGTCACGTACGTGGGTTGTTCATTATCATTATTGCCATATATTTTAACACCATGTAACATCAGGGTAATATATTATTTGTGTTGTCTGTTATGTGTGGTGTTGTGTCATCTCCTAATTGCCTGTTTCTATTCACAGATGCCACTCATCTCCCTGATTGGATTGGTTGCATCTGATTGGTGCACCTTCGAACCGGCAGTGGAGATGGGTGGTTAATAGAGTGGAGATGACACACATCAGGGCGCCTCACTCTGTCAGTTGCCACTGATCAGAGTTTCGTGAGGTTGCCATTGCTTGCCACTGTGGTGGAATTGATACTGTGCTTGTCTACTGCTTCGTGTGGATTAAAGTACTAGTACATGTATGTAGATATTGTTGGCCTCTGCGCTACTCCTCCATGGGAGTAAGTATTCTCTTGTTGGCTGTAGGCCTAGTTCCACTGAGAGTGGAACTGTACCTTTGGTACTTTTGATTTAGTTCTCCTATACCTCGCTTTGTCTGTTCTCCAATTACCTTTTTCCCTATTTGTTTATATGTTTGTGGGTTGTTTTTTCCCTTTGTTGCCTATAAATATCAGTGGAGGTTTAAAGCCCTACCCTGTACAATAAATATAATTTACTATTTGGATCAACGTCTTGTGTTCACTTTATTACCTGCTCGGGACCTTGCTTAAAGCACTACTGGACGGGCTGGTTTTCACATACAGCCCGCTCCAGCTTATATTATATATTGTCTTGTGACATTGCTATGTGACACTTGTGATAATAATAAAGACATTCTGGGATGGTAACAATTTATTTTGCGTGTGTGACACACACACACACACACACAAGGGAGAGAGGGGGAATGGCTTATATTAAAGCGGACTTAATGATTTTATAATATTTCAGCTAATATTTTATATTTATTATCGTCAACAATCCAGTTCGTTTTTATAGAGTAACGTGTGGCTATTTAAAATCATTGAACGTACAGAGAGAGAAAGAGAGAGACAGAGGGAGAGAGAGAGAAAGAGAGACAGGTGGAGAGAGAGAGAGACAGAGGGAGAGAGAAAGAGAGACAGAGGGGGAGAGAGAGAAAGAGAGACAGATGGAGAGAGAGAAAGAGAGAGACAGAGGGAGAGAGAGAAAGAGAGACAGATGGAGAGAGAGACAGAGGGAGAGAGAAATTGATAGACAGAGAGACAGAGGGAGAGAGAGACAGAGGGAGAGAGAGAGACAGAGGGAGAAAGAGAGAGAAATATAGACATAAAGAGAGAGACAGAGGGAGAAAGAGAGAGAGAGAGACATAAAGAGAGAGATAGAGGGAGAAAGAGAGAGAGAGAGATAGAGAGAGAGGGGGGGGGCAGGAGAGACAGAGGGAGAGAGAACGAGAGAGAGGGGGGGAGAGACAGAGGGAGAGAGTGAACGAGAGAGACAGATGGAGAGAGAGACAGGGGGAGAGAGACAGAGGGAGAAAAAGAGAGACAGAGAGAGACAGAGGGAGAGAGAGAAAGAGAGAGACAGAGGAAGAGAGAGACAGAAAGAGACAGAGAGAGACAGAGGGAGAGACAGAGGGAGAGACAGCGGGAGAGACAGCGGGAGAGAGAGAGAGAGAGAGAGAGAGAGAGAGAGAGAGAGAGAGAGAGAGAGAGAGAGAGATGGAGAGAGAGACAGAGGGAGACAGAGGGAGACAGATGGAGAGAGAGAAAGAGAGACAGAGGGAGGGAGAAACAGAGAGAGACAGAGAGACAGACAGAGGGAGAGAGAAAGAGCGAGACAGACGGAGAGAGAGAAAGAGAGAGACAGAGGGAGAGACAGAGGGAGAGAGAAAAAGAGAGAGACAGAGGGAGACAGAGAAAGAGAGAGAGAGAGAGAAAGAGGGAGACAGAGAAAGAGAGAGAGAGAGAGAGAGAGAGAGAGAGAGAGAGAGAGAGAGAGAGAGAGAGAGACAGGCTCAGCAGCCCCTCCCATTCCTCACTGTAAATGTGAAAAAGTATTTTTACATTCAAAGAGCCTAAAAGTAGCCTTTTACCGGTACATCCGGTACAGTCAGATCACTACCTTGGCACGGATTCCTACCATTATAAAGCCCACCCCTACATACAGTTACGGTACACAAAAACCATGGTACCTCGGTTTTGAAGTCATGGTTCACGGTTCATTTCGGTACAGTGGGGGAAGGTTTGCAGAACGTGGCTTTCCATGTTCCACTCGGGGGTGACGACGTAGTGTGCAGTTAAGTAGGGCTGTCAACAAATATTCTATATTAAAATTAATAATCGATTTGGAGTTTTTAATTAAGTTCTGCACGCACAAACACATTAAAGTAGTTAAAGTAACGTTGCATTCGGACGTTCATGCATTCAGTACGAACCGAAGGTCCCGTACTGAAACGGTTCGGTTCGGTACGAATATGTGTACCGTTACACCCCTACTAAGCTCTGTGGTGTTGTTACCTGTTGATATGTCTTATATCATAATATACCAACCATTAAAGGCCAACTTGCAGGTTAAACCCTACTCTTCAATTATGGGTAGTTTACATCATTGGTATCTAATTTCATTATTTATTTTTTTCCATTTGACGCCGGAAATGCCACTCAGAAAGGGTTAAAAAGGTCCACGCACGAATAACATGCACGAGCAAATCAAAAAGCTTATCAGACGCTAGCACGGCTGTGACGTCACTCCAGGTAACTTTCCCTACTTCTGATCCACAATGGAGTTTGACGAGTGCAGAAAGCTATTTCCTTGATCCAAATGGACGCCTTACAAGACGCAAATGGGTTTAATCGTCTGAGACTTTGATGGACCAGCTACAACTGGTTGAAACAAGGTAGTTATAAGTTTTTTTTTTTTTTTAAACTTTGACCAGTCAGCTGGTTCTTTTAGCGTTTATCGCTTTTTCATCGCATTCATACTTGGTCAAGTTCGACCGACAGAAGCAGGCTGAAAGGGTTCAGATGGGGGGGGAAGACACTCTGGGAAAGGCACGGCTGCCGTCCGGGATTCGAACGCGCTCAGCCCCAGATCCGTGACGAGCACGGTTGTCCACGGCGCTGAAATAGCACTCGCGGTACGTGGTGAGCTACTGGAGCTCCCCAGTTATAAGGTTTTTAATGTCGTAAAAAAAGAACTACATGTACCACTAGGCAGCCTGTTGTTCAGTACAGCAGCGCTACTGGTCTGTGGGCTGTCGCCTTATCCCCGGGTCATAGTATCAAGCTGGCTATATGGCTCTGGCTAACGTTACCCCGCTAACGTTAGCATTATGTCTACTGTCGTGCATGTAAAAGGGGTTAGGGAACGAGTAAAATGTGCAGGTCCTCTTCTCAGACCTGTGGGGCAAAGCACTGCACACGCATCATGCCGGCTAGCAAGCTACACGTTGCGGCATGTTGATACGATAGTAGCCCCCTCGGATAGCACTCGGTGCATCACAGTCACAAAAGGGGCTACCACGATAGCTATTAGCTAACTAACGTTAACGTTACAAGCTCAAACACCTTATAACTACTACTATTGTCGTGTCCATAAGTTCCCTGGCAGAATACTTGTGAGGACAAAGGTATACAAAGAGGAGAGAACCATTTTAAATCGGGCCATGTTAGGAGTTTCGAGAATGCTGGCTACCAAGCTAGCTAACTTAGCCACTAACGTTATAAACTATACACAATATGTACAACGACACAATGATTTACATTGATTTACAAAACTGGGTCAATTTCAATTTTGGGTCAATACTGGGTCAATTTTTCCCCCTCTTCATGAAAGTCAGCGTTGGCCTAGTCACATTGTTTATTGAACAAAAATACAACCTGCAAGTTGGCCTTTAAGTCACTCAAGAAGCCAGGCCCCAATGGAGCATAATTCAAATGACCCCAGGAGTGTAGGGCTGTAACAATCTGTTGAGATCATGAGCATTATGGGTACAACTCCTATCAACATATATTGTTAAGCCTCCCTATACATGTGATGATGTTTAGCTGCGACCTATACATGTGATGATGTTTAGCTGCGACCTATACATGTGATGATGTTTAGCTGCGACCAGTCGGTCGGTTGGTCGGTTGGTTGGTTCATCCACAGAAATGTCCCAAGCTGCCACAAGTTTCACCCTAGAAGGCTCAAATTTGGCATGGAGGTCAAGTGTAATTGTGTGTGTGTGTGTGTGTGTGTGTGTGTGTGTGTGTGCGTGCGTGCGCAGGGGGCGAAATTAAAGCCCGCCGCCCGCCAGGGGCGCTCAGTTTTTACCTTTGGCGCTTGCCACTGAGAGCCCTGCCCGCCGTGTGGCGTGTGGACGTGTAGTTCATAACGATACTCTTATTTTGAAAATCTGTGCGGGTCTCATTTCCGGCCCAAGCGCAGCTAGAGTCATAATATCGATGGCTCCGGCAGTTAGCAGCATTCGGTTCGTATGATATTCTTATTTTGAAAAAAAACGTGGCAACGAGTCATATCCGCCCAGCCGGATCAACACAGAGCGGCCCGCAGCTCTAGTGCCACTGCTAACGTTAAGCTATCAGAATGGTAGCAGCTCGCCGGCAGCATCTAGTGCTAACGTTAAGCTCTCAGAATGGTAGCAGCTCGCCCGCAGCTCTAGTGCTAACGTTAAGCTCTCAGAATGGTAGCAGTCTGCTCTAGTCTAGATCGGACCTCCATGAGCTGCATAATACCTCCGTTCCCTCGTTAGCTAGCTCGCGTTAGCTAGCTCACTTAGATCGATCTGTCCCAGTAAACTAAATTGTCTTAACGTTATCTACCGGGCTAGCAGTAGCTACAGATAGCTCCTGATATCAATGTCTTATAACATTGATTGAATGCGTATTCTAGCTGAGGGCATGTTGAATGTGATTTGACAAAATAACCGTAACGTTAAAAAATAGGGTCCAGCTGCATCGTCGGAGAATCCTTGCATGCTGAATGTAGGGTCTAGCTGAATATAGGGTCTAGCTGCAGGGCCGGAGATCTGCTTTGCAGATAGCAAGCATTTTGACTTATTGCGTGGTGGACTGGTGGCGATGTCTCGCAGATAATACAACTACAAGTATGATTATATAATATATATTTTATTTAAACATTTTTTTATATAAAATATATATATATATTTTTTTAATCAAAAAAAATTTGGCAGGTAAGAAATATGCTTGGCGGGTAGACTCTTCCCATCTACCCGCCACTGGCCGGTGAGTCAAAAAGTTAATTTCGCTCCCTGTGCGTGCGTGTGCGCACAAAGCTCCAAACATTCGTTCTACAAAAACAAATTAAAGAAATCGGGCAAAACGCGAGGTCAAACGTTCTGTCGTAATGTAATCTCAATGGAAGCTCTGCTCACTGCTTCTGCTTTTAACTCACTATTTAGCTCTGAAATGTACGATATAAGCTAATGTAAAGCTATTAGGGGTGTAACGGTACACAAAAACCACGGTACGGTACGTACCTCGGTTTTGAAGTCACGGTTCGGTACGGGTTTTCGGTACAGTGGGGGAAAGTTTGGCTTTCCATGTTCCACTCAGGGGTGATGTAGTGTGCAGTAACTAATTGTACTTGTAGGGCTGTCAACAAATATTCTATATTGAAATTAATAATCGACTTGTAATTATTTATTTTTTTATTATAATAATTATATTAGATTGTGAAAAAAACAGCCCCCGGTGGGCGGTTGTTAGTGGTTAACATACCGTTGTATTCGTTCGGTACACACAGCCGTTCGGTACGGTACGGTACACACTGAAACGGTTCGGTTCGGTACAGATACGTGTACCTTTACACCCCTAAAAGCTATTGAATAATTTTACTAAGTACCTTAGGAGCTCCACAGAGCAAGTGTTTATGATTATTATGCTAATTTAACCATGTTGATGGGAGTCAGATGACGTGTGCAACGTTAGTCCACTCTGCGACCCAAGATTTTGAAAGTTAAGAGTTTAAGGGCTTAGAACATGCTGATGGATTAAGCGTGTGATGGCCATTCCCAGGCTCAATTATGTCCCATAAGTTGTTGCAGCAATTATTGGATTGATACCATTTGTTACACAGATCTGGTGCAAAATTTAAAAAAATTTGACCACTCAAGAATTGATAAAAGTCATAATCCTTGGTCTAAAATCTAAATCCCTCCACAATACCACATTGAGACACCAAGACCTTGAGGAACGCTACAGAAAATTCATACCTGTGATTTGGTATCAACAACCTTTGACATTTTGAGATTTCTTTTTTTTTTATACATTTTTTCACCCCCCTTTTTCCGTATTTTTCTCCCATCCCAATTTAGTCGTTATGCCAATTCCCTTCCTGGTCGTTGCGCGCATTTCCCCCCCACTTGCCGGCCTAGGGAGGGTTGAAGACTATCACATGTCTCCTCCGATACATGTGGAGTCAGCCAACCGCTTCTTTTCACCTGACAGCGAGGACTCTCACTGGGGGAGTGTAACGCGTCGGAGGATCACACTACCTCCCTGAGATCCCTTCCCTGCTGAGCAGGCGCCCCAACCGACCAGTAGGAGTTGCTGTTTACAACGACCAGGATACACCGGCTTCCCACCCGCTAACACTGCCAATTGTGTTAGTAGAGACGACTGACCAAGCCGGAGGTACCGCTGACAGCTGGATTCGATCCCAGTGTCTCTGCGGTGGTAGGCGAGCGATTAGTCCGCTGCACTACCCAGCCGCACCTGCATTTTGAGATTTCTGTAAGAATTGCATTTTTCAGCAATTGGATGGCGAGCACTTCTGTTCTGGAAGTTGCTCAGAAATCCCCCCTCATGGTCAAGTCATGGACAACTTTGACTGCAGTTATGACTTAACCCTTTCATTACCACACTTAGGTTAACCTTTCACTACCACACTACAGAAGGTTAACCTTTCACTACCACACTACAGAAGGTTAACCTTTCACTACCACACTACAGACGGTTAACCATGGTAGTGTGGTAGTGAAAGGGTTAACCTTCTGTAGTGTGGTTGTGAAAGGGTTAACCATTTATCGTGTAGCAGTGAAAGGGTTTACCTTCTGTATTGTCGCAGTGAAAGGGTTAACCATTTGGTAGTGTGGTAGTGAAAGGGTTAATCGGCTACGTCTTTAATTGTCTGCTTGCATAGTGTAGACATTTCTTCCGTATCAAAAGTCTACGAACGCTACGCAAAGTAGGCGACATGTTGTTTGTACAATTTGGAAATGTACAAACACAAACCATTGTTTTAATCTGTGATAACGCTATGGTGGCGTTAGAATTCCAACGCAACTAACATTTATTTCCCTGGCTCGCTCGCTCTCACTCACTCACTCACTCACTCACTCACTCACTCACTCACTCACTCACTCACTCACTCACTCACTCACTCACTCACTCACTCACTCACTCACTCACTCACTCACTCACTCACTCACTCACTCACTCACTCACTCACTCACTCACTCACTCACTCACTCACTCACTCACTCACTCACTCACTCACTCACTCACTCACTCACTCACTCACTCACTCACTCACTCACTCACTCACTCACTCACTCACTCACTCACTCACTCACTCACTCACTCACTCACTCACTCACTCACTCACTCACTCACTCACTCACTCACTCACTCACTCACTCACTCACTCACTCACTCACTCACTCACTCACTCACTCACTCACTCACTCACTCACTCACTCACTCACTCACTCACTCACTCACTCACTCACTCACTCACTCACTCACTCACTCACTCACTCACTCACTCACTCACTCACTCACACACACACACACACACACACACACACACACACACACACACACACACACACACACACACACACACACACACACACACACACACACACACACACACACACACACACACACACACACACACACACACACACACACACACACACACACACACACACACACACACACACACACACACACACACACACACACACACACACACACACACACACACACACACACACACACACACACACACACACACACACACACACACACACACACACACACACACACACACACACACACACACACACACACACACACACACACACACACACACAACACACACACACACACACACACACACACACACACACACACACACATCGCATCGCAAGGTAAACACACGCCTCAACCAGGAGACTTCTGTTTGAGTGAGCGTTCTGTTTCAGTGTCGAGACGAGCACTTTCAGTACGTTACTTGGTAACCAAATAAAAATAAAAGGGAATTATTTTCACAGGACATTATGACCGGAGAGATTTAAATATGTGGGACTTCAACACACAGGTAGAGTGGCTCATACTGAACAAACAGGACACTTACTTAGCCAAATGATCTACAGCATAGGTGTCAAACTCACGGCCCGCGGGCCAAATCCGGCCCGCCACGTCATTTGATGTGGCCCCCCAAGAGCTCAGGTAAAAAAAAAAAAATCTTTTTTTTTTTTTACATATATTGGGTTAAAAAATAGCAGTGTTAAAATAATTGTGGGTTAATGCGTTAATAAAGCTTTAACTTTGACAGCCTTAGTTATTACACATTCTTACACATACATGTATGTTGAACATCTGAGGTAACAAAGGAAAAAAGCCAAAAGCACTTACTCCTCAGACATTCTTTGACAATTTTACAGCCCAAAATACAAAAAAGATCCAGGCGGAATAGGTAACAAAGGGTTGAAGAAATATTGTCTGAACTGTCAGATGCAAACTGGCTGTGTGACATAACCGAGCATCTCGCTCAATTGAATAAGAATCTGTAGGGACGCAAACAAGTCCCACCCAAAACTTGACCAATATAGTTGTGAACTGAGACAACCCTTATTTTGTTATTTTTGAGTACAGTTACAGCTGTGTGTTCATGCAGACACATAATAGCAATTTCATTACGAATTGAAAATGGGGGACCCTGATGTAAACAAGTCGAAAGTCTTTCTCTGGTCTGCATCCCCTTAACAATTGTGTGTATTGAGCTGTACTGTACTGTACCCATTCTGCAATCTGTTAATTAAAGTTAATTAAACTATCTTCCATTAGTTGGATGTATGGCCTCTGCAAGGTTGTGTGCAGCCATTTGTTTTTGTAACATCTGCTACATCTGTCCCACGTGTTCTTTGCAGCTCACAGTTGTTAGTTCTGCCCCTCTTGACTGTGACAAAAAGGTTTTGAACAAACTTAATGTCATAGCTTGTATTTGATGATATTCTTCTTTGTTATTTACTTGAATGGTTTGATCATTGATTGGTGGAGTAATATGGGGTTCTGATAAACTAAAATTATTTGTTAAAATAACATAAGCTAACATATATTTTTACATTTATGCAAATGAATATGCAATATGTATAACTTGAATAAGTAATAAATACAGAAACACCATGTTTAACAATATGTAAATGTGTAGCTACATTTATTTTACATTACATTAACATTTATACGGTCTTTGGCCTTTTGAGGGCAACCATAATGCTGATGTGGCCCTCTGTGAAAATGAGTTTGACACCCCTGATCTACACACAGTAATAATAATAATAGTAATAGTAGTAGTAATAATAATAATAATAATAATAATAATAATAATAATAATAATAATAATAATAATAATAATAATAATAATAATAATAATAATAATAATAATAATAAATGTAATAATAATAATAATAATAATAATAATAATAATAATAATAATAATAATAATAATAATAATAATAATAATAATAAATAAAACAAATCATGCAAATCCTGAATTGAGCTCCGAATGCCAATATATCGAACAAATTCCGGAACAAATCCCGGAAAAAAAATTCCGAACTAATTCTGAACCATTCGAACGTTCATGGCCAGCCCTAGTGTGTTCATGCCCCTTGGCTAAAAGGGGGCGTAGCAATGGGAGTAGCCTATCGCAAAAAGGTTGCAGCTATTGTGAACTTGTATTTGTCATGTGTATTTTGTATTGTTGATTTCCAACTTGAGAGACTTTAACAAAGTGTTATGACTCACAGAAACGTCTGTAACCTGTACGTAAAAGTTTAAGTATGTATCCCATTTGCCTAGAATGTAAATTGAGGCTAACCCTGGCCTAAGTCACTAGCTTGACAATCCAGTGTGTTGCGTTGTGGTGTGTGGTGTGTTGTGGTGTGATGTGGTGTGGTGTGGTGTGTTGTGGTGTGGTGTGGTGTGTTGTGGTGTGTGGTGTGTTGTGGTGTGGTGTGTTGTGGTGTGGTGTGTTGTGGTGTGGTGTGGTGTGTTGTGTTGTGGTGTGGTGTGTTGTGGTGTGGTGTGTTGTGTTGTGGTGTGGTGTGGTGTGATGTGTTGTGTTGTGGTGTGGTGTGGTGTGGTGTGTTGTGTTGTGTTGTGGTGTGGTGTGTTGTGGTGTGATGTGGTGTGGTGTGTTGTGGTGTGATGTGGTGTGGTGTGTTGTGTTGTGGTGTGGTGTGGTTGAGGGGGTGTGGTGTGGTTGAGGGGGTGTGGTGTGTTGTGTTGTGGTGTGTTGTGGTGTGATGTGGTGTGATGTGGTGTGGTGTGTTGTGGTGTGGTGTGATGTGTTGTGGTGTGGTTGAGGGGGTGTGGTGTGGTGTGGTGTGATGTGGTGTGGTGTGGTGTGTTGTGGTGTGATGTGTTGTGGTGTGGTTGAGGGGGTGTGGTGTGGTGTGGTGTGATGTGGTGTGTTGTGATATGGTGTGGTGTGGTGTGGTGTGGTTGAGGGGGTGTGATGTGATGTGGTGTGGTTGAGGGGGTGTGGTGTGTTGTGGTGTGGTGTGATGTGGTGTGGTGTGGTTGAGGGGGTGTGGTGTGTTGTGTTGTGGTGTGGTGTGATGTGATGTGGTGTGGTTGAGGGGGTGTGGTGTGTTGTGTTGTGGTGTGATGTGATGTGGTGTGTTGTGGTGTGGTGTGGTTGAGGGGGTGTGGTGTGTTGTGTTGTGGTGTGGTGTGATGTGATGTGGTGTGGTGTGGTTGAGGGGGTGTGGTGTGTTGTGGTGTGGTGTGGTGTGTTGTGGTGTGGTGTGGTGTGTTGTGGCACTGCCCCCTACCTGTTTCCAGAGGAACTTGTCCTCTTGGTTGATCTGCCAGGTGGTGACCAGGTGTATGGTTGATAACACGGCTCCGCTCACCACCGCCGCTCTCATCCTCACAGGCAGCAGTGTGTAGATGATGTATATGAAGAAGACGGACCACCAAATGCCCTCCGAAGCACTCCGAGGGGCCACCATCAGCACCCCAAACACCTGCACGGACACCAGCACCCCGATCACCAGGTAACTGACCATCCACATGTAGTCCTGGTGGAAGCCGTTGCGGTTGCACACCACCATGAGGGCCATGAAGAGGGCCATGGCCACCGACAGCGCCGATGCGTAGGCGACGTGCGGAGGGGCATGGACACAGTGGAAAGTCAGCATCACGCCGCACACAATCACCAGCACCCCCATCAGCATGGTGAGAGAGCTCTGGTTCAGCCTGAAGAAGTAGCGCTGGTACAGGCGCTCCAGCTTACGGGACTGGAACTTCTTGGACTGGAACACCTGCACCACCCGGAGCCAGCAGTCCGCCGCCGTCACCCCTCCCGCCCCGTCGTCGCCCACGTCGCCGCTCCCTCCGTTGCACCCGTCTTTCCTCCCTTTAAGGTCGCCGTCCTCGAAGCCCAGGTCGACGGATTTCAGCCCCACCCCTTCCCCGGGGGCGCCTCCCCTTTTGCCATAGTGGTCCTCCTGCCAGCCGCAGCGGACGCCGAAGTTGCCCCCACCGCCTCCTCCCATGGCCCCGGCCACGCCTCCGCGATGGAGCTGGTGGAGGGGGGCTCCGGAGGGGGGCTCCATGGCGTCCGGGTCCCGCAGGCAACTCATGTAACGTGGGTTGCAGAGGGACGAGCCTCCCTTCCGCTTGGACTTCTTGCCATTGCGCTCCCCCCACGCGGTCTTGCGGTCGTCCACTCTGGCGACTAGGAAGCCGCTGAACCAGGACATTCTGTGTGTGTGGGGGAAACAATGCCGATTGGCTGCTCAGTTACGGTTACAGTTTGAATCCATACGTTCGATCTGTGGGGCGAATGAGCGAACGTGTCCACTTAGACGTATACTTATCCACCAATACCGATACCGGCGGCTGATATTGGATTGATATATACCAGGCAAAATCCAAAAAAAAAAAAACTGATATTACACAAAGCAATGTGGTTTTCAGCATTTTTGACACAAAGAAGCATTTTAGATTTCTGATCCTCTGAAACCCACATAGAGTCAAGTTTGTCTAGTCATAAATCTGTAATAAACATTGTATTTTGGTTAAGCAGCCATTAAGATTTTGAAGGTTTGGAGTTTAAGGACTTAGAACATGATAATGGATTAAGCGTATGAAGGCCATTCTCATGGTCAATTATGTCTCGTAAGTTACTTGTTGCAGCAACTTATTGGGTTGATACCATTTGTTACACAGATCTGGTGAAGAATTTAACCATTTTTGACCACTCAAGAATTGATAAAAGTCATAATCCTTGGTCTAAAATGGTCTAAATCCCTCCACAATACCACATTGAGACACCGAGACATTGAGGAACACTACAAAAAAAATCCATGCTGTGATTTGGTATCAACAACCTTTGACATTTTGAGATTTCTGTAAGAATTCCATTTTTCAGCAATTGGATGGCAAGCACTTCTGTTGTGGAAATTGCTCAGAAATCCCCGCTCATGGTCAGTAAACCTAGGAAAGCCGTACATTCTCTGAATGCCCTACGTTTCCTGTTTGTGGTTACAAAGTTTCATGAGGCTGTGATTATCCTAGATATCACAATAGGTCATTTTTATACAGTGAGTTCATGTTTAAAAAAAAACATCATCACGCATGAATCCACTCATGGATTCTCAGATTTCCATTCATACCCAATTCATGCAATTCCCCAGTCTGCAGAAATGGTCAAATAAATTTTTTTTTTATAGAAAAGGCGAAAATAACACATTTTGTACTACATGCAAAGAACTGCATGGTTATTATTGGCCAAGACTGCATAGGATTAGCATAAAGTGGGCATGTATGTCAAATGGAGACTCGTGGCTACCCCATAGAAACCCATTTCCATTCAGATTATATTGAGGTGAGAGGTCATGGGACCCCTTTGAATATGGCCAGGGCATTTCTTCCCTCGCCAAAATGTAGCCTAACTTTGGAGCATTATTTAGCCCCTTTCCCGACAAGCTAGCATGCCAGGGTTGGTACCTCTGGAAGACAGCCGGCGCTCCCGCGGCTCTCAGAGGGCTAATGGAGAAAAATGGATTATATATACCTCAATCAGTTTTGTCCGGTGACCCCCAAACAAACGAATGGTCTCTAAAGTCTATAACATTTGGTAAAAGTAATGGATTAAATTGGCTCTCTGTATCGGCCGATACAACTTTTAAGTTTAGCACTAAGAATAGGTACATCAGAAGATAAACAAGTGACATGCATCACTTTGGACGTCTAACCACCTGTTTGGGTTCTGGTACATGTCCCAGCCCTGTCCTCTCCAGCCGGTCCACTCATTTATCCCAGTGGGCAGAGGTTAGAGGAAGCGCTGCTGGGTTTCCGGGGCAGGTCTGCAGGGGCATGGGTGGGGAGGAGTGACCGGATCAGGTCAGGGAGTGTGCCGGACGTCCCACTCGACGCCAGATCTACCGGTGTGTGTGACACCAGGGCTGGTGATCGGAAACCCTGGGGTTAGTGAGAAGATCTGTCCCTGTCGCCGGGCCTATCTCCAAGGCCTCTGCTGCTGGGTCTGGGAGATGAAAAACAAACACATGCAGCGGTTGTAGCTTTTTAGTAAACTACTCAACAAAAAGTTTGTCAGCAGATGAGTCTAGAACAGTGCCACAATAATAACGTTGTCACAAACCTGCAGCAAACACAATGGACCTATAGTATCTCAAACCCCGCCATCTTTTCTCGATCCTCCAATCACAACCATTGCTTCCCTCGAAGCAACCGTTGTGATTGGAGGATCAAGAAAAGATGGAAAAGATGTCGGGTTTGAGCTATTGCCATTACCATGGATCAGTGATTTGAGAAACTTGTAGAAAACATGTTTACAGATGGGTGTAATATTGCCTTGTAAGAAAACAGACAACATGGGTTATGGCCAATTCATTTAATAGATGAAACGCATCACATTGTGACACCAAAATGGGACATTCCTCCCCAGGCTGCCACTGAAGGAAGTCCACGCAGGAGGACCATATTAGGATTTGTGTGGAATCTGTGGATGCTACAGTACAATGTGTAAATAAACCCTGTCTGACTGGAAATGTTAAATATCATTGCGGACTGTCTGCCAAATGTACAAAAAAACTCATTGGTGATGAAACCCCTGACCTGGATAAGGAGGCACACATGACACGAGATATCTTCTCATGTCTGAGGAAACAGACATATAAAGCAGCCATGTCTGAAACACAATTTTTATAATAAAACCCAAGGTACGTGTGCTGTGCCTTAATGATAAGGATAAGCGCTCAATGAAGAAACCCGGTCCCATTGCCAAAATAAAGTCTACCATGCCTATAAATACTTACACTATGGAACTACACACTGTGAATGTATTACGTGGCCCATAATGGCCCCCAAACAGCATTGCCAACTTCAACAAACCCCTGCCCTATAGCGCTGGGAGCTCCAGGTATTGACAATGCCTAATGGCCACCACAACCCAACATGTAGATAGGCTTGATAGGCAATGATAATTCTACTTAGCACATGCAGTATATACAGTACCAGTTTATTCAACTATGGGTCGGGACTCGGGACAGAAAAATAACGGTGGACTTAGTGACGCACAAATACCAATACAGGCTACTAGGATGGGGACATTTCCCCAATACTAGGAAGTAATCAAACGGATCAATGATCAGTATCAGCCAATATTTAATGTTTCAGACATTGGTAGTGGTACCCACCGTGAAAAGAGGGTATTGGTGCTTCCCTAGTGGGTTCTGATTCTGGAGAGTCCCCCACACCACATGATAACATTAATATAATGTAATGTGTTATATAATGAGCCTGGGTCTCTCAGGGCAAGTCCATTTAGATCCCAGAGTGACCTAAGTATGCACTATGCAGAACTTTCTTCTTCAATACTGTCCTTCTGTCACCTCAGCACATCCGTCATGAGCAGCACAACGACAGAGTACAGCAACTTGCAATGGGCCTGGTCTACAAGATACACTATACGACCGGGGTACCCATGTACATGTCAAAATACTTCCCAAAGGTCAGTGAATACCACAACCACTACACCAGAGGAAGCTCAACAAATCATGTTAAACCCAGATTCGGCTCAAACAAGGGACTAAACACGTTTCGCAATTATGCCACAACAATGTGGAACGCCCTACCCAAAGCTGTAAAGGAATGTGAATCCCTACCCACATTCAAAACCGCTCTTAAAGAGCACCTACGGGAGGCTGCAATTCGAAACTGGCCACCGTAAATGCCCAAAACCCCCACCACCTCCTAATAGACAGTCTCCTCCCCACCGCATGTATATATTCCCTCCCCGCCGTATGTATATTTCTCTCCCACCCACCCACCCACCCCCTCCTAATGTACAGTCCCCTCCCCATCATATGTATATACTCTGTCAGGATCTAGGGGTAACAGTACTGTATATTTGAATATCGTTTATGTCACAAATGTATCAGTACTAAATACCTATATGTCCCTATGCCATAAATGTCATGTATGTTGTGTATGTCATAAATGTCTATATGAATTGAAAATGGGGGACCCTGATGGAAACAAGACAAACGACTTTCTCAGGTCTGCATCCCCTTAACAATTGTATGTATTGAGCCGTACTGTATTGTACCCATTCTGCAATCTGTTAAATAAAGTTTTCATTCATTCATTCATTCATTCATTCATTCATTCATTCATTCATTCATTCATTCATTCAGTGTGGTGACCCTCTCAACAAGATCCCAGAGTGGTATAGACAGTTTTAGACACGCATAAATATACAGTATTCAACAGTAATGGGCTGAACTTTGGGGAAAGAGATCATCATACTGTTAAAACACCATTCAATGATAACATATCAGTGACAGATAGAAGAAAAAACTCCTAACTCTGGTACATTGAATTGAAGGCCTAATTGTGGGCAACAGACGAGACCTAACAATATGATACTGGCCTACAGTATGACAGTTTTAGAGGGCTATGCCCAGTGTTGCGTTGTTATTATGGGCTGAGCCGCCACGCAGGATAATGACGCCGCGCGCACGTGCGCGCGGCCCCGCGCGCATGCGCATATGTTCCCTCGCGCACAATAATACACTTTGTTTGTATAGCCTTTCATACAGAAACTGCAGCTCAAAGTGCTTCACAACAGAATTAAGACTAGGCATAAAATGAGCACATAAAGTGCAGACATATAAAATCAGTTTTTCACATTAGGATCTAACATCCCAACAGGCAACCTTGTTTATGGTTTGATTCAGTTTTAATATAAATAATAAAAATAAAGAGAAGATTAATTAATTATCTACTCAGTCCCGAAGTTTGTGATGTAGATATGGAATGTCCCGGGTTGCTGCTGTTTGCAGAGTGTGTTGTTGTCCGGGGGTGAGTGGTGGTGGGTGGGGGGTTGAATCAAAACAGTTGTCAATTCGGAATTGACGGCTGTTTTGATTTGGCCCTTCGTTCGCCGTCGTTCACCTTTGGACGGCGGTGCACTCTGTGGGCAGCGGCAACTTGGGACGTTCCATATTTACATCACAAAGAGTCCCAGACTGGTTGAAGACACCAGCCTATAGCGGCTATTGTTATGATAATGCGAGGTAGCGCCGGGGCCCGGGAGGCAGGTAAACACAACGATCCGAGCCGAGCGCAGCGCGTTCTCGCGAGCGCGTGCATGTGCGTGCACGCGCTTCTGCTCAAATCTTTAATACTCAGTGAGGTACCACACCGTGCTACCCCGTGCCATGAACAACGCATGCCTGGCTATGCCTACAGCTATAATATGGGCTACCGGCAGAATATCACCCTCACATTTCAAACCCTCGTCTTCCTTTAGCAATTCAAATTATCCATCTTGGTCTGTTGGCTAAAGATCCATGCGCAAATATGCCTAATGTCTGACGCTACATATACACATAGTGGATATGATCACATTCACACAGTGTATCGGTCGAATCAAACACCCACAAATGTCATAATCTGAATCACAAGAAGGAGTCTATTTTATAACTATACACACCGGCTGATTTCACCAAGCCTCGAGATGACCGGAGCCACAACAGAAGAAGAACGAAATATTAACGTAACGTTACGTTTTTTTTTACCGGGAACGCGAGCAGCCGCTCGTCATGTCGGAAAGCATGCTGTGTTGTTGAGGCGAACATAGATAGATAGAAGGTCCCCGACTCCCCGCGGTGGCTATCTTGCGCCTGCTCGCGCCCCTCACTCCCGGTGCACAAGGTCGACAGATGATGTCCCCATTGCATGATGTACGTCGCGGTGTTGCCACTCGTTTCTGTCCGTTTGCATTGTGCGGTTTGCACCGATCTGGGATCTGCACAGCGGTTTCCTCGCTGGCGCTTGGAATGATGTTGAAGAGGGGAAGTGTGTGTGTGTGTATGTGTGTGTGTGCGTGCGTGTTTGTGTGTGTGTGTGTGCGCGCGGGCTATTCCTAGGAGACATTATTTGCAACGGGACGGCAGCACTCTGGCGTAACAGTCGGTCGCAAAACACAGTGAACATAAGACTTTCATTATGGGCTATAGTTTTAATCAACCATATCGTCCCGTAGCTGTATAGGCTATAAGGGATGATTATAACGCTTTTTTGGTCCATTATCATCACCATCCTCCAAACGTGAACACAGATAAGAAATTATATAGGGGTAAATGACACACGAAAACATGGTGTGGCGACATATTGATGATCATGTATCCGTTGTTTGTGATATAGAATCGAATAGAAATAGTACTTTATTAATCCAGAGGGAAATTCAGCGCCACATATTGATTGATTGATTGATTGATTGAAAACTTTATTAACAGATTGCAGAATGGGTACAGTATACAGTACAGCTCAATACATACAATTGGGGGATGCAGACCAGAGAAAGACTTTCGTCTTGTTTACATCAGGGTCCCCCATTTTCAATTCATCATAACATATATGACACAAGATAGACAGTACTGCTCTACATCTATACATTTATGACATACCAGATTTGCAAATACAGTACTGTTTGTGATACAAGAAGTGTCCAGATCGCTCACAATGGTTTAGGTATAGTTCAAAAATAAGAATACAGTCAAAGATAATACATTCTAAAATATGTATCGTCACTATCTACCTTCTGATACAATGGCCACAGTGAGAGGAGCTAATTGCCCGCATTCAAATAGCTCAGGCTACTCGTTACATAACAGCATGGCCTATGTGACAACCATAGCAGCCAGGGACCATAATAGCATTTGTGTTGCTCTCAGCGTGCGGTTACAATACAGCATGTATTTGTGTTTATTTACCACAGAGCCGTGTGTGTTACTGAAGAGCTCCCTATACGGCCTATTCATATATGTCACGGTTGAAGGACATTAAATAAACAGAATCTTAGGATTCTGTTTGTTTAATGTCCTTCAGCCTTGGCATAGGAATAGGCCGTATATGGAGCTCTTCAGTAACACACATATACATAAAAAACACAAATACATGTATCTAACGTCTACATTCCAAAGCATCACCCACCCACACACACACACACATGCACACACACACACACACACACACACACACACACACACACACACACACACACACACACACACACACACACACACACACACACACACACACACACACACACAGACAGCAATGGCGTAATGCAAACGTCCCCTATTTATAAACAGCCCACATAATATAGGGCACAGTGCCAAATGTAAATTTAGATTTTCTTTTAAGTGAAAAGTTATGTCATAAAAACGAAATGATGCTGAATCTTGGACCATCATGGGACCTATACTAAACAGTGCACAGGGCTACATGGCAGCAGTCGCTCTTGCTGTAGCCTCATAATTATATATATATATATATATATATATATATATATATATATATATATATATATATATATATATATATATATATATATATATATATATATATATATATATATATATATATATATATATATATATGGGCTTTAGTGCCTGGTATAAATATACATTATGATTCAGCTCATCCGTTCCCATTCACACACACACAATTCCGTTGGCCACCAATGAGAAACATGAGGTGATAAGGCAAATAAACACACAAAGCTATAGTCGCATCATTCAGTCCGAAAATAGAAATTGTGCATGCAAATAAAAGTAGTCCAGGCCTGGCTCCCAACAGTTCTCTCTCTCTCTCTCTCCGAGCATTCAAACGGATGTATGAGACGATAATACATGTCGGCCTGCGGTGCAGCAGTATAGTGTGCAGGCTGGAAGAGAGCGACTCACCATGTTCATCATCTCTCCCAACGAGACCGCAGGAGACAATCCATCCAATCCTGGGAGAGATGGGTCTTTCGTGTTGTTGACGTTCGGAGTGGTCAGGAGGGTGACGGTACGGTCCGACGGACCAATTAGTATGAAATGATGATCCGGTGAATTGGTCACCCCTGTGGCTCTCCTGTCGTTTCCCCCCTCTCTCTCTCTCTCGCTCTAGTCTCACTCCACTCCTCCTTGCCTCTCCCCCTGACCCGCTCTCTTTTCTCGGCTCTCAGGCGCGCCGTCGCTCACACATACTCTGCCTCTTTTTAATAACAACTCGGCACTCCCCCTAGAGGTGAAACTGTGTACATGCAGCAGGCCCAGAGTTAACCACGAAATGAGACCACCAATGAACCTATTCAACCTCTGATGGGACTGTCCCATATAGAAGCAAGGGCAATATTCAGGTACCCACTGACACAAATTGAATATACTGCAGTAAGGCTCTCAGGCATTCTGTATTGCTTTCAAATATGTATTCTATTGATTCTATTGCTACAGGTAAGAAGGATATATAAAAGTTTTGACCCCCTTATTTGTTGCCTCTTTTAGGAAATCAAACAAAAAAGGCATACAAGGTACATGTGTTATTAACAAATGAATAACAATACACATTTAGAAAATAAGTAGATATGCAGATACAGTCCGTACATCATTTATATCTCTGCCATTATAATCCAGTCCAGTGGTCCACATCCAACCAATAGCAGCCCAACCAACACAGACATTCAAACAACACAAATTGAAATGAAATGAGAGATAATTTACTGATTGAGTTCCCAATACAAGACACAACAGCAGACAACAAACAAACAAACAAACAGACATGAACTTTAAAATGCACTTGCTGCAGTATACTATTATAATATAATATAATGATTATAGGGCAGTAACAGGCCTATCTATATGTTAGCAATGTCTGGGGGGAAATAATATGTATAAAATAATAATAATACACTTTTTGAAACAGGGTTCAAACAAAGTACTACACAGAATGGAATTAAAACGACACACAAAAAAACATTGTGAGAGAATAAAATAAAAAGCACTAAACAAATAACACCATAAAATAAGAGCAGAGGGGAAGAGAGCAATATGAGCAGAAACAATTACAAAAAATACTAAAAAACTAAATAAAATGACTATGAAAAAGCGATTTTTCACAAGGGGTGAGTTTTGAGAAGAGAATGAAAAGACTTTAATAGCCAACCACATGAAGCAGAATAGTTACTTGTTTACAGACACCAACTGTCACTCAGCCTTTAACTGTAATGGGTCTGTTCTGCTTCATGTATTACATACCGTGTCATTTTATTTGGTTGTTTATTTGATGTGTGTTAGAATTATTTCCCGTACCTCTTTGATGTATATGTATCATCTGCCCTGTTTCCCTGTTACCCTTCGAGAGGTATTTTTGTCTTCTCTAGCCAGGCCGTCATGAAATAAGAATTTGTTCTGAATTGACCCGCCTGGGCCCCGTTCCCCCTACCTGGCTAACTGAGTTAGCCGGATAATTTCCAGCATAGCCTGACTTAAGCCGGACCTTTCTGTTCCCCGACGCTCGATTGTCTAAATCACCATGACAACAGATCAAAAAGTTTGAGCCTGGTCGAGAGCAGGGTTAAGTTCAGTTAGCTGGATGAACCATGGCCACGCCCCCGCAAAGAAATGCCAGCTCGCTTCCTGAAATGATTCTCACAGTCTAGATCTGCATTATACCATTCTGAATTATGTTTCTGTGCTTCGTTTTCCTAGAGGGGGCTTTTGAAATGTATAATAATAGAACTAAATGCTGATAATAAATCATATTCAGCCTATAGATTTACTTTGTCCTAAATAAAATAATGCACGTCATATACGGCGCTCGGAGTGCGATACACGCTGCATGTGGTTATTTTAATAACGACGCATTGCAAATGTGAATCACGCAGGGATATTTTTAATGAATGAAACCTATCGGCCGTTTGGCTCTGATTAGTTTCATATTATTCTCCGCTGTATATTTGCTTAACGGAGCGCCCGGATTGTGTTTCATTCAAGCATAAAATTGAAGTGTCTATGCGTGGATTGTGGTTTTTGTGGATTATGAATTACGAGGACTCTGAGGATTGTTGAATTGTATCATCACTCACACGTTATTGTGATATTGTAACTGAGATTAAAATGTCTGATGAGATGCGCTGTTTGACGGATTTGAGAAATTGAATGAGCCGTTGACGTCACATTAATGCATTTGAGAATAAAGAGATAAAACTTCATTCAAAAGAAAAATATTCGAAACACGGGTCTCTTGTCCATTGATGGATACACAATGGATATATCCCGTCTGGCACAGTGGTGCAACGGCCAGTGTTCGCTCCTGGCAAGCGGGCGACCCGAGTTCGAGACCCCGCGTTTCCAATATAATTTTTTTGGAATACAGTATTGTATTGTAAAACTAGGCTACTTTTGCGTATAATCATTAATATTATTAATGATTATACGCAAAAGTAGCCTAGTTTTATGTTAAAATATTATAAATCTACATGCATTGAGGATGTCATTCTTTATATAGCTCTCAACGTGCACCAAATTTAATTATTCCTACATTGCAAAAAGAAGAAAAAGACTAGAAGAAGTGGGATTCGAACACGGGTCGTCTGCGTGAAAGTCAAAATGACCAACTGTCACACCACAGTGCAGATAAGTAAAACATCCACCATACATCAATCAATGGGTAAGAGAGCCGTATCCTTATTCTGAAACAGTTGAACTAATTATTTTCGCTAGCAAGATCTCATTTGATTATCCATTCCATAAACCTACTGCCAGCAGGCAAGTTTAAAGAAATATAATCTGATTGATTGGGGTAATGAGGGACTTAAAATTTGCCTATAGATTATGCATTTAACTTGTCGGCGAGGCTATTGAGCCGTACTGCAATCTGTTAATAAAGTTTTAAATCAATTAATCAATCAATGCCGTTAGAAAATCAGGATTTCTGCTATCGATACTTGCTGGCTTTTCAGCTGAGGCGGGCGCGCACAATTATCCTGGGTCTCAAGTCTGGTTCGAGTTAACGAGACTGAATCCACCTTCGAGGAACAGGAAAATCCCGGCTTCAAACATCGGGTTAATTGAATCTGGATAATGGGACTCTTGATCAGTGGCGGCTCTGCCACTAGGGGCGCAAGGGCGCCGACCCACCTGCTGTTTAATCAGAGAAGAAGAAAATAAAACTTTTTTGTTTTTTGTTTTATAGCCCTATAAATAATATAAACATGTTTAAAATGAATAATATTTACTCATTTTAAGTATGTTTGTATTTCCAATGCACAATATAACGTTATTATCTAAAATAAAAAAACACTCGTTTTCCTGAGCAGGAAGTGACGTTTTTTAATTTTTTAAATTTTTTCGTATTTCTCGGCCCGGGCTAGACGCGATAGCGCTCTGAGTGCGCGTCACAGTTTGATCGCTGTATCCGTCACAGCCAATCAGTGCATAACGCGTTGTGCGTTGAAATATGACTATTATGTTGGAATCCGGGCGCGATTTGAAGCGGTCTAGCCAGTAGCGTCAAGAATTTCTGTAGCCGCATTTCGCGGAGACACTCTCTGATTGGCCGACGCCAGTATTTTTTTCCGTAGCAGAATTTCACAGAGACGATCTCTGATTGGCCGAATCCAATTTCTAATGTTCCAATTCTAGCTTCCTAGGTTGGTCCGTTGGTGAGAGATAGTTGTGTTGTTGTGTTGTTGTGAGATGCAGGCAGCAGAGCGTGCCGTGACTGCAAGTTCTTTAGACGGTTAAGCTTAGGCACTCTTTCAAAGTTGGTTAAGGTTAGAGTTTGTCTTAGAGCATGGCGATAGAACGCCAGGTAGTTTGCAGTCTGTTCGACGCGGAAAAATGGACAAAGAAATGTACTTGTGTTGTGCTAACAAGCTAACACTTGGCTAACAAGCTATATGGCGGATGCAGTCTGGAGACAGTGGACAGTGGTCTGGAATACATCAACAGTGGATTATACACGTTTATCAAGCTCTCCTGCCCTGGACGTTTCAACTAAACAGTGAGTCTCTCTCTCTATCTCTCTCTCTCTCTCTCTCTCTCTCTCTGTGAGGTTTTGCCCGCTGCTCACTACCTTTTCTCTGTCTTCTTTAAGCCTACTGTTAGGAATTCCCTATTCTCTGTCTTCTTTAAGCCTACTGTTAGGAATTCCCTACTCACTCTCTCTAGCCCCCACCCTCTCGTTCCTTACCCTTAGTGGCCACACCTGTTTGATATTCTATTATCTCTCGCACCTGTGGTGGCAGGCTAATTAGTCCCCCTGTGGGCTTTAAATACCAGGGCGCTTCCCCTCGTTTTGGCGTGGGGTCGTGTTGTATTCATGCCGAGTCATATTCCTAACATCTAGACTCTTTTCGGGAGATCCTCTGGTCTACCAATGCTGTAAGATGGACCTCTCCAGCCTTGAGATGTTTGCTCCAGCCTTCGTCTGCTGTCGCCGTAGCCTGTGGAGGAGACTGTTCTGCGCTCCCTGTAACTTCCACGGGAGGCACCTCAGCGTTCCACTGCAGACCCCAGCGCAGCTGTTTGTCCTGACGCACATCTAGACCAACGCGCATCTCCCGGACCCTCGAGCTTGGCACGCTCCTCCGTTCCAGCGCACTGACGCGCATCTCCCGGACCCTCGAGCTTGGCACGCTCCTCCGTTCCAGCGCACTGACGCGCATCTCCCGGACCCTCGAGCTTGGCACGCTCCTCCGTTCCAGCGCACTGACGCGCATCTCCCGGACCCTCGAGCTTGGCACGCTCCTCCGTTCCAGCGCACTGACGCGCATCTCCCGGACCCTCGAGCTTGGCACGCTCCTCCGTTCCAGCGCACTGACGCGCATCTCCCGGACCCTCGAGCTTGGCACGCTCCTCCGTTCCAGCGCACAGATGCGCATCTTCCAGACCTTCGAGCTTGGCACGCTCCTCCGTACCAGCGCACTGACGCGCATCTTCCAGACCTTCGAGCTTGGCACACTCCTCCTCGCAGACGCACCCCGAGGCGTCTCTCGGTTCCGACAGCGGCTACCCGGTGGACGACGCTCTCGCCACCGCCACTGTCCCGACGCGCACACCAAGGTGTGGCGCGCACTCTGTTCCTCGGCTCCGACAGCGGCTACCCGGTGGACGACGCTCTCGCCACCGCCACTGTTCCGACGCGCACACCAAGGTGTGGCGCGCACTCTGTTCCTCGCTCCGACAGTGGCTACCCGGTGGACGACATCCTCGCCACCGCCACTGTTTCCAGCTCCCTGTTCCGACGCGCACACCAAGGTGTGGCGCGCACTCTGTTCCTCGGCTCCGACAGCGGCTACCCGGTGGACGACATCCTCACCACCGCCGCTGTTCCAGCACCCTGTTCCTCGGCTCCGACAGCGGCTACCCGGTGGACGACTCCCTCGTCACCGCCACTGTTCCAGCACTCTGTCCCTCGGCTCGGACAGCCAGCCAACCGGTGGCGATGCCCTCGCCCCGTTGCTGTCCCTGTACCTTTACGCATACGCTGGGTGAGTTTTGATTGTGATGTCACTCACTCAGCGTAGTGCCCTTGCCCCCGTTCCCGTTGCTGTCCCTGTACCTTTACGCATACGCTGGGTGAGTTTTGATTGTGATGTCACTCACTCAGCGTAGTGCCCTTGCCCCCGTTCCCGTTGCTGTCCCTGTACCTTTACGCATACGCTGGGTGAGTTTGATTGTGATGTCACTCACTCAGCGTAGTGTCCTTGCCCCCGTTCCCGTTGCTGTCCCCGTACCATTACGCACACGCCTGGGTGAGTTTTGATTGTGATGTCACTCACCCAGCGTAGTGTCCTTGCCCCCGTTCCCGTTGCTGTCCCCGTACCATTACGCACACGCCTGGGTGAGTTTTGATTGTGATGTCACTCACCCAGCGTAGTGTCCTTGCCCCCGTTCCCGCTGCTGTTCCTGTACCTTTACGCATACGCCTGGGTGAGTTTTGATTGTGATGTCACTCTCCCAGCGTATTGCCTCTGTTAGTTAGTTTGGACATTTCATCTCCCAGCGTATTGCCTCTGTTAGTTAGTTTGGACATTTCATCTCCCAGCGTATTGCCTCTGTTAGTTAGTTTGGACATTTCATCTCCCAGCGTAATGCCTCTGTTTTTGGTTCTCACTTAGAATAGTATTTTTGGACTTTACATCTCCCCCTGTGTGTTTGTCACACGAAGATATTATTACTTTGTTCACTTTGTTATTTGGACTGTTCTGCACCTGCTCTGTTTTTTCCTTTTGTGCATTAACTCTCTCCTCTGTCCTGCAGAGCGGCCCAGATGATTTCCACCAGTCCTCCCAGTTCCTCCCTGTTTCCCAGCCCGCCTCCGCGGGCCTCAGTCCCCTCTGTTCCCTAGTTCTCCCCTTTCTAGTTCCTCCTAGTTCCTGTTCCCTAGTTCTCCCCTTTCTAGTTCCACCTAGTTCCTGGTCCCAAGTTCTCCCCTTCTAGTTCCACCTAGTTCCTGTTCCCTTGTTCTCCCCTTTCTAGTTCCACCTAGTTCCTGGTCCCAAGTTCTCCCCTTCTAGTTCCACCTAGTTCCTTGTCCCTAGTTCCCCTTGTCCCCGTTTCTCCTGTTCCCTAGCTCTCCTAGTTCCTAGTCCTCTCTCCCTAGTTCTCCTTGTCCCTGGTTTACCTAGTCTCTAGTTCCTCTGTCCCAAGGCGTTCCCTTAACCTTCCCTTAGGCGTTCCCTAACTTTCCCATAGTGTTCCCTTTTCCTGCCCGCCTCTTAAAGGCACCCTTCCTTCCCCTCATACTATATTCATGTATTTGTGATTCTCCCTTAAAGGGACAGTGCCCTTTTCCCTGTATTTCCCTGTTGTTCAATAAATATCTGTTTCTTGGCAAACCATCATACCTGTCTTGTGTTGTGCGATTGGGGTCGGTTACAAACCATAACACTCTCTCTCTCTCTCTCTCTCTCTCTCTCTCGCTATACACAGCTGTCTCCGCGAAATGCGGCTACGGAAAAAAGTATTGACTGTGCTTGCTGAGACGATAATTAATAGGCTAGCGATTCAAAACGCTGAACTATAACATTCATTTAGCTGCTGCTGATGCATAATGAATGAATGGTGAGTTGTTTAAAATGACAACATACATGTGTTAATTATTTGATTTGATTGATCCGAGAGACAGAGAGAGATTGCTCCAGAGCATCTCAGAGCATTACATTTTCAACTCGACCTATTAACGTGAACTGCGACCCACAAGGCACCAGCGCCAGCGGCCGCCACTGCTCCCAGCCTTAGTTCTCTATCTGCGTCCCTAGTTCCTGTCGGGTTCCCTCCTTCCTGGTTCCAAGTCCTCCCTGGCTCCTTAGCCCTCCCTGGTTCCAAGTCCTCCCTGGCTCCTTAGCCCTCCCTGGTTCCAAGTCCTCCCTGGCTCCTTAGCCCTCCCTGGCTCCTTAGCCCCCTCTGGTGTTGTCTTGTGTATTTCCTTCTATGGCTTCCTCTTGTGGATTTTGTCTGCACCTGCTGTCCCTAGTCTGAGTTTGCATACTGTTGTCTCGCTATTCCTCGTTCCTTAATTGTTTTCCTCTTATATTAAAGCCCTCTGTGTGTTTGTGGAGTTATTTTGTGTTCCCCTGTATTTGTTTCCTCCAGTAATCTTTTATTTCCTGAGTTCTATATGTTAATAATAATTTATTTTGTATAGCGCTTTTCAAAGACCCAAAGTCGCTGAAAACAAAAACAAATGTTCCCTCGTTCTCCTGTCTCTATGTGTCTCCCTGTTACTTGTGAGTCCTTGTTTACTCCCTAGTTTCTGTATATTTATTTTGGTGTTTGTAGCTTGCTTTTTGTGTGCCCATCCTTCTTTAGAGTGTTTGGTTAGTATTTCTTCCCATAGTGTTTTAGTCTCTTTATGTTTTACCAGTAGTGTGTTTAGGTTTTGTTTCTCCCACGTTTTTTTTTGTGTTCACTTGAGAATTAGGTAGAGGCCAACAGGCCATCAATTCACTTGTGCAAAGCTGCTAGTAAGCTATGAGTGGTTATTACATAGTTAGCTATATAACTAAAGCTAACTAACATTATGTAACTAATCATATGATATTTGGTAATTTTGCACTGATTATATTCAGATATTTAGTTGGCAGGCTTGTTTGTGGGGTCTACTCTGCTGCGACTGTCTGCACTGCTGTGTTTCTAAGGGGATTATTCAGGCTACTATAATGTCGATGGGTTACTGTAGTAACAGTGTCGGGGAAACAAATCAACAAAATAAAAAAGTTACATCAACTGTTTTTGCTTTTTCCTTCTTCAACATCTTGTTCTTGTTCTCCAAGCGGAGCATAGGCCATCAACGACTCTTCTCCATCCAGCATGGCTATGGGTCTTCTCCGCCTCTCCCCAGCTGCTACCACGTCTCTTCAGCTCTGCCTCGGTGTCCCGCCTCCAGCTGTTTTTTGGGCCTTCCTCTCTTCCGCTTCCCCTGGGGGTTCCACGTCAGGGCCTGGCGTGTGATGGTAGCTGCTGGTTTACACAAGGTGTGGCCAATCCATCCCCACCTCCGTCTCTGGATCTGGCTCTCTACTGGGTCCTGGCTCCCTCTCTGCCACAGCTCCTTATTTTATCCGGCCACCTGATTCTGAAGATGCGCCTCAGACCGCTGTTAATGAATGTCTGGATCTTCTGCAACGTCTTTTTTGTCTCTGAACTAGGGATGAGTTCGAATTTTCAAATAGTCGTGCCAGTCTCCACATTCCATTTTCATGTCTGAGTCGAAGTCAAGTATAGACCGCGCTCTCAGTATCTAACACTGGGTGCTGAAATCCCAAACATTATGAAGAAAAAGGCGAAGGCCGGACCAGCACTCTCAGATTTAAATTTTTTTTATTTAATGGCAGCCTATAATACAGACATGTTTCGGAACGTGTTCCTTCTTCAGTGTAATAGGCTAGCAGTGATAGCTTGTAAAAATGGGAGCTATATACCATGAGGGCAGGAAGTGACATCATAGAGGTGAGCTTGGGAATGCCAGTCAACTTTGACCTCCAGAGTAAGGACTTGATAATGTAGCATGTTGAAAACAAATATATACCAGAAACTAAAATATAGCAAACACCAAATTCTATGAGCAAAGAAAAACAACAACAGAAAGGAAACGTTTCTTTATTAAATTTATTATTTATAATTTTTTAAGTGAAGCAAACCATTCTTATTTAATACATTCTTATATTTAGAGGCAACCTAATTTTATTTTATTTTTTTACTTACATTTTTATTGACACTTATAGACATACAACACTTAGACAACACTTTAAACGACATCAAACATATAACAGTACAATGACATGGGTCCCTTGAATCCCTATGCTAAGGCTGTGTTCAGCAGCCCAGACCCACATAAGAGGGACCCCCCTCTCCCGCCATCCACCCAGAGAAATAGAACTCCCCCATATCCCAGGACCGCTATACACGGAGCCGGGCACCAGCGACACGGGTCCCTTGAATTGATTGGGCCAGGCCCAGTAGAGGAGAGGGCAGGGGACTCCCCCCCCCCACCGAGCCAAGCCTGTTACCTCCCATGTCCCAAAGAACCCCACCCCCAGCACATCGACCCCACAACACACAAGACCCCACTCTCCCGGGCCGAACCGCCAAAACGATGCCCCCCCCCCCGACATTCCCCCCCACTGAGCTAAGCCCGTTTGGGACTCCCCTATATCCCAGGTCCGTTACGCGCGGAGCTGAGCCCTCAGCGACATGGGCTCCTTGAATTGATTGGGTCAGGCTCCGTAGAGGAGAGGACAGGGGACTCCCCCCCACCGAGCCAAGCACGCTACCTCCCATGTCACAAAGAACCCCACCCCACGCACACCGACCCCACAACACACAAGACCCCCCTGGGCAAAGCTCAGCCGCTCTGACCACCTTAATAGGAACCCCTCCTTCCTGCCATCCTCCCCGAGAATCAGAACACCCCCATATCCCAGGACCAATAATAGGGCTCCCCCATATCCCAGGACCGCTATACACGGAGCCGGGCACCTGCGACATGGGTCCCTTGAATTGATTGGGCCAGGCCCAGTAGAGGAGAGTGCAGGGGGCTCCCCCCCACCCAGCCAAGCCTGTTACCTCCCATGTCACAAATAACCCCACCCCCCGCACATCGACCCCATAACACACAAGACCCCACCACCGACCCCGCAACACACAAGGCCCCCGTCTCCCGGGTCGATCCGCCGAAACCATGGCCTCCCCCCCCCCGATACTCCCGTCGGTTACACCTTTCGTATCATTTCGTATCGTCGTCATATGCGTATCGCCGCGACGTCGT
The DNA here is from genome assembly GCF_963971535.1 of Notolepis coatsorum. NCBI lineage: Eukaryota > Metazoa > Chordata > Actinopteri > Aulopiformes > Paralepididae > Notolepis > Notolepis coatsorum. The sequence continues at coordinate 96,548,749 of NC_140181.1, read as the reverse complement.
GCGCCTCGAGTCACACTTTCGTTTTTTTTCCGTTTTTGTCACCCGAGCACACTGATGTAGTACACTGCCAAAGCAGTAGGTGGCAGTAGGTGGCAAACATGAAGGCAATTTCAACCAATCAGAACTTGAATGTGCCTGCAAAGCAAATGTCAACAAGGCAGCCACCATCTTTTGCCTAGTTACCCAATGCAGCAATTCTTTTTCAGCAAAGCCTAATAAAAGTGCAATAAACAAAACGGATACATTCACTGTGTGTTCTGCCTGTCATTTGTTGATGAAACAAAACTAACATCAACACAAGACCACCAAGAGCGGATAGTTTAGTCTAAAAAAAGATCGGTAGCATTGTTAGCTGCATGCTAACGTCAATGGAGTATGCCATTATAACAATATAGCATTGTGGCTAGAAGCTAACGTTAGCTCACGCTACTTAGCCAGCACCAAAACTGATGATATCGCGAGCTATCAGTAGTTAGATAACATTAGAGACAACGCTGTGTGTATTAAACAAAGGTGAATAGATGACTGGGCCATTTTGTTTAATGCTTATTTGGCAACATAAACACTTTCAGCGCCACGCCTGGTTTTCCGTTTTACCGCTTGAATGCCACCATCGGCGCCAATGTTAACGTTAATATCGCCTAATCTATGTTTTCAATTATGGCTATGTGTCTAATCTGCCCATCGCATTATCAAAGACTATTTTCCAGTCAGTGCTGTGAAGGCAGATTGTTTTTTTATCGCGTCGTTGCCGTTTCAGAGCAGTTAGAAAAGCCCCCGTTTTGATATAAAAAACAGCTCATTCTGGAGCATTCTATGAAAATCGTCTTTTAGTGGAATATTCCACAAAGTTGATATTCGTCGGCCTTTTTATGAATCGTTTTAAAATAAACGCTAGATGATCAATATTATACGTGCACGCACGCACATTACGGCCGCGCACTGATAATCGCTCCGTTGATTTCCTCACGGACTTTTACAGTGAAACCGAAAGAAGACATTTCACAAAACAGCTTATAACTTCATCAAACTTACTCTGATTATCCTACCACTGATAACATAGAGTCCTTACCTGACATCAGATGGTATCCAACTGGTATATTCCAATTCCTGATCTCCATTCGGAAAAATCGATACGTGTATGGATCCAACGCGATACAGTAGAACTCCATGATCCGCGGGGATCTGAGGCTCCAGAATGAACTCTAGTAACCCCGGCTGGATCAGTGAACTGGAAAATGTGGAGTACCGGTTTTTTTCCCCCATTCATTTTCATTGAGTCCATTCCAAAATCACTTATGTCATCTGGGAGACGACAGGGGGCGCTTTTTTCCACAGTGATCGCTGGCGCCCCTCGGCTATACTCGGGTAGGCTCGGGTGATGCAATAATTTTTCAGATCGCAAAAAAAATAATAATAATAATAATTCCGAGAAATCTCGTGAGTGGCATGCAACCACCTATAAAAAAAAACGAGAAATCTCGTGAGTGGCACTGAAAGTGTAAACTAATTGGTAGACAAAACAAACATAACAACAAAAAATTAGAACTCAAAATTTATAATGAATTAGTGAAAACCCCACTAACTCTAGCCACCCAATTCAACTGTTTCTTTTTGGATTCTGTCCAGGAGATAACACAGTGTTTACCCCATCTGATGCCATCCATAGCACTATTAATCATGCACAACCTATTTTTAATTTAGAGGAAATAACAGAGCTGGAGGTAACCAATATTATAGCTAAGGACGCCTATGGGCTTGATACCAATTTCTTGAAAACACATATAGAATCTTTGGTCCCCCCAATCACACATCTGGTCAATCTGTCCTTCAGGGAATCAACTGTTCCTTCAGCATTGAAGGTGGCCACGGTTGCCCCAATCTTTCAATCTGGACAAAAAAATTACATTGCTAACTACCGGCCAATCAGTATTCTCCCGGTCATATTTAAAGTAGCTGAGAAGTGGGTAGTAGGGCTGTCCCCGACTAAGGATTTGGATGGTCGACTAGGATTGGCCAAAATTTGCCGTTAGTCGACTATTGGTCGACTTAAAAAAAAAGAAAAGAAAAAAAAGTATAATATTTTTTATTTTTTTATTTTTATTTATTTATTTGTTTATCATTCCATTTGGGCTGTGGGGGGTGCTTAATGTCTGAAGGAGTCGACTGAAGGCTTCTTGTCCTCTGAAAAAGCATGCAATTGGTCCACTGATGGATACATCTTGATATTTGTCTAGTATAGTGTGTTCATTAGATGGGTGAAATCCTCTTTCAGTGCCTCTGTGCCTGTTTTCGTAGGCAGTTTTCGTAGCCTCTGGTATGCGTGCCATTAGCGTTAGCCACGCTTCTATGCCTCTTTTCTTTTGAAAAAAATTATAAAAAAAAAAAAAAAAAAAATTAATTATATTCGACTAAGAGGTTGGCCAGTCGACTACGGCCCCTTTCGACCGATTAGTCGACTAATCGATTAATAGGGGTCAGCCCTAGTGGGTAGTAAAGCTATTGAATGAACATCTAAATAAAAGCTGTACCCTATTGCACCCCATGCAATTCGGGTTCCGCACCCATCACTCAACAGAATCAGCTAACTGTATGTTCTTAGAAAAAGTGAAATACCCACTGGACACACATTACTGTGTTGGTGCCGTCTTCATTGATCTGAAGTGGGCATTTGATACTGTCAACCACCAGGTTCTATTGTCCAAACTTAGACATTTTAATTTATCTGAAAGAGCTCTATTGTGGATGAAATCATATATATCCAGTAGAAAGCAATGTGTTTGTGTTGATGGTGTCAAATCTCCCTACCTTGACTGTTATACAGGCCTTCCACAGGGTTCAAGTCTTGGGCCAATACTGTTCTCATTATTTATCAATGACCTACCCGATGCATGCCATAACACCAATGTCCAAATGTATGCTGACGACTGTGTAATCTTTACATCTGCAAAATCAATACAAGATGCCTCTGCAACTCTGACATCTGCAATGACCCATGTTCAAAACTGGCTAACAAAATCATGTCTTTCACTTAACACCAAGAAAACAGTGTGTATGATGTTCACAAATTCACCAGTAGAGGTCACTCACTCTAATGTGTTTCTGGGAGAGGCGGAGCTGCTGGACATTGTAAAGGAGTTCATGTATCTTGGGGTCACATTGGACTCTACATTGACCTTCAAAAGTCACGTAAAGAAAGTAACAAACACAGTCAAGTTTAACATCGAAAACTTCAGGCAGATCAGGCCCTGCCTACCAGTTAATGCTGCAAGGATGTTTATGCATTCAATGATTCTATCACACATTGAGTACTGTTTTATTAACTGGTCTCTTTCATATGTCACTACTCTTACACCAATAAAATTACTCTACAAAAAAGCCATAAAAGTATTTGATAGGAAACCAAATTCATTTCATCACTGTAATATCTTAGAAAAACACAACATGCTAAGTTTTGCAAATTTCCAAGTTTTTAAATATACTTGCTTCATGTACAAGGTTCTGCATGGACTTGCCCCTCCCCCATTGAATGAGTTCATCCAACAAAAAGGAGACACTGGCATTACCACCAGGGCCATCAGTAGAGGGGACTGTAAGGTGCCTTTTCGGTATACTACCTTTGCAAAAACTGTGTTCTCTGTTAAAGGTGGTAACTACTGGAATAACCTACCAGTTGCGATTAGAGAGTGCCCCACATGTTCAAGACCCATCTTAAACTGCATCTCAAGGCAAACCAGAACTGTGATCATTTTTAATCTAATTTAGTAATGTAACTTGTTTTATTGTTGTTTTTATCATTGATTGTCACAATGCTTTTACCTTAAGCAGGCTATTTATTTATTGAAAGAGTTTTTTATGTCTCCTGTTTAGGGACTACGGGTGTAAATTAGCTCTTGCTACAACCCTGCATGTCTACATTTTGTATTCTGTACTTGATGTTCATTGACGTGTGTTGTCCCTACCAATAGCCTATCAATAGCCTATCAAATCAAATCAAATCTGTAGTCTCGTGCAGAGGAAGGTGGTAAATACATGTTACATATTCCAATGTACAGTTTTGCTTGTACAGTTGTACAAGCATGTACCATTGACTCAGAATGGTCTGTTTTATTGAAATCGTCACAGCAGTATAGTTTGTTTATACTTCAGAAGTATGATATTTAAACATGGTCCCCAAAATGAATGGAAGCGAATGAGGAGCCTGACACCTGGGAGGAATGGGGGTGTTGCAGCCTTGGGGATGTTTTCAAAATATAATTTAATATATAATATAATAATTTGTGCTTCACCAAGAAATTTGGTCAGCAGCCGCCACTGAAACAGACTCATCTCTCTCCTCCTTCTCTACATACAAACAGACTCATCTCTGATCCTTCTCTACATACAAACAGACTCATCTCTCTCCTCCTTCTCTACATACAAACAGACTCATCTCTCTCCTCCTTCTCTACATACAAACAGACTCATCTCTCTCCTCCTTCTCTACATACAAACAGACTCATCTCTCTCCTCCTTCTCTACATACAAACAGACTCATCTCTCTCCTCCTTCTCTACATACAAACAGACTCATCTCTCTCCTCCTTCTCTACATACAAACAGACTCATCTCTCGCCTCCTTCTATACATACAAACAGACTCATCTCTCTCCTCCTTCTCTATGTAGCAGGGTGGATTATCCCTGCTTCGTGGGAACGGGTGTGCACAGTCACTGGGTAGCGAGACACAGTAGATCTCTGGCTAACTGCACCTCCGTCTTTGGGTCTGGAGCATCAGCTGGAGGCTGGCAGTGGGAGTGGATGGGGCCCGGGATTTACCAACCTGGTCTGGTACTCTGGTCTTCCTCTCCCTTCCAGGGCGGTCAGCAGTACTCCCCACACGCTCTCACTTCCCCCAATTACTCCTTTAACCCTCCCACACCTAGTGACTGAATTGTAAATAAATAACTTGGTTCCCCCCGCAAGCAGTACCCTCCCTCAGTGACACTAGAAACCTTACAGTAAGAAAGGGAAGGTTGAATAGGAAGGGGTTAATTGCAGTAACGTTACCCACACCAAAATGGTTAAGACTGGGCACAGGAAGGGACACGCACACAGAACCCCATTCAATGTTTTATGTTAATTAGTACGGTTCAGTTACAAAGATTTAATAGGGATAGTCAACGAGAATGAATTCCTACTATTATTCAGATTGTAACTCAACACCTTATAGCCACCTATATTATACACCCACCTCTGGGTTAGTACCAGGGATAATATACTTCAAATGTGTTTGACTCATCACCCACGTCTGGGTCAGTTCCATGTACAATACCTCTCTCGCCGTCGCTCACACATACTCTGCCTCTTTTTAATAACAACTCGGCACTCCCCCTAGAGGTGAAACTGTGTACATGCAGCAGGCCCAGAGTTAACCACGAAATGAGACCACCAATGAACCTATTCAACCTCTGATGGGACTGTCCCATATAGAAGCAAGGGCAATATTCAGGTACCCACTGACACAAATTGAATATACTGCAGTAAGGCTCTCAGGCATTCTGTATTGCTTTCAAATATGTATTCTATTGATTCTATTGCTACAGGTAAGAAGGATATATAAAAGTTTTGACCCCCTTATTTGTTGCCTCTTTTAGGAAATCAAACAAAAAAGGCATACAAGGTACATGTGTTATTAACAAATGAATAACAATACACATTTAGAAAATAAGTAGATATGCAGATACAGTCCGTACATCATTTATATCTCTGCCATTATAATCCAGTCCAGTGGTCCACATCCAACCAATAGCAGCCCAACCAACACAGACATTCAAACAACACAAATTGAAATGAAATGAGAGATAATTTACTGATTGAGTTCCCAATACAAGACACAACAGCAGACAACAAACAAACAAACAAACAAACAAACAGACATGAACTTTAAAATGCACTTGCTGCAGTATACTATTATAATATAATATAATATAATGAGTATAGGGCAGTAACAGGCCTATCTATATGTTAGCAATGTCTGGGGGGAAATAATATGTATAAAATAATAATAATAATACACTTTTTGAAACAGGGTTCAAACAAAGTGCTACACAGAATGGAATTAAAACGACACACAAAAAAACATTGTGAGAGAATAAAATAAAAAGCACTAAACAAATAACACCATAAAATAAGAGCAGAGGGGAAGAGAGCAATATGAGCAGAAACAATTACAAAAAATACTAAAAAACTAAATAAAATGACTATGAAAAAGCGATTTTTCACAAGGGGTGAGTTTTGAGAAGAGAATGAAAAGACTTTAATAGCCAACCACATGAAGCAGAATAGTTACTTGTTTACAGACACCAACTGTAACTCAGCCTTTAACTGTAATGGGTCTGTTCTGCTTCATGTATTACATACCGTGTCATTTTATTTGGTTGTTTATTTGATGTGTGTTAGAATTATTTCCCGTACCTCTTGATTGATTGATTGAAAAGTTTATTAACAGATTGCAGAATGGGTACAGTACAGTACATCTCAATACAATTGTTAAGGGGATGCAGACCAGAGAAAGACTTTCGTCTTGTTTACATCAGGGTCCCCCATTTTCAATTCATCATAACATATATGACATACATGACATACAGATAGACAGTACTGCTACATCTATACATTTATGACATATCAGATTTGCAAATACAGTACTGTTTGTGATACAAAAGTGTCCAGAAAAGGAGTGTATATACATTTGGCGTAGAAACTGTACATTGGAGGAGGTTGGTGGGGTGGGGTTGGGTGGGTTGGGTGAGGGCTGTACATTGGAGGTGGGGAGGGGGGGGGGGGGGTTGGGTATGGGACACACACACATTTTACACTGTACATTGGAATATTGACAAAGCCTTACTTGGTCATTTACTGTACAACTAGGTTAGGACATTTGTAGGGGCCAGTTTCGAATTGCAGTCTCACGTAGGTGTTTTTTGAGAGTGTTTTTGAAGGTGGGTAGTGATTCACATTCCTTTACAGCTTTAGGCAGGGCGTTCCACATTGATGTGGCATAATTGCGAAACGTGTTTAGTCCCTTGTTTGAGCCGAATCTGGGTTTTACATGATTTGTGGAGCTCCCTCTGGTGTTGTGATCGTGGTATTCACTGACCTTTGGGAAGTATTTTGACATTGAGAGAAAACGATGCTTTTTCAATGTATGTGATGTATAGATTGGGGAGAGATGACCACAGCTAAAATGGTAGATCGAAATGTGCATGGAAGCAGGAGACGGTGATAGAACGGTGGTGGAACCAGTGGTTTCACAGGCACAGGCCGCGTCAGCAAGGGTTTTGTTATGAATTCCTTAGAAGAACATCTGAGATTAGAGTGTACTGTCTCCCAGGACAGGAGGGAGAGAGGTTCATCTTAATGAAACGTGAGTTTATTAGTGTTAAAGGTTATGCAGTTGTCATGACAACACGTCGCATGACAACCAGAAGGCGGGGCCGTCGTTGCGACGACGAACATCTATAAGTCGAACGGTGTTTCCGGGTGTTGAGCAGACTAGAATCTGACTCAGACGATAATCTGACCGAGAGCGAGTAGGACTGAGATCACACAGAGGACTCTCTCTCTCCTCTTATCACGAGAGAGGGGGGGGGGGGGGAAGGAGGAAGAATGCCACGACATCATTAGCTTCGGCTAACACGAGGAGGGTTCAGGCTAACGACTAGGCCTGACCACTATTGGACTGAATAACAAAAGGACAATTCTGAACACACCGAGAGATCATTAGAATAGACTCTTCAAGGACGATACAATTTGATAACATCTGATAACATCTGATTATGAGGTTCTGTTTATAGCAATAAAACAACGCTTCTCCTCATAAGGTATCTCACAGTGTCGAAGTGTCGAATTCTTACGGAAGTGGAGAAGTATTATGGTTTATGGATTGCACTAACGGGGGAAGATAAGGATCTTATCTACCAGTATCGGAGACGTCAGGACCATTAAAAGTACACAACGCAGAGGAATTGGATGGAGAGCCAAACAGACGAAGACGTGATACTGGCCAGTTTGATCAGAATCTTACAGTTGATGCCGTTGGGACCCGGATTTGCAAGAGATTAAAACAACGGGAACAGTTGGTTGTTGATGACAGCCGGATTTGCAAGAGATAAGAACAACGGATAAAGACTTTCTTAATAATGGGGCGACAGTGGACAACAGTCATCAATGTGTGGGAGAATCATGATCGAAGCAAGGCCGGCCAGCCCTGGGAGAGAGCGGCGAGTCGAGCGGTCAGGAGGCAAACCAGCGCTGTAGGGGAAACAGCGCTCCGATCAAAAATGTGAGTTCACTGTGCACACGGTTGTTTTGATCTTAAGCCAAATAAAAACGAACAGATAGTGAATCCGTAAACGTAAACATTTCTAGTTCGACACAGAGAATGCCAGCTGTGATAATATGAGCAGAGAGCCATGGTGGAAATCGAGGGTGTTATCTACAGAGAATGAAAAGCAAACGAGGCAGGCTGCACAGTTTTGGTTTAAGGAGGGTAAATGTGAGATGAGGAAAGGGGGGGGGGGGGCGCTTGAATCAGATCGATAAATTGTTATGGCGGGACTGTTTTCATAACAGAAGGAAAGTCGAAAGGAGATTGTACCAGTGTGTATTATGTCCGATCAGGCAAGAGTATTAGTCTGAGAAAGCGTCCCCTGATAATGGATAGGAAAGAGAGGAAAAACAGCGGTGTTTTTAGGCCTTGGAAGGAAGGGCAGCGTTTGTTTGTTTGAGAGAGTAGCCATTATGAGCGAGTCAAAATGGCCGTGAGCACCACGAGGAGATAACAACAGATAAAGAACCAGGAAGTGACACGTCAACTAAAACACCATGGAGGAGGAGTAAGTCGCCACCTAGTGGCGGAGGGGGGGGTAGTGCTGGGGAGTTTTCATTACCCATAGGGGAATATTTAGATATAGGCCTGTACTACCATCTAGTGGCGGAGTGGGGGAGTGATTCAATAGTCAATCTAATGAGTTATTTGAGTGGATTATTATTATAATAATAAGATTAGATATGGAGTTTAATTATACAATGGATTAAATAAGAATTGCACAGAAAGATGGTGCAGTTATTAGAATGGGTTAATTATGGAATTAAAGAGGGAGTTTGAATTCCAGTGGGGCCTTCTCACACCTAATAAATAGGCAGAGTCTTGAGGGGACACGTCACCAGAAAGAACTGGCGCGCGCTGGGGGTCACCCGTGGGACAAACGTAGAGCGCCGAGTGGGTATCGTTTAGCTGCTGGTGTCACGCCGGAAGACAACAAAACAGGGAACAGCCCTGTAGGATTAGATATGGGTGTTGAGAAGGTGGGGGACTAATAGAACGAGCTGCAGGCCCAAAGCCATGGTAGACTAATAGCAAAACAAGGGAAGTCGAATGGACAGACGACTGCCGGTGTTGTGTTTCTGCTTTCAAGGGGGGAATGACACCGACAGCGATGGAGATGACCAGGAGGACAGACTGGAGGAGGAGGAAGCCGCAGGGGCCAGTCACCGCAGCCTGGTACACAGATCATCCGCGACGAGAGAGAGGAGACGGCGGCGGTGGAGGAGCAGATGTGGAGAGGACAGCCAGAGACACTGAGCAGTAGCAGACCAGGGGGGACATTTTTGCCTAGGGGACCGCGCCCTGGGAGGGGGACCAGCTCAGGAAAGGAGCCGTCACTGAAAGGGGCCCTTGCCCTAGAAGACGGAACCGGCCCAAGATGGGAGGTGTACTGTAAGAGAGGGAAGGGAGCGCTCTGATTTGGACGTGGGGTACCTGATAGGGGGGCCGAAGGGTTTAGGTGTGTCGTTTGAAAAGTTGCAATCTGTGTTTTTCTCTGTCTCTCTCTCTCTCTCCTCCATGACCGTTGTTTATCCTTTCTGGTTTGGGTGTGATGCGGGTAATGGAAAACAAAAGGAAAAACAGCAGTCGGCGGGGCCCTAATTGTTATGAGTCTATTTTTGTGTATAATTAATTGAAAAACCAAGTAGTCTTATGATTCTGAGGGGTGATAAGAATCAAGGGGGGATTGAGAGAAAACGATGCTTTTTCAATGTATGTGATGTATAGATTGGGGAGAGATGACCACAGCTAAAATGGTAGATCGAAATGTGCATGGAAGCAGGAGACGGTGATAGAACGGTGGTGGAACCAGTGGTTTCACAGGCACAGGCCGCGTCAGCAAGGGTTTTGTTATGAATTCCTTAGAAGAACATCTGAGATTAGAGTGTACTGTCTCCCAGGACAGGAGGGAGAGAGGTTCATCTTAATGAAACGTGAGTTTATTAGTGTTAAAGGTTATGCAGTTGTCATGACAACACGTCGCATGACAACCAGAAGGCGGGGCCGTCGTTGCGACGACGAACATCTATAAGTCGAACGGTGTTTCCGGGTGTTGAGCAGACTAGAATCTGACTCAGACGATAATCTGACCGAGAGCGAGTAGGACTGAGATCACACAGAGGACTCTCTCTCCTCTTATCACGAGAGAGGGGGGGGGGGGGGAAGGAGGAAGAATGCCACGACATCATTAGCTTCGGCTAACACGAGGAGGGTTCAGGCTAACGACTAGGCCTGACCACTATTGGACTGAATAACAAAAGGACAATTCTGAACACACCGAGAGATCATTAGAATAGACTCTTCAAGGACGATACAATTTGATAACATCTGATAACATCTGATTATGAGGTTCTGTTTATAGCAATAAAACAACGCTTCTCCTCATAAGGTATCTCACAGTGTCGAAGTGTCGAATTCTTACGGAAGTGGAGAAGTATTATGGTTTATGGATTGCACTAACGGGGGAAGATAAGGATCTTATCTACCAGTATCGGAGACGTCAGGACCATTAAAAGTACACAACGCAGAGGAATTGGATGGAGAGCCAAACAGACGAAGACGTGATACTGGCCAGTTTGATCAGAATCTTACAACATGTACATGGGTACCTTGGTCGCGTAGTGTATCTTGTAGACCAGGCCCATTGCAAGTTGCTGTACTCTGTCGTCTACTCTAAGCCATCCTAGGTTGTCAAAGTGGGCAGGGGTGAGGTGGGTTCTAGGAGTCAGGTCAAGTAGTAGTCTGACTAGCTTGTTTTGAGATGTTTGTAATTTGTTTTTTAGTGCCTTTGAGGTGCTTTGGTACCATGAGGTGCAAGCATAGTCGTAGTACCCTTGAATGAGTGCTCCTGCTAGAGTCTTCAGGGTATTCTTGTTTACCAGAGAGGAGATCCGGTACAAGAATCGCGTTCGTTGGTTGACTTTTTTTATTACATTGGATGCCATTTTGTCACAGGAAAGATTAGCCTCTAGGATGGAACCCAGGTAGGTAATTTCATCTTTCCTTGTGATAATATTGTCACCCACTGTAACCGAGAAGCCGTCGGTCTTGCTGAGTTTGTTATTTGAACCGAAGAGAATGGACTCTGTTTTGCCCATGTGTAATGATAGTTTGTTGTCGGCGAGCCATATGCAGATTTTGCCTAGTTCCGAGCTGAGGGCTTTTTCAACCTGTAACTTGTTCTTGTCAGAGACCAGCAGGGCTGAGTCGTCCGCAAACAGGAACAAGTTGCAGTCACAAGCTGACGACATGTCATTTGCATAAATTAGGAATAGTAGCGGTCCTAGTATGCTTCCTTGTGGAACACCACAGCTCACTGTGAGGGGGGGGGATAGGGTACCGTTTACTTCCACCATCTGTTCCCTCCCCTCCAGGTAGGATTGTATCCAGCTCACTGATAAACTATCAAAACCAATTGCTTTTAGCTTGTCAATCAGAATGGTGTGATTGACAGTGTCGAAGGCCTTTTGTAGGTCCAGCATGACCATGCCGCAGTATTTGCCCGCGTCCACCTCTTGTTTGATGTGGTCGTTCAAGTAGAGAAGGCATGTGTCAGTGGAGTGGGATGTTCTGAAGCCAGATTGGAATTCGTAGATTAGATTTTTTTCCGCGAGGTACTTTTCGATCTGTTCGTATACTATTTTTTCCATAACTTTCGAGATGGATGTAAGGATAGAAACAGGGCGGTAGTTACCCGGGTCTAATTTGCTGCCCTTTTTGTGCAGGGGTGTTACTCTCGCAATTTTGAAGTCCTTGGGGACGTGTCCCTGTTTTATGGAGAGGTTTATTATGTGTGTGATGACTGGGGTGATGGCTGCTGCTGAGTCTCTGAGGAATTTGGAGGGGATGTTGTCATGGCCAGTGGCCTTGTTTGGTTGGAGGGCGCTCAGTTTTTTGAGTACCTCATCTGTAGTTACTATTTCCAGTTTGAAGTCGTCTTTGTGGACGCCTAGGTTCATGTAGTATGCTACTATGTGTTCTACCCCATACTGCCCTGAGTGGGAGGGTAGTTTGTTTACCAGTGTTGTGGCTATGTTTGTGAAGAAAGTGTTTAAGTAATTGGCTACATCCAGCTTGTCTGTGATGAGCGTGTTGTCCGTCTTTATGTTTATGTTTGAGAACCTGGTTTTGAGTTTTTTACTGCAGCCTAGTTGATTGTTGAGTAATTTCCAAAGTTCACATGGTTTATTTTTTGATGTATATGTATCATCTGCCCTGTTTCCCTGTTACCCTTCGAGAGGTATTTTTGTCCTCTCTAGCCAGGCCGTCATGAAATAAGAATTTGTTCTGAATTGACCCGCCTGGGCCCCGTTCCCCGTACCTGGCTAACTGAGTTAGCCGGATAATTTCCAGAATAGCCTGACTTAAGCCGGACCTTTCTGTTCCCCGACGCTCGATTGTCTAAATCACCATGACAACAGATCAAAAAGTTTGAGCCTGGTCGAGAGCAGGGTTAAGTTCAGTTAGCTGGATGAACCATGGCCACGCCCCCGCAAAGAAATGCCAGCTCGCTTCCTGAAATGATTCTCACAATCTAGATCTGCATTATACCATTCTGAATTATGTTTCTGTGCTTCGTTTTCCTAGAGGGGGCTTTTGAAATGTATAATAATAGAACTAAATGCTGATAATAAATCATATTCAGCCTATAGATTTACTTTGTCCTAAATAAAATAATGCACGTCATATACGGCGCTCGGAGTGCGATACACGCTGCATGTGGTTATTTTAATAACGGCGCATTGCAAATGTGAATCACGCAGGGATATTTTTAATGAATGAAACCTATCGGCCGTTTGGCTCTGATTAGTTTCATATTATTCTCCGCTGTAGATTTGCTTAACGGAGCGCCCGGATTGTGTTTCATTCAAGCATAAAATTGAAGTGTCTATGCGTGGATTGTGGTTTTTGTGGATTATGAATTACGAGGACTCTGAGGATTGTTGAATTGTATCATCACTCACACGTTATTGTGATATTGTAACTGGGATTAAAATGTCTGATGAGATGCGCTGTTTGACGGATTTGAGAAATTGAATGAGCCGTTGACGTCACATTAATGCATTTGAGAATAAAGAGATAAAACTTCATTCAAAAGAAAAATATTCGAAACACGGGTCTCTTGTCCATTGATGGATACACAATGGATATATCCCGTCTGGCACAGTGGTGCAACGGCCAGTGTGCGCTCCTGGCAAGCGGGCGACCCGAGTTCGAGACCCCGCGTTTCCAATATAATTTTTTTGGAATACAGTATTGTATTGTAAAACTAGGCTACTTTTGCGTATAATCATTAATATTATTAATGATTATACGCAAAAGTAGCCTAGTTTTAAGTTAAAATATTATAAATCTACATGCATTGAGGATGTCATTCTTTATATAGCTCTCAACGTGCACCAAATTTAATTATTCCTACATTGCAAAAAGAAGAAAAAGACTAGAAGAAGTGGGATTCGAACACGGGTCGTCTGCGTGAAAGTCAAAATGACCAACCGTCACACCACAGTGCAGATAAGTAAAACATCCACCATACATCAATCAATGGGTAAGAGAGCCGTATCCTTATTCTGAAACAGTTGAACTAATTATTTTCGCTAGCAAGATCTCATTTGATTATCCATTCCATAAACCTACTGCCAGCAGGCAAGTTTAAAGAAATATAATCTGATTGATTGGGGTAATGAGGGACTTAAAATTTGCCTATAGATTATGCATTTAACTTGTCGGCGAGGCTATTGAGCCGTACTGCAATCTGTTAATAAAGTTTTAAATCAATTAATCAATCAATGCCGTTAGAAAATCAGGATTTCTGCTATCGATACTTGCTGGCTTTTCAGCTGAGGCGGGCGCGCGCAATTATCCTGGGTCTCAAGTCTGGTTCGAGTTAACGAGACTGAATCCACCTTCGAGGAACAGGAAAATCCCGGCTTCAAACATCGGGTTAATTGAATCTGGATAATGGGACTCTTGATCAGTGGCGGCTCTGCCACTAGGGGCGCAAGGGCGCCGACCCACCTGCTGTTTAATCAGAGAAGAAGAAAATAAAACTTTTTCGTTTTTTGTTTTATAGCCCTATAAATAATATAAACATGTTTAAAATGAATAATATTTACTAATTTTAAGTATGTTTGTATTTCCAATGCACAATATAACGTTATTATCTAAAATAAAAAACACTCGTTTTCCTGAGCAGGAAGTGACGTTTTTTTTATTTTTTTTATTTTTTCGTATTTCTCGGCCCGGGCTAGACGCGATAGCGCTCTGAGTGCGCGTCACAGTTTGATCGCTGTATCCGTCACAGCCAATCAGTGCATAATGCGTTGTGCGTTGAAATATGACTATTATGTTGGAATCCGGGCGCGATTTGAAGCGGTCTAGCCAGTAGCGTCAAGAATTTCTGTAGCCGCATTTCGCGGAGACACTCTCTGATTGGCCGACGCCAGTATTTTTTTCCGTAGCAGAATTTCACAGAGACGATCTCTGATTGGCCGAATCCAATTTCTAATGTTCCAATTCTAGCTTCCTAGGTTGGTCCGTTGGTGAGAGATAGTTGTGTTGTTGTGTTGTTGTGAGATGCAGGCAGCAGAGCGTGCCGTGACTGCAAGTTCTTTAGACGGTTAAGCTTAGGCACTCTTTCAAAGTTGGTTAAGGTTAGAGTTTGTCTTAGAGCATGGCGATAGAACGCCAGGTAGTTTGCAGTCTGTTCGACGCGGAAAAATGGACAAAGAAATGTACTTGTGTTGTGCTAACAAGCTAACACTTGGCTAACAAGCTATATGGCGGATGCAGTCTGGAGACAGTGGACAGTGGTCTGGAATACATCAACAGTGGATTATACACGTTTATCAAGCTCTCCTGCCCTGGACGTTTCAACTAAACAGTGAGTCTCTCTCTCTCTCTCTCTCTCTCTCTCTCTCTCTCTCTCTCTCTCTCTCTCTCTCTCTCGCTATACACAGCTGTCTCCGCGAAATGCGGCTACGGAAAAAAGTATTGACTGTGCTTGCTGAGACGATAATTAATAGGCTAGCGATTCAAAACGCTGAACTATAACATTCATTTAGCTGCTGCTGATGCATAATGAATGAATGGTGAGTTGTTTAAAATGACAACATACATGTGTTAATTATTTGATTTGATTGATCCGAGAGACAGAGAGAGATTGCTCCAGAGCATCTCAGAGCATTACATTTTCAACTCGACCTATTAACGTGAACTGCGACCCACAAGGCACCAGCGCCAGCGGCCGCCACTGCTCCCAGCCTTAGTTCTCTATCTGCGTCCCTAGTTCCTGTCGGGTTCCCTCCTTCCTGGTTCCAAGTCCTCCCTGGCTCCTTAGCCCTCCCTGGTTCCAAGTCCTCCCTGGCTCCTTAGCCCTCCCTGGTTCCAAGTCCTCCCTGGCTCCTTAGCCCTCCCTGGCTCCTTAGCCCCCTCTGGTGTTGTCTTGTGTATTTCCTTCTATGGCTTCCTCTTGTGGATTTTGTCTGCACCTGCTGTCCCTAGTCTGAGTTTGCATACTGTTGTCTCGCTATTCCTCGTTCCTTAATTGTTTTCCTCTTATATTAAAGCCCTCTGTGTGTTTGTGGAGTTATTTTGTGTTCCCCTGTATTTGTTTCCTCCAGTAATCTTTTATTTCCTGAGTTCTATATGTTAATAATAATTTATTTTGTATAGCGCTTTTCAAAGACCCAAAGTCGCTGAAAACAAAAACAAATGTTCCCTCGTTCTCCTGTCTCTATGTGTCTCCCTGTTACTTGTGAGTCCTTGTTTACTCCCTAGTTTCTGTATATTTATTTTGGTGTTTGTAGCTTGCTTTTTGTGTGCCCATCCTTCTTTAGAGTGTTTGGTTAGTATTTCTTCCCATAGTGTTTTAGTCTCTTTATGTTTTACCAGTAGTGTGTTTAGGTTTTGTTTCTCCCACGTTTTTTTTTGTGTTCACTTGAGAATTAGGTAGAGGCCAACAGGCCATCAATTCACTTGTGCAAAGCTGCTAGTAAGCTATGAGTGGTTATTACATAGTTAGCTATATAACTAAAGCTAACTAACATTATGTAACTAATCATATGATATTTGGTAATTTTGCACTGATTATATTCAGATATTTAGTTGGCAGGCTTGTTTGTGGGGTCTACTCTGCTGCGACTGTCTGCACTGCTGTGTTTCTAAGGGGATTATTCAGGCTACTATAATGTCGATGGGTTACTGTAGTAACAGTGTCGGGGAAACAAATCAACAAAATAAAAAAGTTACATCAACTGTTTTTGCTTTTTCCTTCTTCAACATCTTGTTCTTGTTCTCCAAGCGGAGCATAGGCCATCAACGACTCTTCTCCATCCAGCATGGCTATGGGTCTTCTCCGCCTCTCCCCAGCTGCTACCACGTCTCTTCAGCTCTGCCTCGGTGTCCCGCCTCCAGCTGTTTTTTGGGCCTTCCTCTCTTCCGCTTCCCCTGGGGGTTCCACGTCAGGGCCTGGCGTGTGATGGTAGCTGCTGGTTTACACAAGGTGTGGCCAATCCATCCCCACCTCCGTCTCTGGATCTGGCTCTCTACTGGGTCCTGGCTCCCTCTCTGCCACAGCTCCTTATTTTATCCGGCCACCTGATTCTGAAGATGCGCCTCAGACCGCTGTTAATGAATGTCTGGATCTTCTGCAACGTCTTTTTTGTCTCTGAACTAGGGATGAGTTCGAATTTTCAAATAGTCGTGCCAGTCTCCACATTCCATTTTCATGTCTGAGTCGAAGTCAAGTATAGACCGCGCTCTCAGTATCTAACACTGGGTGCTGAAATCCCAAACATTATGAAGAAAAAGGCGAAGGCCGGACCAGCACTCTCAGATTTAAATTTTTTTTATTTAATGGCAGCCTATAATACAGACATGTTTCGGAACGTGTTCCTTCTTCAGTGTAATAGGCTAGCAGTGATAGCTTGTAAAAATGGGAGCTATATACCATGAGGGCAGGAAGTGACATCATAGAGGTGAGCTTGGGAATGCCAGTCAACTTTGACCTCCAGAGTAAGGACTTGATAATGTAGCATGTTGAAAACAAATATATACCAGAAACTAAAATATAGCAAACACCAAATTCTATGAGCAAAGAAAAACAACAACAGAAAGGAAACGTTTCTTTATTAAATTTATTATTTATAATTTTTTAAGTGAAGCAAACCATTCTTATTTAATACATTCTTATATTTAGAGGCAACCTAATTTTATTTTATTTTTTTACTTACATTTTTATTGACACTTATAGACATACAACACTTAGACAACACTTTAAACGACATCAAACATATAACAGTACAATGACATGGGTCCCTTGAATCCCTATGCTAAGGCTGTGTTCAGCAGCCCAGACCCACATAAGAGGGACCCCCCTCTCCCGCCATCCACCCAGAGAAATAGAACTCCCCCATATCCCAGGACCGCTATACACGGAGCCGGGCACCAGCGACACGGGTCCCTTGAATTGATTGGGCCAGGCCCAGTAGAGGAGAGGGCAGGGGACTCCCCCCCCCCACCGAGCCAAGCCTGTTACCTCCCATGTCCCAAAGAACCCCACCCCCAGCACATCGACCCCACAACACACAAGACCCCACTCTCCCGGGCCGAACCGCCGAAACGATGCCCCCCCCCCCCGACATTCCCCCCCACTGAGCTAAGCCCGTTTGGGACTCCCCTATATCCCAGGTCCGTTACGCGCGGAGCTGAGCCCTCAGCGACATGGGCTCCTTGAATTGATTGGGTCAGGCTCCGTAGAGGAGAGGACAGGGGACTCCCCCCCACCGAGCCAAGCACGCTACCTCCCATGTCACAAAGAACCCCACCCCACGCACACCGACCCCACAACACACAAGACCCCCCTGGGCAAAGCTCAGCCGCTCTGACCACCTTAATAGGAACCCCTCCTTCCTGCCATCCTCCCCGAGAATCAGAACACCCCCATATCCCAGGACCAATAATAGGGCTCCCCCATATCCCAGGACCGCTATACACGGAGCCGGGCACCTGCGACATGGGTCCCTTGAATTGATTGGGCCAGGCCCAGTAGAGGAGAGTGCAGGGGGCTCCCCCCCACCCAGCCAAGCCTGTTACCTCCCATGTCACAAATAACCCCACCCCCCGCACATCGACCCCATAACACACAAGACCCCACCACCGACCCCGCAACACACAAGGCCCCCGTCTCCCGGGTCGATCCGCCGAAACCATGGCCTCCCCCCCCCCGATACTCCCGTCGGTTACACCTTTCGTATCATTTCGTATCGTCGTCATATGCGTATCGCCGCGACGTCGTGCGCCTCGAGTCACACTTTCGTTTTTTTTCCGTTTTTGTCACCCGAGCACACTGATGTAGTACACTGCCAAAGCAGTAGGTGGCAGTAGGTGGCAAACATGAAGGCAATTTCAACCAATCAGAACTTGAATGTGCCTGCAAAGCAAATGTCAACAAGGCAGCCACCATCTTTTGCCTAGTTACCCAATGCAGCAATTCTTTTTCAGCAAAGCCTAATAAAAGTGCAATAAACAAAACGGATACATTCACTGTGTGTTCTGCCTGTCATTTGTTGATGAAACAAAACTAACATCAACACAAGACCACCAAGAGCGGATAGTTTAGTCTAAAAAAAGATCGGTAGCATTGTTAGCTGCATGCTAACGTCAATGGAGTATGCCATTATAACAATATAGCATTGTGGCTAGAAGCTAACGTTAGCTCACGCTACTTAGCCAGCACCAAAACTGATGATATCGCGAGCTATCAGTAGTTAGATAACATTAGAGACAACGCTGTGTGTATTAAACAAAGGTGAATAGATGACTGGGCCATTTTGTTTAATGCTTATTTGGCAACATAAACACTTTCAGCGCCACGCCTGGTTTTCCGTTTTACCGCTTGAATGCCACCATCGGCGCCAATGTTAACGTTAATATCGCCTAATCTATGTTTTCAATTATGGCTATGTGTCTAATCTGCCCATCGCATTATCAAAGACTATTTTCCAGTCAGTGCTGTGAAGGCAGATTGTTTTTTTATCGCGTCGTTGCCGTTTCAGAGCAGTTAGAAAAGCCCCCGTTTTGATATAAAAAACAGCTCATTCTGGAGCATTCTATGAAAATCGTCTTTTAGTGGAATATTCCACAAAGTTGATATTCGTCGGCCTTTTTATGAATCGTTTTAAAATAAACGCTAGATGATCAATATTATACGTGCACGCACGCACATTACGGCCGCGCACTGATAATCGCTCCGTTGATTTCCTCACGGACTTTTACAGTGAAACCGAAAGAAGACATTTCACAAAACAGCTTATAACTTCATCAAACTTACTCTGATTATCCTACCACTGATAACATAGAGTCCTTACCTGACATCAGATGGTATCCAACTGGTATATTCCAATTCCTGATCTCCATTCGGAAAAATCGATACGTGTATGGATCCAACGCGATACAGTAGAACTCCATGATCCGCGGGGATCTGAGGCTCCAGAATGAACTCTAGTAACCCCGGCTGGATCAGTGAACTGGAAAATGTGGAGTACCGGTTTTTTTCCCCCATTCATTTTCATTGAGTCCATTCCAAAATCACTTATGTCATCTGGGAGACGACAGGGGGCGCTTTTTTCCACAGTGATCGCTGGCGCCCCTCGGCTATACTCGGGTAGGCTCGGGTGATGCAATAATTTTTCAGATCGCAAAAAAAATAATAATAATAATAATTCCGAGAAATCTCGTGAGTGGCATGCAACCACCTATAAAAAAAAACGAGAAATCTCGTGAGTGGCACTGAAAGTGTAAACTAATTGGTAGACAAAACAAACATAACAACAAAAAATTAGAACTCAAAATTTATAATGAATTAGTGAAAACCCCACTAACTCTAGCCACCCAATTCAACTGTTTCTTTTTGGATTCTGTCCAGGAGATAACACAGTGTTTACCCCATCTGATGCCATCCATAGCACTATTAATCATGCACAACCTATTTTTAATTTAGAGGAAATAACAGAGCTGGAGGTAACCAATATTATAGCTAAGGACGCCTATGGGCTTGATACCAATTTCTTGAAAACACATATAGAATCTTTGGTCCCCCCAATCACACATCTGGTCAATCTGTCCTTCAGGGAATCAACTGTTCCTTCAGCATTGAAGGTGGCCACGGTTGCCCCAATCTTTCAATCTGGACAAAAAAATTACATTGCTAACTACCGGCCAATCAGTATTCTCCCGGTCATATTTAAAGTAGCTGAGAAGTGGGTAGTAGGGCTGTCCCCGACTAAGGATTTGGATGGTCGACTAGGATTGGCCAAAATTTGCCGTTAGTCGACTATTGGTCGACTTAAAAAAAAAGAAAAGAAAAAAAAGTATAATATTTTTTATTTTTTTATTTTTATTTATTTATTTGTTTATCATTCCATTTGGGCTGTGGGGGGTGCTTAATGTCTGAAGGAGTCGACTGAAGGCTTCTTGTCCTCTGAAAAAGCATGCAATTGGTCCACTGATGGATACATCTTGATATTTGTCTAGTATAGTGTGTTCATTAGATGGGTGAAATCCTCTTTCAGTGCCTCTGTGCCTGTTTTCGTAGGCAGTTTTCGTAGCCTCTGGTATGCGTGCCATTAGCGTTAGCCACGCTTCTATGCCTCTTTTCTTTTGAAAAAAATTATAAAAAAAAAAAAAAAAAAAATTAATTATATTCGACTAAGAGGTTGGCCAGTCGACTACGGCCCCTTTCGACCGATTAGTCGACTAATCGATTAATAGGGGTCAGCCCTAGTGGGTAGTAAAGCTATTGAATGAACATCTAAATAAAAGCTGTACCCTATTGCACCCCATGCAATTCGGGTTCCGCACCCATCACTCAACAGAATCAGCTAACTGTATGTTCTTAGAAAAAGTGAAATACCCACTGGACACACATTACTGTGTTGGTGCCGTCTTCATTGATCTGAAGTGGGCATTTGATACTGTCAACCACCAGGTTCTATTGTCCAAACTTAGACATTTTAATTTATCTGAAAGAGCTCTATTGTGGATGAAATCATATATATCCAGTAGAAAGCAATGTGTTTGTGTTGATGGTGTCAAATCTCCCTACCTTGACTGTTATACAGGCCTTCCACAGGGTTCAAGTCTTGGGCCAATACTGTTCTCATTATTTATCAATGACCTACCCGATGCATGCCATAACACCAATGTCCAAATGTATGCTGACGACTGTGTAATCTTTACATCTGCAAAATCAATACAAGATGCCTCTGCAACTCTGACATCTGCAATGACCCATGTTCAAAACTGGCTAACAAAATCATGTCTTTCACTTAACACCAAGAAAACAGTGTGTATGATGTTCACAAATTCACCAGTAGAGGTCACTCACTCTAATGTGTTTCTGGGAGAGGCGGAGCTGCTGGACATTGTAAAGGAGTTCATGTATCTTGGGGTCACATTGGACTCTACATTGACCTTCAAAAGTCACGTAAAGAAAGTAACAAACACAGTCAAGTTTAACATCGAAAACTTCAGGCAGATCAGGCCCTGCCTACCAGTTAATGCTGCAAGGATGTTTATGCATTCAATGATTCTATCACACATTGAGTACTGTTTTATTAACTGGTCTCTTTCATATGTCACTACTCTTACACCAATAAAATTACTCTACAAAAAAGCCATAAAAGTATTTGATAGGAAACCAAATTCATTTCATCACTGTAATATCTTAGAAAAACACAACATGCTAAGTTTTGCAAATTTCCAAGTTTTTAAATATACTTGCTTCATGTACAAGGTTCTGCATGGACTTGCCCCTCCCCCATTGAATGAGTTCATCCAACAAAAAGGAGACACTGGCATTACCACCAGGGCCATCAGTAGAGGGGACTGTAAGGTGCCTTTTCGGTATACTACCTTTGCAAAAACTGTGTTCTCTGTTAAAGGTGGTAACTACTGGAATAACCTACCAGTTGCGATTAGAGAGTGCCCCACATGTTCAAGACCCATCTTAAACTGCATCTCAAGGCAAACCAGAACTGTGATCATTTTTAATCTAATTTAGTAATGTAACTTGTTTTATTGTTGTTTTTATCATTGATTGTCACAATGCTTTTACCTTAAGCAGGCTATTTATTTATTGAAAGAGTTTTTTATGTCTCCTGTTTAGGGACTACGGGTGTAAATTAGCTCTTGCTACAACCCTGCATGTCTACATTTTGTATTCTGTACTTGATGTTCATTGACGTGTGTTGTCCCTACCAATAGCCTATCAATAGCCTATCAAATCAAATCAAATCTGTAGTCTCGTGCAGAGGAAGGTGGTAAATACATGTTACATATTCCAATGTACAGTTTTGCTTGTACAGTTGTACAAGCATGTACCATTGACTCAGAATGGTCTGTTTTATTGAAATCGTCACAGCAGTATAGTTTGTTTATACTTCAGAAGTATGATATTTAAACATGGTCCCCAAAATGAATGGAAGCGAATGAGGAGCCTGACACCTGGGAGGAATGGGGGTGTTGCAGCCTTGGGGATGTTTTCAAAATATAATTTAATATATAATATAATAATTTGTGCTTCACCAAGAAATTTGGTCAGCAGCCGCCACTGAAACAGACTCATCTCTCTCCTCCTTCTCTACATACAAACAGACTCATCTCTGATCCTTCTCTACATACAAACAGACTCATCTCTCTCCTCCTTCTCTACATACAAACAGACTCATCTCTCTCCTCCTTCTCTACATACAAACAGACTCATCTCTCCTCCTTCCATGGGCGGAGTTTATGGGGGTGCAGGGGGTGCATTGCACCCCCTGGTGGCCGGGGGTGAAATTGCTTTAAAAAAAAAAAAAAAAAAAAATCAAGATTATTTTTATTTTAATAAAATTATAATAATTGTGAGAAACAAATCTGAATTCTATTATGTTTTGTTTTACAATACATTCATTTTATAGTAGTAATCATGTCACATTATAAGGCGAACCTTCTGTAGTGTGGCAGTGAAAGGGTTAACGCGCGGCCAAGCACCACCATTCGCAGCAGCAGCAGCAGAATGCCCCCGCGATAGTAACGCTTGTACAAAGCCACTTATTCTGAGATGATAATTAATGTATCTGGATAACCAATGCACGGATTTTGTCGAGGCAGGTAGCGTTATTTCGGGAAAATTGATATCTATAGTCTGGTATATTTTTCGTCCACGAAAAATGGAGGCTGTAATAATTATTATTGCTCGAGAGTCTCTATGAATAATAATAATTAGAGCCTCCATTTTTCAAGTCAGTTAAAAATGATCCCCCGTAGTGCTGTGTGTGTGAGTGTGTGTGTGTGCTGCTGTACTACCTAAATAAAATAAAAAATTAGGGGTTAGGGCATTGTAAAAACGCTAAAATAATAAAATAAAGGTCAAAAAAATCGGGTATCGTTCGCCAAGCAGTCAAGTTCAAACTCCGCCTATGCCTCCTTCTCTACATACAAACAGACTCATCTCTGATCCTTCTCTACATACAAACAGACTCATCTCTCCTCCTTCTCTACATACAAACAGACTCATCTCTGATCCTTCTCTACATACAAACAGACTCATCTCTCTCCTCCTTCTCTACATACAAACAGACTCATCTCTCTCCTCCTTCTCTACATACAAACAGACTCATCTCTCCTCCTTCTCTACATACAAACAGACTCATCTCTCTCCTCCTTCTCTACATACAAACAGACTCATCTCTGATCCTTCTCTACATACAAACAGACTCATCTCTCCTCCTTCTCTACATACAAACAGACTCATCTCTCCTCCTTCTCTACATACAAACAGACTCATCTCTCTGATCCTTCTCTACATACAAACAGACTCATCTCTCCTCCTTCTCTACATACAAACAGACTCATCTCTGATCCTTCTCTACATACAAACAGACTCATCTCTCTCCTCCTTCTCTACATACAAACAGACTCATCTCTCTCCTCCTTCTCTACATACAAACAGACTCATCTCTCCTCCTTCTCTACATACAAACAGACTCATCTCTCTCCTCCTTCTCTACATACAAACAGACTCATCTCTCTCCTCCTTCTATACATACAAACAGACTCATCTCTCTCCTCCTTCTCTACATACAAACAGACTCATCTCTGATCCTTCTCTACATACAAACAGACTCATCTCTCCTCCTTCTCTACATACAAACAGACTCATCTCTGATCCTTCTCTACATACAAACAGACTCATCTCTCCTCCTTCTCTACATACAAACAGACTCATCTCTCTCCTCCTCTCTACATACAAACAGACTCATCTCTCCTCCTTCTCTACATACAAACAGACTCATCTCTCTCCTCCTTCTCTACATACAAACAGACTCATCTCTCGCCTCCTTCTATACATACAAACAGACTCATCTCTCTCCTCCTTCTCTACATACAAACAGACTCATCTCTCCTCCTTCTCTACATACAAACAGACTCATCTCTCTCCTCCTTCTCTACATACAAACAGACTCATCTCTCGCCTCCTTCTCTACATACAAACAGACTCATCTCTCGCCTCCTTCTATACATACAAACAGACTCATCTCTCTCCTCCTTCTCTATGTAGCAGGGTGGATTATCCCTGCTTCGTGGGAACGGGTGTGCACAGTCACTGGGTAGCGAGACACAGTAGATCTCTGGCTAACTGCACCTCCGTCTTTGGGTCTGGAGCATCAGCTGGAGGCTGGCAGTGGGAGTGGATGGGGCCCGGGATTTACCAACCTGGTCTGGTACTCTGGTCTTCCTCTCCCTTCCAGGGCGGTCAGCAGTACTCCCCACACGCTCTCACTTCCCCCAATTACTCCTTTAACCCTTCCACACCTAGTGACTGAATTGTAAATAAATAACTTGGTTCCCCCCGCAAGCAGTACCCTCCCTCAGTGACACTAGAAACCTTACAGTAAGAAAGGGAAGGTTGAATAGGAAGGGGTTAATTGCAGTAACGTTACCCACACCAAAATGGTTAAGACTGGGCACAGGAAGGGACACGCACACAGAACCCCATTCAATGTTTTATGTTAATTGGTACGGTTCAGTTACAAAGATTTAATAGGGATAGTCAACGAGAATGAATTCCTACTATTATTCAGATTGTAACTCAACACCTTATAGCCACCTATATTATACACCCACCTCTGGGTTAGTACCAGGGATAATATACTTCAAATGTGTTTGACTCATCACCCACGTCTGGGTCAGTTCCATGTACAATACCTCTCTAAGGCTTTACTTATGAAGTCACAGGTCTAGAACCTCCCCACAGGGAAAGGGTTAATTGAATGGGAAATTATTATTCAAGAACCACACGTTATCACACTCAAAGGAAATAAAAAATGTGGGCCCACTGTACCAAAACAAAAGTCCTATACTAATGCCGGCATATAATGTATATGGGGTACCCCTATGAACTGGATTTAGCAACGTTAGCTTCACCCGTAGGCCGCATCACACTGTGTACTGTGTAATAGATCCGGAGCATCGAAGCTCTATTGTACTCAACCAAAATGGCGGCCTCGCCGCACCACCACCGTCCAGGTAGCAAGATGGCGTTGAACACTCTCGTCACGGGCGCTAGCAAGCGGGGCTGGAGCAGAGGGGCAGTAGCGGGCTGAGGGCGCGTGCTGGATGATGGCGACCTCTGCTGGTCGGGACGAACTCCCGTGCTGGCCTGAAGACAGCCGGTGCAGAGCAGACGTTGACGCTGGCGAAGACTAGTTGTTGACGGCCGGCGCTGGGTTGACGCGCAGCAATACTCTGGCCCTACCCTAAACTGAAGCTACTGTCTGGGTCCCAAACAGCCCACCTGCTACACGGTTATACTGTTGCGCAACGTGGCTGGCTACACCACCGGTCTCTTCAGCGCATCGCGCTCGGTGTATACTGGAGTCAATATAGCCATTAGCAGCATGCTAAATATACCGCACACACTGCTACTATAACACGCTATCTATGGACGTTAGTCCTTGGGTTCAGTTTCTCTTACTCACGCACTATCACGGGTACTTCTGGGATAACCCGTCATATACTCAAGTTCAATATGTTCGCCCGTGTGGTCCACAACGGGGGCTCTGTCGAGACATGACCGATCACATCCAAGTCCAAACTCAAAGAGGCTCGTTCTTCCCCCTTCCGTCTCCATTGGCTTGCTTCCTTTCCCGTCTCTCTCGTACGCTCTCTGCCTGCCACCGCGCCCCCTGCTGGTACCGCCAACTAGCCCCACAGGGAAGCACTGGATGAAAGAATATGGCCCAGTGTTACTGTTCATAATCCATATTCTTCCCACCCCGCTAACTCTGCCAATTGAGTTAGTATGACGGCCGGCCCAAGCTGGAGGCAACGCTGACAGCCGGATTCGAACCCGGTGTCTCTTGCATTGGTGACGAGCGCAATGTCCGCTGCACCACCCAGCCGCCAAAGTTTATAATATTCATAGATTTCTGCCATATTTTCTGTGCAAAATCTTTTTCTTCAAAGTAACTAACTAGTAGATGGGTTCAGATGAATGTAGTGCATGGAGTAAAAAGTACAATATTTCCTTTGAAATGTAAGTGGAGTAAAAGTACAAGTAAGTTGAAATTCTTCTTATATAAGTTGAGTTAAATTACTTAGTTACTTTAGATATTTTAGCTATAGTATATTATTGTAATAAGATTATACTTAATTAGGCAAACACTTTCATATTGTACATGTATTGTTATGTTCTAGCAAAGGGATTGCACAATTTCACAATTTTTTTCCTCTGTTTTTGGTTATTGTTACTGATGTAGAATGTTATTGTTAAGCTGTAGCCCTATTTTCAGAATTTTCGCCTCAAGGTACATGCCTAAGTAAATGGAAGATTGCTCCACTTCTACAAGGTCAATTTGCATGTGCTTGTTATTTAGGAACATCTAGGGACCTGGAGGTATGTATTCCCAGTGTCGGAAATATTGTGTCTGTTACTAGGCTTGAGTAAATTGTAATGAAAAAAAGGAGAATATAAATGATGATATTTTTTTGCATCTGTGCCGGTGAATAACACTATGTGACAATTGTGCGCAAACCGAGCTTGCTCACTGAGCTCATTCACCACCTTATTGAGATCAAGTGTACAAAAAATCTAAGCAAATGAATAAAGGGAAGATGATTAAACAGAAGGATTTGTAGATACAGTAATAAATAATAATCGATTTTAATTATAAATTCATATTTGACCTTGAACTTGACCTTGACCTTATTATGGCCAAATCATACATCTGTGGATAGGGAAAGGCTCCTCTTTCCAATGGCAGGGTTAAATCTGGATTTAGTCATTTCCTCACGGTTTTACGATAAAAGAGATATAATTAGCATTTTTCCGATAAATTCTTATTTTCTGTAAATCTTACAAAACATCGGTAAAAATTTAAATATACACTTTGACTGCTGTTTTGATAGGGTTATGGTCTTTACTCTTGGCAAAAAAATGTTTATTTCTTTTTTTTTTTTTTTGTTGATCTTTTTCCCCCTCCATTTTTCCTCCAATTTTCTCCCATCCCAATGTTAGTCGTATGCCAATTCCCAGTCCCTTCCTGGTCGCTGCGCACTTACCCCCCACAGTCAGATCATCTGGGAGAGTGGAGGCTACCACGTGCTTCCTCCGACACACGTCCAGCCAATCACCGCTTCTTTTCACCTGGCAGCGCGGATTCTCATCGAGAGGGCGTAGCGTGTGGGAGGACCACACTATCCCCCTCAAGTCCTATCCGCGCTTAGCAGGCGCCCCGACCGAACTGTAGGAGTCGCTGTTTACAACGACCCGGACCCACCCCGCCAGCTTCTCCCACCCTCTAATACAGCCAATTGTATTAGTGCAGACGGCCAGCCAAGCTGGTGACAACCCCGGAGCTGTGAGCTGGATTCGAACAGGCGAATCCAGCTCACAGCTCCGGGGTTGGTGACGAACGCAATCTCCGCTCGGCCACCTAACCGCCCCGGCAAAAAAAAATTTTTAATAAAAAAACTCCATTTTGAGTGCCAATGACAAGATTAGTCGTGCTAACTCGCCATGCATTGAGTGCCAATGACGAGTTTTCTCGCTTTTTAATCGTTATTCATTTTTCATCCATTCAGCCTGACGTTATCATTGTGAATGGGTCTGAGCTCGAAAAGGGCAAATACCGCCGCCTATCGTCTCCCGGATGGTAATGCACATCATTGGATTGGATTGGGTGGCCATGTGCATCCGAAAAAAAGTCCGGTCCAGGGTTTTCCCATCTCTGGCATGCAGTATCGTGTTAACAGATTGACTGAGGACCCTTAGAGCAGCGTCGATTATGTGTTTCGGACTATAACGTTGGATCAATAAACGCGATCAATATTTGAAATGGCGATCAGGAATTGGATGAATCTTTTTGCAGAACATCTGATGTGAGGTAAGGACTCTATTTGACCAGTATTGGGTTAATCAGATGTTTTTTTCATAGTGATCACAACGTGTCTGTGTGTGTGTGTGTGCGTGTATGACGTTAGCGCTGACCAGGTCATAGATTCGGATAATAGATTTTTCAGCCCGCTTCTCTAGCGTGCATAAGTACACATATACTATCGATAATCTAGCGTTTATTTGAAAACGATTAATAAATTAGCCAAAAAATTACAACGTGTTTTGTGTATTCCACTAAAGGGCTATTATCGCGGAATTTCTCTGAAATTACTAGAACTCTCCGAAACTATACTCGTATTCAAAACGGTATAAAACGGAAATGTACCAATGAAAAAATAAGCGAGGGGTGTTTTAGACCCATAGCCATAATTTAAGATATAGTTTAAGCGTTTGCAAATATCCCTGACCTCCCATTAACTAAAGCGCTGGCACGGAAGGGGTTATCTGGGCAAATGGAGACATATGGAGATAGGAGAATGAGGGAACATATAGAACTAGGGGTGTAACGGTATACAAAAACCACGGTACGGTACGTACCTCGCGTTTGAAGTCAAGGTTCGGTACGGGTTTTCGGTACAGTGGGGGAAGGTTTGGCTTTCCATGTTCCACTCAGGGGTGATGTAGTGTGCAGCAACTAATTGTACTTGTAGGGCTGTCAACGTATATTCTATATTGAAATTAATAATCGACTTGTACATTTTTTTTTATTATTATATTAGATTGTGAAAAAACAGCCCCCGGTGGGCGGGCGTTAGTGGTTAACATACCGTTGTATCCGTTCGGTACGGTACGGTACACACTGAATCGGTTAGGTTCGGTACAGATACGTGTACCTTTACACCCCAACATATATAAAAAATATAAAAAAGGGGAACACAAAATAACTCCACAAACACAGAGAAACACGAGGGCTTAAATTTGAGAGGAAACCAATTAAGGAACGAGGAACAGAGAGACAACAGTATGCAAACTCAGACTATAGGACAGCAGGTGCAGACAAAGCCACAAGAGGAAGCCATAGAAGGAAATACACAAGACAACACCCGAGGGGGCTAAGGAGCCAGGGAGGGCTTGGAACCAGGGAGGGCTAAGGATTGATTGATTGATTGATTGATTGATTGATTGATTGATTGATTGATTGATTGATTGATTGATTGATTGATTGAAACTTTATTAACAGATTGCAGAATGGGTACAATACAGTACGGCTCAATACAAACAACTGCTAAGAGGATGCAGACCAGAAAAAGGCCTTCGTCTTGTTTACATCAGGGTCCTCCATTTTCAATTCATCAAGACATTTATGACATACAAGACATACAAATATACAGTACTGTGTAAGAAAAAGAGATCATATCAAGAGAAAATATATACATCCGAAGGGGAAGGGGGGATTTGGACATTTACGGGGGCCATCAATGTGGAACGCCCTACCCACAGCCGTAAAAAAGTGAATCCCTACCCACAAACCGCTCTCAAAGAGCACCTACGGGAGGCTGCAATTCGAAACTGGCCCCCGTAAATGTTCAAACCCCCCCTCCCTATGCTTGCAAGTCGTCCATGAACAGGAACAAGTTGCAGTCACAAGCTGATGACATACCATTTGCATAAACTAGGAACAGTAAAGGTCCTAGTATGCTTCCTTGTGGAACACCACAGCTCACTGGGAGGGGGGGGGGGGAGGCAGTGTACTGTTCACCTCCACCATCTGTTCTCTCCCCTCTATAGGATTGCATACAGCTCACTGATGAACTATCAAAACCAGGAGCCAGGGAGGGCTTGGAACCAGGAAGGGCTAAGGAGCCAGGGAGGGCTTGGAACCAGGAAGGGGGGAACCCGACAGGAACTAGGAACGCAGAGAGAGAACTAAGGCTGGGAGGACTATGGGACAGGGAAGGACACAGGAAGGAGACACTAGAGGAAGCAAAACACAGCACAGGGGAAGACAATAACACACGATAACACTAGACAGAAACACAACAGTGACACGAGTGAACGTGAACAACATAGTGACAGTGTGTTAAGTGTCCATTTACATTTACATTTACATTTAGTAATTTATCTGACGCTTTTATCCAAAGCGACTTACAAGTTCTGTACGACAAGTCATCAGGAAGGGCACAACTCTATCAGCTGATAGAGTTGAGTCAATGTTCATCAAAGTGTTGCGTGCTACAGTGTAGGTTAGTTTATTAGGACAAGTGCATGACAGTAAGGTTAGTTAGGGTTAGATTATTATTTTATATATATATATTTTTTTTTTTCAGATAATGGTTGAAGAAGTGCGTCTTTAGTCGACGGCGAAAGATTGGACGGGTTTTGGCTGTCCTAACTGGGGTGGGTAGTTCATTTCCACCATTGTGGGGAAAGGACTGAGAATAGGCGACTTCTCTTTGATGACACTCCCAGAGCTTGGATAGGAGTAGGTCTGAGGCGGCCAGAAGATGCAGAGCGTAGGGGTCTTGAGGGTGTGTAGTTAGAGACCATTGACCGGAGGTAGGCGGGAGTGGTTCCCTTTGCCGCACGGTATGCCAGGTCGAGGGCCTTGAAGCGGATTCATGCAGCAATGGGGAGCCAGTGCAGGTCCCTAAGAAGTGGGGTGACATGGGCCGACTTCGGTAGGTTTGAGATCAGGCGGGCCGCTGTGTTCTGAATGAGTTGAAGAGGCTTGGTGGCAGTGGCCGGGAGGCCAGCAAGCAGTGTGTTGCAGTAGTCGAGGCGGGAGATGACTGTTGATTGGACGAGGAGTTGGGTGGCTTCTTTTGTCAGGAAGGGGAGGATTCTTCTGACGTTGCTCAGGAGGAATCTGCAGGTTCTGGTTGTCGCTGCGATGTGAGCAGAGAAGTTCAACTGCAGGTCGTCGAGGACAACACCAAGGTTCTTGGCGGTCGGGGACGCGGTCACAGCTGCATTCTCGTCTGTGATGGAAAGGTTGGTCAGGGGGGAGGATTTGGCTGGCAGGTGGAGCAATTCTGTTTTGCTTAGGTTCAGTTTGAGGTGGTTGGTCGTCATCCAGGCGGATGTGGAGTGCGAGGAGGAGTGGGAGGTGGGGTTATAGGAGAAGAAGAGGAGGAGTGCACAGGGTTGAGAAGGTGTGGGAGGGGGGGTTCCAGGAGAAGAAGAGGAGGAGTACTCAGGGTTGAGGAGGTGTGGGAGGGGGGGTTCCAGGAGAAGAAGAGGAGGAGTGCTCAGTGTTGAGGAGGTGTGGGAGGGGGGGTTCCAGGAGAAGAAGAGGAAGAAGAAGAAGAAGAAGAAGAAGAAGAAGAAGAAGAAGAAGAAGAAGAAGAAGAAGAAGAAGAAGAAGAAGAAGAAGAAGAAGAAGAAGAAGAAGAAGAAGAAGAAGAAGAAGAAGAAGAAGAAGAAGAAGAAGGAGAAGAAGAAGGAGAAGAAGAAGAAGAAGAAGAAGAAGAAGAAGAAGAAGAAGAAGAAGAAGAAGAAGAAGAAGAAGAAGAAGAAGAAGAAGAAGAAGAAGAAGAAGAAGAAGAAGAAGAAGAAGAAGAAGAAGAAGAAGAAGAAGAAGAAGAAGAAGAAGAAGAAGAAGAAGAAGAAGAATGCACAGGGTTGAGGTGTGGGAGGTGGGGTTCCAGGAGAAAAAGAGACCAGGGTCCTGGGAAACAGTATTCAACTAGTTGTGACTAGTTCTGAGGGTGAGGTAAAGGAGGCAGAAGTCCCCATGATAGTCTATGGAGAATGGCGCTTCATAGACTTAAATGTATTTTGCAAAATATATTTTTATTATAATATCCTCAAGATCTGTATTTTGGATATCTGTATTTTAAGATGCCACAAATACAAAAATAAGGGGCGGTGCGTGTGGAGGTCCCAATGCCATACTAAACAGTTCTCTGAAATGTTGGCTGCTAATTAGCATATTTCACAATAGACTTACCACCGCACTGATTTATTTTAAAATGACTTAATCACATTGCCTGGCCATCAGAACATAGATATAGACATTTAATTTGTCAAATTGGCTTGTTATTGAAGAAATTGTTGAGGCTCAAAATTGGCAATTTGGCAGCCATTTTAATATGCAAACAAAGAATTTAGCTTGGGAACCAGTTTCTTTGGATTCAGCACCCTTGGATTATGTAAAATAGTCTGGTTCCCAACTTTTACCCACAAATGCTCCTCACTTCTTATAGAAGGCCTTTTTCCCTGAAATCCCTCTGTGATTCTATTACTATATTGTTGTATGGATTATTGTATGATTACCTGTTAACCCTCTGACATTGTAATTGCGTGGTGAGCAATAAATATGCTAAGCATGGGCTGAAGTATATCAAAGCCTGGACCATGTTTGTGTTTGTTTGCTACAGTGACAAGCTACGCGTCAATCAGTCTATCGGCCGACAGAGCAACCCCTCAGTGACTCATTTAGTTTTTGTTAGGAAAGTCACTACACATAACCTCAACCCAAACCCTAACCTTAGCCCTAACTTTAACCAGACTGTTACCTTAGACTAACCATAACCATAATCTTAACCACACTGTTACCTTAGAGTAGACTAACCATAACCCTAACCTTAACCACACTGTTCCCTTAGACTAACCAATGACCCTAACCATAACCACACTGTTCCCTTAGACTAACCAATGACCCTAACCTTAACCACACTGTTCCCTTAGACTAACCAATGACCCTAACCATAACCACACTGTTACCTTAGAGTAACCATAACCCTAACATTAACCCTAACTTTCTATCATCATAGTATTGCTGTGTCTGTATCAGGGTGGGTGTCTTGGTCTAGTGGTGAGTCCACTCACCCCCCACCACAAGCATTGTTTGACTCCAAGTCATGCTTTTTGTTTTGGACTTTTGCCGATATGAAATGTAAATATATTACTTGTATATATATATAACGTAACATACATTTTGTACCTTTTTTCCTGTGGTCAACTTACTTAATTGAGGCATTGCATGGAATGTTTTTGAATGCCCATTTGTCCTCCATGTTAGAAGAAACAAAGGTAGCTATGTGCAAAACAATGGTTGCTGTGTGTTGAGATATATAATGAGATATATATATTTTTTTAATCTAATAATTTGATGTCTTATTTCTGAATATTTACAAGTTACAGTGGAACTGTATTATCACAAGATAATATATTATTTTATTGATCCCCTTGAGGAAATTCGGGGCGTCATAGCAGCATGGGGCAGGGGGGAGGGGGGAGGTGAGGTACGTATGGGCAGGTAATAGTAGAAGGACATAAATATAGGCAATACAATTAGATCTGAATATAGAAATATGAGGAGAATTAAACAGTGTAAACAAAGGTGCAGATGCGGATCTGTATGCCCTATCGGTTATATTATACATGACAATAAAGGCAATAAAGAATTTTAATCTGTTACATGTCCAATGTTTTATCTATTCGGCACGGTGGTGTAGTGGTTAACACTGTCGCCTCACAGCAAGAAGGTCCAGGGTTCGAATCCCGCTTGGGGACCAGGTTTCCATGATGCCAGTTACCCAGGTGGGGTATCTCCCAGGCCTTTCTGTGTGGAGTTTGCATGTTCTCCCCGTGCTCGCAAGGGTTTCCCCCCCCGATAAGATAAACCCAATGGAAAAACATGCACAACAACAAGATCGCTAACGCTGTGGCGTCCTTGACGAAGACGGACAGGAGCACTTGGATTGGTCCCCTGGCGCGGCTCACGTGGCGCCTGTCTGCTCCCGGCTGCCCTTGGGGGGGAAGGACGACGGGATGGGTTAATCGCAGATACGCATTGTATGCATGGTTCGCATGTGTGCCAAATGGTGACCTCGGAGCAGGTCCTAAATTATTATTATTATTATTATTCTACCACTGGACAGAAATGAGGAATCCACTTTCAAAAGTGGTTACCCTAAAGGCAGAACAACCTAGGATGGCTTAGAGTAGACGACAGAGTACAGCAACTTGCAATGGGCCTGGTCTACAAGATACACTATACACCACTAAGGTACCCATGTACATGTCAAAATACTTCCCAAAGGTCAGTGAATACCACAACCACAACACCAGAGGGAGCTCCACAAATCATGTTAAACCCAGATTCGGCTCAAACAAGGGACTAAACACGTTTTGCAATTATGCCACATCAATGTGGAACGCCTTATATGTTTCAAAACCACTCTCAACGAGCACCTACGGGAGACTGCAATTCGAAACTGACCCCTGTAAATGTCCAAACCCAACCCTCTCTAATGTACAGTTTCCCCCACCCATTGATTTTCAATCAATCAGTCAATCAATCAATCAATCAATCAATCAATCAATCAATCAATCAATCAATCAATCAATCAACATGTTGGAAGAAAAAGGACTACACAAACATTCCATGCTCTATTTCACAGCATTCAAATCCAAAAATGACAAGACATCCTATCCTATATAGTAGATATATGTATGATAACAGAGGTTCTTAATTTTGTCTTGAAGAACAAACGTGCATGAAGTGTGCTTTGCATAATAAGCCATTAGTGTGCTGACAGATGGGGAACATTTGGGTTTCAATTCCTCTATTCATCACTTAGAAATTGTTTTATCTCCATGACAACTCGCGTTGCCTGGTGCCATGGTCGAAAGTGTTCAGTCTCCTCCGTGCATTCGTTTCTTTATTATAACCCCCGGCAATCTCCGTAGAATAAACCAGCCTCGTGATTGGACAGACGGCTCAACTCGTCATTACTCCACGTCCCAACGCTTTTTCAGGCCCTCAACGAGCTCGTGACGCAACACAGCTCTTCCCAGCTCCTCGCTGTCTCCCTCCCTCCCGTCCCGTGCTGTTCCGGGTGAAACGCTTCCCTCCCGCCGCCCCTCTGATCCTCTTATCGACAAGTAAGCGGCCAAGATGGATGTTGTAAACCAGGTAAGGCTTTGGGGTGGGGGGGGGGGAGAGAAATGCATCTATATCTATGCCGTTTTCTTTTTCGGTATGTAGTTTGTGTTTTTATTGCAGTCGTGTGGTGCATGTGTATTATTTATAACAAAGACGCTTTTTTTTTATAGAGGATAACTCTTATTATAAAACCGCCGACTTTTAGATCGAAATGCAGTGATTCCAATCTAATTGCAATTAGACGTTTATCAAAACACTGCAGAATATAGGTAAAGGCGCGACAGACCGCAGGCTGTTTGGGCAAATGTGCATCATTGGTGCTGATGCAGTCGATATAACGGCGCGGCCCGGTTGCCATACAGTCCAAAAATGTGTAGGTTGTCCAAAGATTGCTGGTGCAATGACATTTCTCTGTTGAAGGAGAGAGCATCTATATAGCCTATTATCCCGACTGATTCTATTTGCTTTGCTCTCACTTCAATTAGCCTGCTGTTGCCAATTATATATAGCAAAACGTGAATTTAATTAATTTCTAGGGCCTATATTGGTGTTTTCGGACAACCGCAGTATAGGCCCGCATATACAATCGCTGGCTTGAATCACACAACAGAATCATCTTCGGAATTGCTATAGGGCGCATTAAATGCGCTCATATTATATTCCGAAAATGGTTCTGTTTTGTGGCAGAAGCCAGCGCATATACTGCGGTTGTAATCTCACAGATCCACGGTTTATTATTATAGCCAACGAGGCTATAGAGAGAGGCATTTTTTTATTTATTTTAATTTTTTTTATAAATCAGGTGTAGAAACCAGGTGCTATATTTCGACATCATTACAGTCGTGACTCGTGCGTCACCAGTTTATTACTACTTTCGTTGAACATTCGTTAATGAAACATGAATCAGTGTCCAGGCGTGTGTTCCCAGTCGCCTATATATAGTCTATATTATATATACAGTGGCATCAGGATGAGAGGAGTCGTGCCTCTGATGCCAGTGCAGCCATTTATTGATGCACAGACGGACCCACCGCCTCCCTTTTGCGGTGTCGCATTCACCTGCGCATGCACGGCTTCGTTTTCCTCTTAGATTAATTAATTGCACAGGTGACTCACAGGGGGGTTCTCTTATAAATACATATTACGAGAGTTTATCAACGCGTTCAACTGGACGGATACACAGAAAACAGTGGGATAAGCAGCTTTGTCTAAATCTAATGCTGTCAACATGCGCGCTCTCTCTCTCTCTCTCTCTCTCCCTCACACACACACACACACACACACACACACACACACACACACACACACACACACACACACACACACACACACACACACACACACACACACGTCACACACACACACACACACACACACACACACACACACACACACACACACACACACACACACACACACACACACACACATCACGTCACACACACACACACACACACACACACACACACACACACACACGTCACACACACACACACACACACACACACACACACACACACACACACACACACACACACACACGTCACACACACACACACACACGTCACACACACACACACACACACACACACCCTATGTCACAGCGCTCACCAAGCGCCTGAGGCCAAGAACAGAATGAATGTAGGGTTTCAAACGTTTAATACAAAGAAACGTTAGGGGGGGGGGGGGGGTTGTTGAATCACCACGTTCCAGTGTTTTGCTGAGTTATAGATGGAGACATTGGGCCTATACTAATATAGCTGCCAGCGAGTTATAGTATAGGCTACAATCTCCATCATGGTTTTAATAATCAAACCATGTTCTCCTCTGAGAGGCTCTCAGCAACTCTCGTTCCGCATATAGCTGAAATTATGATTTTACATGCAGAGGCCAACATATTAATAATTTTTGAAAAATCCTGTGCTGATATTTTTTCTTTTCCTTTTGCCAGTTGGTGGCCCAAGGGCAGTTCACCATAATCAAACAGCCTTTGGGATTTATAAAGGTTCTACAATGGGTAAGTCTGTTTCACATCATTCTCAGTGTGGGTTAGCCTTTTACCTGCGCCGCCATGATGAATGAATGAATGAATGAATGAATGAATGAATGAATGAATGAAAACTTTATTTAACAGATTGCAGAATGGGTACAATACAGTACGGCTCAATACACACAATTGTTAAGGGGATGCAGACCAGAGAAAGACGTTTGTCTTGTTTCCATCAGGGTCCCCCATTTTCAATTCATATAGACATTTATGACATACACAACATACATGACATTTATGGTGTATGATGGCTGTGTGGGCATTGGTCTTAACCCTTTCACTGCCACACGACAGAAGGTTAACCCTTTACTATGATAGTAAAGGGTTAACCTTCTGTCGTGTGGCAATGAAAGGGTTAACCTTCTGTGTATTGTCGCAATGAAAGGGTTAACCGTTTTGGTAGTGTGTCGGTGAAAGGGTTAATGTATTTGGAATTTAAAAAGAAAATGTTCACATTTGCAACACATTTTCAACATATGGATACTTGGCATTCGTGTTAGTGTTTACAATAAATAATGACGTAACGCCCTATCCCGTCGAAGCGTGTCCTTCTGCCACACAAAGGTCACAAAGGCTGCTATATAGGCTACAAAGCGGCAGCTCCACGCGCCCCGTCGCTTGGTGTTCACGAGCTCTGGCGCGCGCGTGGAGCTGCCGCTGCCCATCAGGGCACAGATCCAAGAGACGGGGCGACGACTGCACTTCCATGTTACATGGAGCTCGTAGCGGGTGGGAAGGGAGCGCGTGAATGAATGTTGATTAGAGCCTTGACGTAAGTGGTTGTAGGTAGCAACCACTTACTCAATGAGGCTCTAATCAACATTCATGCATTGTATCCCCCCGCGCTCCCTTCCCCCTCCCCCGCTCTCTCCCATGAGCTCAAGCTCAAACTACCGGAAGTGTTGTGGTGGTCTATATAGCATATCATTTTAGTGTAGCATATAGATTATAGTAACGCCGTCGGTTCGATGAGAAACATGAGGATTTGGCAGCTCTTTTGAGTGCACAACTCCAACGCAAAGTGCATTGATTTCAGTGTGTGTTGTCATGCACATCCCATTCCACCAGACGAGGGGGCCAGAGTACAACACATTCCCTTGTCAACCCTGGCAATTGAAGTTTGAACTAATGTGACCTATTGAAAGTTATACAACGGCATGCAAATTTCTCGATTCTGATTGGCTGAAACAGTTCATTTACACGTATGTATATCACATCACATCACTCCGCCGGATCACAAGATGGCGGACAATAATCTTTAACAAATGGATATGTTGATAGCGTCATAACGACTAACACACACACACACACACACACACACACACACACACACACACACACACACACACACACACACACACACACACGTACACACACGTACACATTCACATACACACACACACACACACACACACACACACACACACACACACACACACACACACACACACACACACACACACACACACACACACACTCCTGTCTGCAACAGCGGGGGAAAGTCAGACTGAGAGAGAAGCAGCTGAGTGCTGCGCTGTTTTAAGTGAGCATGGTCTATTGAATTGATTGATTGGTTGATTGCTAATTTTATTACTGTACGCCTGGTTTCCAAATGGTTAAGTTTAGGCTAAAACTTTAGGAAAACTTTTTTTTTCCTATAGGGCAAAGAAAACGTTTTAATTTGTTTTACCTACTTTCTATAGAAGCATCTAAGAATGAAGTTCTATAGAAAGTAGGTCTGCATACCCTTAACAATTGTGTGTATTGAGCCGTACTGTATTGTACCCATTCTGCATCTGGTAATAAAATGTTCAATCAATCATTCCAATAACACACAGTTGGATGTGTTAGTTGGTTGGATGCACTTCCGAGCTGCTTCCACATGAGGCAACTTCTCTCAATCATTCCAATAACACACAGTTGGATGTGTTAGTTGGTTGGATGCACTTCCGAGCTGCTTCCACATGAGGCAACTTCTCTCAATCATTCCAATAACACACAGTTGGATGTGTTAGTTGGTTGGATGCACTTCCGAGCTGCTTCCACATGGAGGCAAATTGTCTTTTTTGTAGTTGTGGGAACTACTTTTTCTGGCGGATGGTTTTTTCAATAAATCTTCGAGGCGAGACACTGCAGGTGAATAGTCAAATATACTTTTTTTGTTGATTTTGAGATTTTGTTATATTTTGCTTCCTAAACATGTCTTCTATGAAACTAGTGACAATAAAACGTCAATAACACACATTTAGTTGTTTATTTTACATCATTTTGCCTTATTGCATCCATAAATGTGCACATATTTAATGGGGAAGTGCCTCATTTGCATATATAAACATAAATTTCAGAAAACTTGCAATATATTTTTTCTTAGTTTATATGTACACAACAAATTGGGAAAGTTTCATAGTGATATCTATTCAAATATTTTTTGCCTATTAGGGGGTACTACACTGTACTACACTGTTTGTAGCCTGTGTGTAGTTCTGTTCAGTTCAATAACATCATTATTATTATTATTATTCAGTTATCAGGCATGTGTTTAGGTTGTCTATTACTAATGGTTTGATTAGGTATTGTGTTTGTAAATATCTGTTTAAAAAAAAAAGTATGGCATTTTACAATACAGAACTTTGAAGGCGTTTTCCCAAAAATGAGTTTTAAGAGTTTTTCCTCATACTCTGAGCCAGAAATCTCCACTTCAGTAGCACACACATACACCAAACCTTCCAGTTCTATTCATATCTATGTTCTGAAGGTATTTACAGAAGGGTTTGTTGATATCGCATTCATACCCTGATTTATATCACATTTTATTCCTAAAAACATGGCGAAATATGGAATTTTACCATAAAAATGGACTGAATGGAGTATTTTCTGATTTATGGAGTGATAAAAAGAGATATCCAAAATCCCCTCTGTAATAACCTTTGGCTCTAATATGTCAACAAAATGAAACTATAATTTTGAAAATGGCTTTATCCAATGTTCAGATTTCTGTCCTGGAATTATATGCAAATGAGTGCATATTTAAGTAGATCATGCCTCATTTGCATATTTAAACATACAATTTCAGAAAACTTGTAATACAAAAAAGTCTTGTCTTAATATAAGTAATCAACTGGGGAAGTTTCATTGTGATATCTATTAGTTAATTCTTTTACCCTATTCACCTGCAGTGTCTCCCCTTAATGTGTGTTTATTGTATAGCAATAAGGTTGGATGAATGTGGCAGTTGTATAAAAGCATTACACCACTTGCAGTCGTGATTTGTGAACAATAAACCATGCCTAGGGGGGTCTAACGACCACCCCTAGGCATGGTTTATTGTTCACAAACCACTCCTGCGCGTGATGTAATGCTTAAATGCAGATGCTTAGTGGCCGAACTGAGAAGAGTTAAATGATTGTGTGGAAAATATCTGAGTAATGCAAATATTTAGTATTTGAATGAAGGTATAAGATAAGGTAAGATATTCCTTTGGGGGGGAAATAAACAGTGTAAACAATATAATTAACTCTGAATATAAGATGAGAAAAATAAGCAGTGTAAACAAAGGTGCAGATGAGGGTCTGTATGCCCTATCGGTTATATTATACATTACAATAAATACCGGCAGTATACTTTTTTTTTATCTGAATATATACTACGAGTAAGAGTAAAATATATAAGAATCATAAATATACAATATAAAAAAAATCGAATCTATCCCATAATAAAGATTATCATTATTAAATGTACCATTATCATTAATAATGATACCAGTACTTGTTTTGATCCAAGGCCCACATTGGATCACCTAACGTTAGTGTTATAGTAACGTGGGCTCAGGCCAACTGTAGTAGATGTTTGTCTGTCTGTCTATGTCATGGTGTCGCCAACCTGGTTAAAGGGGCACTTCGCCAAAAAACAATGCTTATTTATTTTGTACATAATCTCACACACATCCAAAAACTCTAAACAGTTTCACACACATTCATTTAGTTTGACAGTTATTGAGAGTAAATTCGTTTGAATATGGCCACCAGTGATGTCATCAAGTAGGCTACAGATCAATAAGATGATAAGGTAGCAGTCCCTATAAGGCAGACTATTGCTTTATTGAGCTGTAATTAAGACAACACAATGATTCAAGTCCCCATATTCAAACTCATTTACTCTCAATAACTCAAATTAAATTCATGTGTGCAAAACGAGTTTTTCGATGTGTGTGAGATTATGTGCAAAATAAATCAGCATTGTTTTTTTAGTGAAGTGCCCGTTTAAGAGGCAAACTAATGGATAGGTCACAGGGCTTCATTAACATAGATGATAATGCAAGTCATCACAATTCTCATCCACCATATTGTCGACCATAATGTCCTCCTTACACAGAATAAACAACAGGGCTACAAAGACGGCGACTCTTTATTACAGTTTCTCAGAATCTTCATGAGAAATACATTAAAAGAAAATCAGGTGTAAATGTACTTGACTAAACAGTGTTGGCATACAATATACATAAAGAAAAAGTAAGAACGTAGAATTGTAAACAAGTACTGCAGGTCAAACAAGTACTACAGTCCAGAAAATATAAAATGGAAATAATATACTATAATAAAATAAAATAAAATAAAATAAAAATATATATTTACAAGAATAAATAATAGAAATATATGAAGAAATTTGCAATATATCTCCCCCCCCCCCCCCCCTTAAAGTGAAAAAGCTATACAGTTTGTGCAGGAATGTGCAATATATTGGTCAGGGAACAATCTGTTCCCAAGGTTCAGATAAAACCCAAAATATGTTTATACGCAAAAACCCAGACATAGAGGCCAAAAACCCTGACAGCCTACAGTATATGCAGCCATTCCAAGGAACAGTGAGCGTGCCTGCGTTAGGGAGTGTTACCACATGGTCATACAGCATGACTCCGTAGTCCTTCCCTGGAGCTCTGAGTCACATCACCGCCTCCCCCCCGGTCACGATGAGACCACCACAGAAAACCACGCTCAGGAGGCCAGTGCCAATGAATCATCTGACGGAGGCTCCTCCTCAACGCCAGGCTCGTGGAGGATTGATTGATTGAAAACTTTATTAAGTTTGCAGAAGGGGTACAATACAGTACGGCTCAATACAGACAATTGTTAAGGGGATGCAGACCAGAGAAAGACTTTCGTCTTGTTTACATCAGGGTCCCCCATTTTCAATTCATAATGACATTTATGACATACACGACAACATACAGATATACAGATATGTAGCATGACATTTATGACATACATGACATCCAGATATACAGTACTGTTACATTCATGACATACAAATTAAATATACAGTACTGTTTAACAGAGATCCTAACAGAAACTATATACATTCGAGGGGGAGGACACTGTATATTAGGAGGGGGTTGGGTGGGGAGGTGTGTTTGGACATTTACGGGGGCCAGTTTTGAATTGCAGCCTCCCATAGGTGCTCTTTGAGGGCGGTTTTGAAGGATGGTAGGGATTCACATTCTTTTACTGGAGCTGGAGCCCGCTCTTCTCTTTTGTATCGACAGGGATGTTGTAAAACAGTGCTATGCAATGCATTACCTACCATTTCTTTTTGGGTTTGTTTGTTTTGTGGAGAGCTGGTGAGATAGGCCTTGTATTTGGTGAAAAGACACATCAATGAGGTATAGAGTTGAGATGTAGTATTGGTAGTATTCTGTTACATCATCCTTGCAGACAGTAGAGTAACTGTGGCCAATGAGCTGTGTTGATGGCAGTGCCTACATGTGGGTAGGACAGGCATGATGACACGTCATGGGAATACTGGGAATAATATTATAAGATAAGATAAGATATTCCTTTATTGATCCCCTTGGGGGAAATTCAGGTGTCATAGCAGCATGAGGGAGAGGGAGGGGAGGTACAGGTATGGGCAAGGTAATAGGAGAAAGACATAAATATAGGCAATAAAATTTGATCTGAATATACAAATACGAGATGAAATGAACAGTGTAAACAATATAATTAGATCTGAATACACAAATACGAGAATAAATGAACAGTGTAAACAATATAATTAACTCTGAATATAAAAATATGGGGGAAATAAACAGTGTAAAAAC
The DNA here is from genome assembly GCF_963971535.1 of Notolepis coatsorum. NCBI lineage: Eukaryota > Metazoa > Chordata > Actinopteri > Aulopiformes > Paralepididae > Notolepis > Notolepis coatsorum. The sequence continues at coordinate 96,504,970 of NC_140181.1, read as the reverse complement.
AAAGGTGCAGATGAGGGTCTATCGGTTATATATTATATGTTACAATAAATATAGGCAATAAAGAATTTGAATCTGAATATATAATATGAGTAAGAGTGAAAGTAAACAGTTATGGTATATTATGAGTTGGGGTTCAAACTCACGCTGTCACGTGTGCACGTTATCCCTTCCAACTGTCCCTGTAAAAAGTTAAAAAAAAATTTGGCACAGTGGTTGATATGTTCACCCTGCTGCACACACTCCGCCCCGCCCCCACACCCCCAGACAGATTTCGACAGTGCCTCCAAAGAGGTACTGTGACATCACAGATTGGGGCGGGGCAGAGTGGGCAAGCAGGGTGAAAACGGCAAACCACCACCAGGGCAGCAAAATAACCACGTGTTTAGTTACGATTGAACGCAGCAATCGTTGCATCTCATCATGTCTTTTATCCCTTTTATATGTACTCTGACCTGTTTGTGTTTGTAATCTTGACAGTATTGCAAATGAGGGTAAAACCTCAATGTCCTCTCTCTTGAGAATAAATAAAGGCTTCAATCAATCAATCAATCAAATACATACATACTGTGCTTACTTGAGAGCCAGTGAGCGTGATGGATTTGAAGGTCACATAGATATTATTGCTTTGAATTATGAATCTGTTGAGGGGAGGGTGCCCAGGAAAAAGTCCCTTATAAGCATGGATCAGTGTGTGTGTGTGTGTGTGTGTGTGTGTGTGTGTATGTTTGTGTGTGTGCGTGTATGTTTGTGTGTGTGTACACGCACGTGTGTACGTGTTTGTAAAATATAGTGAGTGTTGTATATCCTTGTGTGACTCATGTAGTTCTACTGCCTCTACCCTCTCTCTCTCTCTTTCTCTCTCTCTCTCTCTCTCTCTCTCTCTCTCTCTCTCTCTCTCTCTCTCTCTCTCTCTACCCCTCCCTACCCCTCTCTACCCCCCTCTCTCTCTCTCTCTCTCTCTCTCTCTCTCTCTCTCTCTCTCTCTCTCTCTCTCTCTCTCTCTCTCTCTCTCTCTCTCACACTCTCTCTCTCTCTCTTATACTCTCATAGGAGTATAAGTCTTCAGTCTATAGTCTACGCAAGGCTGTTAAACTTGCTAAGAGGACATATGCTGACAAACTGGAGACACAAATGGCACAAAACGACACAAGAGGATTATGGCAGGGACTGAAGACAATAACTGACTATAAAGTCAGCGCCCCCTCAATGGGGAGCGACGACGCCTCCCTCGCGGACAAGCTCAACATCTTCTACGCTCGGTTTGGTGTAGACAGTGGCGCTGCTGGCTCTCCGGCTAGTGATGTCACTGGCGCGCCGGCTGTTGTGGAGGGGGGGGGGGGGGGCAACCGTGGGGGGCGGGGACGCTCTCTCGTTGTCGGAACACAGTGTGAGAAGAGCATTTATGCAGGTGAACACCAGGAAGGCTGCTGGCCCAGATGGCATAACAGAACGCATACTCAAGTCCTGTGTCAACCAGCTGGCCCCAGTGTTCACCGCCATATTTAATCAATCCCTGGCGGAGTCAGTGGTCCCTGCCTGCTTCAAGATGTCTACCATCATCCCTGTACCGAAGAAACCCTCCCCAACATGTCCAAATGACTACAGACCGGTGGCACTCACCTCTGTGGTCATGAAATGTTTCGAGAGGCTGGTCAAGGACCACATTTGTGCCTCCCTCCCCAGTGATATGGACCCTATGCAATTTGCATACAGGACAAACAGGTCCACCGACGACGCGGTCTCCCAGGTACTGCACAGCACCCTCTCGCACCTTGACCGTCAGAAGGGGGGCTATGTGAGACTGTTGTTCATTGACTACAGCTCAGCGTTCAACACCATAGTCCCCACCAGACTGGTGGACAAGCTGATCGAGCTAGGTCTGAGCTCCGCCCTGAGCGCCTGGGTACTGGACTTTCTGAGCGAAAGACCCCAGGCGGTCAGGGTGGGGGGTCAGACCTCCAACACCATCACCCTGAGCATCGGGTCCCCCCAGGGCTGTGTTCTGAGCCCCCTGCTGTACTCACTCTACACACACGATTGTGTGGCCAAGTTCAGCTCCAACTCCATAGTGAAGTTCGCAGACGACACGGTGGTGGTGGGGCTGATCTCGGACAACGACGAGAAGGCCTACCGGGAGGAGGTTGAGGTACTGGAACGCTGGTGCCAGGACAACAGCCTGCTCCTGAACATTGGTAAAACCAAGGAGCTGATCGTGGATTATAGGAGAGGACAGCAGGAGACGCACACACCACTGATGATTAACGGGGCTACCGTGGACAGGGTGAGCAGCTTTAAGTACCTGGGGGTCCACATCTCAGAGGACCTGACATGGTCAACACACATAGACACAGTAGTAAAGAAGGCGAAACAGCGCCTCTACCACCTGAGACAGTTAAGGAAGTTCAGAGTATCGGGGAAGATACTCCAGTCCTTCTACTCAGGAGCTATAGAGAGCATCCTGTGTGTAGATTTGGATGCTGGGGGAGATATTGAAGTATTCCCAGGCAAAGCTGATGTAGACTCTTAACCGGCATGTCACCACAGTACACTACAATATCCATAGGCGCCTGGCCTTAAGAGCACGCGGAGCAGCTGCTCTCCCACTATTGAACTTGGGGGAGCAAGGGTATGATCTTGCTCCACCACTTTTTGATCATATGAAAAATATGATATACCCCCCCCCAATATATAAATCTAACCATAACTACGTAATTTCAATCAAATTAATAATACGCAATGACACTTAATAACACGTTTTTAAGTTTCCAAAGATTGTGTGACCCCCCACTTTAATGGTTTGATCCAGTGCCCACGGGCCACGGTTCGTCGGCATGACGTATACGACATGTTGGGGGAGGCGGCTTTTTCGAAAGCCCTTGAAAAATTCAGGCTGGATATTGGATAACATTGTGAGGATTATTCTTCTGCGTTTACATCAAAATGGAGCAAATCATCACGTAAGTCGAACACTGTGACTGTATACTAAATGCGCAAACAGATTGAAACTGAATATTTATCGTATGGTGAGCCTCGGCGCTGCACCGAGTGAATCCAGAGATACGGGATGGTGCGCAGGCGCTGTGATCACCCAACGGCGGAAATAATGCCGCTTTGAGCAGTTTATAAAAAAATATTAAAAATATTTATTAGCAACGCCGAGCTTTCAAACCATCCCGTATCTCTGTGCGAACCCCTCGTGCAACTGTGAGCACCTTTTGTAATGTCTCTGTGATACTTGTATAACAAACGGTTCGGCCAGAACCAGTCCCTTCATGGTAAATCTAGGTTGGTTTCCCATTGAGGAGCAAGTGACTGTGGATTCACTCGGTGCTGAGCACAGTCACGAAAGGGGCTAGTATGGACCCTGATGTAAACAAGACAAACGTCTTTCTCTGGTCTGCATCCCCTTAACAATTGTGTGTATTGAGCCGTACTGTATTGTACCCATTCTGCAATCTATTAAATAAAGTTTTCATTCATTCATTCATTCAGCCGCCGCGCTCACTGGGGCTATTGATAGCGTCAATTAGTTGTTGTTGTTGTTGTTGGTACTGCCGCTGCGGATGAGAACGGGGCCGGAGGGGCTTTGGGAGGATGGGAAAGTTATTATTATTATTATAATAGTAATTGGCTATCATACGTGCCTAGCTAGTGTTAGCTAAAAGAGCCCTCGCAGTGAAGTTATTATTATTATAGCTATCATACTGCAATATAAACTGAGTTTTATAGTGAAAAGAGCAGCTTTATTTTGGTCAAGATTGAAGGCTCTATATTGCAGGAAATTGCACATACAGGTGTTCATTAAATGTAAAAAAATCTGACGTGGAGGGGGTCGTGCCGGACACCCTCCAAACCACCCCTTGCAAAAAAAAAAATAAATCAAAAAAAATCAAAAAAAAAAATCTTGCACCCCCACTTTCAACTATAACTAGGCGGCCATGACAATATCCAAACAGGCTCCACCACCCCTGGCCTCCACCCCTGGCCTCCACCCCTGGCCCTCCACCCCTGGCCTCCACCCGTGTGCTCCATCCTTGCAACACAGCATAACTGTTTTGGAATCTGATGAGCATTCACATAATCTGCTTCCTGAATCGTTACGTGTCATGTCCGACCGGTCGCGCCCCGAATCGCTGTTCCTCAGATAAGAGAGGAACAGAAAGCACCGACACAACTGTCCTCTTAACCCTTTCACTACCACACTACAGAAGGTGGGTTAACCTTCTGTAGTGGGGTTGTGAAAGGGTTAACCCTTTGCAGTGTGACAGTGAAAGGGTTAACCTTCTGTATTGTCGCAGTAAAAGGGTTAACCCTTTGGTAGAGTGGTAGTAAAAGGGTTAACTTGTGGTTAAAACGTATTTATTTCGCAACGCTTCGGTACACAGATCTTCACAAGGGAGTTCCTTTCTGTTCCTTTGTCGTCACAGGGTCTTCTCCTTCACACCTGTCACACCTAAACTCAAATTAGTTCAGTTCATTAGGATCCCCAATTAGATACAGCATTAGCAGTAGCTATTCTTCCTGGAGTCCACAAAAAAACATACATTGTGACCGTGAAACATAATACTGTACTTACATCATAACATTACATTATATAGTAAACAGGACAAAGGACTACACACACGCACACACACATTTTAATACTTTATTTGGTTCCACAAATTATATTACATAAACAGGGAATCAAATGTATCGGGGCCAAGCAGCACTGAACACTTAAGGGTACACATAGCACCTCCTTCTCCACATGGCTAAGCTGCCAATAATAGCTGAGACAGAGCAATATTTGGCAATTTGTTTGGCTTTTCTTTTAGACATTGCAGCAATTCTCAGACCGGTCATGGTGCATTTGTATACATGGCCAAGACTTCCGAATACAAGTACACTATATCTACACCTATACCCAAGGTCAGCCATCACACTGAGCAGTGGTTGGTATTTGATATACTTGTCCCGGAAGGCCTGGTCCATGTACAGATCAAAGGTACAGCCTACTTCTATGACCAGCACCTCCCTGTGGCTGGTGTCAACAAAAACAACGTCCGGTGTATTTGGTATGTTAGCAAAGACATCGTTGGTAAGGCCAAACCACTCTGGTTTCACTCTGGCATGTTTGTACATCGCTGCACTAGACACACACATACACACACACGCAAGCTCCAATATACAATAATCCAATATACAATAATCAACTATATCAAATAGCTAAGAATACCTAATTGTACACAACTATATACCCACACATTTAATTTGTTCATACACAACCTAATTTAACATCTAACTGAATTGATGTTGATACATAATGATGTTGTTGCAATGCATAGAGTATTTGACCTCATAATTGTAACTCACTTTTACAATCACATTTTGAAACGCATACGGTAACTGGTGTGACTGAGGCTGAGGATGGGTTAGGGATCCGGGGGGGGGGGGGGGGGGGGGGTGCTTGAATGCTGAAGCAGCTGGGTGTTTCTTCTTCTTCCCTCTCTTGCCTCCTCGCTGAGAGCGTGTGTGACTCGTTCCCAGGATCCCTTGGGGTTGTTGCTGGGCCTGAGTGTGAGCCTGAGAAAGAGACAGTAGGAGATGGTCTCCATGTGTATGTGTGCGTGTGCGTGTGTGCGCGCGTGTGTGGCACTGGAGAAGTGTGTGTATGTGTCTCTTTCAGAGCCAAGGACCACATGACCACTTGTGAGCATGAGCACCCACCATGACAGTAGGAGACGGTCTCCATGTGTATGCGTGTGTGTGTGTATGTGTATGTATGTATGTATGTATGTATGTGTGTGTGTGTGTGTGTGTGTGGCGCTGGAGGAGTGTGTGTATTGTATGTGTCTCTTTCAGAGCCAAGGATCACATGACCACTAGCCAGCATACCAGCAGCAGTAGAAAGCAGCCTCTGGCTCCTGTGCTCTCCTCGCTGTGATGTGAAGCATGCTGCTGTTACCATGGCACCTGACACCCTGCGTGCAGCCATCTCTCTTCTCTCCGCCTGGCCTCTCCTCTCCTCTCCTCTCCTCTCTCTGCTCATCATCACTCCTCTCTGCCCATTCATCCTGTCTTCCCTTCAGCAGATCCCCACCTCCCTTCTTCTCCAGCTCAGTTGACGGAGGATCGCGGGAATCGGAGGGGTTTATTGCCGAGTGTAAACGAGGAATTATGTCTAGGCGTTGCGCAAACCGCCGCGACCAAACAAACTCCCCGGCGACTAGTCACAGGATTCTTTTTGTCTATTTAATTATTATATTTATTTATTTAATCGTCACATTTGTACATTTGTTCCCCCACGTTATTGTCCTGGTTTTGCAAATGAACGCAGTTGTGCCTCTTCAAATCTAGTGCTTTATTACAGACCAAAACATATTTGTGGATATTATTTTGTGATGAGATAGGCAGTTCAAGTTCTGTTATTTGCCAAATACACAACAATACAGAGGCATTGCAGGTAATGACATTTGTGTTTCGAGCTCAGCCTCAACAGTGCACAATTAAGAAACAACAATGAATACAAGAATGGTAACAATAAGTAGTAAGATAAAATAAAATAAAATAGTCAATTATTTCCAGAAAGCGTCATGTGTATAGTGTATGGTATGTGTGTTAGGGTTTTGTAATGCGACCCCAATTGCACGACACAGACAGGTAATCAGAGTTAGCCAAAACAAGGGCATGATTTATTATACACAAAAAAGCGGCACTGTCCCTTTAAGGGAGAACTCAAAATACACAGGTGAATCTTCTAGAGTCCATGAATGAAATGAAAGTTCTGAGTCTGGTCCTGTTCAGACTCACCAGAACACTTGCCGACGGGCAACACAGCAAACGGGGTCCATGAAAACGGAGTGAGAAACATAGGCATCCTCCCGTGGAAGCCTAGAGAGCAATAACGATGCCTCACACCACAGAACACTGCCGACGTGCAACTCAGCAAACGGGACCCACGGAAAAGGAGTGAGATCATAGGAATCCTCTCGTGGAAACATTGAGCGATGACGATGTCTCACACCAGGAACGAGGCCCACGGAGAGAGAGTAGGGCAGTAGATGGCACGATGTCTCACCCCAGAGACGCGGCGGTAGATGGTAGCAACGGATGGCACGACGTCTCCCAGTGAGAACATAGGAAATCCTCCCGTGGGATTATAGAGAGCGAAGACGATGTCTCACCAGGAGCGCGGCGGTTGATGGTAACATACAGAATGACCTGGCAATGAGTGGAAGGCAGTCGGCAGTCTTTGTAGTCTCCCGACGAGCTAAATGCCAATCACTCTCAGGTGCGTGAGCTGAATGTTCAGCACGCCCCCTCGTTGGGAAGCATGCAGTTCCTACCCAGCCCTCACAATGTGCATGTTAAGGTGCAGTGCAGGGTGCGTGTGTGTTTGTGTGTGTGTGTTCAGTAACATTATACAACGGCATGCAAATTTCTCGATTCTGATTGGCTGAAACAGTCATTTTACACGTGTTTATTCTTCACAATTCCACGCTGCTGGCCCAGGACCCGCCCACAACCGAATCACATCACATCACTCCGCCGGACCACAAGATGCCGGACAATAATTTAACAAATGGATATGTTGATAACGACTAAATTACTAAATATCAAGCGATTCTGTCACAGCGAATGTCTTAGTGCTTTAAACAATGTTGGATGATGTAATTGATGGGTCTTGAATCATTGTGTAACAAAAGAAAAATCGCGGATTGATTGATTGATTAATTTGCAATTTCTTTTTCAATTTCTTTTTCCTTTCGACTGTCAGCGCTGGCTCTAGTCTCCACCCACCGCCACACCCCCCCCCCACACCCCCCCCCCCCCCCCACACACACACACACACACACACACACACACACACACACACACATACACACACACACAAACACACACACACATACACACACGCGCACACACACACACACACACACACGCACGCACACACACACACACACTCCTGTCTGCAACGCGGGGATAGTCAGACTGAGAGAGAGCTGGGTGCTGCGCTGTTCTAAGTGAGCATGGCCTATTGAGTTGATTGATTGATTGATTGATTGATTGCTAATTTTATTACTGTACGCTTGGTTTCCAACTGGTTAAGTTTAGGCCCTCTACAGTAGGTTTAAAAAAATTAATAAAAAAATAGGGCGAAGAAAACCTTTTTTTTCCTATAGGGCAAAGAAAACGTTTTAATTTGTTTTACCTACTTTCTATAGAAGCATCTAAGAATGAAGTTCTATAGAAAGTAGGTCTGCATCCCCTTAACAATTGTGTGTATTGAGCCGTACTGTATTGTACCCATTCTGCATCTGGTAATAAAATGTTCAATCAATCATTCCAATAATACACAGTTGGATGTGTTAGTTGGTTGGATGCACTTCAAGCTGCTTCCACATGAGGCAACTTCTCTCAATCATTCCAATAATACACAGTTGGATGTGTTAGTTGGTTGGATGCACTTCAAGCTGCTTCCACATGGAGGCAACTTGTCTTTTTTGTAGTTGTGGGAACTACTTTTTCTGGCGGATGGTTTTTTCAATAAATCTTCGATTAATGTGTGTTTATTGTATAGCAATAAGGTTGGATGAATATGGCAGTTGTATAAAAGCATTACACCACTTGCAGTCGTGATTTGTGAACAATAAACCATGCCTAGGGGGGTCTAACGACCCTCGGCTGCGCCTCGGGCCTAACGACCACCCCTAGGCATGGTTTATTGTTCACAAACCACTCCTGCGCGTGATGTAATGCTTAAATAAGTAGTAGTAGTAAGATAAAATAACATAAAATATAAAATGAGGTAAGATAAAATAAAATAGTAAATTATTTACAGAAAGTGTCTTGCGTATTTCCCAGGAAACAACGTGTTCAGCTTGAGAGAGAGAAAAAAAAACTACACAAAAATGATTAGTCAACTAAAAAACATCTTAGTGGACTATGGAACCTTAATGAATGATTAATGGACTAATCAACTAGGAGGGGACACCCCTAGTAGACTAGACACATCAGATATAATAGTCAACTATTGATTATGACATGAATATAAGTCAGTAGAGACTTGTGAGTCATTATGTAAACACGGCTGATATTTTTCACATCATTTAATATTCAAATTATACTATTTAAATGATTGTATTACATCAATATGATTCCAATTGAGGCAGCCAGGCTTGCCTGGTGGTTAGAGGAATTGGCCCCCCGGCCCCCTCCCCTATGCCAGCGAGTGTGTATCCATGCCAACACGGCCCTCAGCAAGGCACCGAACCACCCGCCTGTTCCAGGGGAGCTAGTGAAATTAAGTCAAGTCAAGTTGATCTGTGCAGCCTGTTATCACATATGTCCCAATGGCCTTCACAGGCCCACGCCATGATGGAAATAAATGCATAAAAAATTAAATACTCTAACCCTAACCTTACTGTCATGCACTTGTCCTAATATACTAACCTACGCTATACCACTCAACACTTTGATGAACATTGTTATTCAGCTGATAGAGTTGTACCCTTCCTGCTGTCTTGTTGTTCAAAACTTGTAAGTCGCTTTGGATAAAAGCGTCAGCTAAATTACTTAATGTAAATGTAAATGCTAATGTGATATTTTTCAGAAGCCTTTCATTTACATTTACATTTAGCTGTTTACATTTGATCCAAAGCGACTTGGAAATCATGTACAACAAGTCAGCAGGAGGGGTAAACCTCATGGCGGCTAAGAGTAAGTGGTATTGTTTGTCTAGCAGTGCTGAACTTGAGTGCTTCACTTTTAAGTGCATGGTAGTATAGTAGCATAGTAGGTAGCAGTATAGGCAGGGCCGGATTAACGACCGGGCCGTTTGGGCCGCGGCCCGTGGGCCTCTAGTGATGAGGGACCTCCAAAAAAAATTAAATACATTTTTTTTTACTTTTTATTATTATTATTTTTTATTATTTTGGAGATCGATGTCATACTTTGACACTGAAATGAAAAAATATTTCATCAACTAAAATATTTAGTCAACAAAAATATTTCATTAACTAAAATATACAGTACGTCACACCCCGTGCCTCTCCCTGCCGTCTGCAAGTGGCTAATCTTGAGTTTCTGACCCCCCAGTAAGCTAACCATGGATAAATCCAAAAAAAGGAAAGTCTGAGGAAAATCAAGGGTTTAATTCAGCGTGGACAGATTTATTTGCTTTCACGACTAACAATGCAGGCTTACCTGTAGCCTATGCCTGATATGTGGTGCGAAATTTGCTAACAACGATTACTGTCATTTTGATTACTGTAGTTTGCCTGGTATGTAGCCTTGGTTAGTGGCTGCCCCACCAATGTTTTACATATAAAAAACGCCACTGTGCGTGCACGTGTGTGTGGGGGCCTCCACAAGAGTCTGGCCCAGAGGCCTCTGAATTCTTAATCTGGCCTTGAGTATAGGCATAGTAGTATAGTAGCATAGTAGATAGTAATATAGACATAGTAGTGTTACAAACTAGAGCAGTCGAGGGGTCAGTTTGGGGATCCAAGCTCTAGAGCAGTGGTTCTCAAACTTTTTACACCAAGTACCACCTGAGAACGTAGCTGGCTCTCCAAGTACCACCATATGACCGGCGTTAAAATACAGTCTATTCAGCTATGCACAGTTCACGCAGGAGGCAAATGTATTCCTAATACCATTAATTTTGTCAGACACAGCCACAATGTACAAAGGGATAGCACTAGAACTAGCAAACGCTTCCACACAACTCATACAATGCAAGGGGCATTGAGAACATAATAACTAACATTCTCACATAGCAAGTGAGAAAATTAAGAACAACTGTATTTCAGCAAATGTACTTAATTCTCTCTCTCTCTATCTATCTCTCTCTCTCTCTCTCTCTCTCTCTCTCTCTCTCTCTCTCTCTCTCTCTCTCTCTCTCACACAGCAAGCAATTGTCCGTCATTCTCTCTCACACACACACACACACACACACACACACACACACACACACACACACACACACACACACACACACACACACACACACACACACACACACACACACACACACACACACACACACACACACACACACACACACACACACACACAATTATTTTGTTACAAAAACTTAATTTCCTGCATTCTGGTGCAGGAACTTTTGAAATTTTACCCTTTAAATGCCAGTGTTTGTGATGGGCATCACAAATTATTGTAAAAAATAAAATAAAACACACAATACATTTTTGAATGTTTACCCTTTAAATGCCAGTTTGTGTGATGGCATCACAAATTATTGTTAAAAAAAACACAAAAAGTTAAATATTTACAATAGGCCTATATCAAATGCAAAGTACATTTTTCTGGGGGGGATTATTACAGGCTAGGCATGTGTCAATGATTAGCAGCAACACATATTTTGATGGATTTTTTGTAATGTCAGATTTAACACCAACTCTTTTCAGAAAAGTGGGAGTATTTCATTTTTTATCTGACATTACAAGAAATCTAAAAATAAATGGTTATGATCAGGGCTGAAGTTGAATTAAAGATTTATGACTGTTTAGACTTACTCTCTGTCACAGTGATCTCCTGGTTGTTCCCCACTTAGATTATCTAACTATCGCGCTGCCGCAACCAGAAACACTGGCCTGGCCTGCTTCTAAGTTCAGTGGCCTGACTGCAATTTTTTTTTTTTTTAGCTTTTTTTTTAGCTTTTTTTTTTACTGTTTTCAAGTACCACCAGCAGTACCACCAAGTACCACTAGTGGTACGCGTACCACAGTTTGAGAACCACTGCTCTAGAGGCCTAACCTGAAGTGTAGCCTTGAGGGAAAGGAGAGGAAACAGAATATATTACGTGGTCTGGTTTTCAAAGAAGAAAGAGAAATAACAATAGGGGTTCATCATCATTAGGTGGCTTCTTCGTTCCGAAGGTTGCCTATCACTCTCCAACCCATTCTGTCCCCACTTCTTCTCTCCAACTCCGTGACTCCGCCTCTCACTCCGCTCCAATCACAGACGTCGTCTACCCAGCCTCTTCTTGGTCTTCCACTTCCTCTCTTTTCATCCACCTTCCCCATCACCACCTTCTTGAACATCTCCCCGCTGGATCCTCTCAGAACATGCCCACACAACTCCATCTTTCTCTTTTTCAACCTCTCCAGCAGCTGTCCTCCTTGCATATCCGCTCTTCTCAGTACCTCCTCATTCTTGATCTTATCCTTCCATGTTATCTTCAGCATCTTCCTCAGCGTCCACATTTCAAAAGAGTCTATCACCTCTTTGCCTCTTCATTCAGCGTCCATGCTTCTGCTCCGTATGAAAAGACTGACATAACATATGTTTCCAAAATCCTGGTCTTCGTTTTCCAACTTATGTTTCTTCTCAATAATTCTTTATGGTTCCAGAATGCGCCCTTTGCAATTCCGGTTCTTCTCTTAATGTCCATGTTAGCTCTTCCACCTTCACTGATCCAGCTTCCAAGGTACATGTACTCCTTCACTTGTTCAAGTTTTTCTCCATCCACCTGTATTTTACAAACAGTTCCTGGTGTTTTTTCAATGATCATTACTTTAGTTTTCTTTGTGTTTAGCGACATTCCATAGTTTTTGCATTCGACATTCAGCTTATTCATCATGTCCTGTAGATCTTCTTGACAGTTACAGACTATAGCAGTGTCATCCGCGTATCTTATATTGGTGATGTTCTCTTCGACCAAGTTTTACTCCTCTCCCTCCTCTCAGACCTTTTTTCATCAGTGATTCACTGTATATATTAAAGAGTACAGGGGACAAGATGCACCCTTGTCTTACACCCTTCTCCACCGGGAAGTCTCTTGATTTCTCCTTTCCTATTCTAACATTAGCCTTCTGCCTCCAGTATAAGTTGGCAATTATTCTTCGGTCAGAAACTGGTATTTTGAATTCTTCCATTGTTCTCATCAATGTTGTATGTTCAACTCTGTCGAAGGCCTTCGTGAAATCGATGAAGCAAATATACAGCTTCTTCTGTTGGTCTATCGATTTTTCACCAATGATTCTGAGTTGGCAGATTGCATCTCTTGTTCCTTTTCCTTTGCGAAAACCCATTTGGCTATCCGAGAGCTGATGTTCAATTATGGGTTCTATTCTGTTCTTGATGATTTTCAGGAGTACTTTTGATGCATGAGATATCAAACTGTTAGTCCTGTAATTGTTGCGTTCTGTGGCTCTTCCGGTCTTTGGGATCGGAATGAACATTGATTTTA
>NC_140181.1:96456380-96491575 GCF_963971535.1 Notolepis coatsorum | reverse complement strand
TTGATTTTAGGAAATCATTTGGAATATTTCCTGAGTTTTAGATGTTGTTTACCAGTTTCACAAGGAGCTCGATGCATCTGTCACCAGAGTTCTTATTCAGTTCAGCAGGGATCTCATCCTCGTTAGCTTTACCAAATCAACACCAAAATGGTGTGATGGTCTGGAGGAGTGGGGAGGGCACTGGGTGTAGTGTGATGGTGTGGAGGAGTGGGGAGGGGGGTACTGGGTGTAGTGTGATGGTGTGGAGGAGTGGGGAGGGCACTGGGTGTAGTGTGATGGTCTGGAGGAGTGGGGAGGGTACTGGGTGTAGTGTGATGGTCTGGAGGAGTGGGGGGGGGGGGTACTGGGTGTAGTGTGATGGTCTGGAGGAGTGGGGGGGGTACTGGGTGTAGTGTGATGGTCTGGAGGAGTGGGGGGGGTGCTGGGTGTAGTGTGATGGTCTGGAGGAGTGGGGGGGGTGCTGGGTGTAGTGTGATGGTCTGGAGGAGTGGGGGGGGTGCTGGGTGTAGTGTGATGGTCTGGAGGAGTGGGGAGGGTACTGGGTGTAGTGTGATGGTCTGGAGGAGTGGGGGGAGGGTACTGGGTGTAGTGTGATGGTCTGGAGGAGTGGGGGGGGTACTGGGTGTAGTGTGATGGTGGTCTGGAGGAGTGGGGGGGGGGTACTGGGTGTAGACAGTGTGACCGTTTGACACCACCACTGTCAGAACGTCAGTGTCTGTAAGGGGAGTTCAAGTTCAAGTTTCAAGTTTTGTTTTATTTGTCACATATAAAGGTACGTGTACATTACAGTGAAATGTTTGGTTCTGTATGAGCCTCCTGATGACAAACGGTTTAGAGTAGGGATGCTCGATATTGGCTTTTTTACCGATACCGATATTCCGATATTGTCCAACTCTTAATTTCGATACCGATACCGATACCGATATCAACCGATACCGATATATGCAGGGTTTCCCCCCAAAAAAACTGAATAATTTCAGGTAATTAATAATTTCACTGGATGCATTCAAAAGGCTTTCTAAATGTAAGCATTATCTGTGCAAAATATGATAATTAAAAAAGTAAAAATTAACATTACATATCTCTTGTTGTTGAATTAAACCAACATGCATACTTTTGACAATAAATAAAATAAGAATTGGTTCTTACTTGCTTGCCTGGGTAAATAAAGGTTAAATAAATGTTAAAAAAAAAAAAAAAAAAAAAAGATTATTGTTTTTTTATTTTTTTTTACCGATACCGATATTTTCCGATATCACATTTTACTGCCGATATCGGCCGATAATATCGGTCGGCCGATAATATCGGACATCCCTAGTTTAGAGTGTTTTCTGCCAGGAAAGGCAATAGCTGCAAGAGGATCCAGTCAAACATTGATCAAACCAGTTTGAGTCAAACCTTTGAGAGAGACACAAAGAGGAAGAACACATTGAATCAGTGGTACAGGGAGGGGAAGCTGCTCGTCAGAGGAAATTAATCTGTGTGTGTGTTGTTGGTGCGGGTGTGAAGGGAAGTAGCTTCACTGTGTCTACAGTAGTGAGTCTTGTCATTTGAGATGAATAAGATGAGATAAGATATTCCTTTTATTGATCCCCTTGGGGAAATCCGGGCGTCAAAGCAGCATGGGGGAGGGGGGGGGGGGTACAGGTATGGATTGGGCAGGGTAATTGTAGAAATAGCCTACATAGGCAATACACAAATAAGAGAAAAATAAACAGCGTAAACAAAGGTGCAGATGAGGGTCTGTATGCCCTATCGGTTATATTATATACGTTACAATAAATATAGGCAATAAAGAATTTGAATCTGAATACTACGAGTAAAAGTAAACGGTATACACAAGGTGCAGTATACACAAGGTACCCTAACTGGCATGATATACGTCATACAGTACCGTTGTAGTGGTTAAGACTGTGACACACTTAGTGGTCATACATTCCTAATAGTTCTGTATTAGTTCTCCCATGGGGGGGGGGGGGGGGGGCATGTTTGATTTGATTTGATTTGATTTTTATTTGTCTCGAACATAGAAACATAAAACAAGTTTAAAAAACAAAAAGGTAAATAGTCAAAGACTATTTCCATACAATAAGTGTTCGAGAAGGAACAGGGGGAAGTAGAAACAACTTATCAAGCCCTGCCCCTTCCTTACAATATTTGACATTATAATTTAATAATATAACAAATAAAAAATAAAATAAAAGTACAGTTTTGTTCTGAGTCGAGTTAAAGGGAACAGAATCCTCCCTAAAACAGAGTTCACGGTTTTATTCTTGTGATCTTGAACAGTTCAGTCTTGATTTGTGAACATACATAAACCAAGAGAGCTATGACTGCAGGCATGTGCAAAGATGGGGATAAAAGGGGGCGTCGCCCTCTTAGCAAGGAATGCCATCTCATTGAGAACATGGACAGTGCTTGGTGAATCTACATGCATATGGACAGACACAGCTTCTGGTTCATAGGATAATATAGCAACGCTCAAACAAATATTCTATAAATCCACGTTTGTCTCCAATTCATTGTCAATGGAGCAGCTCAGGTTTTGTCTCTTGATGATGACATCACAGGCCCTTACTGTATATTATAGTCCTTTGGTCCTCTGGTTCTCGCTTTGGGGGAGAGTTGTTAATTTCTCACATAATATTGATTGAACTGTCTGAGATCATAATAACATGGGATCCTGTTTGAGGATCTACTTTCACCTCCTCTGTAGATGCCGTTTCTTCACTCTTTGTCATTCTTTCTTGTCATGTACAGTGTTGGGTCTAACGCGTTACAAAGTAACGCGTTACAGTAACGAAGTAACTTTTTGCCGTTCTAGTACTCTAACGCATTACTTTTTAAATTCAGTAACGCTGTTACTGTTACTAAATGGTTTGTTAGTTCGTTACTGCGTTCTTTTTATGTAGATTCATAGCGAGCGTCCTCCTAACTCCGTTTGATTTCGCCTGAGTTTGTTTTGTTTACAATAGAGAGCGTCTATTTCTTTCCGTAGCCGCATTTCTGGTTTTCGCATTTCTGATTGGCCACTGACTGACGTTCTCTGACGTTCTCTGACCAGAGAGCGTCAGTCAGTGGCCACTGGCCAATCAGAAATGCGAAAACCAGAAATGCGGCTACGGAAAGAAATATACGCTCTCTATTGTAAACAAAACAAACTCAGGCGGACGCTCGCTATGAATCTACATAAAAAGACCGCAGTAACGAACTAACAAACCATTTAGCAACTACTTGGAGAGATAATTAATATACAACATGGAAACGAGATAAAGAACATGTTTGAGGCGCTGCTGGAGTCAACTGGACTAACGTTACTACATCTCGACCACCGCAGACTTTGGTGAGTGCAATGTGTTCACTGAAACTCAAGTTGATCAACGGATTTTGACTGTACGAAATCTGCCAGGGAATCTCATAATACTAATCAAACAATATAAATATAGTCCTTTCATGCACAATTGATATCCTAACTATTCTAACGTTGCAATGCTTTGATTGATATCTTAAACAACGTTGCAACTTGCAAGATGGTGAATGAATGAATGAATGAATGAATGAATGAATTAATGAAAACTTTATTTAACAGATTGCAGAATGGGTACAATACAGTACGGCTCAATACATACAATTGTTAAGGGGATGCAGACCTGAGAAAGACGTTTGTCTTGTTTCCATCAGGGTCCCCCATTTTCAATTCATATAGACATTTATGACATACACAACATGACATTTATGGCATAGGGACATATAGGTATTTAGTACTGATACATTTGTGACATAAACGGTATTCAAATATACAGTACTGTTACCCCTAGCTTTGGGTAGGGCATTCCACATTGTTGTGGCATAATTGCGAAACGTGTTTAGTCCCTTGTTTGAGCCGAATCTGGGTTTTACATGATTTGTTGAGCTTCCTCTGGTGTAGTGGTTGTGGTATTCACTGACCTTTGGGAAGTATTTTGACATGTACATGGGTACCCCGGTCGTATAGTGTATCTTGTAGACCAGGCCCATTGCAAGTTGCTGTACTCTGTCGTCTACTCTAAGCCATCCTATGTTGTCAAAGTGGGCAGGGGTGAGGTGGGTTCTGGGGTTCAGGTCAAGTAGTAGTCTGACCAGTTTGTTTTGTGATGTTTGTAATTTTGTTTTAAGCGCCTTTGAGGTGCTTTGGTACCATGAGGTGCACGCATAGTCGTAGTACCCTTGAATTATAATGGTTATAATGAAACGCTCCGGCGACATCAAGGCTGTTCCTTCAACCGGCCCACTTCTTATTATATCGACTCGGGACAACATTTGTTTGTGTCAGATTTGTGTTTGTATCTAGACCACATTGCTTAGCAGAGTTCGGTGATGTGAATGGAAACTGTCAAGTTGATCAACCGATTTTGAGTATCTGGGGCATGGGACTCGGGAGCAATCTTTTTTTTTATTTTTTTTTTAAATAACTAAATAGTTACTTTTCACAGTAACTCATTACTTTTGGGTGTAAGTAACTAGTACAGTAACGAAGTTACTTTGAAATGAAGTAACTAGTAAAGTAACTGAGTTACTATTTTTCAGTTACTAGCACAACACTGGTCATGTATCATATTCTTGTGCTGTATCAACAGCATCAACAGCATCAACAGCATCAACAACAACAACGACAAATGCCCGGTCTCATTCCAAACAATCACTGAGTTTGCTATAAAGGTGCCAAAGATAACATTCAACTACTACATGTCGCACTAGAACACCAGCATGTCATTTATCGAATCAGGTGCATTCCACATGGGGAAATGGGAAGTAGGGAGGGGATACATGCACGCAACATGTAAACAACCACATACATTTTGGACCCGCCAACATTTAAATGATACATTCATAAATCAATAATATTTTGGGGGGAAAAGCAATACTTTAATTCCGCACCTTTCTAAATGCTCTGTGGAAGTATTATTCTTATTTCTTTTTTATGATTACTCCACATAAACATTTTATCTATAGCAACACCAACACCAACAACAACAACAACAACAACAACAACAACAACAACAACAACAACAACAACAACAACAACAACCTCATCACAGCTACACTCAACTCCATTTATTAGTCAAATATATTTTGGAGGATCAGAGTTACTATTTGTTTACCAGGGAACGAGGATGTATTTGTATATAACGGTCGCAACAGTGGACCTCATATATATCAAGCAGATCCATTGCAAATATATGACCTGATGATAAACATTTCTGCTGCAAATTACACAGTGCTCTAAAGTGCCTATAAAACCATTTAATTTATTCACCCTTTTCTCGCACTGGCATTTAAGCATTTCATCGACAGTAATTGTTGCGTAAATATTGATAGACGATGCCTTTTGTTCGCTTGAGACAGCCACGTTACAATCCACCATTGATAATTCAGTCACATTACAAATCCATGGCTTCTTGTAAATCCAGTAAAAGTCCCCTCACCACACATTAGCTGACAGATTAGTGCACCGCTGATGCCTGCAGCAGGTAGACTGGTAAGAAGGAACTGACGTGTGTGTGTGTGTGTGTGTGTGTGTGTGTGTGTGTGTGTGTGTGTGTGTGTGTGTGTGTGTGTGTGTGTGTGTGTGTGTGTGTGTGTGTGTGTGTGTGTGTGTGTGTGTGTGTGTGTGTGTGTGTGTGTGTGTGTGTGTGTGTGTGTGTGTGTGTGTGTGTGTGTGTGTGTGTGTGTGTGTGTGTGTGTGTGTGTGTGTGTGTGCATGCGCGCGCGTGTATAGTACATGCGTGCTCATGTGTTGTGTTGTGACTGGCTTTACTGGGGCTCGTAGTGCACGGTTCGGTGACAGATGGTAGCACCTCAGTCAGATTAATAGCCGGGTTTTCCATCCAATCGGATCTGGCCTGCAGGGGATAGGGAGGGTGTGGTAAAAATAGTCTGACTTCACTAATCTGCTGTGTGTGAGTGTGTGCTTGTCTGTGCAGTAGGCCTATACATGACCGTAGGTGAGACCTAAAGAACAGCAGTTAACTGTATCTACCCGAACCTATCTACAGTCAATGTCTTAAAGGGATACTCCATCTATTTTAAAGGTCCACTCTGTAATATATTTGATTGGATGAGAACTGTGTAGACTCACTCAAACCACGATCAATTACGTGAATTGATGTAATAGTAAGGAGTATGTGCTTTATTCCATATAATTGAGTGTGGTTTCAGTCTACACACGGTTCTCATTCCAAACAATCACTGAGTTTGACTTTAAAGGTGCCAAAGATAACATTCAACTACTAGATGTCGCACTAGAACACCAGCATGTCATTTGTCGAATCAGGTGCATTCCACATGGGGAAATGGGAAGTAGGGAGGGGATACATGCACGTAACATGCAACCACATACATTTTGGACCCGCCAACATTTAAACAACATTTAAATGATACATTCATAAATCAATAATATTTTGGGGGGAAAAGCAATACTTTAATTCTACACCTTTCTAAATGCTCTGTGGAAGTATTATTATTATTTTTTTAAAATGTGTTATGATTACTCTACACAATTTATTTTATCTACTATATACATTTTCCATTGTACATAAATCACCAAAACATACAATATGCTTAAACACAACACATCACATTTGCATCAACCTCTTCAACACTCCTCCTTCTCTCCTGATGTAAACAAGACAAACGTCTTTCTCTGGTCTGCATCCCCTTAACAATTGTGTGTATTGAGCCGTACTGTATTGTACCCATTCTGCAATCTGTTAAATAAAGTTTTCATTCATTCACTCACATAATCTGGAATGGATGTACCCATGGGGGGGGGGGGGGGGGGGGGGGGGGGCGGGCGGGGGGGGGGTATTATTTATGCTCCCAGCCGAATCTGTTGCAAGCTTGCATGGATTTGTGTTACGATGAGTGGAGCGTTTAGATGGCATGACGGTGGTAGAGGTGAGTAGAACCCAAAATGCAGACTTAAAGTCAGAGCCCCATTCAGTGTCTATAGAGCAGCCCCCAGATCTTACATCCCAGTGACATCACTAATTGAAGGGTTCTCTCGCACCACTCTCTCGCTTTAGGAGAGAGTGATGTATGTTCACAAATACTGACCGAACTGTCCTGGGGCACAGTACGAACAGTAATAAGTTATAACTATTACAATACTGCACAATTGCACAGCCCTGCCCTGCCACATATTCTATTCCACTGCATTTCTATTCTAATTTAGTGTATATATTTTACTACATCCTGCACAATTGTACAGCCCTGTCCCATATTCTATTCTATTGTATTACTATTCTAATTGAGTTCATATATTCCATTTGATTTTCATTCTACTTTTAATTGTCTGTTAACGTTGATGCACCAAACGACCAAGACAAATTCCTTGTATGTGCAAACTGACTTGGCAATAAAGACCTATCTGATTCTGATAAACATCTTAAGATGGGTGGAATATCCCTTTAAGGAACGGGGACAGGGACGTGGTGGGGGGCAATCTCAGACGTGCCGCATAACAAACATTATTTGTCACAATAACACATGTCGTTTACAAAAAGGCACTCGTACCGTTAGCGCGGTTGCGCAACCATGGCAACAAGCACAGCACACAGGCCCCCTTCCCTGTCACCTGGCAATAGCGCTGCATTGATTTTCACTCTTTTTGTGCCAAATTGCCAGCAGCTCGGCGGAAACGCCAGTGCGCTCGAGACACGGCAGATGGAGAAAGCCGAGCGGCTGCGGCTTTCAGGGTGTGAACCGTATATGATTCTGTGGTGTGTGAACATGCAACGTGTCGTCTGTATTAAGATAAGATAAGATATTCCTTTATTGATCCCCTTGGGGGAAATTCAGGCATCATAGCAGCATGGGGGAAGGGGGAGGTATAGGTAGTAAAAAAAGCAGTGTAAACAATATAACAAATCCATATAATTAATATAATTAACTCTGGACATGTGCATATGGGCAACAAGGTGCGAGATGAGGGTATGTCTGTATGCCCTCTCAGTTATATTTGCCCTCTATTTGCTAAAATGCTAAATATATGCAATATATAATCTAATAATCCAATCATTTAAATCTAATATATAATGTAAAAATGCTAAATGCTAAATATATGATCTGATGAAGTATACAGTATTCACATAAGGTGCGGTATGCATAAGGTATAGTATATTGTCCTTTTAGGTGGGAGTCAGCTACTAGGTTCCTAGTAGTTGGATGTCTGGCAGCAGTCCCTGCCCACTGTTGTGGAGCCTGCATTGGAGCTCTCGGTTTACATACAGTAAGCGTTATTTAGGCCTAGGTTGAAGTACATCCTACTCTTCGAAATCAAGCAATCTTCTTAGAAGGAATATTCTAATATCACCACCACTGGTGGTGAGACGACGTTATTACCACGTCGCTCTTTCTTCTCTCTGAAGATGCTCAGTGTAAATGTACCTACTGTATCTCAAACCCTGCCCTCTTTTCTTGATCCGTCCCGAAGCAACCGTTTTTGATTGGAGGATCAAGAAAAGGGGGGGGGGGGGGGGGTTTGAGATATAGGTCCATTGCTCGACCTACACATTCTATCCTTTCTCATTTATCTCACATGAAGGAGCACCGACAAGGATGTTTTCATTCACCTCCTTAATCCTCCTTCCTCTTCCTCCTCGCAGATCTTCGCTATCTTCGCCTTCTCGACATGCGGCAGTTACTCCGGAATGTTCAAGATGAGTGTCGAGTGTAAAAACCGGTCAGAGAGCGATCTGGGCATAGAAGTCGAATTTGAGTATCCGTTCAGGTCAGTATCACAGCTACGTCACACAGTATCACAGCTACATCACACAGTATCACAGCTACATCACACAGTATCACAGCTACATCACACAGTATCACAGCTACGTCACACAGTATCACAGCTACTGTACGTCACACAGTATCACAGCTACATCACACAGTATCACAGCTACGTCACACAGTATCACAGCTACTGTACGTCACACAGTATCACAGCTACATCACACAGTATCACAGCTACTGTACGTCACACAGTATCACAGCTACATCACACAGTATCACAGCTACATCACACAGTATCACAGCTACGTCACACAGTATCACAGCTACGTCACACAGTATCACAGCTACATCACACAGTATCACAGCTACGTCACACAGTATCACAGCTACGTCACACAGTATCACAGCTACATCACACAGTATCACAGCTGCGTCACACAGTATCACAGCTACATCGCACAGTATCACAGCTACGTCACACAGTATCACAGCTACATCACACAGTATCACAGCTACGTCACACAGTATCACAGCTACGTCACACAGTATCACAGCTACGTCACACAGTATCGCTGCTACGTCACACAGTATCACAGCTACGTCACACAGTATCACAGCTACATCACACAGTATCACAGCTACGTCACACAGTATCACAGCTACATCACACAGTATCACAGCTACATCACACAGTATCGTCTCCTACATCACACAGTATCACAGCTACATCACACAGTATCACAGCTACATCACACAGTATCGTCTCCTACATCACACAGTATCACAGCTACATCACACAGTATCGTCTCCTACATCACACAGTATCACAGCCACGTCACACAGTATCACAGCTACGTCACACAGTATCACAGCTACGTCACACAGTATCACAGCTACATCACACAGTATCACAGCTATGTCACACAGTATCACAGCTACGTCACACAGTATCGCAGCTACATCACACAGTATCGTCTCCTACATCACACAGTATCACAGCTACATCACACAGTATCACAGCTACGTCACACAGTATCACAGCTACGTCACACAGTATCGCTGCTACGTCACACAGTATCACAGCTACGTCACACAGTATCACAGCTACATCACACAGTATCACAGCTACATCACACAGTATCGTCTCCTACGTCACACAGTATCACAGCTACGTCACACAGTATCGCTGCTACGTCACACAGTATCACAGCTACATCACACAGTATCACAGCTACATCACACAGTATCACAGCTACGTCACACAGTATCGCTGCTACATCACACAGTATCACAGCTACATCACACAGTATCACAGCTACGTCACACAGTATCACAGCTACATCACACAGTATCACAGCTACGTCACACAGTATCACAGCTACGTCACACAGTATCACAGCTACATCACACAGTATCACAGCTACGTCACACAGTATCACAGCTACGTCACACAGTATCACAGCTACGTCACACAGTATCACAGCTACGTCACACAGTATCACAGCTACATCACACAGTATCACAGCTACATCACACAGTATCACAGCTACATCACACAGTATCACAGCTACATCACACAGTATCATCTCCTACATCACACAGTATCACAGCTACATCACACAGTATCGTCTCCTACATCACACAGTATCACAGCTACATCACACAGTATCACAGCTACATCACACAGTATCGCAGCTACATCACACAGTATCACAGCTACATCACACAGTATCACAGCTACGTCACACAGTATCACAGCTACATCACACAGTATCACAGCTACATCACACAGTATCACAGCTACATCACACAGTATCACAGCTACATCACACAGTATCATCTCCTACATCACACAGTATCACAGCTACATCACACAGTATCGTCTCCTACATCACACAGTATCACAGCTACATCACACAGTATCACAGCTACATCACACAGTATCGCAGCTACATCACACAGTATCACAGCTACATCACACAGTATCACAGCTACGTCACACAGTATCACAGCTACATCACACAGTATCACAGCTACGTCACACAGTATCACAGCTACATCACACAGTATCACAGCTACATCACACAGTATCACAGCTACATCACACAGTATCGCTGCTACATCACACAGTATCACAGCTACGTCACACAGTATCACAGCTACATCACACAGTATCACAGCTACATCACACAGTATCGTCTCCTACATCACACAGTATCACAGCTACATCACACAGTATCACAGCTACATCACACAGTATCGTCTCCTACATCACACAGTATCACAGCTACATCACACAGTATTCACAGCTACATCACACAGTATCGTCTCCCTCACAGCTCTCTTTCTCTCTCTACACCCCTCTCTCTCTCTCTCTCTCTCTCTCTCTCTCTCTCTCTCTCTCTCTCTCTACCCCTCTCTCTCTCTCTCTCTCTCTGTCTCTGTCTCTGTCTCTCTCTCTCTCTCTCTCTCTCTCTCTCTCTCTCTCTCTCTCTCTCTCTCTCTCTCTCTCTCTCTCTCTGTCTCTCTCTCTCTCTCTCTCTCTCTCTCTCTCTCTCTCTCTCTCTCTCTCTCTCTCTCTCTCTCTCTCTCTCTCTCTCTCTCTCTCTCTCTCTCTCTCTCGTCTCCTAGGCTCCATCAGGTGTATTTCGATGCACCCACTTGCGCCGGGGAGAACCCTGAGCGCCTGTTCCTGGTCGGGGATTACTCCTCTTCGCGAGTTCTTCGTCACTATCGGTGTCTTCTCCTTCCTCTACTGCATGGCAGCGCTCGCTGTCTACTGTTTTCTGCTGGAGAAATACCGTGAAAACAACAAGGGGCCCCAGATTGTGAGTTTGTGTAGCCGTCGTATTTCACGTCACACACACCTGGGTGATGATGATCTGAATTATTCTAAGATGTTCACGGGACATTTTTATCTCTGTTGTAAACATCATTTTCTTTTTCTGGTATCCTGTTCTCACTTTATCCAATCAGGAGAGAGAACCTTAGATATTTATAATTATTTCAAGACATTTTGCCAAGCCAGATTTGCTTACTGCACTGCTATTGCACACAAAATTGCTTAGAAATTGTTTTTATTTTTGTCAAACAATTTTTTTCCCCAGTAGAGTTCTTTCTCCTGATTTGATAAAGTAGGAACGGGATAGTAGGAAATGTATTTTCTGCAGAGCGGAGCGACTGGGAGACCCATGTTACTGACCAGTTACTCTGTATCAGTGATGGCTGTCGGAATGTAGAGCTATTATTTTAACAGAAGATACCACTTACATGACCTTTAAAGGACAACATAACAATAGAGCGGTTACCAGTTAAGGATATAATAGTGTTCTCAATTCATTTGATAAAGGCAGGTTAAAAGTGGCCAAAACTGCTGGAAAGCAGGTTCCAGCAGGTGAAAGTCAGACATTTAGGAGCAGCAAAACACAAGTAACTATGTACAGTACTACCCAGGACTATAGGCTTTCAACTGGAAAGAATAGCCTCTTATTGTGCTGTGAAGCTGTAGAATATAGCTGAGCAAATTAGGAGCTTACCAAATTATAATATTTTTTTAAACATAAAGGGCATTTTTTTTAAGAACAGTGCATTTTAAAATGTTACTTTTACTTGATTAACATTTAATCAGTATGACTTTGTGTAACCTTTTAAAATTTTTTAAATTTCTATTTGTAACTTTTTATTTATCTTGTATTTCTTGAATGTATGCTTTGTACTTGTATTCTGTATAGTTTTTTTTGTCAAATGTATTAAGTGTGTTTTCATGCTATAGACCAGGGGTCCCCAAACCTTTTTCTGTGAGGGCCACATAACTTTTCCCTTCTCTGGTGGGGGCCGGGGTCAGTTTGTAACAGAAAAAGTGTGACGATCGCAGGGGTGCCTAAACGTAAACATTTATTGTTTTCCAGAAAGCCACACATAACCAAATATTAATAACCCTTTCTGGGATCTTCACAGAAAAAAAAGTCAGGAAATAAATAATAACACTATTAATCAAATAAATAACACTATTTATGAAATAAATATACAGTACCTACAGACCACCTAGCTCTAGCTCTGTACTATTTAAAAGCACAGTGCAGGACACACTCAAAGGTTATCGCACCTCAGAGATGGCAGTGGACATGTATGACAGGACAAAGGCCATATGTAATGGCCTTGGGATTGAGGAACATACTACCAGCCAAAGGAGGAAGCAGAAAAGGATGGACGAGTATGTAGTTGAGTCATCTTGTGGCACAAGCTCAGACCTCAGCTCAGGAGATCAGCGGAGACAGAGACTGTTCTATCCAATCCTCGACAGAATGCTGCAAGAGCTTGAGAGTAGGTTCTCATGAGTTGGAGAACAACTTATGAGAGGCATACAGGCATGTTATCCAGCCTCAGACCAGTTTCTCTCAGTGGAATTGCTGCAACCCCTCGCCACACATTACAATATCCAACTACTGCCAGAGGAGATCACAGTTGCAAAGTGTTTCCTGGCCAGGACAGGCAGAGATGCAGTCCCTACTATCCAAAGTGTCTTTTCCCTCCTGGATGATAATAATAATAATGCATTTTATTTATAAGGCGCCTTTTAGGACACTAAAAAAAAAGGTCCACAAATCGGTGAATGAAAAAATTATAGGATCAAATGAAAACTACTGCTTACTAAAAATGGATGTTTAAAAGTACTAAAAAAATATATCAAACACTAACAAACATTCAGCACAGACAATGGGGATGATGCCATCTTAAAAAAATATATATTATAATAATAATTTTTTTAAAGCTCGGCGGCTCTAGGGGGCCGGGCCAAATGTGGAGGCGGGCCGGATCCGGCCCGTGGGCCGTAGTTTGGGGACCACTGCTATAGACTCTTGGAAGAATAGCCCGATAGGTGTAGTGTGGTAGTGAAAGGTTAACCTTCTGTAGTGTGGTAGTGAAAGGGTTAATCTCAAAGGACCATTGAGAGCAAGCTCTCATTTACAATGACGTTGACACATTATAAATACAAAAAATCAAATATAGTAAGTAACAGAAAGTCAATCAATTAAACATAAAAAAGAAAAAAAAAAAAAAAAACAGACTGTGGTGAAGTGGTTTGCTATTAACACTTTGTTTGCCGTTCACGTAGATCTATGTTTTTGTGGCCCGACCATTGAGTGCCGGAAACGTAGATCTACGTTTCTGTTTTGTTATTTCTTTTATTCGCTACTGCCATTCATAATCCATTGAGGCACCTTGTGCATGCTGTACTGAATGTGTCTGAGATCGCAGATGGTCAATACCGCCGTCTAACGCCTTGCGGCCGCTATTGCGCTCCATTTGAAACTATGTGGTTTCTTTTCTCTACCGAGCTGTGGCGTGGGGGTGGGTTCTCAACACTCCGGCAAAGCACGCGCTTGTAGGGATAGCTTGGACAACTGACCCGCCCGCCCGTTCATGTGCAATGCCAGATAACGTCGGAGACAGGATCGCTGTGGATATCTGGAATGGCGATCAGATAATTGGATTATTCTTTTTGCAGTACATCAGAGACCAGGTAAGGACTATATATTACCAATCTTGCGTTGATCCGATATTTTTTTCCCCGCGATCGCTCTGTGTCTGTGTAGTATGTGTGTGTGTTGTGTCCCGTTGGTCACATCATGGCATGGATGGGCGGCCCGCTCCAAGCCCCCTTTCATGCGTGCATGATGAAAGATAATACAGATAATCTAGCTGTGATTTCAGATTGATTGTTGATCCAAGCGAGGAATGGCAACGTGTTTAGTGAATTCCAATAAAACACTGTTTTCGCGTCTTTTCCTGGGATTACTCAGAATCACTCAAACTATACTCATATTCACCACGGTATAAAACGGAAATGTACGGATGAAAATTCTTTCTGTTTTTTGCATGTTGACTGGAAGAAACTCACTGACAATCGAAAACGTTATTAGATCCATAGCTATAATATTTAATATAGTTTTTAGCACTGCAAACACTGTATTCTGGCGCTGACGGCCCATAGTGCCCCCTGCTGACTGGCAATCAATGTGTTAAAGATTGACCAATAGATACTAATGAATTGAGTTTTAGGCTGCGGTTACACTAGGGCCAGTTTTCGTTTTCAGTTTTCAGTTTCAGTTTCGTTTTTCAGAACACTACGTAATGGCAGGCAAGTTAGACATCGTTTTGCCTCCTGAGCACAGTGATGTATATACATGTAGTAAAATGCCAAAGCAGTAGGTGGCGATGTAGTACAAACATGAAGGCCATTTTCAACCAATCAGAAAAGTTGAACGTGCCAATACACTTCCTGTACACACACTGCTGATTTCCTGTCGCTTCTGGACTGCCTCAGCATCACGCAGCATGTCCAGGGCCCCACCCACTCCAAAGGTCACACTCTGGATCTGGTCTGCTCCACCGGTAACCCCCCCTCCCACCTAGACCTTGCGGTATCTGACCACCATGCCATTCTTTTCACTGTCCCTATCCCCCCGCCCAGGCAGCGCCCAACGCGCACCCTCACATTCAGGGACACCAAGTCAGTGTGTGCATCAGCCCTATCTGACCTCATCACTACCCACATGGCCCCGGTTCCCTCCGATACCTCCCCGGACACCTTAGCGGCCTGTTACAATGCCGCCCTCTCCCTCAGCCTGGACTCTCTGGCGCCCCTCAGAAGCCGGAATGTGTCCTTTCCTCGCCCTGCCCCATGGTTTACCTCTGACCTCCGCTCTATGAAAAGAGTGGGTCGACGACTGGAGCGACTCTCCCGGCGATCTGGCCTCACCGTCCACCGTCTGGCCTTCGTCGACCACGTGAGGTCCTACAGAGAGGCTCTCTCCAAGACTAGGACCGCATACTACTCCACCCTCATCACCTCACAGCAAAATAACCCCAGATCGCTTTTCTCAACCATAAATCGTCTCCTCCGCCCTCTCACTGCCTCCCACACTGATGCTCCTGACCTCTGCTCTAAGTTCCTGGACTTTTTCCAGGCTAAAGTGACTTCCATCCACCAACAACTCATGGTGCCCGCCCCCTCCCCTCCTCACTTACCCCTGACGCCGGACTACATGCTCCCAGCTACATCCCTCCATCCCCAGTGCTCTCTCTCCTCCTTCTCCCCAGTGGATGTTCCGCTGGTCATGAAGCTGGTTACCAGAGCCAAAGCTTCCACCTGCTCCCTCGACCCCATGCCTACGGTACTGGTCAAGGCCTGCCTTCCTACCCTCTGCCCCATCATAACGGACATCATCAACTCCTCTCTGTCATCTGGAATAGTTCCCTCCTGTTTCAAAACCGCCTCCATCACTCCCATCCTAAAAAAGCCTGGTTTGGACCCTGAGGTGCTGGACAACTACCGGCCGATCTCCAACCTTCAAATCAAATCAAATCAAATTTATTTATAGGGCCCGACAACACACGTTAATGTCCCCATGGGCCGTACAGATCTTCTTTAAACAAGTCAAGAAGAAAACATAACAATAAGTCAAGAACAGAACAAGAACACCATAAGGTCCAAACATTTTTAGATGAATGCAAATAAATGAAAGAATGCAAGCACTCCCAGACATACCCCACGCGAAGGTAAGGAAAAACTCACTAAAACCTAACAATAGGGAAAAAAGCTCCACAGGCACTCCACTTCCTTTCCTAAGCAAAACCTTGGAAAGGGCAGTCGCCGCCCAGCTTCATCAACATCTGTCCAACCATGAGCTCTACGAACCCCTTCAGTCAGCCTACCGAGCACATCACAGCACAGAGACCGCCCTCATCAAGATCACTAATGACCTCCTCCTTGCTGCAGACTCCGGACACATCAGCCTCCTCATCCTTCTCGACCTCTCCGCGGCGTTCGACACAATATCCCACTCAGTCCTCCTCAAATGCCTCTCCGACAACCTAGGCATCACCGGTACAGCTCTGTCATGGTTTCATTCATATCTCACAAATAGATCTCAGTTTGTCAGCGTCAGCGGCTCATCCTCCCCCCGGCCCCAGTCAACCACGGTGTCCCCCAGGGCTCTGTGCTGGGTCCCCTACTATTCACCATTTACATGCTCCCCCTCGGTCAGATTATACGTCACCACGGACTCAACTTTCACTGTTATGCAGATGATACTCAGCTCTACATCAGCACCTCACCATCCTCCCAGCTCCCCCCACAGTCTGTAGTCAACTGCCTCCACGCTATAAAAACCTGGATGGCAACCAAATTACTTAAACTCAACAGCAAAAAGACAGAGCTCATGGTTGTGGCCCCCAAGGCACTGCTCGGGATGGTTGGAA
The DNA here is from genome assembly GCF_963971535.1 of Notolepis coatsorum. Lineage (NCBI taxonomy): Eukaryota > Metazoa > Chordata > Actinopteri > Aulopiformes > Paralepididae > Notolepis > Notolepis coatsorum. Next base: position 96,474,541 of record NC_140181.1, on the reverse strand, counting down.
ATCTCCTCCTCCACGTTGACGGCTGTTCCATCTCCCCGTCTCTCGAAGTCCGTAACCTGGGCGTCACCCTTGACTCCACACTTTCATTTCACTCCCACATCAAATCTGTCACCAAGTCTGCCTTCTACCACCTCAGGAACATCTCCCGTCTCCGACCCTCACTCTCAGACTCTGTGGCGGAGACCCTGATCCACTCATTTGTCACCTCCCGGTTGGACTACTGTAATGGAGTCCTGTTCGGGGTACCCAGCAAAGCCCTGGACAGGCTCCAGTATGTCCAGAACTCAGCTGCCAGGGTTCTCACTCACACCAAGCCCTGGCAGCACATCACCCCCACCCTCATCCATCTCCACTGGCTTCCAGTCAGGTTCCGCATCACCTTCAAACTCCTGCTCCTCACCTACAAATCCCTCCATGCCCTCGCCCCCCGGTACCTGTCTGATCTCCTCCACCAGTACACTCCATCCCGGAACCTACGATCCTCTGATCTAGGTCTCCTCTCCATCCCTCGCACCAGGTTACGGACTTTTGGGGACAGAGCCTTCAGCGTGGCGTCCCGTACCCTCTGGAACTCTCTCCCCCCCGAAATCCGCAACGCCCCAACCCTGGACACCTTCAAATCCGCTCTAAAAACACACCTCTTCACCAAGGCTTTCCCCATCAGTTAGTTTTAGATTAAATTAGGTCCATTATCCCCTACTTTCCCTCATCCCCTCTTCCCCCTCCCCCCCTACTTTCCTTGCCCTATTTTTTGTCCTGATTGTAAAGCGACCTTGGGTTCTATGAAAGGCGCTATATAAATTTGATTTATTATTATTATTATTATTATTATTGTTAAAAAACAACAATCCACCATCTTTAAATACCTCGTGTGAGCCATTTAGCCAACGTAGCATTTATTTTTCAGCAAAGAAAGTGCAATAAAAGTGCAATAAACAAAATGGATACATTCACTGTGTGTTCTGCCTCTCATTTGTTGATGAAACAAAACCAACATCAACACAATTTACCACCAAGAGCGGATAGTTTAGTCTCACGAAAAGATCTCAGATGTTGTTAGCTACATGCTAATGTGAATGGCATTCTCCATGTATATAGTTAGCATCGAGGCTATTAACGTAGTAACGTTAACGAAGTAGAAATGGATGAAAACTTTATTTAACAGATTGCAGAATGGGTACAATACAATACGGCTCAATACACACAATTGTTAAGGGTATGCAGACTGTTGTAGTTTTGGACTGGGCTCCAACAATAACTTGACAACACGTTGGTAGCCGCAGCTACTTGGGACAGCTCTGCTGTAAACACTGGAAATAACCGTGCGGGTCTCTACTGCGCATGGGCATTGGGCAGAACGGCTCCGTATCCGGCTTGCGCAAATTACATGGCAACATTGTCGCAGAGTTTCGGCGAGTTTCCAAAACGAAAACACCTTTTGAGCGTTACCACTAGGAAAACGCGTTTTCCTGACAAAACTGCGTTGCTTTTTAACTTGAACATGCAAACGTAATCATTCAAAAATAGAACATTGCTGTTTTAGCCCAGTGTAACCATGGCCTTAAAGTGCATTGCAAAACGTTCCATGTTTCTGGGGCCAGAAGCTAAAAGATGATTTTTCTAATTCAGTGCAAACTCTAGGAACCTTAAGTGTATAAGACAAACACCAGAGCGAGTATGATAAGGTCCAGCTCTAATCCAGCAATCAAGTGAGGCAGGGTGGGAGATCACCAATACTGGCCTTATACAGAAACAGATTCCAATGCAAGTCAGATCTCTCTGCCAGAGAGGACCACCCGACCTTATCATACAGGATACATATTTTAATGATTGTTATCCTTACTTGTCTAATTGTTATGATTGTATATGCTGTGTGATTTTACATGTATTTTTTTGTTGTTGCTTAACTCTGTATGTTTTGCTTAACTATACACTATGTACAATCTGTTAATAAAGTTTTCAATCAATCAATCACTCGACGTGACTGTAAATGAGGGAAACATCAGTTGCCTTTCGAGTTTAAATACAGGTTTGAAATTAAATAGAATAGAATAGAATAGAAATCTTTTAATAATCCAGAGGTAAATTCGGCACTACAGATCGCTCACATTGAACAACAATAAACATTTAGGTAGTCAATAGGACTAAAATAAGAATAAGAATATAATAATATTTAGCCAGGTTGCACTGTCACCCTGTGCTCAGTGATGCAATGAGGCACAGTGATGCATTATAGAGTAAACGAAACAATGATGGGTACAGTACATGTCACCAGTGGTACATATCAGGGTCAATGATGATGATTTTGATTAACCTTCGGTATTGTCGCAGTGAAAGGGTTAACCCTTTGGTAGTGTGGCAGTGAAAGGGTTAAGATGATGATTAGAAGAAGGCTGATTAACTCCTTGTTGTCTCACTGGCCCCCAGGACTTTGTGGTGACGGCGGTGTTCACCTTCATGTGGCTGGTGTCTTCCTGTGCTTGGGCGAAGGGTCTGTCGGACGTGAAAACAGCCACCGACCCGGACAGGGTCATCACTCTCATCACGGCCTGCGACGAGCAGGAGAACCGGTGCCGCGAGGTCCACGACCCCAAGGTGTCCGGACTCAACACCTCTGTGGTATGTTGCTCCTCCGACCCGTTTCTCTCAAGGTTTGGGTCCGTTCACTTCTGATTCGATTCAGAAAGTGGAGTTTACACAGTGGAGGTACACCATGCCAATGTTCATGCTTTATTTGTTTTTAACGAGACGATTTAGAAATGGGTCCATTGGAAAAACATGGCAATTTCAAGGAGGGTGGACCGCGCGGGAAACACCAATGACGTAACCACTACACCTCCCTATTGATTATCTTGATGAGATCATGTAAGGTTGAGCTGGGGTGTTATGCTGCACGTGGACATGGATTTGCTATTATTTTACAAGGAGATATGTTTTTGGTTAGACAGACTGGCCGCACTATTAATTTGATCTGAAACCATGTACTTGAATATGTATTGCTCTGCATGTCGTTTGTGCATAGCTATGGTTTTATGAGGAACTTTGTAGTATGGACATGTATTTATTAGGTACTTCATTGGTTTGATACCGTGTATTGTATTATGTATTACTGCTGCCTTCCCCTGCTACTAGCCCCCCCCCCCCCCCCCCCCCCCCATCACACACACACACAAACAGACACACACGCACACACGCACATACACGCCTATGCCCTAAGGACCACAATGGAAATAAGCTCTTGGGTTTCATCATCATCATCATCATCAACCTTTATTTATTCTCGAAAATACAATTGAGGTCACCCTCATTTTCAATGTCGTCGAGACTTTACAGACATTTCAATGCACACATTTCTACAATAACAATAATAAATATGAATAACTATCTCTATATACTCTTCACACATGGACCGCTGTCAGGATGGAGGTAGGTGAGTTCCAATTGTTGTAAGCAATCACAGAGACGGAGAAGGTATTCTCTTGAACAGGTTCGACTTTAATAGTAAAGAACACAAAGAGTAATACTAGGATACTATGCCAAGGCAAGGGAAAGAGAGAGAATAGATAATGGAGCTTAGTGGTGGTCCAGAACAGGAACCGCCCGCGTTATCTCCGAACGCCTATAGTGAAGACCTGACAAATGACAAGCAGAGGAAAGGAATGTTATATAGCCACCAAATACCAACATTCCACACACACCCCTGTGACAGCCAATCAGAAGCCAACCCCTAAGTGACAGCACTAAATGACAGGGAAAACAAGTGACAGCAATCAAGTGACAGATGACAGAGAAGGTGGGAGGTTCCCGACCGTAGTCAAGAACCAGAATCGTAACAGACCGCAGTCCAGAGTGCACCACAGCAATTAGTATAAAATGAACATAGGCATAAAATCAGCACACAAATTGACAAAATAAAAAAAATCATATATTGCAGACATAACAATAGGTATAAAAGACTATAAAAGTAGTGCAATGTAAACGTGCAGACTTAAGAATAGGCATAAAATAAGTACAATAGTAAAACATTTGTTAAATAGTAGTATTTTTACATACTATATGTACACACAGGCGGAACCAGACTCATCAACTATGATCGTAGACGGGTCTTCATGATTCATATACAGTGAAACACAACACATAGTACAAGGTATAGTACATGTACGTTAATGAGCTTGGATAAGAGGAGTGGGCCGCTCATCCTGGCCATCTGGGAGAACACTGAGGGAGAGTAGAGGGGGTGGGGTGTGACATTAAGCTATTGCTGGTACAGCTGGGATAAACAAAAGGGATTCCTCCACAAGTGTGTGTGTGTGTGTGTGTGTGTGTGTGTGTGTGTGTGTGTGTGTGTGTGTGTGTGTGTGTGTGTGTGTGTGTGTGTGTGTGTGTGTGTGTGTGTGTGTGTGTGTGTGTGTGTGTGTGTGTGTGTGTGTGTGTGTGTGTGTGCGCGTGCGTGTGTGTGCGTGCGTGCGCGTGCGTGCGTGTGCGTGCGTGCGTGTGTGTGTGTGTGTGTGTGTGTGTGTGTATAAATATATATATATTGCATTGTCAATAAAGAATTCCAATGTAGGCTGCTAGGTTTTGCATTAAGTAAAGTATTTGTTATTGTGCAATGGCTCTTTTCCCCCCCTCAAGTTTTTAATTTTGATCTTTTGTGAAGCACTTTGTTGCTTAACCTTCTGTATTGTCGCAGTGAAAGCTGAAAGGGTTAACCCTTTGGTAGTGTGGTAGTGAAAGGGTTAATGCTATGGAAAGATGCTTCATAGAGAAAGTTTAACTTACTTAACGTAGCTAGTCATGTTTCAAATTGTGTTTAAATTGTCACATATATAAGGTACATGTACATTACAGTGAAATGCTTGGTTCAGTATGAGCCCCTGAGATTGTGCTTCATACAGTAAAAAAAAACAATAAAGACCAAGCACTATACAAAAAATATACAATATACAAAACTAAAAGTACAAAATGCAAATAATGCAAAATAGCAAAAATGAGGTAGAGATGATGTGGTGCAAATCTTTTTGTAATAAATATATATGGTTTAGGTTTTACTGTTCGCTTATAAATGTTTGAACGGCTTGGCACCGGGTTACCTCTCGGACCTGCTGGAACCTTATGTTCCCCCAAGGTCCCTCAGGTCCTCTGACCAGCTCCTCTTGGCTGTTCCCAAGTCCAGGCTGAAGCTTAGGGGGGGCCGTGCTTTCGCTGCGGCAGCCCCAAAGCTCTGGAATGAGCTGCCACTGCATGTTAGGCAGGCCCCCACTCTGCAGGTGTTTAAATCACGCCTCAAAACACATTTATTTGCTCTGGCTTTCGGTGTTTAAACAGTTTTTGAGAGACCTGCCTTTTTTATGTGACATATTGTATTTGTTTTTATTGTGTGCTTTTATAAAAAAAATTATGTTTTTATGTTTTTATCTTATGTTGTGGGATTGGATTGGATAGTGTTAAAAAAGTGTTTTTAACTACCGCACCACCCACTAAACCCCCGCTTCTCTAACCAACCCTGCAGGCTTTCGGCTTCATCAACCTGATCTTGTGGGTAGGAAACCTGTGGTTCGTGTTCAAGGAGACCGGCTGGATGGGCGCCTTCGCCGGCACATACGCCCCGTCCCAGGAGAAGCAGCCCGCGCCCGAGTCCTTCGGCCAGGAGGGTTACGCTCCGCAGGACCCGTATGCCGGCTCCCAGGGGGGCTATCAGCCCGAATACGGCCAGCAGGGGGGCTACAGCGAGGGGGGAGGAGGAGAGTACAGCCAGGGCTACGAGCAGCAGCCCACCTCCTTTTCCAATCAGCAGATGTGAGCCTGTCCCAATCGAATCGCAGCCGCTGGCTGGTGAGTGAGCAGATGAATAAACAAAGCATTGATATGATATGATACATTTATTTATATTGTGCCCCTCAACCAATAGTTACATCGGCCCGGGGCACATCCCGGGAAAGAAAGAGAAACAAAAAAATAGGAACAATACGAAAACAGAAAAAAACATGCAGTCCAACCAAGCAGATAGAGAACAGACAGACATAATACACCAGTCATACTACAATACAAAACTAGCTCATGGATTGTCACATGTGTGCCCTAAACCTCGTGGACTACCACAGGACATCCTGTGTGCTGTGAGGCCTGTGTAGAATAGTGTGAGATGGAACACTTCATATGGGTTTCAGTGCTAAAGATAGCCTTGCTTTGGTAATGCGGTGCAGTTTTGTAACCTTCTCTGTCCCTGTTAACCTTAATTACTCTATGTTGTGACATAGGTGCATGGTCAGGTCCGTCACCACTTGAAGGTATCATATTTTATCTTTTCAACGTGAAACCCAGGGACGATATATTTTACAGTAGGGGGGGGGGGGGTTATGATTCGACAACAAGTTGATCCCCATTTATTTCTGCGAAGATTCGACACGCCGTAAAATCGTGGAGCGTTTGGTCATTTGCTTTTTCACAGCCGTGTGTACAGAATGCATTATTGTCCCTTTGTTTACAGAATGTCTCCTGTCTCTCTCTCCAGGGTGACCTTGTGATTTTTGGAGTGTGGTTCCTGACCACCGGCCTACAATTCCACACTCCTCTGTGTGTCTCTGTATGTGCATCTGTGAGTTTGACAAGAAAAGGGGGGTGGGGGTCGGGGAGGAAGAGAGGTGGGGGCCTGGGAAGGAGGTGACAAACAACACCGGGAGAGGGTCGTGCAGGGGTCGTGGGGGGTATGGATCCTTCCTTACTGTAACAAGCTGTTTATTCTCGTGGTGTATTTAACTGTAGAAAGACAACAGGGGATTGTCCGTTTGATTTTACGAGAAATGAAACTTGAATACAATACCAAAACATTTGTTGAGGAACAATTAAAAGATAAATCTTACAAAGGGAAAAGATTTAAATTTATGGAAAGAAAAATTATTGTAGTAATATTTAATAACTTGGGAGAATGTATTTGTCTGTGCTGTGTAAATATCAACATACTGATATATATATATATTATTGTACGTACACAGTTGAATAATTGTGCACTCCATATTAGTTGTTATACAACAAATGTTGAGCACAGAGTTATTCAATTGCATTTACTTCGGTTCTGTTTAGGAGCTCACATAGTTTAGCCCTTTTATCCTTTTGTGACGTTTGTGTTAACCCTGTCACGACCACACTGCAGAAGGTTAACCTTTCACTACCACACTACTACAGCCGCCTGTAGTGTGGTAGTGAAAGGGTTAACCTTCTGTAGTGTGGTCGTGAAAGGGTTAACCCTTTGTCATGTGGCAGTGAAAGGTTTAACCTTCTGTATTGTCGCAGTGAAAGGGTTAACCATTTGGTAGTGAAAGGGTTAACTCGTCGTGGATTATTCCTGTCACAACCCTGTTTTTCGTTGTTCATTTCAGAATAGGTATACATCTTTTTTTATTTTGTCATTGGAAAAAAATTGCATTTTCTTTTCTTTTCTATTTGATCAATATAACCGTTTTAAGGAACAACGCAGGGCCGTGAGTTGTGATGGCAAACATTAAAGCCACAAAAAAAAATGTGAATATTATGAAGAGTGTGTAGAAAATGATGTGTAGCAGAGACGAGACAGTCAGTAATGTGAGTAGTCCGGTTCAACTTTATTATTATTTATTTTTTATATATATTTTTTCCATCAGAATATTATTGTTAAGAGGTTATTTCGCTCATGTTACACACAAGAAAATCAAAAAAGCTGATATGTAAAAAAGCAAATGCATATAGGGTAATGAAAAGGAATGAGCATGGTAGCATCTGATATTTGCAAAAAAAAAACTGGGATACTAAATAAAACTGCTATAGTGTGCTATCTATGTGAAGATTGTGAATCAGGGACGTGAAGTATGTTTATCAGTTTGGATTATTTTACATGGTGTTTGTAATTTGGCATCAGACACATTTTGTCGACAAACCTCTCCTGTTTTGATCGCCTTTTCCGTGATCCAGGAAGATGTGAGACAGAGTCATCTAGTTTTTTAATCAGCATTTATATTGCATCAAGGATACTCCTATATTCACACTAACGTACTGTAGGTAAAAGTGAGAACAACATATACTATATGGCACATCTATGCTGTTTTGAAGCCCATTATCAAGCCATGGGAAACCAGGCTGAACAATATTTCTCCATTTATATAATTCTCCTGCATCCTCCCATTCCTCCTCTATCCCTTCCCTCTCTAAAGGCAAGGGAATGTAATGCATGCATCTTTCTCCTTATCCTAAAGCATCACCCAAGAACAAAAATTCAGAGGTTAAGGCTAAATGCTTAAGTGTCACACCATCCATAAAGTAACGCAGCTCACCTGGGCCGAGACCTCCCGCGAGTCCAGTGACTCCGGAGATGGGAGTGTATCGAGTCGACAATTCTGTGGTTATTGTACGACACACACACACAGCAGCTCTGCTGCTATATATTTCCACAAAGTACAGAGTAGAGTGCTGCAATAATTACTCCTTTCAAGGTGGCTGTGCTTGTCTTACTGCCAAACCTCTGTTTGGGTAGAAGAGAAGAAAGTGTTTTTGCCAAATGGTAAGAGATGTGTCTGATTGGTAGTTTTGCTTCCAGGGTGCTCGTCAAAATGAAGAATTTACGGTTCATCCATATTGGTTCATTGCACCGTTTCCCCCCCCCCCCTCTTAAATCAGGTTTTTTTAATCAGGCAGTTTAGAAGCACCTCACTTTCTCCCCACCCTCCTGTTTTTCTTTCTCTTTCACGTAGCTCTTATAAATAGGCCTATGCTCAAATGAAATATACTCTGTTGTTAGTGGTGAATGATGTCTTGTGATACTCTACGCCTTTGGATAGTGCTGTGTTTATTGTGTATGATGTATTCATATTAGTATTTATGATAATGATAAGTCAGAAGAAAATACTGAAAGAAAACTCTCCAGAATTCTATTGTATTCTTATTATATGGAATCCATGTGAAACAAAATGAAATAAACTTGAAATTATTCTGTTGAAGGTTAAATGTGTATGTTTCCTTATGAGTGCTTGTAACAATGTCAATGAGCGTCAATGACCTTTAAAAAAGAAATAAAATATTCTCCAGGAGATGGAGTAGTAATGTTATGACCTTAGATATTCCCCATTTAGACAAGCCCCTGCATTCCTAGTAATGAGTGTAAATGTTGCTTTGTACAGCAATGAAAGCAACGCTCTATTTACACGGGTGATTTGGGCCTACGAATGATTATAGGCCGTGAGCCAGGGCCCCAAATTTTGACCAATTTGGATTTTTGGGAAGGTATACACCCCTACTGCTAGAAAATATGTGATAGAAGGTATACACCCCTACTGCTAGAAAATATGTGATAGCAATGCAGCAGTTGCCTCCAAATGTGTGCTATCACCCATTTTATAACACAAAGCATATTTTTCAGGCCTCATGTCTGAAATTACATACCCCAAAAATTAATCATGATAGCTCCTAAACCATAAGGCCTATGTTTCTGGTCTCCTTTGGTAACAACAAGCTAGGACATGTGAATCCAGTGTAAGTAAACCCACACCTATTACCATTCCAGAGTAAATGGAGATACAATGAAGGAAAACATAATATTTTTTATCCTCGCCAGGTACATATTCTACATTTAAACCATTGTAAGCAAGATCCCATGGATAATAATGCAACTGAATGTGTCCTCCTACTCCTTGACTACAAATGTAACTCTAGTCTGGATGTGATGAAGATACACAAAAAATACAACATTTATGATACAATTTATAAAGATATCCCATTCGATCCATGGACATGACTTTCTAGATCTATAATTATTGTCATCTGACTCCACCCACCAATATGAACAAACATTTGATTGGATGTCTATAAGCCAACCACTGTTCCACATCATCTAAAGTGGACTGCATTAGAGCCACATCCCTCTTTCAGCAAGCATGGACGATCATGATGCTAGGAGAAAGCATAAGGAACATTTTAATTAATTTAATTAATCATGTTTTAACATGTTACTGTGCAGGTTAAGATGTTAACATGTTACTGTGCAGGTTAAGAGGTTAGGATGTTAACATGTTCTGTATCGTTAGGGCTCAGCTTGGCTTCGCCTTCTGCACTATCTCGCGTACGTGCACGCGTACTGAATAAACCACAAATGTACCTCTAATACCAGTATTAGTCTGACCACACCCCTCATCAGCTTACCTTCATAAGCAGGTGTGTGGTCACCTGCTCTCCTCCTTCTCGCTTTCACCACAAGGAAGAAGTGCCTCGGTAGATCCCCACACTTGACACCATGATGGAAGAAATTGGATTAGGAACAGCTTGGGAAACAAGGATACGTTGACATCATATCTTTATTTTCTCTCTCACTATTTTCGAGAAAATACGGCGATATTGTCTTCGTACTGGAGTGTCTAGAAGATGATGATCATTCTACAAACCCTCCACCGGTTTTCGTATTGGGAGCACGCCGCTGCATGCTTCTCAACTGCAGTTCCTTGCTGTGTTTGTTGGGGTGAAACCTGTCAAGCCACAGCTGAACTGTCGGACATGCCGCTGTTGTGAGGAGCGGTGCGTTCCAGGTTGGGTGAGTAGTGTTTGCTGGCGGGCTCCACTTGTCTGTTAGTGCTATGGGGGCTACTAGACGAAGTTTATGGAAACCGGCCCCAGGCTAGGGTCCTTTGTTTAGCCGTCTAGGCGACAGAAGGCCTTGGTCTGGCGACCATTATAGTTTTAACTAGTGGGCCGCGACCATTGACACTGGTGATCCCTGTGTGTTCTGGACGAGTGGATTCTCTCTGTCACCGTGTTAAGACCCCATCTTTCATATCCAAATGAGAGTATTCCTTCACGAGGGGATATGTGCATGTAATGTGCGATAGCGGCAGATTCATGTTCAAAGTCAGCTATACAGGCCAGTTGGTACTGTGCTGATTCCGCCGGACGTGTTATTATCACCGTTGTGAAGCGGTGTTGACGTCTTGTTTTTCCTTTTCTCTTAAAAAGTGAGGAGGGTTCAGAACGGCGGCCTGTCTGGGTGAGTGTTATGTCATTGTTTACATGTTCATAGCTTACGGTTAGCCGGTCGGTGGCCTGGCGCGGGGTGGCTTGGCTTCTCGCGCGCCGCCGGGAGCTCGCTCCTGATCGCGTGCGTCGTAGATCGGCGTCTCGCGAGCGGAAGCGATAGCACCCGAACGGCTGGAGCAGCCGTTAGCTTGATGCTATTCTGTTGAACGTGCTTTGATTTTTAACATGTTTTACACTTTTGACCACGACGTCATCCTTGACAGGGGATGTTCGTCAACCCTGCCCGAGCCTAGACGGGGATTGCGTCAACAAAGGGGACTGTAGCGACTGGTGGAGCGGCGACGCTGCCCGGATCGAACAACACGGGACGCTTGTGACTGCACTTCGCTGATCTGCGTTCCGGGCAGGTACGGGGTTGGCCAGACCCTCATAACACGTCTTCTGGTTTTACCTTGCTAAATGTATTGTGAATGACGGTGTTTTTTCCCAAAACGTGTGTTGTTGCAATGCATTTGAGATACGTTGCGGGTTGTGTGTGAGCTGTTTTTGTCACTGGCAGTAGCTTCTCCGTGCAGGTCGTGATGTATTGATCTGGTTGTTGTGTGAGAAACATCATGGTGTTTATGTGTACCGTGTACTCACTACTAAGGCAACTAACCTATGAAGCTATGCTTGGTGACGAGTGAGTAAAAGAATGTTCTTTCTCAGACTGTAATGACAATGAACAGTGAGTTCACACATTAACAGGTTTTCCTGTTTTAACTGGCCGTATTGAGGGTGAAATAGGAGGATTGTGTTTCCCCCCCCGGTTCCCTGGGGACTTTATCACCTCCTATCAGACATGTTGTGCATTAATTGTGTCTTTTGTGTGGTAGGGATACGATGTAACTCTCAGCTTGATTGCTGAGGTTGTGCTAAATCTGCTGGAGAAACTTATTTCCTAAAGGGAAATTGGTTTGGTTGCTGTCGTGTGCTTAGCAAGGCCTGTGGTCGATACTAATCAAGAATGATGTATTCTCTCATTGTGATGATGATGGGTTGTGTGTGTCATGTGACCTACAACTGGGTTGTACTGGCCACAGAAGCACATGTGTATGTTGGACCGGGGTTCTTAGAGCCCTCTCTATTCTGTGTTTTTCCTTAGTAAAAATCAGATAGCAGGTTAGCTCGTGCGCTGTGTGGAGCTGTGAAACGCTTCATAGAGCTGACTATGACTGTGTCATATTCTCTTTTTGTCGTTACGTCGTATCATGGGTGTGGGGTCGTAAAGGGGTGAACTGGTAACCTTTCCTCTCCCCATTGTTCTGTCGGTCAGGGGTACACCCCCTGTCCTTCAAGGTTCCCGTCACGTGGCGGTTCGGCACGTTACGGGGGGGGGGGGGGGGGGGGGGGGAGGGAGTTCCTGGTCCCACGGCCTGGTATATTGGGCGTGTGCACCGCAGGAATTCCCCCGCCATAGAGTACGTCACCGTGCGCGTCTCTGTTGGTAGGACTTCCGTGTGCTGTTCAGGTCCATGTGATGGATCTGTTTTCAGGGGGGGTGGTCAGGGCTCCTCCTCACCAAGCGCCTACTCAGGCCTTCTGTGAGTTCGGACTCCTTCTTCCATGTGATCCATGTGAGGAAGCCTCCATCAGAGTACAGAGCCTTCCTCCTCAGATTGTCAAAGTGAGTGGACCCTCTAGAAGGGTCCTTTTCTATTGTATGTATATTCGATTCAATTCGTTTATTGAGTGTGTATGGGTTCGGTGCCTCTTCCCCGGAGGCCCTAAAACCAGTTTTTTACATGGCTCAAGGTGCAATATATTCTTTTCAATCTGTACAGCTCGCGTGGGAAGTCTCTCTGGGGATCCCCGTCTCTTTCCTATGGGAGGGTGGTGGGATGTAAAAATGTGTACATTTTTTACCCCGGCTGTGTAGACTGGGATACATACTGTTGATGCTTCCTTCTTTCTATTCCAGAAGTGTTGGAGTTAGGGAGTGTCACACCCCTCTTGTCGTTCCCCTGGGCGCCTTGGGGATTCAATGGCAGGTCTAAATAGCCTGTTCATTGATGGGGGTGTGTCCCGACGCACGTATAGTGCTAGCTCGCTGTAAACAGGCGATTGACTGGCACGCCTTAGTTGCTTGTGGTTGAAACAGCGTTTTTATAAAGCAACTGAGATGGGGGTTTTTCCTCTTCCGGCGACCACATCCCATGACCTGGGTGGGTTGTCGACGGATCCTCGTTCATGTCTGGGGGATGATGACGGGATGGATCTGAACATATGTAGTGGGGTCTCACGCCCTTGGGGTGGGCCACCAGGCGCGGTTCGTCCCGACGTCTGGGTGGCGCCTTCTTTTCATGTTAAGATCAACACGCATATCTGCCCTTTTCCTGGGGCATGTCGGCGTGGTTAGGGCACGGGACTGGTTCTGGTCACGCTGGTCCAGATCAGTTGAACCCGTTGTCCGCCGGGGATGCAGATCTGCTGTTCTGGTACCCTGAGGGACTTGGGCTTTTTTCAGGGGGAAAAATGCCAGGTCGGTCTGGGTGTCACAGGGTTAAGCGCTATGGAGACCCTGGTTGGGTATGTTTTTACTCAGCACTGTCGTCATGGCTTACAGCCATGCCATTCTGTACGCGCTCGATCTCGTCGGATCTCGGCCGCTACACAGGTTGGTCCTGGTTAGTACTTGGTTGGGAGACCGCCGGGGAATACCAGGTACGGTGTGCTTAGGGGCTGGTTCTCCATTGTTTTTCGCTCCTCTCTCACGCATGGCGAAGAGGGGCCTGTGGGGGTGGTTTTTTGACCTCCTCTGGTGACCCTGTGCTTCCCGTACCGCCAGGCCCGGTCCGAAGTGATGTTTGCGACCCGTAGGCCTGGGTTAACCCTTTTTGGAAACTGAAACACTTGTACTGCGGTATAGCCGGTGTATACCCGCAGGTGTGTTTTGGAGTTTTTTCTTGAGGGGTTATAGGAACAACCACCGCATTGGGTAACACCGAGGTGGTTGATTCCCTGGTGTGTTGGAGCAGTGTCAACTCCCGGGTTCACCGGTTGAGGGTGCCCCTGCACGTTCATGACGTCTGCCAATCGTGTCAGCCTTCTCTGCCTCGACCCCTCTGGGTGGGGGTTGTTAAATGGAGGCTTGGTCATGCAACACCGCCAGCTTACGCTCCTTCCGCCGGGGCGGCTGTGTTCAGCTGTCCCCTCTGGCGCCTGTCTCGTCCGCAGTCTCCAGGCTAGGGTTAACAGCCTGTTGCCTGGTTTTTCCCCGGTGCGCTGCCTGCTTCCGTTGGTTAAACCTTTTTTGTGTGCTTACGGCCATGCTGACTGCCTTTTCTGCAGGGTCAGTGTGCCAGGCGGTGTACTATTGGGGGGACGGGGCCCGCTCGGCTTACTGGCCTGGTTGGTTCCGCCTGGGAATACCAGGTGCAGTAACTGAGGGGCCTTTGTCCGAATACGCTGGCGATGTGGGGGGCGGGGCACTACGTGCCCACCTGGTGGGGTCTTGATGCTGGCATCATGGACTTCTCCGGGCCCCCATTCCAGGGAGTCCAGTCCTTTTGGTGGGTCTGGGTCTTCCTTCGTGCTCCGCTGCTACGGCCTTGCCACGGGGTTGGGTTTGCCCTTGACCCCGTGATTCTGGGGGCAGTAACGAGGTTGTTCCTCCGTTCGTTCCCGGGTGGCATGCGGGTTGTGCGTGTGTGTGGTCGTGGGTCAAGCCACGGTCTGCTCACCCTGTGCGTTAAGTTGCTTGAGAGCTCTTCGCACGGTCGGGTCCGTCGCCTTCCCGTGAAGCCTCTAATAGGGGGGATACCCTCCATTAGGGGGGGTCGGGGGGGCTCGGCCCTCCCTGTTCTGATGGTTTTGGGGGGCTGTCAGCGGGGTGTATTTGTCAGCCAAGTGGCTCCGCTTGGCCTCCCTTGTGCAGAAGGCGAAGCCAAGCTGAGCCCTAACGATACAGAACGTTAGGTTATGACTATAACCAAGTTCTGTTAGTTAGGGCGATGCTTGGCTTCGGACGGCCGCTGCAGCCCTTGACCTCACCTTGTGGTGAAAGCTTGGGAAGGAGGAGAGCAGGTGACCACACACCTGCTTATGAAGGTAAGCTGATGAGGGGTGTGGTCAGACTAATACTGGTATTAGAGGTACATTTGTGGTTTATTCAGTACGCGTGCACGTACGCGAGATAGTGCAGAAGGCGAAGCCAAGCATCGCCCTAACTAACAGAACTTGGTTATAGTCATAACCTAACGTTACTGTGCAGGTTAAGATGTTAACATGTTACTGTGCAGATTAAGATGTCAAAGTATATAATCTGTTTACTGCGTTTAAAGTAAACATGAGATGTTATATTACTTATACATGTCAAAATATCAAATGAAAGAGTGAATACTAGGTGTAAATGTAGCTAAAGTTGTGCATTTGAAAACATAGTATGGATGTAGCCATAGATTAATATCACCTTTGCGGCTGCCGGCTGGTGATTTTTTTCATCAGCAATGTTAGTGATTATTATTATAATTATTTTATTTCAGGTACTATGGTGAGAGAGACGAGTAGAGTAGATTTAGATCTGGAGTAGCTGAATCAATTTGCATCAGAATGGAGAGCCATACACACAGAGATTATATTAAGAAACAGTGTATCATACACCAGGGCCCTCATTTATCAACAATGCTTAGAAAGTGTTCTATTTTCGTTCCTACGCACGGAATTTAGAATGTGTGTACGCACAGGGAAATCGAGATTTATCAAACGTGCGTACACAGGTCCTACGCACACTCCGTGTTGATAAATACCATTTGTTCTACGCTCCGCGCTCGTGCACGATTTTAAGTATTTGCATATAGAACCGCCCGTAATTAACCATATACGGTAATGAAACACCCCCATGAAATGTGGAAAAGTGGACTAAGCCGAGCGAACGCGTGTTATGGGAGAAATACACGACAGGCTGACAGACGGTGATGTCGGATATGATATCTATTAACTTCCTAAAGACCATTGCTGCCTGGGCAGCGCAAACACTAATAAAGACCGTTAACCAAATCAAATCAAAGTGTACTATTGTCCCCCCAATAGTACACCGCCTGGCACACTGACCCTGCAGAACAGGCAGTCAGCATGGCCGTAAGCACACAAAAAAGGTTAACCAACGGAAGCAGGCAGCGCACCGGGGAAAAACCAGGCAACAGGCTGTTAACCCTAGCCTGGAGACTGCGGACGAGACAGGCGCCAGAGGGGACAGCTGAACACAGCCGCCCCGGCGGAAGGGGCGTATGCTGGCGTTGTTGCATGACCAAGCCTCCATTTAAAAACCCCCACCCAGAGGGGTTGAGGCAGAGAAGGCTGACACGATTGGCAGATGTCATGAACGTGCAGGGGCACACTCAACCGGGTAACCTGGGAGTTGACACTGCTCCAACACACCAGGGAATCAACCACCTTGGTGTTACCCAATGCGGTGATTGTTGATTTGATTGTCGTTGGTGTCATTAATAACCATACTGGAATATGACTGCCTTTTTTCGTTTCGTTCGATTAATACCCAGGGATTAAAGTTCTCCGTCAATTTGATTCCAAATCGTGACGGATTTTCCGTAAATTTTCTACCTGCATGGTTTAATATGATTTGTAGAAGCATACAATCTATTTTGATGT
This sequence comes from Notolepis coatsorum, assembly GCF_963971535.1. Lineage (NCBI taxonomy): Eukaryota > Metazoa > Chordata > Actinopteri > Aulopiformes > Paralepididae > Notolepis > Notolepis coatsorum. The sequence continues at coordinate 96,457,903 of NC_140181.1, read as the reverse complement.
TGGTATTAGGTATAGCCTATATAAATTATATATGCATAGCCTACATTATGCAACAGTAATTTGCACATAACGCAGCATGGCACAGATATGTCACACGGAGCCCCGCGAAGCCTGCATATACAGTAAACTAACTTGATCGTTAATATAACTGTTGTCCTTGTATCTTTACGCTTATGAAAACATTTAATAATATTTATAGGCTATAGGCCCTCGTTTGGCCATAATAGCCTATTCTCAAATGGCTAAATCTCGCTGACGGACTCATGTATAGCCTATATCATATCAATCAATTTCAATTTCAATCAATTTATTTAATGACCACACAGCCAGGCTGGTGGAATTTAGTTTCAGTGCAGGTTTCATAGCAGTTCCAACATAAAAACATAAAACCACAAAAACATAGAACATATAACATCACTTACAGCGTACATAAAAGAAAACACAATTACATAGATACAGTTCAGAGTTTGTGAGTTTGTCCATGTCCATGTCAGCAGAGGTAAGGGGGGTTGCGGGGGGTACTGCAGGGGGGGGGGGGGGTGCTACAGGGAGTTCAGTGTCCGTATGGCAGTGGGGAAGAAGCTGTTTTTGAACCGGGTTGTTTTGGTGGTCAGGGATCTGTAGCGCCTCCCGGAGGGCAGCAGCTGGAAGATGTGGTGTGCTGGGTGAGTGGGGTCGGAGATGATTTTCCTGGCTCTCCTGATTGTAATTTGGCGGTGGAGTGATTCGAGGGAAGGGAGGGGGGTGCAGATTATTTTTGAGGATTTATTGATGATTCTTTGTAGTTTGTTTTTTGAGTGAGTGTCCAGATTGCTGTACCAAACAGTTATGGAGAAGGTGAGGATGCTTTGTATAATGGCCTGGTAGAAACGGAGCAAGAGATGTTTATTGACTCTGTATTTCTTAAGCTGGCGGAGGAAGAAGAGTCTTTGATTTGCTTTTTTGTGTATGTGGTCTGTGGTATTCCTATATGTCTCCAAGGAATCGTGGGGCTCTGGGGAATAAAGGTTGGGAACCCCTGCTATAGCCTATCCTTTATAATGTTATAGGCTATTTTATTTACAGTAGTCTATTTATGATTTGTTTCCATAGCCGGTCTCAGTTATGCTGTGGCTGAGATGGGTCGGGATTAATGAAGCTGATAGGAGACTGCTTCTCGGCTATACGAATTAAAGCCACGATTGAAAAGAATGTACTTCCTTCTTGACAATAGCATATACTATAACAATAATACGAGAGCATACAAGAACAATGAATCTCACTGTTGACAGAGTTAGCTATGGGGCGACAATAACTTATTATGACGACAAGGTCCTCTCACTTCAGCCTTTAATCGTCGTAGTTTATTATCACTATTAAAGGAGCTCCCGTCTTATACGGAGCTACTGTTATTATTACTGTACCGGTACCACCCATTGTGACAACAGCCTTGTGAGTCCCGCACACAAACATGATGGAATTCAAGTTCATGTATTGAAAGGCAGGCTACATCATACATGCAGTGAGATTCATTGTTCTTGTAT
>NC_140181.1:96375926-96456180 GCF_963971535.1 Notolepis coatsorum | reverse complement strand
ATATTCCTATATGTCTCCAAGGAATCGTGGGGCTCTGGGGAATAAAGGTTGGGAACCCCTGCTATAGCCTATCCTTTATAATGTTATAGGCTATTTTATTTACAGTAGTCTATTTATGATTTGTTTCCATAGCCGGTCTCAGTTATGCTGTGGCTGAGATGGGTCGGGATTAATGAAGCTGATAGGAGACTGCTTCTCGGCTATACGAATTAAAGCCACGATTGAAAAGAATGTACTTCCTTCTTGACAATAGCATATACTATAACAATAATACGAGAGCATACAAGAACAATGAATCTCACTGTTGACAGAGTTAGCTATGGGGCGACAATAACTTATTATGACGACAAGGTCCTCTCACTTCAGCCTTTAATCGTCGTAGTTTATTATCACTATTAAAGGAGCTCCCGTCTTATACGGAGCTACTGTTATTATTACTGTACCGGTACCACCCATTGTGACAACAGCCTTGTGAGTCCCGCACACAAACATGATGGAATTCAAGTTCATGTATTGAAAGGCAGGCTACATCATACATGCAGTGAGATTCATTGTTCTTGTATATGCTCTCGTATTATTGTTTATATAGGCTACCCAATACTGACATCAAAATAGATTGTAGTATGCCTCTAGAAATCATATGCAGCAGGTAGAAAATTGACGGGAGATCCATCGCGATTTGGAATAAAATTGAGGAGAACTTTAATCCCTGGGTATTAATCAAACAACACGGGAAAAGGCAGTCATATTCCAGCGCGGTATTTATTAGTGTTTGCGCTGCCCAGGCAGCAATGGTTAATAGATATCATATCCGACATCACCGTAAGTGTACACGTCTGTCAGCCTGTCTCATGACACGCTTCCCTCGGCTTAGTCCATTTTTCCACATTTCATGGGTGTATTCCATTACCGTATATGGTTAATCGGGGCGTTTCTGGTATGCAAATACGTGAAAGTGTGCACGAGCCTCGGCGCAGAGCCAAGGTGGGATTCATCATGACAGGTGTGCGTAGAGCCTGCGTACGCACGTGTGATGAATCCCGACTTCCCTGTGCGTACACTGGTTCTACATTCTGTGCTTACGTGTGGAAATAGAACATGTTCTACGCACACATTGATGAATGAGGGCCCTGGTGTGGGCACTTGCAAGGAAAACAAATACAGAGAATCAGACAATCCCAAGCTGGACTGGTTTTAATATCAACACCAGGGACCAAGAACCAATCACACAAGATATAGTTGGGTATTGATGAACCATCAATTCACCAGCCACACAGTTGACCACAGTGTTTGAAATCCTGAATCAATCAGAGATAATCAGGAGGGAACTGCATCTATAAACAATTGTGGTAGTCATGGATCAAGCACTCTATGCAAAAGCCACTGAAATTGCTTGGAAGCACAAAGAGCGCTTCTCCAACATTCTTCTCAGAATGGGGACATTCCATACCATAATATGCCTTAGCCATCCTAGGAAAGCGATTTTTGGATGCTGGTCTAAAGGACATGTGCATAGAGGCTGGAATTGTCGCAGAGGTTTCTGTCAATGGAGTCCTTGATGGTAAACACTATAACCGTGCTGTCAGGGTCCACAAGTACATCTATGAAGCACTGAGGAGACTCGCATGGGCAGAGTTCACACCGTGGGTTGAGGACAGTGTTCCAGAGAAGAGTGGGATGATCCAATCATTCTTGGACAATGTGAAAGACATGGCCAGTGACTTGAACCAACAGAAGGCGAACAATATGCTGCAAAGTCCAGTCTTAGCTGAGCTGATAACCCTGGACAGACTTCTTGGGGGACTCTGATGTAAACAAGACAAACGTCTTTCTCTGGTCTGCATCCCCTTAACAATTGTGTGTATTGAGCCGTACTGTATTGTACCCATTCTGCAATCTGTTAAATAAAGTTTTCATTCATTCATTCATTCATTGGAACACCTCCGTCACAACAATGGAGAGCTCGTTGCATTCTGGATGTCATACATTGACATGGTAGAGGACGTAATACTTGGCCTTCTGCATGCCTCTCGTGAGGGGGACTGGGAGTTGCACCTCCATGCTATAAGAACCATGATCCCTGGGAGGGGGTGGGGGGGAGGGAAGGGGAAGGAAAGAACGAGGAAGAGCGAGCAAGAGCACATGTATTGTATTTATTATTTTTATGTCTTTTAATCTACATTTATTTTGATTTAATTACAGGATTGTCATTATTATTATTATTGTTATTATTATTATTATTATTATTATTATTATTATTATTATTATTATTATTATTATTATTATTATTATTATTATTATTATTATTATTATTATTATTATTATTATTATTATTATTATTATTATTATTATTATTATTATTATTATTATTATTTCTGTCATTGTCCTGTGATTTATCATTGATTATTACTGTTACTGTATTGTTTGTCTAGTTTCATGTTAAAAAAGGGAAATTATGCCAGGTACCTGTCCCCTTACTTTGCTCAGATGACAAACCTCCCAGAGAAGCATCCTTCTGTGTATGAGGCCTTCAAGACAGGCCAATTCTCGGTGCAGCTGTCAAGTAACAACCCCTTTGGACGGATCCCTGTGGACCAGGCTATTGAAGTCACGGTTAACAAAGACACACAGACTCATGGAAGACATGGAAGACTTGGAAAATTATTGTGATTATTCGGTTAATAACATATGTAAAACAAAGTATGGTAGGTTTTGTATTATTATTATTATTATATATGTTGTTGTTTTTTACGTCTGTACTAGTCTTGGCTCCCAGACAATTGGAGAGCGCCGACAACAGCACCACGGATAGAGACTGAGAACTGTCTGTACTGATGGAACTTATACAAAAAGTTATTAGTTATTTGAATTCCTGAATAAATTCTGTGATGTGATTATATGTGCCCTGGGTTTTGTATTGAGTTTTTCAAAATAAACTAATATTTTTCTGAAAACCAATAAGAAATATCATTGTATACAGCGACGCAGGAAGGGGGGGTGCTGAGGGTGCTGCAGCACCCCCACCTATTGGCAGGGAGTTGTAACTGCAAGGCCAAAATGTTGACACATCAATAAAAAACGTTTCTTTTTTGAGTTAGGATATTACTGTAAGCAAATGGTTTAAATGGTTGAAATCCAACCTCTGTTTATTTTTTTTATTATATTTTCTGTGTATCTGTATTCTGATCTGATGCACAAACGCAGCGCACACACACATCGCATGACGTGGATTGGGCGCGAAGGATCACGATTGACGTTGAACACAACAGTAATGGGTAACTTACTAGTTGCGTCTCAAAACATTTCTAAAAAAAAAATATTATGATTTCTTTAATGACCCCAAAGCAAAATGGATATACGGTATTTTTCCAAGGCATATAAACAAAGTAATTTAGAAGCTGTACCAGGCTGCACCGGGCAGAAAAGATCATTGATGCCAAGATGAAACGTCGCATTTTGCTGCCCTTGTGCCTCCTTAGCGCGTTTCCTGTTTTTAGCTTTTTTTTTTTTTTTTTTTATAACTTTGGCCATTTCCCTGGCTCTTTTATACGTTTATCGCATTTATACTTGGTCAAGTTCGACCGACAGAAGCAGGCTGAAAGGGTTCAGATGGGGGGGAAGACACTCTGGGAAAGGCACGGCTGCAGTCCGGGATTCGAACTCGCTCAGCCCCAGATCCGTGACGAGCACGGTTGTCCACGGCCAGGCCCGGACTGGCCATCGGGAGCACCGGGAGTTTTCCCGGTGGCCTGGCCTGCACAGATTAAAAAAAAAAAATTATATAAAAAAAAAATAAAAAAAATAAAAATTATTATTATTATTATTATTTTTTGCCAGGCCATTGTTTCTAGTTGTGGCGGCGGCGCGGCGCGATAGTTTAGATAACCTAGGTCACTAGGTGGGTGGGGAACAACCAGGATTTCACTGTCTGCGGCAGAGTTGGAGAACTATCTGACTCTCTCCCTCACGCGGATCACAATGGAGCCGTGCTGCCGCTTGTGATTGGTGGAGGCGGGACCAGGCGATACAACTGATTGACAGCGGAGGCGGCGAATGGAATGGCAGACGGCACTCAGATGCAGAATAACAGCCAGGCAATGAGCCAGGTTGATTGATTGATTGATTGATTGAAAACTTTATTAACAGATTGCAGAATGGGTACAGTACAGTACAGCTCAATGCATACAATTGTTAAGGGGATGCAGACCAGAGAAAGACTTTCGTCTTGTTTACATCAGGGTCCCCCATTTTTTATTCATCATAACATATATGACATACAGATAGACAGTACTGCTACATCTATACATTTATGACATACCAGATTTGCAAATACAGTACTGTTTGTGATACGAAAAGAGTCCAGAAAAGAAGTATATACATTTGACGTAGAAACTGTACATTGGAAGAGGTTGGGTAGGTGGGGGGGGGGGTACTGTACATTGGAGGTGGTTGGGTGGGTGGGGGGGAGGTTGGGTAGGAGGGGTGGGTGGGGGACACTGTACAACTGTACAAGCAACACTGTACATTGGAATATTGACAAGACCATACTTGGTCATTTTTACTGTACATTGGAGGGGGTTGTGAGGGACTCGGGAGAGATACAGTAGAGCGAAAGTCAATTAACGTTGATGTCAAGATGGACAGTGGAAGAAAAAGAAAGGGTGGAGGAGAGAGGGATAAAACAAAGAAAAAGAAAGGCCCTTACAGGAGAGAGTGGTTAACTGTATTATAATAGTAAATAGAAAAATATGTTGTGCTCTTGCTTTTTTCTTTTTGAAGGTGGAGAGAGTAGCATTGCTAGTGCCACAACAGTTTTATTTGACGTCCATAACAGTACATTGTACTAAGCAATTGTTGGCTCATTAGTTTGTGATTCACATGCACTAAAATTCACCAGAATGCAGGAAATTAAGTCTTTGTAACAAAAAATGTCCTGGTGGGGGACCCCCAGACCCCCCGCTTAAAAAGTGGCCTGATTGGGGCTATATTTCGCGCTATATCTCCCGGTATGAATTATTTCCCCAGTCCGGCCCTGTCCACGGCGCTGTACGTGGTGAGCTACTGGAGCTCCCCCTGTTTTTAGCTTTTATTTGTGTGTGTTTGTGTGTAGAACGGTGGCTGTGTTCAAGTTTCTTTATTAGTTGACATGCAAAGATACAGAATACCTTCACATGGAATGCTTTTTTCTGTTATGCTCCTATGAGGATCATAGGACGCTTGGATCATACACATACAGCTCATTACAGTAATATTCCACAATTATTACATTTTAGATAGTAATAATGGTACAGAGCCTTGAGACAAACATATGCATATTCACCACCGCAAACAGACTGGCAGCCGTCATAGGCAGCGCCATTTACGGAAGGAGGGGGGAGTGGGTTGGGGTTGTTACAGGGCTGTAGGGGGGGGGGGGGGGGAGTGGGAGGGGGGGGGAAGGTGGGTGGGGAGTGCACAAGCCAAGTCCTGGGTGGGGGAGGTCTCCCTCACACGAGGCAGCCGACAGTGCAGCGCCAATGCAGAGGAAGGGGGGGGGGGGGGACTAGGGATTGGGGTTGTGGGACGCCGCTCGCCACTCTTATCTCCCAGAGAGCCTTCGACTCCAGAGCTCTCGGTTCGACCTTGGTCCAAGAATTTGTTTTGGCTGACTGACTGGCACAATTTATCCCAGCCACGTCCCTTTAAATTTGATTTGAATAGAGTGGAATATAACTCTATTGATTTGAGTGGAGTGAGTTTGAACAACTCCGTCCAAATGACTGAATGCATTATTAGTCCAAGTGTCCAAGTGTCTTATCAGTTCATTTTGGTAGATCCTGTGCGCGGTAAACAGATCCAAAATCTTCTTATTGCAGTCCAAAAGCTTCGATAATCCAAATAATACCACGTCTTCAAGTTTGTAGCCCAATTATGATGTCCCAATAGGCAGAGAGGGTTAGCCTTATTCTGCTTCTTGAAGAAAATATGCAATCCACTGATTAGATCCATTTAGAGTTGATTTGAGTATAGTCCGGCCACCGGCACGAAGCAGGGCATAGCAGCGTCAGGCTCCATGGTGCAGTAGAGGCGGCGGTAGGAACGGCCTTGAAGGCCTTGGGAGAGAGGAAAGAAATGCGACTTGTCTCTGCAAGAGGTGGGAGGACTGTTGATGATTATGTCATGAAATTGGGTCTGTTTGCTTATTTTACATATATTTACAGAATTTGAAAAGATAATCATTTGGATGGCTCTAAAAAAATAGTTACACACTTTAGCTTGGGAATTAACCATACAGGTTTATTTCTTGCCATTGACTCCCATGTTAAACGCTGTTCGTTGAATCTATTATACCCTGCCTACCCCCCCCCCCCCCCACCACCTCCAATGTACAGTTTCCCCCGCACCCCACCCCACCCCACCTACCCAACCCCCCCTCCACCCCACCTACCCAACCTCCTCCAATGTACAGTTTCTTCGTCAAATGTATATACTCTCTTTTTTAGACTCTTAGAACCCTATTAAGGCCATGTCCAGACTAAACCGATTTCGGTCGTATCAGTCAAAGTATTTGATCGTATGTACCTTTCATCCATACGGAACTGCATTCTGGCAGCCTGAAGACGCTACTTTCTGAGACCGGCTCCCAGAGTGTGCAATTATGAAGACGCCCCCCTTGCGTCACCATCTTTACAAGCGATACGTGTCTTCTCCTGAACCGATGACCCGATAGCCCACCTCTCCCTTAACCCGCATGTGCAAACTCAGCCAAACATCACAACAACAATGGCATATACAGTTGCGTTCGTGTTACAGAAGCTATTGAGCTTGATCAGGCGTTTACAGCTAAATGTACTGCGCCTGTACTAGTACCGTCGACAACAGATTGACATCTCCCTTAATCCGCATGCAAACCCAGCCAACAAAAAAAGAAACATAATACATATATGTCTTATATGTCCAGATATGTCCAGGCTAGAAGTGTTTATTAAACACCGGGAGTTATTAAACAACAATGGCATCACCTTTTTTTTTTTTTAAATGAAAACTAAATGAAAACGAAAAAGATCAAAATCTTTTTTTCTTCTGGACAAGGCCTAACTAACCTTACTGTCATGCACTTGTCCTAATAAACTAACCTACACTGTAGCACTCAACACTTTGATGAACATTGTTACTCAGCTGATAGAGTTGTGCCCTTCCTGATGACTTGTTGTACAGAACATGTAAGTCGCTTTGGATAAAAGCGTCAGCTAAATGACTAAATGTAAATGTAATTGTAGACTAACCTCGTTCCCAGTTTTATCTCCTCTGTGAGATAAAGCCTGGTAAAGAACTACAGCCGAAAGTGTGTATGGGGTAGAATTTCCGGTGTATGTACTTCCCCTGGAAGCTGCCTCCGAATGGACCAAACTTTTCCCAAATCCTGTCGGCAAACAAGCTAGAACGTCCCGGTCATGTAGTAAATTCTTCAGGCAAAGCTGTTGCAGTGGCTTAAACGAGGAACTATTGTGCACTTCACACGTTTCTATAATTGTTTTGTCGAAACCGGAAAGCCTGTACTTCCGTTTACACACTTTAGGAGGCATATCTTGTCCAGCCTACATTTAGACAAGCCCCTGCATTCGTAGTAATGAGTGCAACTGTTGCTTTGTACAGCAACGAAAGCAACGCTCTATTTACACGGTTGATTTGGGCCTACGAATGATTATGTAAAATGTCGCCGAGCCAGCGCCCGCTCCTGAAATGAAAATATGCTGAGAGGAATGAGCCAAAAAGCGGATACCACCACTGTTTCATTTCCAGTGTGTTTTCAACCAAACATATAGGTCAGCAGGTTCAACCGCATCCGTTGCAAACATTTCAAAGCACGGCACCACTATTAGCACAGGGACCTGCTGTGCCACCGATCTGTGGTTGTGGAAAGTACCTGCCATCTGCCTCGGTGGCGACGACTGGTGGGCGAGGGGGGGCGTACATAGGTGAAATATGTGTTGACATAAATCGAATAGAATAGAAGTACATATTAATCCCGAGGGAAATTCAGCACCACAGATAATAATAATACACAGTCAAGATATAAATTCTAAAATAATGTATAAACTACTATACTATATAAACTACTAGCCTCTAAAAATAGTAATTCCCATTCCCAGGGGGACAGAAGGGGGTGTGGGGGGGGACATTATTGTGAGGTATGCCCCCGCTACAGTCAGTGGGCTGGGCATGACGCCGTTACCAAAGCAAACAGGGTCACATTTGGCTTAATGTAGTCTGCGCCATTTACTTACTTCGTATGTGTTTTTCTAGGAATCCGTTTCATGGAAATTGTGAGGATTCTGTGAGGATTGGCTCGTTCCCCGCCACACGCTTCTTCAAGGTACTGTGTTGATTGGTGCATTCCCCGCCACACGCTTCAGGAGCGATTACCAATTCCATCACGCACCTGTCGTAGTTTGTGATTAGCGCTCCAGCGGCTTCATATACTCGGACCGTCTTTCAATCGTGGTCGGGTCGTTTTGATTACTACTGCTACTGCCTGTTCCCTCCCCCCGTTGTTGTGCCTCGTCTATTTTCCCTCCAGGACATCTTTGGATCGCCGCTGGTGAATATCTTGATCATCCGTTTGGAGCTGCGCCTCGTTGCCCGCTTTACGCGTTTGCGCTTTGGTGAGTTTTGGAAACAAACCTTTTTGGATTATCTGTTTTTGTGTGTTTGGATAACACTGAAGAAATACCGTTTTTGTTTTGTACTGGACTCAGCTAAATTGTGTGTTTGGATAACACTGAAGAAGTACCGTTTTGTTTTGTACTGGACTCAGCTAAATTGTGTGTTTGGATAACACTAAAGAAGTACCGTTTTGTTTTGTACTGGACTCAGCTAACTTGTGTGTAGTTTACACCGAAGATCAAGTCACTTGTATTTCATACTGGACTCAGCTAAGGGAGGACTGAACTGCACTGCCTCTGTGTACTGTTGGACTGTTGTTGATCTCTCTCTCTCTCTCCGTTTCCACTCCGAGTTGGATCTGGGAGTATCTGCAGAGCCGCAGCGGCTCCTATGCCGATTCCCCACCTCTAACACCGGGAGGATCTGCAGAGCCGCAGACAACTCTGCCGAAGGCATTCTCCTTTTTTGTTGATTCAGATTTGTTATTTGGCTCTTTTTGATTCTGTAATAAATACGCCCTAGTGTTTGGCTAACTCTGAACTACCTGTCTGTGCCGTGCTGTTGAGGTCGGTTTCAAACCCTAACAGAAATAGGAAACCGCATTATGAAAAATAAATGAAGCTCCGCGCAACAAGTCTATAGTTATAGTTTTGGGCAACTTCACACAGCACCCTATAGTAGGCCTATAGTGCATCTGCATCAATATAATGTGCAATTATCTTTAACTTGTCTAATGTGTACTTCTATTATTTACTTATAGCCTACTTATTTGTACTTATGTTGGTATTGTACACCGCAGACAGTTTAATAAATACCTGCTTTTTATTCTGTTAATTTATGCTTTACTCCTTTATGCTGTGGAGAAAACGGAGAGTAAGAATACCACTGTATACTTGTTGCTGCCTTATGTCAAATAAATCGATCTGACTCTGAGTCCGTGAGTCTATAGCTTTGGGCGACCCAACTGCGTCTATATTAATCCCAGCCGAAGAGTGCAAGAGCGCTTCCGCATTCTTCGCCGTGCATGCGCATGAGGTCCTTGCTTAGTTCAGACGCCCCATTCAACACGGTTAATCACAAACTCGAAACTCCGTTAAGCTCCAGAGAGAGAGGCTGAAAACCCACAGTTCTTGCCCGACGGATGGGAGCCGAATCGCGGATCCGAGTTTTCTGATGAATAGCCCCAAAACATGGAGGTCGCGAACAGCGCCGGCTTCGCTGACCAGAGCTCTCTCAGATTCAAAGTTTTAATTGCAGCCTGGAACATACATGTTTCGGAACCAATGTGTAACTAGACAGTTACAATATAACATTTATATTAATTAACCCAGTTAATGCCTTAAGAGAAAGAGTCTGATGGTCAATTACTACGGAAATGTTGTGTCTTACTAATAATAACTAATTCCTTGGTCAATAGAAGTCTCTGTGATACTTTCTGAATATGATTTGGGAATGGGCAGGGTTATAATAGAAGAAAGACAGTGTAAACAATATAATTAACTCTGAATATAATAATGACGAAAAATAAACAGGATACACAACAAGGTGCACTACATATAACCTCATCGCATGCACGTTGTTGTGTATCCTGTTTATTTTTCGTCATTATTATATTCAGAGTTATATAACCAGACCTAGACCACCTCTAACTCTAACCACTAACCAGACCTCTTCCATGTGGCACTTTAACACTGACCTCAGAATGTGATTTTATATAATGTTTTTATGCAAGCAGATTGCAATCAGTGTGTACTACTACTAGTACTACTGTGTGTTCTGTTTACTTAGTTCAGCAAACAGAAGACAGACAGAGTTCAGTGTTGTCTCTCTGGTCAGAAACAACGTCACCACATCTGTAATGCTCTCTTTGATGCATACATTGGACCATGTCTACACCAACATATACTGTAGGTGCAACAATACATTGGACCATGTCTACACCAACATATACTGTAGGAGCAACAATACATTGGACCATGTCTACACCAACACTGTAGGAGCAACAATACATTGGACCATGTCTACACCAACATATACTTCCTGTGTATCACTTGTGCCGCCGACTCAGATTCCCCTAGGTTAAAAATTAAATACGCAATTTAAATCAGAAAATGTTCCATGTTGACTATTTCTGACTTCTGACAATTTTTTTTCCATTAACTAAAAATAGACAAAAATGTCATCCGTTTTCGTTGACTAAATCTAGACTAAAACAAAAAAGACAAAATTGAGACAAAAACTGACTAAGACTAAAATGCTCAGACATTTAGTTGACTAAAACTGACTAAACGAAAAATAAATGAAGATGACTAAATATGATGAAAACGAAAAAGGAGCACTTGACACATGACTAAGACTAAAACTAAAATGAAAATAGCTGCCAAAATTAACACTGCTCATGAACATATTATTGTCGCCCCATAGCAGACTCTGTCAACAACGTGTCCGGCCCATGCGGACATTAACACTATGGTCGCCGAAAACGCCGTAGGACGTCTTTCCTAGCCATGCTCATTCTGCCGAAGACGCCGTAACTCGTCTTTGATATCAATATTTCAAAAATCTGTGATCGAAATCATATTTCTCCTCCGGGGACCTGAGATATACTGCTGAGCTCCACTCAACTCTCTAGCAGTTCAAGAGCGCCATCTGGTGGCCGATCGGCAGATCGACAACAGGAAGTGACTCGCCAAACAGGAAGTGCTCATCCATATTTCGTCCGGGCACTCGCGATCGTTAGCAGGACTCTATCTCGACACACTGGATAATCAATCGCTCGCCCTAACTCAATAAACAACGTTATTTGGACGTATATAGTATTATACAACCTGGAAATGGTTCATCTGGATCAACATCCCATAATCGAAAACTGTCTACTGCAAGCTGATCGCCCAACGGCCCGAGGAGACTGGGGTAAGTTTTAGCGTTTATTATTACCGTGTTCGATATAAACTGCTCTGGTGATCATATGACCCACACTAGTTGAATCATCTAACGTTGCCCACGGAATTATAAACGACCCCCCACCCATCCGGTCAACATCAGATGATAAGTAGTAACTTCTAGAACCACCTCCAGTTGAAATTTTTTATCTGGCACCGATCGCTATCAAACTGTATTTCATCATCCATATAATGCATTTGGGGCTATAAATCACGTTCTGAAGAAAGCTGCAGAAAACGATAAAAACATACTTATACTTTAGACCGTATTTTAGTATGAATATGTGAATGAAAAAGTATAACGTTGCTACACACTGAACAATATATATAGGACATTGAATGGGCCATAATAATGTCAATTTAGCAATACAATTTAAAAAGTTATAGCCCTGCAAAGAAGGGGAACTTCTCCATAGACAAATAGAGCTGGCGAGGAATGATAAATTATTAATTTAACCATGGCAATCAAAGTGTTAACGTGTGTTGTCGGGCCTTACAAATACATTTTATTTAGATTTGATTATCAATAAGGTAGGATATCTGGAACACACAAACACACTATTTTTTAAATCACATGCCATGAAACTCAGGGACCTGGCTGAATTTAAGACTGCACAAATCATGTTTTAAAGCACGAAACAATTCACTCCCGGGTAACATCCAAAAAATTCAGTGATTTTTAGACTCTTTTTATATCACAAACAGTACTGTATTTGCAAATCTGGTATGTCATAAATGTATAGATGTAGCAGTACTGTCTATCTGTATGTCGTGTATGTCATATATGTTATGATGATTTGAAAATGGGGGACCCTGATGTAAACAAGACGAAAGTCTTTCTCTGGTCTGTATCCCCTTGCTGTACTGCGGTACTGTACCGATCCGTAGGCCACACCCACTTAGGCCATGCCCCCTTTGTGTATCTTTTGAACCGTTTGTCGTAGAGATTTGCGGGTTGTGGCATTGTACTCAGTAGGGATATCCTCTTTCATTGGTCTATGTTGACCACTCCCCCGATCCTTAGGCCACACCCCCTTTTGTATCTTTTGAACCGTTTGTCGTAGAGACTTGCGGGTTGTGCCATTGTACTCAGTAGGGATATCCTCTTTCATTGGTCTATATTGACCACGTCCTTAGGTCGCGCCCCCTTTTTGTATCTTTTGAACCGTTTGTCATAGAGACAATACGGACCCTTTCCCGTTGGCCGGCGGTGCACAGGCATCACCCACACTTTCACAATTTCCCCGCACGGAATTGTCTATTTGTCTAATTGTCTATTTTTTTATTTACATTTTTTTTATTAAAAACGAAGGTTCGAACGTCCGTTCGAAAAACCCTGACGAAGTTTGAATCACTTTATTCAAATTGAGGATTTAGTTTGAGAATTTATTAAAAAAAAGATTTAAATTTTTTAATTAAAAACGAAGGTTCGAACGTCCGTTCGAAAAACCCTGACGAAGTTTGAATCCCAAAAACAGGCTTCGGGGACAGCCTTACCAAACATATTATTTATTATTCAAATGCATTTCTCAACCAAGGTGCCTTGCCTACCGTTTTGCTGTGGAAAGAGACAATACAGAGACAATACAGACCCTCTCCCGTTGGCCGACGGTGCACAAGCATCACCCACACTTTCACAATTTCCCCGCGCGGAATTGTCTAGTTTTATTTTTTATTTTCAATTTATGTTCGAAATAAATAAACGCTGTAGTGCCGAGAGATGGGAGTCGGAGACGGTGGCTCGAGGCAGAACGAATAGTATTTATTGAGTACTACACGATACAGTACGTTACTGGAAAGCTAAACAGAATGCCGGTGGCTTCTTCTTCTTCTTCTTCTTTTGTATTTCCGGCAGTGTAGACGCAACATGGCGTATTACTGCCCTCCTCAGTTCTTATACTACGCTAGTAGTATGGTTTCCATAGTATGGTCTCTGGTAAATCAACTTCTGATTGTTTACACTCTTCTTCTTCTTCTTCTTCTTCTTCTTCTCATCTTCAAAACGCATTACTATCGTCTCTGTCTCCTTCTTCTCTGCTCCTCTTGTCTGTCTCCTTCTTCTCTGCTCTTGTCATACAATATTGTCAACACCCACCAAAAAATCACTCCCTCAGGCTCCGAAGCAGACCCAAACACGGAACAAAAAACACCCGACAGCCCACAAGTGCGGCCTCCACCCACAGCCGACCGCTCCAAAACAGCACCCAACCAGAACAAAGCAAAAACCAATGAACAGCAAAACATCTACAAAATGCAAACACATGCCCAACAAACGCCGAACAAAAACCACCCAAGACACACCCTCCACCAGGCATGAGAAACAACAAGAAGCGACAGAGAGCCCCGGTGGGGAGATCAGGGGCCCCCCCGCCACCTCCCACCGCCCCCCATTTCTGGCCACATGCCTCCCGGCGACAAATGTGCCGTGAACAGCCTCCACCCAACATCCACCACACGTCCATTCACATTCCACAGACACCCCGACACCCCGACACCCATCCATCTCCACCCCATTCCAGCTGAACACCACTCCAAAGCAATCAACTGCAAGCATGAGCCACAACCGGCAAGCCACCAAATGTCCCCCACCCCATGTCCACATCCACTTCAGAGCCAGAGAAAACCAGAGTCCCGATCTTGATCCACCTCCAGGAACTGCCACCGCTTAAATAAGAATGTTCGATGTTCTAGAATGTGCTACTATGACATCATAACCACCGTTCCAGAATCCCCACTATGACATCATCACAAACGTTCCAGAATGTTCGGGCAAAACTAAGGTTCTAGAATGACTACTATGACATCATCACAAACGTTCCAGAATGTTCGGGCAGACCTAATGTTCTAGAATGTTCCTAACAATAGTTCCGTGGGTGAATTATGTACCATTACAATCACTACAACGAATTCATTCAAGATATCTGCCCTCGTGCGGATCTCACAGCTGTGCCCGCACAGTGCAATACTCCAATTCAGCCATTGGGTGGGTGGCGCTGCTGAGCGGCCCTCACAGCGCGGCCGTCAGGTAAACAAACTACCCTCCCACTCAGGGCAGTATGGGGTAGAACACATAGTAGCATACTACAAGAACCTAGGCGTCCACAAAGATGACTTCAAATTAGAAATGGTAACTACAGATGAGGTACTCAAATAAAACTGAGCGCCCTCTAACCGAACATGGTCTAACATCCCCTCCAAATTCCTCAGAGACTCAGCAGCCGCCATCACCCCAGTCATCACACACATAATAAACCTCTCCATAAAACAGGGACACGTCCCCAAGGACTTCAAAATTGCGAGAGTAACACCCCTGCACAAAAAGGGCAGCAAATTAGACCCAGGCAACTACCGCCCTGTTTCTATCCTTACATCCATCTCGAAAGTCATGGAAAAAATTGTATACGAACAGGTCGAAAAGTACCTAGCGGAAAAAAATCTAATCTACGAATTCCAATCTGGCTTCAGAACATCCCACTCCACTGACACATGCCTTCTCTATTTGAACGACCACATCAAACAAGAGGTGGACGTGGGCAAATACTGCGGCATGGTCATGCTGGACCTACAAAAGGCCTTCGACACTGTCAATCACACCATTCTGATTGACAAGCTAAAAGCAATTGGTTTATCAGTGAGCTGGATGCAATCCTACCTGGAGGGGAGAGAACAGATGGTGGAGGTGTAGTAACTTCCTAGCTTTAATCGTCGTGCTCTGCGTTGTGATTTAAATCTTACAAAGCTTCTTAGAAGAACTACTCTTTCCAAATGCAGATAACCAATGTTTAATCTGGTTTCTGCTTACCCTGAGAGAGCACACGGCGCGGCCGTTGAAATGAAGCAAAGTCGGAGCAGTTTGAAAAGGATCAGTTTTTAATGAAAAAAGGATTTCAATCAGATTACAAATCAAATATTTGAAAGAATGGTGCAATGAATTCTACCGGAAGCAATCGCTATGCCGAAGGACAGTAGAATTCAGTCTAAACGTTCAATATCTAAAAAGCTTGTAGCTGCTCGTTGTTCGTTCTTCAAGGATGTTTTTGCTGCGTCGGTCTCTCTGCTCGTGGTCCTCAATATCTAGTGGAGAAAAAGGGTGTGTTTTGGTAGTGGCTTCCTGGTCTGGTCTGTGGGTCTGTTGTGTGTCTCTCCTGGCGAGGAGTTTTGGTTATATCCAATTTAGGCTCCGCCTCTAATTTTACGGCAAGCGGGCGTTTCCAAAACTCGCCTCAAGCGTTCCTATTGGAGAACACTTATTCTCAGCTCTCATTGGCTAACTCACTACCGTGACGTTTTGAACTGATTTAGGTCACGAAGTGGATTCAAATGGTCTTTCTTTGATTAACTGGTCCTTTGTTTCAGAAGAGACAGTCTGGCGTCTCCCAAGGCAGTTTCTTTGTATTCAATCTGTTTGGACCAGATGGGCCTAGGGCCCTGGGTTGTAAAATCACCCATTTTGTTGACTTTCCCAGGAAGATCAAACGATCACTATCTCTCACTTAATCAGCGTCTGCCTGTTCAACACCCCTTTTAGGAAGTCTTGAGCCAAGCAGCTGCGTTATTAAGTCAGCGATGTGTCTCGTTTCTTATGTTCATAGAGGTAGAGGAGCAGGGGAAAATAGTGATGTATTTTACCTCTTGGTGTTTCTGCCATTCTGCTTTGTTGTACACATACACAGTTTGCTATTTGACGGAAATCTACCACAGTTCCCCGGTTTGGGGATTAATGATCCCCAATATACTTGTTAGTATTTTCTCAAACAAACTGTTTACAATTACCTTAACCTTACTGTTTAGCCTAATTACCTCAGAGCCAAACCTTTCCAGAATCCTTCTGACTCATTTTCCATATTTGTTAGTATCAATTGCTTTCAACACCCACATTAGCTCCCTCCTCCACTGACCAACTATGAATCCATTTTTGTTTACACAGTTCTCTATTCACTCACACCGTTTAACAATTTCCACTCATTTGCCGGTTATACACAATGTATCAGTTATATCAATTTCACTTCAGTCTAGGTCCGTCCCTTTATACAAAAAGATGATCGTACCAATTACCAGGTTTAGACTATACTTATGTGTTTTTCTTAACCAAACATGTCTGTTTTGTGCAATTCACTCTGAAAGAAAAGACCTTACATTGCATTTACTATCTAAACATTTCTAAAAAAGGAGAGAGCTCAGCTAATGAAAAATGAAAAATGAATATGTACACGCCCTCTCCAAGGCCTATCAGTTACACTATCCCTTCTTTCGCCTATGTATACCGTTTAGGCTTCTGGATGACTCGTTTTGGTCGAGTATCTCGTTCCGGGCTTGTGCTAAGCACTGGTTCCTCCGGTTCTTCTGGTACCTTCTCCAAGTCCACAGAGGAGAAATTATTATGTTCCAATTCATAATCTTCTCCTCTGTCTGGTTCCTGTAAAAAACCTTCATCTTCTACTGGTGGCCAATCGTGGCCCCCTCGGTCTGGCTCGCCATAATCATCCGGGTCTTCCCCATCGTTTGGGGTTAGCGCCACCCCAATTTCATCTTCCGCCGCTTTCACTTCGCCTTCGTGTAACGGTTGCGACGCCCCGGTTTTACCGTCAAGGTCTTGTGGTTCAGGTTCCCATTCTTGGTCCGTATTGATTGCTTTTACACAATGAGTAACGTGAAACCACATAGGCGATCCTTGAATTTGTAAAGCCCTCTCGGTGGCTCGAACGACTTTGTATGGCCCTTCTCGTCTCGCGCCAAACCACTTGCGTCTAAATACTTTTACATAAACGTAGTCGCCTGGTATGATTTGAGGTGTAGTCTGCCTATTCACCTCCTCCCCGGTTTCATGCTCCTGTCTACTGGAGACATGATCCAGAATACTTTTGTGTATCTTTGACATGTATTTTATGTACTCACGCATGTCGTTGTCCAGGATGTCCAAACTCGGACCTTTGCCTGTCGCGCGCAAACCTGGTACTACCATGCAGCGACCTAACATCATTTCGTGCGGTGTCAGACGCAGTCCGCGAACCTCGCTTGACCGGCATGCAAACAGTGTTAGAGGGAGAGCGTTCAACCAATTCAGTCCTGTGTGTTGACAGATCTTTACCAGCTTGTTTTTTAGCGTCCCGTTCATGCGTTCCACCATCCCCTGGCTCTGCGGATGATAAACGGCCCCCAATCGCTGTTTTATGCCTAAGGCCTTTACTGCTAACTCGTTTTTGACCGTTTTCTTCTTGTTGTACCTTGTGCTAACCACAGCCTCTTCTTTGTTGTGTGCAGGTCTCGGTACTGCTCCGATTTTCCACAGAAGGAAACGATTTTCCCTCTGTCCTTTTTTGCATTTCGGATTATTATTTACAAAACACACAATAGATTGGAAACATTTATTTTCGCAGATACATTCTCTACTGTTCTGCATTTTGACAATACATTTTTCTCCAAATCATTTATCTATGTATTTTACAGCTTCTTACGTTAGCATTCAACCAAATCACCTTTGTCTCATTTCTTTTTGTGCTGTACTGTTTTACTAGATCAAATATCTCAAGCTCAACACAACTACCTACACCCTTAAAAGTGGAATATTCATTATTTCACTATCAATACCTTGTTTCCCGACAGCTCCTCGGTCCGGACAGCCAGCTCTAGACGAGGCCAATCACCAACAGAACCTATGTGCATGGTCAACAAACCACAGTCCCTTTAAACACACATCACACACACTCCGCCAGCTTTCAACAAGCCGGTGCAGAGCCTCCCATAAGTCAATCATCAAATTCACATGTCTGCACCCTACATGAACACTATCTGGCCAATTTGCGACCAAAAACCTACAGAGCTTTCTATAGACAGAGAAATATGTTTCCCCAACACTTACCATAACCCAACATGTGACACAACCCCCCAGATTCTACATCTGGACTCTTAATGAGCGGAAAACAAACCATGAACCAGCTCCCGTCCATTCTCAGTTTCCAGCTCATTATATCAGACTTCCTACCAGTCTCGCTGTGTCACCACCACCTGCTATCCCTGACCGGCGAGAGATCCCTCCCAGCCAGCCAGTTCCTAAAAAATATAGTCAAACAAAAACAAAGAAAATTGTAAATAAACAAAAAAATTGTGAGTGCCTACATGCTACACACCCATCCAACAGAATTAACTATCATCTAGAGGCATAAATACCCCCGCAACAAAATTAAATAGTCCTTTGTTTCCAACTCTGTCTAACATTAAATGTTCAATGTTCCTGTCTAAAACCATTAATTTTGTTAGTTTGATTAGCCCATGCAATATTCAGTTACGTCATCCCTCTATAGCCCCAACTTACCCT
This sequence comes from Notolepis coatsorum, assembly GCF_963971535.1. Taxonomy (NCBI): domain Eukaryota; kingdom Metazoa; phylum Chordata; class Actinopteri; order Aulopiformes; family Paralepididae; genus Notolepis; species Notolepis coatsorum. The sequence continues at coordinate 96,437,277 of NC_140181.1, read as the reverse complement.
GGTTAGTCTTCCAAACCATTTTAGTAACTCGCACACCTAATCAAACCTTATCTATGTATCCTCATCTCTATCCTTATTCTAATCAGTCTCATTTTTCCACTTTAATTTATCAATAACTCTATTTATTCGAGCACCCAAAAGGCTTTGTTTGTGCATTTCCGCTTCGCTCTTATTCAACCTATGACCTATGCAGACACCCCCTATTTACACCCCCTCTGAAAATGTCCCAACTCTCCACATTTCCAGCAACTCTGTTTTCTGATGGACTCTTGCTTTCTATTGGACTCTTGCTGAGCCCTCCACCCTTTGTCACATGACCGAGCGAAATGGCCAACCTCCCCACAATCCCAGCACACAGCCGACGCCGGCCATCCCAGGGGTTCCAGTTTACCACGACTCCCACAGTCTCTCGGCTGGCCTCCCACAGTCCTCGCCAGGTCCACCCCTTTCCTGTCCTCTGGTCGCATGTCCTGTTGCCTGGAGGAGAGAGGGGCATACCTGTCCTTTTCTGCTGCCTCTCCTCGGGCCCTCTCCTGTTGGGAGGGGCCTAGAAACTCACCCCTCCTGCGGTTCTGTTCACCCTGTCGCGGCCCAGTTCCCTGTCCGGGCAACGGGGCACAGGGCACTCTTTGATCCCGGCGGCCTAGGTCAGACGCCCGAAGCATGATCTCAACAGCTGTCGCTTCTAGTAGCGCAGCCTTTCTTGCCAGTTCTCGTTCCAATCTCTGAGTCTCGTGTGCGGCTTGACCGATCTCCAGCTGTGTCTTCATCAGATCTCGATGAACTGCCTCGTGTTGTTCGAACGCTGTCACAAACGCTCTCTGTTGTCTATAGTATGCTGCCTCTTCCCCCATCTCAGCACTGGCGGTTTGACTTCCCATCGCTGGGCTCCGCCTCTCATCTTGGCTTTGGTGCTGAGGGCAGGGTGGACATGGGAAACGGGTGGGCTGTAGAAACTGTTCGTGTAGTATTCCATACCTGCTGTCGGTCTCAGTTCCAGCCCTCCGGCCAGAGTGGACTTCGTGGGACTGCTGTAACCTCAGTCTCTTTTTCTGCCCCTTGGTTAAACCGCAGTCGCCTGCAATGGACACTCCAGCTTGAATCGGTTCTGGTTGGAGTAACACCGTTGTCACTGGTTCACTCCCCTGTATTGGAACCAAAGTCAACATTTCAAGTCCTTCTGTCGTACTGGTCACATGAGAGAAGTCCCAATCAATCAGATCATTATCACTGGTAAAGTCTATCTGGGAAATGTCTGCAGAGGCTCTCGGCCTTCTCCCCCCACTGGCCTGATCACTAAGGCCCTTCTCCATATTGTTGTTGTTGTTATTCTATTGTTATTACATTTAACGCTTCAGTTGTTCCTATCAATGTTCCACTAAGGTGAACTTCCTATGTTACTGTCATTCACTCCACCCTTTCAAACACTCCTGCAACACCGTTTGAAAAAACAAGTTTCTCTGTCTTTCACTATTTCTACTTACTTAAGTTAAAACACTCACACTGTCAAATTTTTACTGTGCAGACAAGGATTGATAACTGGCTTATCATTCATACTTATACCAAGGCTCATTACAGCCGTTTCCCCAGATGGTTATGGAAATCGTTCAGAGCTCCTGTCCAGCCGAGCACCTGTACAGAAAGAAAGCAAAAACATCCAGACTTAATACAGTGGCATTTCCCTGTTATTTCCACTATTCGTTATGCATTGGAAATGTCGGGCAACACTATACTAAAATATTTAGAGAGACACAGTGTGATCTGTTTGAAAATAACGATATAACGATACAGCTTATCTCGTTCGATCTCTGTCAACACACTGGGTTCCTATTTTTTGTTGAATCTCCGCTCTCCTTTACTTCCGCTTGATCCTGCTCCAATTCTGACACTCCTCGGAAAACCAAAACATCTTGATTAATATAGTTACATTCATTTTTCACATTCTTTTCCATTATTTAGTACCACACCCCCCAGGGGACACCTGTCACCCAGACACGTGTCCCCCAGAGGTAACCTAAAGAATGCCACGGACGCCGCGCCACGCACGCCGTGAGGTGTCAACCCTGTTTACTGAAGAGACCTTGACAGCCCCTCCACAGCGGTCTAAACCCACCTCACCACAGGTACAAGGCAGTCAGCATCCCGGCAACCTCACCCGTCCTTCAGGCCAGCATCCCCAGAGTCCAGTGCCCTGCCGGACGGCCATGCATAGCCGCCCAGACCCAACACCGAACCCCGGGTACACCGCCCCCCATCACACAGTCAAATCAAACGTACCTACTATGGGGAAAAAACACAATTGCATACACAACCCTATCCTGCCAACGGCAACGCACGGTCGTCCAGGAACGTCCCCCGCCTCACACCCACACGCACGCCCCGGCCCTCCCACTCCCCAACCCTGAATGTCCACCACCCAGATCAGAAAATAGTTGCCAGCGCGGACGCCGGGCACCTCGGCTTTATTGGAACGCCCACACCCACCCTGCCACCCTCCGCGCCATCCCTTATCACCATCATTGCATACGCAGGTGCAACCGAGCGGTGTGGGTCCCCAGACGCAGAACCAGCCGCGCTGAGAGTCTTGAACACGTACGTCACACACACCCTGATAACATTCACACAAACTACTATAACTGCAAACATCACCACAGCACACAGCAAATACTTAGCAATTGTCCATCCTATATAGCCCAACCAACTTTGACCCCAGCCCTCCCACGAGTCCTCCCGCGTGGGCTGCAAAGGAGGGGGGGGGGGGGGGGATGGGGGGTTTGAAGGAAAATCAGGAAAAAAAAAAAGGGGGGGGGGGTCTCAAAGGAAAATCAGGAGAGGGGGGGGTTTAAAGGAAAATCAGGAGAGGGGGGGGGGGTCTCAAAGGAAAATCAGGAGAGGGGGGGGGGGGTTTAAAGGAAAATCAGGAGAGGGGGGGGGGGTCTTTGGAACAGACCTGTTCCAACCCATAAAACACATTACACTATATGCCATACTCTGCACTGCCCAAACGCCTCCTATTTGAGAAGGAGGAAGAGAGAGAGAACAGCAAGAAAGCTAGAAAAAGAGAAAAGGGGGAGAGAGAGGAAGAGGAGGGGAGATGGAGAGGAAGAGGAGGGGAGAGAGAGAGAAGAAGGAGGGAAGAGAGAGAGGAAGAGGAGGGGGGTGAGAGAGGAAGAGGAGGGGAGAGAGAGAGAGGAAGGGGAGGGGAGAGAGAGAGGAAGGGGAGGGGAGAGAGAGAGAGGAAGGGGAGGGGAGAGAGAGAGAGGAAGGGGAGGGGAGAGAGAGAGAGGAAGGGGAGGGGAGAGAGAGAGAAAGAGGAGGGAAGAGAGAGAGGAAGAGGAGGGGGGTGAGAGAGGAAGAGGAGGGGAGAGAGAGAGAGGAAGGGGAGGGGAGAGAGAGAGGAAGGGGAGGGGAGAGAGAGAGAGGAAGGGGAGGGGAGAGATAGAGAGGAAGGGGAGGGGAGAGAGAGAGAGGAAGGGGAGGGGAGAGAGAGAGAGGAAGGGGAGGGGAGAGAGAGAGAGGAAGGGGAGGGGAGAGAGAGAGAGGAAGGGGAGGGGAGAGAGAGAGAGGAAGGGGAGGGGAGAGAGAGAGAGGAAGGGGAGGGGAGAGAGAGAGAGAGGAAGGGGAGGGGAGTGAGAGAGGAAGGGGAGGGGAGAGAGAGAGAGGAAGGGGAGGGGAGAGAGAGAGAGGAAGGGGAGGGGAGAGAGAGAGAGGAAGGGGAGGGGAGAGAGAGAGAGGAAGGGGAGGGGAGAGAGAGAGGAAGGGGAGGGAGAGAGAGAGAGGAAGGGGAGGGGAGAGAGAGAGAGGAAGGGGAGGGGAGAGAGAGAGAGGAAGGGGAGGGGAGAGAGAGAGAGGAAGGGGAGGGGAAAGAGAGAGAGGAAGGGGAGGGGAGAGAGAGAGAGGAAGGGGAGGGGAGAGAGAGAGAGGAAGGGGAGGGGAGAGAGAGAGAGGAAGGGGAGGGGAGAGAGAGAAAGGAAGGGGAGGGGAGAGAGAGAGAGGAAGGGGAGGGGAGTGAGAGGAGGGGTTTCTTGAGGGAGCGCACCAGGGCTAGCGATTTGAAAGCACCCCACACATTTACACCAGAGGGACTGTGGAAACAAATAGGCTATAACAATTCCTAAGACAATATCGCCCCCTGCTGCCCTTTTTCGCACATCACGCCTATTGCACCACAGTACCCCCCAACATCCTGCAGGAGGCGCCCCCAACCTTCTAACAATACGCGCGTCATCACGCCGCCACGCCTCCTCAACGCCAGCCCACGTGCCCACTCAACTTTTAACCCCAACACCCAGAATCCCCTGCACCGAATTGTAGTTCGTCTCGCAGGCCGGTTTCCTGCTAGACCCCGTCACCGAAATTACGTCACGTCCGCAATTCTGAGATCTCGTTGGTCTCCAGAATAGCACAACGCGAGGCTTTGTCACGGGACTTTCCATTTGTTTACAAATACATCCGTTTCTTTCATTCATTCCTAACCTCTCTAAAGCGGCCCACTCATTCATCGTGCATCCTTAAACATGTCTAAACATCCAGCCAATACTTTGTAAACATTAGCCCATTCCTTATTAAAGATAATACAGTTATACTGCAATAAAGCGAGCCACGACGAGCTATTGTAGCATGTAGCTTTAACCTAGCCGCGCGCTACGATACGCACGAGTTCTGACGAGAACGCGATTCTCCTCCACGCATAGTTGAGTGGCGCAGTGGACATTGCGTGCACCAGGTTCAATACTAAAAACCGTTCTCAGTCATATTTTAAGTGCCAATTTACAGATTTAATCCATATATATCACACATGTTCAACATAACCATAAGTCCTTTCACTCATACACAAACATCATACACCAACAAATGTTTAACCATAGCTTGCAACATTATTATTATGGTCCCTGACGCGCGCGGTATAACTCCACATCCCGTCAACAACCACTGGGCATATTTTACCCTCCGTACTTTAGACAGTGTTTAAGTTTACCATATCGTTTCCTATAGCTTTTTAATCGACTCTTCATTAAGTACTATTTTTTGTTACAGCCTAACGCAGTCTAATTAACACGCCTGCTGTGCACAAAGTTAAACTAGACCCTTTGGTCTGCCGCACACGTACCATGGTTCAACTCTGAGCACGAATCCAGACCCCGCTTCTATCAAATAGCCACGTATAGACCTGTAACTCCGCACGCCACCCCCTGGTTCCGAAGGTTCCACTATACTCACCCGCTCAATTTGTATGTTCTGAATGGTAACAGCGCTCCGTTTTCTCTCCCCATATTCCCCGTGCTTAAGCCCTACTTTAGAACATACAACGCACCCCATTTATAGAGCTGCGCTTACCAGTCAGAACATACAAATCATTCCTTAATAATCGCGCCTCCTGACCCAAGCATCACCTTCTAGGGATCCGGTAATCTCTTGGGCAGCGCACCTATCGCCCGCACACAGGACTATTGTGGTCCCCTGGCCTGGAGAACCTTAGCCTGTCGCGACACGACGCCCTCTAACCTATCTCGCGAACCAGTCCGGCGGTGTCGACCTCCACCATAACTGACTTGAATGTCCTGAATGGCAACGGTGCTCCGTTTTCTGTGCTTTAGCTCTACTATAGAACATACCATGCACGCCGTTTATAGAGCTGCCCTTTCCAACCAGAACATTCAATTCAATTATTTCTCTACTTCATGCTTACATGAGGTTAAATTCTTAGCAACCCCCTCCATGGTTCGAATAGAGCACTCAAATACATCATCACACTCACCTCTTAGTAACCTCTCCAGTCACTTGAAGACGATCGATCGATCAGTTGTTTTCCTCGTTGATCGGCGTGAAGAAAGAAAAAAAAATTATTTTGTTGTGGCGACAAAACGAGCGCTCTGATTCTAAAGTCCGGCACCAAATGTAGTAACTTCCTAGCTTTAATCGTCGTGCTCTGCGTTGTGATTTAAATCTTACAAAGCTTCTTAGAAGAACTACTCTTTCCAAATGCAGATAACCAATGTTTAATCTGGTTTCTGCTTACCCTGAGAGAGCACACGGCGCGGCCGTTGAAATGAAGCGAAGTCGGAGCAGTTTGAAAAGGATCCGTTTTTAATGAAAAAAGGATTTCAATCAGATTACAAATCAAATATTTGAAAGAATGGTGCAATGAATTCTACCGGAAGCAATCGCTATGCCGAAGGACAGTAGAATTCAGTCTAAACGTTCAATATCTAAAAAGCTTGTAGCTGCTCGTTGTTCGTTCTTCAAGGATGTTTTTGCTGCGTCGGTCTCTCTGCTCGTGGTCCTCAATATCTAGTGGAGAAAAAGGGTGTGTTTTGGTAGTGGCTTCCTGGTCTGGTCTGTGGGTCTGTTGTGTGTCTCTCCTGGCGAGGAGTTTTGGTTATATCCAATTTAGGCTCAATTTTACGGCAAGCGGGCGTTTCCAAAACTCGCCTCGAGCGTTCCTATTGGAGAACACTTATTCTCAGCTCTCATTGGCTAACTCACTACCGTGACGTTTTGAACTGATTTAGGTCACGAAGTGGATTCAAATGGTCTTTCTTTGATCAACTGGTCCTTTGTTTCAGAAGAGACAGTCTGGCATCTCCCAAGGCAGTTTCTTTGTATTCAATCTGTTTGGACCAGATGGGCCTAGGGCCCTGGGTTGTAAAATCACCCATTTTGTTGACTTTCCCAGGAAGATCAAACGATCACTATCTCTCACTTAATCAGCGTCTGCCTGTTCAACACCCCTTTTAGGAAGTCTTGAGCCAAGCAGCTGCGTTATTAAGTCAGCGATGTGTCTCGTTTCTTATGTTCATAGAGGTAGAGGAGCAGGGGAAAATAGTGATGTATTTTACCTCTTGGTGTTTCTGCCATTCTGCTTTGTTGTACACATACACAGTTTGCTATTTGACGGAAATCTACCACAGAGGTAAACGGTACCCTACCCCCCCCCCCCTCCCAGTGAGCTGTGGGGTTCCACAAGGAAGCATACTAGGACCGCTACTGTTCCTAATTTATGCAAATGACATGTCGTCAGCTTGTGACTGCAACTTGTTCCTGTTTGCGGACGACTCAGCCCTGCTGGTCTCTGACAAGAACAAGTTACAGGTTGAAAAAACCCTCAGCTCGGAACTATAGGCAAAATCTGCATATGGCTCGCCGACAACAAACTATCATTACACATGGGCAAAACAGAGTCCATTCTCTTCGGTTCAAATAACAAACTCAGCAAGACCGACGAACCCTACCTGGGTTCCATCCTAGAGGCTAATCTTTCCTGTGACAAAATGGCATCCAATGTAATAAAAAAAAGTCAACCAACGAACTCGATTCTTGTACCGGATCTCCTCTCTGGTAAACAAGAATACCCTGAAGACTCTGGCAGGAGCACTCATTCAAGGGTACTACGACTATGCTTGCACCTCATGGTACCAAAGCACCTCAAAGGCACTAAAAAACAAATTACAAGCATCTCAAAACAAACTAGTCAGACTACTGCTTGACCTGACTCCTAGAACCCACCTCACCCCTGCCCACTTTGAAAACCTAGGATGGCTTAGAGTAGACAACAGAGTACAGCAACTTGCAATGGGCCTGGTCTACAAGATACACTACACGACCAAGGTACCCATGTACATGTCAAAATACTTCCCAAAGGTCAGTGAATACCACAATCACAACACCAGAGGGAGCTCCACAAATCATGTTAAACCCAGATTCGGCTCAAACAAGGGACTAAACACGTTTCGCAATTATGCCACATCAATGTGCAACGCCCTACCCAAAGCTGTAAAGGAATGTGAATCACTACCCACTTTCAAAAACACTCTGGCCCCTACAAATGTCCTAACCCAGTTGTACAGTAAATGACCAAGTATGGCGTTGTCAGTATTCCAATGTACAGTATCCCCCACCCACCCCCTACCCAACCCCCCCCCCCACCTCCAATGTACAGCCCCCCCCCCCCCCCCCCCCCCCCCCCCCCCACCCAACCCCACCCCACCCCACCTACCCAACCTCCTCCAATGTACAGTTTCTACGTCAAATGTATATACACTCTTTTTCTGGACACTTTTTGTATCACAAACAGTACTGTATTTGCAAATCTGGTATGTCATAAATGTATAGATGTAGCAGTACAGTCTATCTGTATGTCATGTGTGTGTCATATGTTATGATGAATTGAAAATGGGGGACCCTGATGTAAACAAGACGAAGGTCTTTCTCTGGTCTGCATCCCCTTAACAATTGTATGTATTGAGCTGTACTGTACTGTACCCATTCTGCAATCTGTTAATAAACTTTTAAATCAATCAATCAGAGCGCGGCCCTGAGAGCAATAGGGTCCAGCTGCAGCCCCGGAGATTGTTCCAGATTGGGCAACTTCCGCCCGCTCCCACGACATTTCTCCCGCTGACAGGACAATGCGCGCTGATTGGCGGAAAGTACGGAAGTATCTCGAAGTACGTCTGACGTTTCTCTACGTCCGTTAGCGAACGTGTTAAGTACGTCTGCGCTGATGTGCGGTTGTTGAGTGATTGATTGAAGAGTTCCTTGTTCCATGAGAGGGGGGGGGGGCTTGTATTGATCAGGTTAGTAGATATTGTACCGATCAGGTATTACAGATCATATCCGCATGAAATAAACTAAAATGTTAAAACCCATTTAGACTGTTTCTCATTCCTGTACTGTTGTTTATACTCTGCTCCTGTGTTGTAACCCAACCCCCTCCAATGTACAGTAAATGACCAAGTATGGTTTTGTCAATATTCCAATGTACAGTTTTGCTTGTACAGTTGTACAGTGTCCCCCACCCACCCACCCCTCCTACCCGACCCCCCCCCCCCCCCCCCCCCCCCAACCACCTCCAATGTACAGCCCCCCCCCCCACCTACCCAACCTCCTCCAATGTACAGTTTCTACGTCAAATGTATATACTCTCTTTTCTGGACTCTTTTTGTATCACAAACAATACTGTATTTGCAAATCTGGTATGTCATAAATGTATAGATGTAGCAGTACTGTCTATCTGTATGTCGTGTATGTCTTATGATGAATTGAAAATGGGGGACTCTGATGTAAACAAGACGAAAGTCTTTCTCTGGTCTGCATACCCTTAACAATTGTGTGTATTGAGCCGTACTGTATTGTACCCATTCTGCAATCTGTTAATACAATTTTCATCCAATCAATCACTTGTGCGGTTCCTACATTGTATAGGAAATTAAATTAAGAAAATAAACATTTAAACAACTGTGTCTTTATTGTATTATTATTACTGTATTGTATTGTATGGGCAGGAAAGTAGGAAATAAATCATCATCAACTGAAAATAAACAAAGGTTACAACTGACACTTATTATTAATATACAAATATTTTAAAAGAACCATTTCAACCCCCATTCACTTTACCAAACCAATCAATATGTAGAAATTATAAAGAAAGAATAATGACTAGAAATAATTCTACAGAATACAAATGTTAATATGAACATGATGTGGTGTAGGAGCAACATCAACACCTCGTTCACCACTGAACAAACAGGTTACTGGTGCATATCAGACACATAATGCTATTCCTTCAACACCTCATTCACCACAACTACAGTATTATTATATGGTCCAAAATGGTCTCCCTTCCTTCTTCATTTGCTTGTTGATCCTCCGGTCAAATTCCTCCACCTCACTGAAACAATACAAAAGGACAACATAATACATTTTATTTATACGATAAATAAATATATATTCCAGAGTTAATAATATTGTATATTGTTTACACTGCCTTTTTATTCTATTTTTACTTCTCCACTGTACTATAATTATGTGACCTGTACCTCTATGTCTTCTACTACCTGTACCTCCCCTCCCCATGCTGCTGAATTTATCTTATCTTATGAATACAACGTTCAATTAACGTTCGCTAACGTAGAGAAACGTCAGACATACTTCGAGATACGTCAGACGTACTTCGAGATACGTCAGACGTACTTCGAGATACTTCCGTACTTTCCGCCAATCAGCGCATTGTCCTGTCAGCGGGAGAAATGTCGTGGGAGCGGGCGGAAGTTGCCCAATCTGGAACAATCTCCGAGGCTGCAGCTGGAGGCTACTCCCTGAGAGAGCAGCTGGCTCTGCGGCTCTGCAGCTGCATACTATTGGAACTGACCCGATTTTCCAATAGGGGGTATCTGCAGAGCCGCAGAGCCAGGCTGGACGGGTTGGAGGCGGTCTGGACAAGTATTAGTGGTCTGGACAAGTATTAGTGGTCTGGACAAGTATTTGCACTACTGTGCACCATTTTCAACTTCACTTTCGTCTCGTTTAAGGTACATAGACAGTAATGTTACATCTAGACATTTATGACATGTAATAATAGAGTAAACTTGTAAATAGACAGTAATGTTACATCTAGACATAACAGATCTAGTAATAATAGAGTAAACTTAACTTTCGTCTCAGTAACAATGTTCATAAAGTGTACATCTAGACATGATGTGTACATAGACAGTAATGTTACATCTCTAGACATACCAGATCTAGTAATAATAGAGTAAACTTAACTTTCGTCTCAGTAACAATGTTCATAAAGTGTACATCTAGACATTTATGACATACCAGATCTAGTAATAATAGAGTAAACTTGTTGAGTGCTACAGTGTAGGTTAGTTTATTAGGATTAAGTGCATGACAGTAAGGTTAGTTAGGGTTAGATTTTTTTAATTTAGATAATGGTTGAAGTAGTGAGTCTTTAGTCGACGGCGAAAGATTAGACGGGATTCGGCTGTCCTAACTGGGGTGGGTAGTTCATTCCACCATTGTGGGGCAAGGACTAAGAATAGGCGACTTCTCTTTGATGACCCTCCCGGAGCTTGGATAGGAGTAGGAATAAACTGTACATATACAGCACTGTTTGAACCTGGCACACAACATACTTCACATGTCATTTTTCTTTTTGTGGAGACGAAGATGATGAGTACCGGTCTTGTCTCCTCAGACATATAAAATCAGTTTTTCAATACAATACATTTTAAGACTTTCTAAGGACCCAGGCATGCAATTCCACTTACTTGTCATTGCTGGGGGCAGACCTGAACCCGCTTCAGGGAGCACACCTTGAGCTGCTTCCAGTGACACTGTAAGCAGATGACAAACACAGCTTAGTAAGGAACAGTGAACTTGATGAATGAAGACATTTATACATTATTTCCTAGATCAATTAAAAACAGGATTAATGCATTAAATATCTTTAATGCAAGTGCAAGTAGAAAATGTACCCAATACAGCCTGGTGGTAGCTGTTTATTGCCACCGCTGTTGTCCCAAATAACTTTTTGATGTTGTCCATTCGCTTCTTGTTTTTGTTGTTGTTGAAGTGTTCTAGGATGTTTCTCATCAGGAACAGATGGGTCGATGGTAGTTGCTGCGTTAAAAAGTAATTGTTCTTTCTCATTTGTGCAAACAGTTGTTCTGCAACTTGACTGTTTACATGTCCTGCAGTTTGAGGGACTATTATTATTATTATTATTATTATTATTATTACTACTAGATCTGGTATGTCTAGATGTAACAGTCAGGCATGCGTTGTTCATGGCACGGGGTACCACTCAGTGGTACCTCACTGAGTATTAAAGATTTGAGCAGAAGCGCGTGCACGCACATGCACGCGCTCGCGAGAACGCGCTGCGCTCGGCTCGGATCGTTGTGTTTACCTGCGGCGCTACCTCGCATTATCATAACAATAGCCGCTATAGGCTGGTGTCTTCAACCAGTCTGGGACTCTTTGTTCAACCCCCCACCCACCACCACTCACCCCCGGACAACAACACACTCTGCAAACAGCAGCAACCCGGGACATTCCATATCTACATCACAAACTTCGGGACTGAGTAGATAATTAATTAATCTTCTCTTTATTTTTATTATTTATATTAAAACTGAATCAAACCATAAACAAGGTTGCCTGTTGGGATGTTAGATCCTAATGTGAAAAACTGATTTTATATGTCTGCACTTTATGTGCTCATTTTATGCCTGTCTTAATTCTGTTGTGAAGCACTTTGAGCTGCAGTTTCTGTATGAAAGGCTATACAAACAAAGTGTATTATTGTGCGCGAGGGAACATATGCGCATGCGCGCGGGGCCGCGCGTGCGTGTGCGCGCGCGCGTGCGCGCGGCGTCATTATCCTGCGTGGCGGCTCAGCCCATAATAACAACGCAACGCTGGTAACAGTACTGTCTATTTACAAGTTTACTCTATTATTACATGTCATAAATGTCTAGATGTAACATTACTGTCTATGTACCTATGTAAAGGAGACGAAAGTGAAGTTGAAAATGGTGCGCAGTAGTGCAAATACTTGTCCAGACCACTAATACTTGTCCAGACCGCCTCCAACCCGTCCAGCCTGGCTCTGCGGCTCTGCAGATACCCCCTACTCCGATTTTCTCCTTACTACACACGCGCGCGCACGATCTCTTGAGAAAAGTGAAAGCCAACGCCCCGCTCTGTCTGTTTATTCCCCGAATCCCCTCCCTCCTAGGCTACTACCGAAGAAAAGGAGCGCAGATCTTTTTCCATACACAGATCTGTCTTTTAAAAAAGCGTTTGGTCAGGGCGACGCCGCGTCGAGGAAGCTGATTGCTCCACAAACCACTTGGTTCCAGCCTTTTCTTCTCCTCCGAACGGATCCAGAACCTAGCCGCGTTGAGGAAGCTGATTCATTCGACAGAGACGCAACAGGAGAGAAACAACAAGCGAAGGAAACGGGCGCGTAGTGAAGTTGGTTTGATCAAGTTGCGCGCGTCCGCCGTCGCCAGAAACGAGCCTAGAAGAATAAATAATAGCAATAGTTTGAAACAATACCTTAGTAGTTGGTTCAGAATGGCTGACACGGCTCCGTCCAGTACCGATGGCAATTGCATGGAGAAGCTGAAGGTCTACGCCAAGACCCAAAAGGGTATTATTCTCACTGCAGAAATAGTAAGTACATTGTTTTTATATAACGTAGCCAAAAGGCAAATGTAACCATGTATGTGCTCAGCTACATTAAATACAAATAGTAACCTAATCCTATATGCTTTGCATTTTGGTCACCTCAAGTCCTCTTCTAGTGTTCATATACTATTATGGGTTCAGTTTAGGTTACTGTATCAGTGTTACCAGTTTATTAACAGTTACTACTACTAGGCTAATTAATCTCAAAAGTACTGTAGAAAAAACGTAGGCCCGTAGCCTAATCGAATGTAGACTAGTTTTCTCTGTCACCAAATGTAACAGTCTCTTACACCATTCTATTCGGAAAATGTTCTGTCTGGGAATATGGTGGAAAATACCAAGGCAATGAATGGAGACCATGTGGTTTTAGGGTTGGGGGGCGGGGGGCGGGGGGGGTCAAGACAAGAGGCTAATAGCCACCTGTCACTTGTCCCTCACTGTTTTCCCATTTGGCACCAAACAGACAAATGCTGTCTTGTTAATGACAGATGAGAAGGTCACACTCACACGTGTTGACTCTGTCCCAGGGACTTTCAATTTCACTCGTTCCACCCCCACCCCTTACTCGAATGGTATTCTGTGTTGTCAGTTGACAACAGTAGGCTGTATATGACCATATGATTAGTGGCTTTAGTCCAATGGAGGAGAGAGTAAAATGCAACATTCACCATACTATATATTACAGGCCTATAAAGTGACGTTTTACTCTTTTTTCCACATTATGCGTTGCACATCTGGCTCCAGTTAACGTGAGGTATGGACTTGACGTTGAGTCACTCACTCCCCCTGTCCCAGTGGCGGCCGCTGGCGCTGGTGCCTTGTAGGTCGCAGTTCACGTTAATAGGTCGAGTTGAAAATGTAATGCTCTGAGATGCTCTGGAGCAATCTCTCTCTGTCTCTCGGATCAATCAAATCAAATAATTAACACATGTATGTTGTCATTTTAAACAACTCACCATTCATTCATTATGCATCAGCAGCAGCTAAATTAATGTTATAGTTCACAACACAGCAGCGCGTTTTGAATCGCTAGCCTATTAATTATCGTCTCAGCAAGCACAGTCAATACTTTTTTCCGTAGCCGCATTTCGCGGAGACAGCTGTGTATAGCGAGAGAGAGAGAGAGCGAGAGAGAGAGAGAGAGAGAGAGAGACTCACTGTTTAGTTGAAACGTCCAGGGCAGGAGAGCTTGATAAACGTGTATAATCCACTGTTGATGTATTCCAGACCACTGTCTGTCTCCAGACTGCATCCGCCATATAGCTTGTTAGCCAAGTGTTAGCTTGTTAGCACAACACAAGTACATTTCTTTGTCCATTTTTCCACGTCGAACAGACTGCAAACTACCTGGCGTTCTATCGCCATGCTCTAAGACAAACTCTAACCTTAACCAACTTTGAAAAGAGTGCCTAAGCTTAACCATCTAAAGAACTTGCAGTCACGGCACGCTCTGCTGCCTGCATTTCACAACAACACAACAACACAACTATCTCCCACCAACGGACCGGAATAAGCTAGAATTGGAACATTAGAAATTGGATTCGGCCAATCAGAGATCGTCTCTGTGAAATTCTGCTACGGAAAAAAATACTGGCGTCGGCCAATCAGAGAGCGTCTCCGCGAAATGCGGCTACAGAAATTCTTGACGCTACTGGCTAGACCGCTTCAAATCGCGCCCGGATTCCAACATAATAGTCATATTTCAACGCACAACGCGTTATGCACTGATTGGCTGTGACGGATACAGCGGTCAAACTGTGACGCGCACTCAGAGCGCTATCGCGTCTAGCCCGGGCCGAGAAATACGAAAAAAAAAAAAAAAACGTCACTTCCTGCTCAGGAAAACGAGTGTTTTTTTATTTTAGATAATAACGTTATATTGTGGATTGGAAATACAAACATACTTAAAATGAGTAAATATTATTAATTTTAAACATGTTTATATTATTTATAGGGCTATAAAACTAAAAACTAAAAAGTTTTATTTTCTTCTTCTTCTCTGATTTAACAGCAGTCAGCAGGTGGGTCGGCGCCCTTGCGCCCCTAGTGGCAGAGCCGCCACTGCCCTGTCCCCAATCATCATCAAGTCTCCAGTTTAACCCTTTCACTACCACACTACAGCAGGTTAACCCTTTCACTACCACACTACTAGTGAAAGGGTTAACCCTTTGTCGTGTGGCAGTGAAAGGGTTAACCTTCTGTATTGTTGCAGTGAAAGGGTTAACCTTTTGGTAGTGTGGTAAGTGAAAGGGTTAAAGCTGATTGCACATCCTGGCACGGGACGTCCCACGTAGACCCGTTTCCCGTGACCACAAGGTTCACGTTAGGTCACCTTTTGTTTGCATTTCACGTCACAGTGTTCTCCAAAGACTGGCGGAGCGGTTTCCACCTTTTTAGTTGTTAACTTCTTTAACGTTCTGTAAGGGAAAACCTGCCTCGTGAGTCCTTGAATTGATATAGTTATGGACCAGCTGTGTGTGTGTGTGTGTGTGTGTGTGTGTGTGTGTGTGTGTGTGTGTGTGTGTGTGTGTGTGTGTGTGTGTGTGTGTGTGTGTGTGTGTGTGTGTGTGTGTGTGTGTGTGTGTGTGTGTGTGTGTATTGTAAGGGTGCGGTCACTGAAGATGTACATTTATCACTGGATTCTACAGCCTGCACATTCCAGAGTGGGGGAGACATTTGCTTTGACCAGAGGAGCTTACACAGTATATAAGATATTAGCATTAATGAACTAAAATAACTATCAGTTCTGAAGTTAAGATGTAACATTTACACCACGTTCTCATTGTGGTACTGTAGTACATTATTACCATGCGAATCATGTCAGCATGTTTTAGAGAGCTGCATACCCCCCAACTCGTAGCCAACCGATCATAATAATATCATAATATAACATAATATATAACATATCATAATGTGCTGACATCACTTGTGTGGTAATGTCGCACACACAGAGCACCTTTCTCACTTTTAGAAAACAGTGACAGCTTTATCGGAACCATTGATAAAACTGTGTTTCTAAAAGTGAGAAGGGTGCTCCGTGTAGGTCACAGAATAAGTACAGACTCTCTTGTAACTCAACAACCTCATTGTGAAACGGGTCCTACAACTCGATCTCGGCGGTCAGTAGGTCACCCACCCACATTAACAGTTTTTTTTGTTTGTAGGGGGTAATGGAAAATCCAGGCCGATGTGTGAGGTTCCGTGTCTGGAACAAAGAAGGCTTTAGCTCCCATCTATGGCATGGCATTCAAGGACAGTTACACACTTCACTGGCTGTGCTTGTTTACCGCCCCCTGGACCATCCCAGTGGCTTGATAAAAGCTATGGAATTCACCTGGGATGGACGGAAATAGTTCACTAGTGCCGGAAGACGAATGATTGTGCGAAGCTAAACACAGGAAGTCGTTCTCATCACTCAGTATTAGGGTTTATCGTAACTGGGAATGCTCATTTGCTCATTTTCCAATATCAATGGTTCAGTTTCCCTTGACTCGGCTTGGTCTCCTAATCACTTGACCAGAGATTCTGGCACTCGTCATATGTTGCTTAGCCAACATATTACATTTGTTATTCCCTTCCTTGCCTGGCTACCCCAAAAGTAAAAAAGAGATTTAAACGTAAAAAGACTTTACAAACTATGGCTGTGAGTGTTCCTGGCTCCAAAAAGGACAGCTGATTGATTATTTAAAGCTCATTGGTTGCTTTTGTCCTTGGTATCACAACCAGCTCATTCATCTCAGTACTCTGAGTCTGTAGTGTCAGTGTGGTAGTGAAAGGGTTAACCGTCTGTAGTGTGGTAGAGAAAGGTTGACCTTCTGTAGTGTGGTAGTGAAAGGGTTAACCTTCTGTAGTGAAAGGGTTAACCCTTTGTCGTGTGGCAGTGAAAGTGTAGCACTTGTGTCACTAACAGTAACAGCTGTTCGCCACGGACCAGTTCTAGATTCGAATGAGAGGAGTAATATACACAGTTAAAGGAATGGCAGGCCAGAGACAAGGTTATAACAATGACCGGTATTTTATTCTCGACAGCGCTAGCTAGACAATTACAATACATACAACGTAAAGTAGTGAAGTATCCCTTTTTGGTTATTTTCTTAACCACTCCCTCTTTCAGGAAGGTTAATTCGATATCAAGTCCTAGGTTGATCGGATCAACACGTTAGGTTCGGTTCAGACGTCTCTGAGGTTGTCACTAGCTAAAAGCTAGGTTTAAGTTTGGACATTAGATGTATCCCTTTTTCGTGAGTAACTCAGTGTCGCACTGTACAGCCTTGGTTGTAGGCTAATGTTTTTTAAAAAATGTATCCAATTTGTATGGATTAATTTAGGAGTGAAATGCGAATGAAGGGTTGAAATCACAACTCCAACTACGGCCAGGATTCTCCGGTGCTGCAGCTGGACCCTATTGATCACATTCAGCAAGCCCTCAGCTCGAATACGCATTGAATCAATGTTATAAGACATTGATATCAGGAGCTATCTGTAGCTACTGCTAGCCGGCTAGATAACGTTAAGACAACGCCTCAGTGAACTATTTAGTTGAATGGGACATTTCGTTTTGAACAGTGAGCTAACGTGAGCTAACGTGAGCTATCAGACTGTTGCTGGAGCATTTGTTGATATCAGGAGCTATCAGTAGCTAGCCGGCTAGATACCGTTTACAATGCCTCATGTATTAAACTAAAAGTGAATAGTTGACTGGGTAATTTTGTTTAAACAGTAACGGTAGCTAACGTTAGCTCACAGAGGTTGCATGCACTAGAGCAGACTATTGCTGGAGCTTGTTTACACGGGGAAGGGAGGGGCAGGGGAGGAGGAGAGGAGCGGCAGTTTGCAGCTCCGTGTGTCTGAGACAGAACTCAGAGAGTGAGATCTCCGCTAAGAATTGGATCATGTTTTTCGATCGGTTTTCACGATCGGCGAAAATAAAGCATTATCGGAATTCACCGATCTCATATTTATACTGAATATCGGCCGATACCGATCGCTGGCCGATCGATCGGGGCATCCCTACTTGAAAGTCCTTGTGTTCTCGTTCAATCAGTTCGTATCATAGAAAAGGATATGATGGTCCTTGGAAGTTCTTGTGACTCAAGTTCAATTAGTTCGTTAATTCCTGATCCACTTCCTCACTGGGAATGAGGAAGGTAATTGACAATCCTACCAGGCTGTTGAGGCAACAGGGTGTTGAGGCAACAGGGGTAACAGATCAGGCTCCGGGTATAGCCCTGATCTAGATCTGAGGTTCAGTGGGTTGGCAATTCAAAGGATTTGGTCAAAACATTGCTAACCTCATATGAATATACATATAACCCAATAACATTAACTATTTATGTTCTTACACAATAGCATTAACTATTTATGTTCTTATTCAATGGCATTAACTATTTATGTTCCTATAACTAAATAGTTATGAATCTGAAACCTGGGTTACAAAAGGGTTAACCTTCTGCATTGTCGCAGTGAAAGGGTTAACCCTTTGGTAGTGTGGTAGTGAAAGGGTTAACAGTACTGTGACGTTATGCTCCATCAGCAAGTTTGGACGGCAAGTTTTCCATACCTCTACAAATCCAATTTGAGTCCACTTGTTTTGTTTTTTTAACATACTTCAAAGATCAACAGAGACATGACCAGTCTTGAACACGTCAGTCTTTAAGTTGC
The DNA here is from genome assembly GCF_963971535.1 of Notolepis coatsorum. NCBI lineage: Eukaryota > Metazoa > Chordata > Actinopteri > Aulopiformes > Paralepididae > Notolepis > Notolepis coatsorum. The sequence continues at coordinate 96,418,638 of NC_140181.1, read as the reverse complement.
AGAGTGACACATGGCATCACGACATAGTCAAACACACCCAGTTAGATCAAACCCCTTCCTTTGTGATACTGTAATTCTAGGCGGTCAGTAATGATGAACGGAATGCAGGGTGAGTCACGCAGAGCTATTCTGTTGAACTGCTGTACGTGGAATTATAAATACAAAATGGTCACATGGTCAAATTCTTTTCAGATCATACTTGTAGCTGTTCTTCTTAATTGGACAGCAGTGGAAAGGGACAGGAGAGAATGTAAACAAGAGAGTATGTCATCAACGTGTGACATGGCTCTACTGAACCGGAGTTGCTTGTGCAAAGAGCGTGTCTCAATCCACTGACTCACGGAGCGCCCGGACGAGCCGGCCCATATTTTGGGTTTTACTGCTGCTCTCTGGCATAATAATAAAGACCGGACTGAACTGAAATTATAAGAAAAGGAAGTTCCATAGTAACAGTTGTTGTGACTTGTTTGGTGTCTCCCCGTTCCATGGGCAGACCTCCTGGCACTCATGCCGGCGCTATTGACTATAATTACACTCACTATTTCTGCCAGTCCGCTCCGAAAGAGCCAATCATTATGCGGACATGAATAGATCTGAACCGGGGTCTTTTGAAGCCGGGCCCATACAGATGGCTCTAAAAAGCTGTGTGTTCTGACATAAAGGTGTCAACATCGGAGCCTTTCTTGTCGTGAAGGATGTGTTAGTGGGTGTTTCTCTGCCTCCTTCAGTAGCCGCTGCCCCTCACACAGCAGTGGGCCGAGGCCAGAATAGAGAGTCTTTGTGTGGGACCCTGGCCTGGGCCACCTCGCTATCCCACAGAGGCAGCCTGTGCCTGCCTCAGAAACACACAGACCACTGATGCGTTGGTGAGAACGCGCATGTGTGTGAGAGAGAGAGAGAGAGAGAGAGAGAGAGGGTTGGGGGAGACATGGAGAGGGGGACAAGGAGTAACATAGAGCTGGTGTTGAGTTTGTTACATCATAGTACTTCATATAGACTGCGGTGACTGTGTAAGTGATGAATGATACTCCCCTTGTTAACGTGGTCAGTATGTGTGTCTCCTCTGATTATATTATGAGATGCACTTCAGAAACAGTCACATTTATATGTACAGCAAACATTTAGGTCTACATGTACCATGAGATATGAATATCAGTAGGGTGTGTTTCATGTTTTACCAGGCAAAAGCAATAGTTTAAGCAACTACACTTAACTACAGTTCACTTGCCGCTTTGAGTGTCTTCACCGTAGATCAATATGATGAATTGAAAATGGGGGACCCTGATGTAAACAAGACGAAAGTCTTTCTCTGGTCTGCATCCCCTTAACAATTGTATGTATTGAGCTGTACTGTACTGTACCCATTCTGCAATCTGTTAATAAAGTTTTCAATCGATCATGAGAGGTATCGATCTAATTCAATACATTTGAACTTAATTTGATTTAATTTCAAACCTTTATTTCAACTTGTAAGACACTGAGGTTACCCTCATTTACAGCAACGACAAGCTTTCAAAACAAGACACAGTTTATCAGCAATTTCAGCAGTAGCGCGCTTGCTCCTGGGGCTGCCGCGGGGCGTGGCCGCGGCGGGTCACGTGCCTGTCGGGGCCAATCAGGCCTACCCCGGAAGTAGGAACGGTTGCGGAACAGCTACAGGCATACCGTCCACCCCTACCCTAGTTACAGTACAGCAACCAAATTAAACTGTATCAAGTCAACTGAAAATGTGAATAGTATGAAAAAAATTAAAGATTTTTCAAAAAAATAAAAAAAATTATCATGCGAAATAAGCTGTGACCTGTTTTGACCTGCACCTCAAAGAATCGGAACCGAGAATCGTTTAGAACAGGAATCGATATGGAGAATCGGAACCGGAACCGGAATCGTTCAAATCCAAACGATGCCCAACCCTAATTCCAGGTGTTGGAAGCATCAAAGGAAAAAGCAGTTTTCTACTATGTAGAAACTACAAATGGAGGATATATACATTTAACGTGGACATAAAGTCACTGTATCTAGCTACTGGCATGGCAAAGGATTTAAAAACCACGGTGCTCGTATACATAAGTAGGGGTGCACAATATAGATTTTTTGACCCCGATACCGATAACGTTCTGCTCCTCAAGGCCGATACCGATACCGATAACCGATATTTATTGTATTATAAACGTTTTTTTTAAATGTATATTCCTGTAGTTTTGACCTAACCAGATTTATCATGACATGAGCGTTAATACTATGAACAAAACAAAGCCAAGACAACAGTTTTGACTGATAAAGTGACTATATTTATTTTTCCAAATAAATATAATTTGAATCAGAAAATTCACAATCCGTCAACAACTTATAATACATCCAACCTAACAAGTCACCTGCAACATCACCATCGATACGATGGTGTGTTAAAAGCCTACGATGACGCGCGAGCAGCTGAAGTTGCTGTGCATCCAAAGCCAGCTACAAAGGAACCTGCAGCGTTTGTACCTATTGACGAGGCATTTGCTAAATTAAAGAAGTTTGACAGAAATGACCCAAGGGCTCAAGCCGCTAGCTTTTAAGTAGTGCTTGGTGGTGCAAATTAACCTGGCTACTACAGAGCAATAAGCTTTAGCTGCTCGCGCGTCGTCGTAGGCTTTTAACACACCATCGTGGTGATGTTGCAGGTGACTTGTTAGGTTGTATGTATTATAAGTTGTTGCCCTTTTCCCTCCTCATGGAACTTCTGCATTGCATTTGTTACAAATAGCAAGCAAACTTTTTTCCTCTGAAACTATTCCCACACTACTGACGCCATCTTTGTTTACATCCGCGCTGCCTCTGAAACTTACGTGGCTACGTCACAGCCAAGAAAGGGAGCACTGGATTTGTGTAAAACGCCCTCTTCCTAAACCACACGCTATCAGTCACTGTACTGGCAAACCGGGAGGAACCTACAGTAAAATCAAACGCCCTTCATCCCAATTCACCCACACTGCATTCTTTTTTACCAAAAAATATATTATATATTATCGGAGCTATCAATAACATTATCGGGTTTATCGGGATGACGTCATAATTGCTGATATCGGCCCGATAATTATCGTGCATCCCTAATGATAAGTATTATTAAATGTTTTTATAATATATATTTTTTTAAAGTAAGATATTTTTAACATGTTATTAAAAACAGTCAAATATAATTATATGATTTCTCTATAGCATATTTTATTTTAGTTTATTTGGTCCAACCAAAAGTTATAATGTAAAAAGAAATCCTTCTCAGTAACTGGTCTCAGGGGGAGGCTTTGTGAGGCGACGCTGTTTATCTCACAACAACAACTGTCACACGTCTCTGCTGTCTGAATGCATCTACCCACACGCCGCTGGGCAGCTGCAACAATGGAAGGCTTGAGGCTGGTGCTGGTGCTGCTGGTCTCGAGCCGTGGGTCTTGACCTCATGTGTTTTCTTCACACTGGCAGAGTTTCAGTGGAATGGACGAAGAACGCCAGCTTATTTTTTCCCCCTCTTCTATCGAAAAATGTGTTGTTCACTTGATGTTACCCCCCCCCCCCCCTCCCCTGTGAGTAAGATGAAAACAATGTGTGATGGATAGACTCACAGTGAGTTCAGCCTGTCTGGTGAAGGTCAGGGCAGCATGTTCCAGGCCTGCTTTGGCTTCATTTACATTTACATTGTTGAGGTCTTGGACTAACCGGCTGCAGAATTCGAGAACTACTAGGAATGTCTGATTAAGTGTGTCTGACTCTTAACACTTTCTCTCCCACGCTTATATCCATCAATGTTTGATCACTGCCAGCTGCCAGCACTGTAAGTCTATGGAGATGTTTACCTTCTTTGCAGGGCTATAACTTTTTAAATTGTATTGCTAAATTGACATTACTATGGCCCATTCAACATCGATTATCTATCGTTCAGGATGTAGGAACGTTTAACTTTTTCATTCACACATTCATACGAAAATACCGTTTAGAGTATAAATATGTTTTTATCGTTTTCTGCAGTAATTCCTAGAACGTGAGATATAGGCATAAATGCATATATTAGATTATCAAATGCCGTTTGATACCGATCGACGCTATATTAAAAATGTCAACTGTACATGGTCCTAAACGTTATGACTGATCATGCGCGGGTGAACGGGGGGGGGGGGGGGGGGTCGTTTATAATTCCGTGATCGTCGTTAAATGCTTCATGTAGTATGCAGGCATTTAAGCGTTCCGTCTTGAGACAGATTTCCGTCTATTTGATTATATGTATATAATATTTTAATTGATATTAAAAAAAGAAAAGAAAAAATTACTTTTTCTTTTTTTTAATATATATAAAGTTTGCCAATAGGGATGTTTCAGTAGTATTGGCACTGGTAGTAGTCGTAATAGTAATCCAGTCTATTTTTTTTTCTTCTAAAAAATAAACTAGTTCAACACAGGCAACCACTTTTGCTTAAAGTTTTGAGCACAAAGTTCATCATAGATCTAGCCTCTTAATTTTGCTCTCAAAGTGCACCAGATTGATGCATTTAACTTTAAAACATATTTTTTTTTTTAAATCCGAGGGGGCATGCCCCCGGACCCCTCTGGAGGGGCAGAGGTTCACCCACCACCACAGTCTCACTAAATCCTGTGGGAAACACTGAGGATTCAAAAAAATGTACGGCTGTGGGTAGGGCGTTCCACATTGTTGTGGCATAATTGCGAAACGTGTTTAGTCCCTTGTTTGTATGATAACAAGCCTTTTAGTTCATGGTTCAAAGTAATGGGAAAAGGGTGCTAGCTCGCCATCAATCAGAAGCTAGCCACAAGACTTGCATTCACGCTCTCCAGCACACAGCCTCCCTGCCTGGCACAACAACCACAACAGTAGGTCTATAGTCACAGTCAGGACAGTAGGCTCTACAAGTAGGCTCCCTTAAAACGCTAACGCTATTAAAAAAAATACAGTGGAGGTTAAAATAAGAATAGACTTGGCCTGAAAAAAGTTCAGTCAGGAGATATTTTTTTGCTTTAATCCCTGAGTATGGGTGATATATAGATCAGAGCAGTTTGTATGGATAATAATATTCAAAAACGCTGAAACTCACGGCAGCTTCCTCTTAGCAATGGGGGATGACACTGGAGCAAACAGATCCCAGTTATGTGATGGGGATCGAGGCGATCCATTTCCGGTTTGTATAATACTAATATATGCCCAAATCATGTGGATTATTGAGTTATGGCAACGATCCATATCCACGGTGTGTGTCTTGAGTCCCGAGACGATAAACGAGTGGCCGGACGGATTTAGGGGACGGACCGAGCTCCAACGAGCATATCCGGTTTGGCAACTCGCCGATCAGCCACCAGGTGGCAGTATTGAAGCGTTGCAGAGTTGTGCTGGCTCAGACAGCATCTGACAAGGCTCCGTGAGTGAAATATGAATATCATGGCGAAAATATGAAATATGATCAGAATAACGTCGTACGCCGTGATCTGGCAGAATTTGCATGAACTTGAAACACGTCGTAAGCCGTTTCCGGCGGAGAAAGTGTTAACACTTTGGTTGCCAACAACGAGATTTCTCGTCCTAACTCGCCATGCGTTGTGTGCCAATAACGCGTTTTCTCGTTATTTAATCGTTATTTCTTTTATTAGCGATATCCATTCATTTTTCATCCATCCAGCCTGACGTTATCATTGGGAATGGCTCTGAGCTCGAAAAGGGCAAATACCGCCCCCTATCGTCTCCCGGATGGTATTGCATATCATTGGATTGGAGTTGATGGGACTTGCATCAGAAAAAAGAACTCCGGTCCACATTTGACTTCTGGGGCATGCAACCTGATACTAGTGATTCATTGAGAGGACTGGAAGCAGCATGGATTATGTGTTTCGGAGTATAACGTTGGATCAATAAACGCGATATTTGGAATGCCGATCAGAATTGGATTCATCTTTTTGCAGAACATCTGATCTGAGGTAAGGACTCTATGTTACCAGTTTTGGGTTAATCAGAGTTTTTTTTCACAACATGTGTGTGTGTGTGTGTGGCCTTAGGCGCTGAGCACGGCACGAATAAATAATTTTTCAGCCCGCTTTTGTATCGTGCATAAGAACACAAATACTCTCGATAATCTAGCGTTTATTGGAAAATGATTCATAAATCAGCCGGAAAATGACAACGTGTTTTGTGTATTCCAGTAAATGGCTATTATTGCGGAATCTTTTTTTCTTTCTAGAAATCTCAAACTATAGTCTTATTCAAAACGGTATAAAACGGAAATGTACTGACGAAAAAACAATCCGTTTCATGCATGTTGACTGCAAGCAAGTCATTGATAAGCGACGGGTGTTGTTCTGAAGGTCCAGATTAACACAGAGTCTGCGTTTATTATTTTGTATAACTTATATATTGTTTATATATATAAGATATATATTTTCACGTCATCTATTTACCTACTAGTATTTATCATTCGCTTCTTTGTATATGTTCCACTCTTAACGCCGTAGACAGCGTGAGCGCATGCGCGGGGTTCTTAGGACATGCCCGGGCAAAGTGAGAGAGAGAGCATATGGTTCTGTGGGGATGAACAGACTCATTCCACAGGTAACTAAGACAGAGTGTGTGTTATAGAAGAAATGTTTTGCAGCAGTAACAGGACGGCAAGCAACGTATCTTGACAGAGAGCTGTACAGCTAATTAGATACCACATAATATTGTCGAGCCACTATTGGCACAGTATAGTGACTTGTGTGAGCGAAGTAACGTTGAGAGACTTATAGCTGAACCCAGCGGCGTTCTGGTTTTAACTACCTATTGAAGACTTCATGCGGGTTAGCCTAAGTACACAAGGGCTTACTAGCTATCAACCATGCCAACGGGCTTTTGGACTAATAGCTATTAATCCTGCCATCGGGCGCTAGGAATACAGGAACCCGGTCCGTACGAGACCCTCCTCATCAGCGACGACAGGATTATTCCCAAGTTTGTCTGCAGCTCTCTGGAGTAGGAGCTCCAGAGAATTACCGTCTCCACCCGCCATCTTGCTTTACCCGTGCTGCTCGCTTCTTCTCCACCATTCCAAGCTTCAATGGTCGAGTACTCGTAGTTCAGGACTATCGTTACCTCTGACATTGTTGCATTGACATTAACGTATTAAAGGAGATCTGTGTTATATAATATGTATGCTTTCTATTCCTATTAAAGTGATTGTTCAACTTGTATCACTGTCCCCTCGCCGTTAATAGAGTGTCCGCCATTTTGTGTACCTATAATGTCTGGCTAATTAATATTCTTTAGTAGTGGTTTAATCTAGCATCTCAATACAGTCAGGGTTGTGTAGCCCCTTAGCTACAGGTGTATTAGACCCATAGCCATAATTTAAGATATAGTTTAATCGCTCACAAATGTGCTGGTCCTCCCATTGATTAACGTGCTGGCATAAAAGCGATAATTCGTCATATCCGGCCGGCACACAATGTGTTAACCACCAAAACCTGCACGGACTACAACGCATGACGTATGACGTGTTTCATGCCAGTTACCTTGTGTGTACCGTCTACTGTTACTCATAGTATACATTCAGATTCAAATGATTTATTGCCTATATTTATTGTAACGTATAACCGATAGATACAGACCCTCATCTGCACCTTTGTTACATTGTTTATTTTTATCTTATTTTTATATTCAGATCAAATTTGATTGCCTATATTTAGTCTTTCTACTATAGCCCTGCCCATACCTGTACCTCCCCTCCCCCACCCCCCATGCTGCTATAATGCCCAACTTTCCCCAAGGGGATCAATAAAGGAATGTCTTATCTTCGACGTTGATCCGTGGTGTCTGTCCGTCAGACAAACAAATGGCCAGTAATACCTTCCGTCAAATCTCTATCCATTCAGTGACTGATCAATGTAACCAATCAGCCTTAGCCTAATTCATTCTTCATAGCCTAAATAAAGAACACGTCTGATGGGTGATATGAAAGAATTATAATAAAACACAAGATACTTGTGCCCTAATGATGAGGATAAACGCTCAATGCAGAAACCCAATGACCTCACCACACATCTATGCTAGTTTATTCTGAGGACTGAGAAGAGGGAAGAGAGGAGGGTGGTGACCTAGGAAGACCACCCTCAAGAGCCAGACCAGGCTTCACTCTGCCCCAAAACTCAATCCCCTTATTTATAATTAAATATAAATGTTTTGTTTATGTTTATTAGGATACCCATTAGTCATCACCAACGTGTTGACTATTCTTCCTGAGGTCCACACTTGGGCCCTAATGATAAGGATAAGCACTCAGTAGCAAACATCTATGCTACTCATAGTGGTCAAATCAAAAGGTCATATGTCTATATATATGTGTGGTTATACAACCAACCTTGCAAGGACCGGTGCCACGCCTATACAAGCAGAGATAATATGTACTATGTTGTTATGGTTTGATCAGTGGTTTATTGTATTTCATGTATGTTTTCACAGTTTTACGGTTCGGAATAAAGATGTTCTCTTCGAACGGAAATAAAGCCAATCAGTAAAGATCAAAGACGGGTTGCGTCATCATTGCAAGAGAGGCAGTTACAATTATGTTCCAAACCCTCTTTAGCATTCTCCTTTTAGACTCTTGAGATGGCTAGTCATATCATACATATCTCGTACTATCCCTTACCTACTCTTACTAGTTATGCTGCTGGCCAGTATGACTTACTTACTACCATAGTGCCTTTATAGCTGTATCGCTGTACATATTAATAGTATACTACACCTCTGTACATACATCTGATTAGCACTACACTCAGTAGTACTAATTTATATATGTTGTACCTGTGCAATGTGTGCATTGTACCGTAATTCCTCTAATAGTAACCGGGTCTCAAATACAAGCCGGGTCTCTATTAATGGCCGGGTGCGCTCTTGAGCTAAGCAATTATAAGCCGGCCTCCTAATACAAGCCGGGTTACTAATATACTGGGCTGCATACTGAGCTAGTTACTTGATTTCACTTTGAAAACGTTGAAATGACCAGTGACCACCTGTAATTGCACTGTTTACTATTTCATACAGTACTTGGTTTCAATAAATGAACCCAGTACATTTGACTGGGTTCAAACTGACACAAAATGTTGATTTATTCATTATGATCCGTTTGAAAATTTGAAATATAGGCCTCCCTCTTATACAGGCCTCCTCCTAATACAACAAGCCTGGTACCCGCTACAGTTGAAACAAATACAAGCCGGGGTTACTATTAGAGGAATTACGGTATATTACTATTGCACTTTACTGTTACATTTGCACTCTGGTTGGATGCCAAACCTTGTTGTACTGTACCTGTGCTGTATGATGCATTTTAGATGCATCACTGTACATATTAATACTACAACTCTGTACATACATTTGATTAGCACTACACTCGTAGTACTAATTGATATAATAAATATACCCAGTTTAATCACCTGTGCAACAGTGTGCATTGTAAATTGCTATTGCACTTTACTGTTACGTTTGCACTCTGATTGGATGTTAAACCTCTTTTTGTTGTACTGTACTTGTGCTGTATAATGCCAATACATTTTAATCTAATCTCTCGGGTGATCTGTAGCTGAATTACTTACTCCCCACTGCTGTTTTAATCTAGGCATACAGTGGCAGCCTGGCCTGCTAAGTCTAATGGAGGGGAGGAATTTTGAGCCTAATTGTTAGTTTGCTGTGCGAGCTATATTTAGATACTCCCAGAGGAGGCTGGACCACATGTAGCAGGGATGCCCCTCTTCCCCAGTGGTGTGGCTGGCGAGGATGTAGCAATGAAAAAAACACATCAAGGTCAAACAAAATTTACCTAATAATTTCGATTCCCTCCGCCTGTGTTCTTATCACTTTTTGTAAATACTGTCCCCACGTTACTCTTTCTAAAATTAGATTAGATTAGACTCAAATGCATCATACAGCACAGGTACAGTACAACAATGTTTGGCATTTAAGTTGCAGGCAAGAAAGACACGTCTGTCCACTGTCTTTGGTTTTAAAACTGCCCTGTTGCAGGTCACAAAAAAAATATATAATAATAATTCAATATATTTTTTTTCCGAAAATTTTTCCCCCCGGTATCGATTATTAAAATATATCGCGATAATTATCGTTATCATTATATCGCCCAGCCCTAGTAGGTAGTTATGATTCAATGGTTCATTCACACACACACATTCACACCGACGGCGGAGGCAACCATTAACCATGCATCGGGAGCAGTTAGGGGGTTAAGTGCTCAAGGACACATCGACACGCTGCCGGGAGGAGCCGGAATCGAACCAGGGAACCTTCCGGTTGCCAGACGACTGATCTCCCTCCTGAGCCACTGTCACCAAGGCCAGATTAAGACTTCAGAGGCCCCTGGGCCAGATTCTTGTGGAGGCCCCCCCACACACACGTGCATGCACGCACAGTGGCGTTTTTATATGTCACTTTAAAAATATATAGAATACCGTAATTCCTCTAATAGTAACCCCGGCTTGTATTTGTTTCAACTGTAGTGGATACCAGGCTTGTATTAGGAGGAGGAACCAGCTCATTCGTGTTGGTGTTGGGGCTGGGCTGTGGAGATGCGGCCGGCGTATACGAACAGGTGGCACTGGCGTCAGCCACTGGTGGTGGTGGGCCGGCTGAAGTTGAACTAGAGGCTGCCGCTTCCTCTTCTCTGTCGCTAGCATCAATAATAATAACAACGTTAGCATTCTCGTCCTCTCTGCCCGCGGCGCCTGGCTCAGCCTCTTTAACGTTGCTGCTACTAGTGCTAGCCAGGGGGCTATCCTCCTCCTTACCTGACTGGGTGAAAAAAGTAGCGATAGTTGGTATGCTTTGCCGAAGTAACGCGCTCTTTCTGTCCCTTTCCTGTTTAGACTTTAACTTAGCAGCTCCGCTTTCCCACCGTTTTACTTTTTTATCCATGTTTTTTGAGTGTCACAGTCTCAATTGATCATACAGTACTACTCGAGACGAGTCTTAGCCTACTTGATCAACTTGCAAGTGCAATTCTCGCGATCAGTGGTCACCTGACCTGACAGTGACCCCTGGACCTGGACGTCAGTGTCACGTAGACTCAACGTCTCTCACCCCTCATTATCAAACAATTTGCAATACAAAAAATGTAATAAAAATAGATAGAGAAGAGATGAGATGATACTAGTAGTCACTATAGATGCTGTGAAAGTAAACGCTGGATGAGGATCTGATTATATATATATTTTTTTTCGTATCTCTTTTATTTTTTTACTGGTGTGTAGTGTGGAGGCCCCTAGTCGCGTTATTTCTAAACCTAGCCGCATTTCTGGCAAGACGCTCTCTGATTGGCCGACGCCTGTTTCTACACTGGTTAAGCTTGGCACTCTTTTGAAGTTGGTTACGGTTAGAGTTTATCTTAGAGCGTGGCGATAGAACGCCAGGTAGTTTGCAGGCTGTTTGACGAGGAAATGGGCAAAGACACAGCTCGTCACGCGATTGGGCAAACATGTCAGTGGCCAATCAGAGAGCGTCTGCCAGAAATGCGGCTAGGTTTAGAAATAACGCCCCCTAGGGCCCTAGTCACTAGGGGGAGCTCGATGATATCCGCTATCAGCACCGACGGGTCCATGCTGTCTGTCATGAATAATGATCCCAATCTGCCTTATTCGTGTCGGGGCTGTGTCTATTCTTTTACCAACGGATTTCCATTTCCGCATTCGCGTTCTGCGATCTGATTGGCCACTGACGTTTCTTAGGCGACTCTTTTGAAGTTGATTAAGGTTAGAGTATGGAATCAGGGCTGGTGTTCTATCGCCCTGCTCTAAGACAAACTCTAACCTTAACCAACTTCGAAAGAGTGCCTAAGCTTAACCAGTGAAAGAAAGAGGCGTCACACGATTGGCGCTACCAGAAACGTCAGTGGCCAATCAGAGCGCAGAACGCGAACGCGGAACTGGAAATCCGTTGGTAAAAGTATTCAGGCGTCGGGGCTGGGATGTGGAGACGCAAGTTTTGACTTTTTATTGCTGTTTTTACCTCAAACGGAAAACCTCAAACTCTTATGAAGAGGAGAAAAAATACTCAAGATTAGCCACTTGCAGACGTACTGTATATTTTAGTTGATGAAATATTTTTGTTGACTAAAATATTTTAGTTGATGAAATATGTTTTCATTCAGTGTCACAGTATGACATCGATCTCCAAAATAAGAAAAAAAATTAAATAAAATGTGGGGCCTCTAGTGACGAGGGGCCTCCAAAAATGTTTAAAATAAAAGTTAAAAAAAAATAAACAAATATTTGGGGCCTCTAGTGACGAGGGGCCTCCAAAAGGCCTCTAGTGACGAGGGGCTTCCAAAAGGCCTTGAGTGACGAGCGGCCTCCAAAAAAATAAAAAATGTAAGTTAAAAAAAATTAAAAAATAATGTGGGGCCTCTTGTGACGAGGGGCCTCCAAAAGGCCTCTATAGTGACGAGTGGCCTCAAACAATAAAAGATTAAAGTTAAAAAAAAAATGTAAAAAAATGTTGGGGCCTCTAGTGACGAGGGGCCTCCAAAAAAAATTATTTTTAAATTTTTTTTTTTATTTAATTTAATTTTTTTGGAGGCCCCTCATCACTAGAGGCCCACGGGCCGCGGCCCGGTCGTTAATCCGGCCCTGACTGTCACCCCCATTACTGATGACTGATTACTATGATTGCTATAACCCACCCTTCTCTCTCTTTTTTTTTTTTAGTTGGTCAGTTTGATCATCATCATCTGCTATGCCACGTCGTCCAGCGGCGGTTACTCCACATTGGCTATCTCTGAGATGATCTTTTGCATGCTCTTCTTTGGCATCTTCATGATGGAGATGGACAAGCAGTTCCTACTGGTCAACTGGCTGTGGACTGTGAGTACATCCGCTTGCCTCGGCTTGCTTTAAACATTCACCTCTGACGTTCACTTTAAACACTCTTTAACACTACACCATATTTGTATCTATTTATTACTAAACTATTTTTGCACTACCTCTCTACCTCATTTTTGCATTTAGTAGTCTTTGCATTTTGTACATTTTAGTTTTGTATATTTGTATATTTTGTATAGTGTTTGGTCTTTATTATTTTTCCTTTTGACTGTACGAAGCACAATTTCACGAGGCTCATACAGAACCAAGCATTTCACTATAATGTACATGTACCTTTTATATGTGAGAAATAAAACAAAACTTGAACTTGAAATGGATGCACACACACACACACACACACACACACACACACACACACACACACACACATGGGCATACACTCTCACAATCATCATTTGTCATTGCTTATACAACTACTGTCCTCTCCCTCTTCTCTACAGGATCTTTTCCGTGCGGGTATCGGCGCTTGCCTTTACCTCATCACCTCTCTGATCAACATGGTTCATGGAGGCGGGGATGGGGCCCGTATCGCAGGCGGGGTCAGTTAAACCCTTTCACTACTGCCGCACTACCAAACGGTTAACCCTTTCAATCACTGCGACAATACATGGAAGGTTAACCCGTTCACTGCCACACAGCAGCGGGTTAACCCTTTCACTGCCACACTACAGAAGGTTAACCCTTTACTATCACACTACCGACAGTTAACCCTTTACTATCACACTACCGACATAGTAAAGGGTTAACCTTCTGTTGTGTGGCAGTGAAAGGGTTAAAACCCCTGCAGCTCCCACTTGTGTTTCTGTACACAGGCGGAACCTTTACAAACACGGGACCTACTTTTGTTATCGGTTCTTCATACGTCTGACGGTGATGTTGTGAAAATAGGAATTCAAAAGCACATTGTTCTATGTTCCAACAACCCCAGAGTTTTGACTGTCAACAAACATCAGCTGGTTGCTTATTCCGTCCAACCTTTTATAGATATGACCACTTTAGGGGAATCGTTTTGACTTGTTGGAACCCTAGCCTGACCCTAGAGTGAAGACGACTTGAAATCGACTCCACACATTGCACGCAAAGTAGATTTCAGCGAGCTTTGTTTGCTGTGTAATATTAACACTTTGGCTAACTAGCTGGAGCTAGTGTGAGGAACAGCATGTGCGGAGATGACGAGGGCAGAGACAACCGGGACAGATAAAGCCCTGAACAACCTTTTAAGAGAAGGAGACAGGAAGTCAGGCATTGATGGAGGGCACTATATCAAGGTATAGGGGCATTTAGCTTTCATATGGTGCATCATCATGGCTATATATTAGATTAGATTAGATTCAAATGTATTGTCATTATACAGCACAAGTACAGTACAACACAAAGGGGTTTGGCATCCAACCAGAGTGCAAATGTAACAGTAAAGTGTAATATACAATGTACAGTTGGTTAAACTAGGTATAAAATATATAAATTGGTACTACTGAGTATAGTGCTAATCAGGTGTAGGTAAAGAGAGTAGTATTAATATGTACAGTGATACAGGTATAAAGATAAAGATACGATGGTAGTAAGTCATACTGGCCAGCAGCGTAAGTAAGAGTAGGTAAGGGATATGTACAGATATAGATGTAGTATCTACAGATATGTAAAAAGGATTATATGCAGGTATGTAAAGAAAGATGTGGATAGATAGATATACGGTAGAATAAATATATACTGTATATACTATATACAGCATTATTATACAACATGCTATCATACAGAGTTATGTGTTATATGCAGGTGTATAAGTAGGTATATAGAAGGATTGTATGCAGGTATATTCAGACAGATGTGGATAGATATACTGTATAAGACGGTAAAAATATATATATACGGTATATACAATATCATTGTACATGCTATCATAATGCAGCTTAAACAAAAGTGTTGCAATATAAATAAAAAAAAAACATTTTTTTCGTTTTTTTCTCTTTAGGTGTTCGGCTTGATTGCTGGCCTGATCTTTGCCTACGACACCTACACCATCTTTCTGGTGGTCAAGAGCACCAGGCAGCACACAGCGGCTTCTACTGGTGAGAACGAGAACTGCACTTTCACTTTCACAGTCTGCTAAAGTGTCACCTCAAAAACAACTGTTGGCGATGCCTCGATACCACGTCATCAATACCGATATACTGATTCTGATTATGAAACTTTTACGTGTCGTCTGATTCAGAGTACCGATCCAATCCATTAGTTTTACCGAAGTGAACTGTATAGATTTAAAGTTTAAACCAATAAAGGAGCTGTAAGTGGTATTTCCTTGTTATAATATAACAAAAGATAATAACTTGCCATCACTGATAGTGTCTGGTCAGTAACATGGGTCTCTCAGTACCTCCGCTCTGCAGTAAACAGAAAATAAATTTCCTGGTATCCCGTTCCCACATTATCCAATCAGGAGAGAGAACTAAACTGCAAAAATGGTATGACAAAAATAAGAAAGGAAAATGAGTTTTAAGCAAATATGTGCTTGAAACAAGTAAAACAATCTGCTGTAAGCAAATTTGCCTTGGCAAGATTTCTTGAAATAAGTAAAAATATCTAGGGTTCTCTCTCCTGATTGGATAAAGTTTAATTTTACTGACCAAACAGTCTATATCAGTGATAGCTGTTGGAATGTAGAGCTACTTAACACTTAATTAAACAAACTAATAACACGTACAGCCCCTTTTTAATTTGGGGTCGTTGGATAAAATTGATTGTGATATAATTTGTTTTCTCCATTAGACACATCTAACATATTTGTGTATCCAAAAAAAATCTAATCTCATTGCTTTTGACATGTTACACATGGCTTCTGGTATCAGGTTTTAGCATGGGGTGGGGGGGGGGGTCTCTCAATAACTATACCCTATTGTACCCTGTTATCGGCCAGATAACCAGTACCATTACTCGTAATGTTGCATCCCTAAGAACAGATTCAGATTCAAATACTTTATTGCCTATATTTATTGTAACATAATATAATAAATCGGGCATACAGACCCTTATCTGCACCTTTGTTTACACTGATACCTGTAAGGATCAATAAAGGAATATCTTATCTTATCTTAAGTCAAACCCTGCCCTCCTTTCTCGATCCTCCAATCACGACTCTTGCTTTTCTCTGACAAACAGTTGTGATTGGAGGATCAAGAAAAGAGGGCAGGGTTTGAGATAGATCAATTGTACTGCTACCTTCAGGGTCTACTCAGGGCCGCGGGAAGTCAGTCAGCATTGGGGGTGCTGAGATAAGTGATATAATAACGTCATAGGTTTACCACTCTGGTAAACCAACACTCATTCACTAGAGGAGACCACTGCCCAACTCCGCGCTCTCACGCTCAGCTCTGCCGAGCGAGACAAACAATGTAACCGTTTTGATGCATACATCTCTGCCCAGCCTACCCCACCTGTCGCGCCCCCGTACAGGGAGCCCCATGTCCCCGCACCAGAACGCTACGACGGGGGACGTCTCTAAATGTCGTGCCTTTATTTTTGAATGTTCACTAGTATTCGGACAACAGCCGCACACCTTCCAAAGTGATACATCTAAAATCGCTTACCTGTCTGGTCTGCTCAAGGGTCCTGCGTTAGAATGGGCGACAGCTCTCCACTTCAGTCAGTCCTCTCTCTGCAATTCGTTCCCCGCATACATCACCGACATGCAAAAGGAAACCGCAACTATATTCCTTTACTGCGAATTCAGCGTCCCAAAAACTATTCCAGGCCGCGTCTATTTTTTTACCAACGGATTTCCAGTTCCGCGTTGACGCTTCCAGGCCATCGATTACACGCTGCTTTAATAACACTGCATTATCGAGACAGCGCCCCTATGAGGATCTGGCCGGTAATGAATTCCAAGAGTAGGGTAAATCTGCAGTGCCGCTCCGCTCTGTGACATTGAGTATTGATTTATTTTGCTCATATGTGAGTCAGATCTGACAGTGTGAACAGCACAAATCACATGGAATCTGATTTTTTTTTTCAATTCTGATTTGGGCCACTTTCACATGACTTAAGACCTGATGATGTATTTGCAGCCAGCTATTTCAAGTGTGATTTATATATTTGTTCCCCCTCAATGTCTTGTCTGTGGCTTACAGATGAGAAAGTCTAACCACTCCCAGATACCTGTGCCTCTGTCAAGTCCACGCGATAAGAAGGGAAGCAGGGGAAGTTGATGCAGGAGAGAGGAGGGCGAGAGTGGAGCAGATTGGAGAAGGAGAAGGATGCTTGAAACGAACGGATTACAAAATAAATTTCGCCAACGTCATGGTCTGAGCAGAGGAGAGAGGTTACGTAAAGGAGGAGTTACACACGCTTCAACCAAACCACATCAAAGGAAGTGTAAGGCCTGTCCGGTGCTCTCACAGAGTAGGGTCATGTTGAATCCAGGAGAGTATTCAGGGCTTTGGTTCAGAGTATAACACCGGAGCACACGCATTAAAGGCAATAAACTAAATGTATGACTATAACGTTTCGACGCAGGGTGCGTCTTCATCAGAGTCGTCATTGTCTTTTGATCAATGAAGATGTACCCTGCGTCGAAAAGTTAGTCGTAAATAAAGTTGATTCCCTTTTTAATCAATGTGGTCCAGTGTTCTGGAACAGATCTCTGATGTCTCTCCTGGACAGAGGTTATCCGTTTTGGGCCCTGCGCTCCTGAGAGGAGGACACCACACAGCCTACATTGCAGTGAGATTATGAATGATATTAGTAAGTGGTTTATCTGTGCTTGTAGGTTGGGAAGAATCACGGAAGGGATTCCCTTCTAGGAGAAAAAAACAACCACCTTTCCTCCCACCTCAGTGTATCCATTGCTCAATGTTTGGTCTGTTTAAAAAGAGAGGGATGTATATAATAGGCAGTGTGAAAGCTTTGGTCAGTAGGCTACTGTGTTGCAGCTTGTTGTGCTCAGTAGTATTGTATTTGGTTTCTACTGTTTCTAATGGACTGTTGTTTTAGAAGTGATGACAGTGTCGTACTCATGTCCACAGTTGAGGGTATGTTGTAGGTATTTAGATTGAAGAAATAATTTACATATGAATATGTGCTAAGAATGGATTTACTATCATTGTTGTCCTCTTAATGATTTTTTATTTAATTTTTTTACATTTCCAGTAAGGATTACCAGAACATTCAGACCATAGATGTAAAACATTAGATGCAACGTGTCATAATGAATTGCCGTTCTGGGATGGAACCATATGGCGGCCATCTTACCTGGTCCAGTTCTAAACTGAAGCTAATGAGACAATTAGCATGTATGGTGCTTTTTCTTCTCCTGTTTTTACATAAACATTTCATTAACCGTTATAATGCATTGCATTATATTTGTAACCACCTAAGGTGTCCGTAATAGCTGGAAATATCTTACTGGAATACATTTTCTACAGATGAGCTAACATGGAAGTACAACCTAAATGCATTTTCTTTGTGTAATTGTTTTTATAGGTGTTCCGTATTTCACTTTCTTAGGTGAACATAACAGACAATGAGGTTTGTCCCTAGTTATGGGATTTGCTAATAGTGGTCAAGATAATGATGACTTATGAATAGTTTTAAATATTAATAGTTTTTTGAAGTAGAGATGAACTAACGAGGGAAATAATTCCAAGTGCATCTCCCAGCTGTATTTTCTCAAGTGGTAAACAAGAAAATGCAAACTATACTGTAGCTCAAGAAAATACTTTTAAGGGATGAAATGAATAAAGGTTTCAATTGAGCTGGGGATTTTGAACATTTCTCTCACTGTTTTAGTTTAAGCATTCTATTGCTGACGGAAATAACACTGGTTGCTATGGAGATTGATGATTTAGGAATAGTTTACCAGGGTAAGATGGCCGCATTTTTATTCCACTCCCGTCAACAGAAATGTCTTCTCTATAATTGTATCTCTACGATTCAGCCTCTCGGTCTCTACCAATTGAGTTTGCTTCTCAAAATTGTAATCTCACATGTGCGATTGTGAAACAAAAAGGGTTAATGTTCCCCTTGTGATATAATCAAACTGTGCCTTGTTATCTGGTCAGTATTAATCTTAAGTTAAGTGCTTGTCCGTTGATATCTCTACCGAACGGCCTACTTCTTTTACACTAGGAAACTTAAAGTTTTGAAGCAGTCTAACGTCATTGAGCAGCAGTCTTTTTCCCCTCTTCTAGAACCATGACTCGTCAGATTCTAGTCAGGCTAGACATCCATTAAGCACAACCAAAGACCTGCTCACTATCGCAATTGGGAAATAATTTTGAAACAAATGTTCATCTTCTTGGTCTTTTTTGTATTCTTACGCAGGTCACGTGTGTTTCTTACTCGTGTTGTTTGTAACATATTTCCAAGGTGTCAGAAATTGTATACATCTAAAAGGAAACGTTTTCTCAATTAGTGCCTTTTAATTGCTTGCCCTATATGACAAGAGAGATTAAGAAATTGTATTGTTTTAATTGGTATTTTAGGCGTCATCGCTGTTATAATATTTTCTGTCAAATTGTATTCCACCCTGAATATTGTTTATTTGTCCAAGTAAAATTGTGCCTCAACGTTGTGTTTCTAACGTCACAAGAGTTTCCAATGTTGACTTTTTGAGACGGCAATGCTTTGGGAATAAAAGCCATTGTTACTACAAACAAAATTATGTGTATCCTTAACTTCTCATGTACATCCATCCAACTACATACGAAATGATGTGTAGCCTTTACTTGCCATGTACATCCATCCAACTACATACAATGATGTAGCCTTTACTTGCCATGTACATCCATCCAACTACATACAATGATGTGTAGCCTTTACTTTCCATGTCCATCCAACTACATACAATGATGTGTAGCCTTTACTTTCCATACATCCGACTACATATATGGCTGGAAACATACCTATGTTCAACAATAATCTGTTTTGATAACTTGACTATTATCTTGGTAATTCAGTTATTGTGCATATTCATGGTTACATGATTTACATGTTTGACTGGGTTATACTGTAGGAATGTAGTTCTGAATAGCATGTATTCTGTAGCATTGCCACTAGATGGAAGCAATCAGGCATCACAAGCCTATCATCTGGCTACTGGTCAATGTATGATAAATAGCCTATATAGTATGTGTTTCAGTGTAGACACAGTGTAACAAATGCAGCAGCACGATGCAGACAATAAGATATTGTTTATTTATTTGATGGAAATCCAGGAATTCTGTTTTGACAGAATTGAGGAGTGAGTTGCTATAGCAACATATCTCATGCTCTCGATTTAAATGGCATTATAGAATTCTGGGGGTATGCAGTGATTGATTGATTGAAAACTTTATTAACACTATGGGTGCCGGCCAGAAATCCGGAAAATGACTGTGGATTGCCAGCGCTATTTGTCTATGGAGAAATTCCCCTTCTTTGCAGGGCTATAACTTTTTAAATTCTATTGCTACATTGCCATTATTAGGGCCCATTCAAAGTCCTATATGTATTGTTCATTGTGTAGCAACGTTAAACTTTTTCATTCACATATTCATAGTAAAGTATGGTCTAATCGTATAAGTATGTTTTCATCTCTTTCTGCAGCTTTCTCCAGAACGTGATATATAGCCCCAAATGCATTATATTGATGATGAAATACAGTTTGATGGCAATCGGGGCGATATAAAAAATTTCAATTGGACGTACTTCTAGAATGATCTACGTATGATCTGATGATGACCGGATGGGCGGGGGATCGTTTATAATTCCGTGGGCAGCGTTATATCATTCATCTAGTGTGGGTGATATGTTCATCATAACAGTTTATATGGAATACGATCAAAAATAACGCTGAATCTTACCGTATCCTCCTCGCGCCGTTGAACAGTCATTTACCTATTATGGTATGTAGAAATATCGGGTCCATTTCCAGCTTGTATAATAGTATATATGTCCAAATCATGTTGTTTATCGAGTTATTGGCAATCGATCGCTATGTATTGTGTCGAGATCGAGTCCCGGTAGCCAAACAGAGTGCCCGGAAGTAATATGGCCGACCAGCACAACCTCCATAGCACTTCCTGTTTGACGATTGCGCCGATCGGCCACCAGATGGCGCTCCTGAACCGCCAGAGAGCTCAGTGGTGGATCCTGGTGGATCTCAGGCCAGCGGAGGGGAAATATGAATCCGATCGCAGATTTCTGAAATATTGATATAAGGACGCTGTAAAGCGTCCTCCGGCAACTTGAGCATGGCCGGGAATGACGCTGTAAAGCGTTTTCCGGCAGTCAAAGTGTTAACAGATTGCAGAATGGGTACAGTACAGCTCAATACACACAATTGTTAACACTCAGTGCCCAGCAGGGGGCGCTCATTTAGTGCTTGAATGCCCACATCCACTTCAATGTTAGCATTAATATCACATAATCTATGTTTTAAATTATGGCTATGTGTCTAATCTGCCTGTCGCATTATCAATGACCCATTTCCAGTCAACATTGTCGAAGCGGATTGTTTTTTTATCGGTTCATTTCCGTTTGATAGCATTTTGAAAAGCCCTCGTTTTCACGGAAAAAAGAAGAGATGCCATGATAATCGCCCTGTACTGTAATATTCTAGAACGTTGTCATTTTTCGGCCTATTTATGAATCGTTTTCAAATAAACGCTAGATTATCGATAGTATATGTGTACGTGTGCACGCTGATGCCGCGCGCTGAAAATCGATTCTCTCAGTTCCTGATCGCTCTTAGAGTCAAACAGCCATATAAAAAAGCTTATATCTCCGTGAAAACGGGTCTGATTATCCTAAGACTGGTAAAATAGATTCCTTACCTGAGATCAGATGGTATCCCCAGACTGTGGAACTCCCTCTCCCCCCTCATCCGAGGCTCTGACACCATCAACCTCTTCAAAACCAAGCTAAAAACCCACCTGTTCACACTTGCCTTCACGCAACACGGCCCCGCTCCCAAGTAGCCCACCCCTGACTCTTTTAAGCCACAGATTCCGTTGTTTTGTTTTGTTTTGTTGTTTGTTTGTTTGTTAATTTTAACCACTTCATCCAATTGGACAGAACTTGCCTCCTTTTTTTATTTATTTTTATCTCTTATCTTATTTGTTTTTTCTTGTTGTTACTATACACAGATCTTTTATGTATTTTATTATATATATTTTTTCAATTTTATTACTTACTTTTATTTTTTTCCATCCTTTCCTTGTACAGTGTCCTTGAGTCTGAGAAAGGCGCTTCTCTCTTAAAATTCAATCTATTATTATTATTATTATTATCCAAATGGATTATTCCAATTCCTGATCGCCATTCCGAAAATCGATCCTTTTATTGATCCCACGCGTATACTGTAAAACACATAATCCCCGCTGCTCTGAGGGTCCAGCATGAAGCTGACCCCGGTTACATGAGTGAGAAGTAAAATGTGGAATCCGGGTTTTTTTTTCTCATTCATTTTCATTGAGTCCAATCCAAAAGGGTGAATTACCATCTGGGAGACGATAGGGGGCGCTTTTTTCCACATCTGATCGCCTGGGGTGGCTGATTTACCAACGGTAGACTCGGTTGATGAAATATGAATTCAGATCGCTAATAAAAAAAATATATATTCTCGTTATCGGCATTCACCCCGCGGGGGGTAAACCAGTGGCGGCCGGCCGATAGTGGGCGCTAGAGCGCCGCCCTCTCTGGTTAAAAGAAGAAGAAGAAGAATTTTTTAGAAATAAAATAAACATGTTTAAAATGAATAATATTTACTCATTTTAAGTATGTTTGTGTTTCCAATGCACAATATAACGTTAATATATCAAATATAAATAATTGTTTTCATTAACAGGAAGTGACTGTCTGACCGCGTCTATACTTTCCGTAGCCGCATTTCTCTCGGGCTAGACGCAATAGCGCTTACAGTGGGCGTGCACTGGTTTCATCGCTGTATCCGTCGCAGCCAATCAGTGCGTAACGCGCTGTGCGTTGAAATATGATGTATTATGATGGAAGCCGGGCGCGTTTTCAAGCGGTCTATATCATCTAAGCAAGCAGCGTCTATACTTTCCGTAGCCGCATTTCTCGGAGACGCTCTTTGATTGGCCGACGTCAGTTTCTACACTGTAGCCACTCTTCGAAGTTGGTTAAGGTTAGAGTTTGTCTTAGAGCGTGACGGCAAGTTCTTTCGAAGGTTAAGCTTAGGCACTCTTTCAAAGTTGGTTAAGGTTAGAGTTTGTCTTAGAGCAGGGCGATAGAACGCCAGGTAGTTTGCAGGCTGTTCGACGCGGAAATGGGCAAAGACAGTAGTAAGACACAGCTCATCACAGTATTGTTGTGTTGTGCTAACAATAAGCTATCTGGACAGTGGATATACATCAACAGTCTGGGACTGTGGGACAGTGGACATATACACTTTATCAAGCCCTCCTGGACCACGTTTCAACTAAACAGTGAGTTAATGCGGTCTCTCTCTCTCTCTCTCTCTCTCTCTCTCTCTCTCTCAACACAGCGTGTTATTGTTGTTGTTAATTTCGCAGTGGGTGACGCATAATGGATGAATGAATGAATGAATGGTAACTTGTTTAAAATGACAAGATATATATATATATGTGTTCATTATTGCATTGATCATACGTGTACTAGTGTAGTATGAATGAACTCGAGTCTCGACTTAACTTTGGTAACGTTATGTCGAGTCAGCTGTCCACTTGGTCAGCTGTCCGCTTGCCCCCCCCTTCACCCCCCCCCCCCCCCCGCGCCCACCCAAATGTAGTTTACACCGGCCACCACTGGGGTAAACCCAAGAAAACTCGGGTTGGGCATTCAAAGTGTTAATGGGATGCAGACCAGAGAAAGACTTTCGTCTTGTTTACATCAGGGTCCCCCATTTTCAATTCATCATATGACATACACGACATACAGATAGACAGTACTGCTAAATCTATACAGTTATGACATACCAGATTTGCAAATACAGTACTGTTTGTGATACAAAAAGAGTCTAAAAAAAAGAGTACAGTATATACATTTGATGTAGAAACTGTACATTGGAGGAGGTTGGGTAGGTGGGGTAGGGGGGGAACTGTACATTGGAGGTGGTTGGGTGGGGGGGGTTGGGTAGGCGGGGTGGGGGAAACTGTACAACTGTACAAGCAAAACTATACATTGGAATATCGACGAAACCATACTTGGTTCTAAGAAGAGGGTCTCGTGTATTCTTGGGTTAGGTCATTTACTGTACATTGGAGGGGGTTGGGTTAGGACATTTACAGGGGCCAGTTTCGAATTGCAGTCTCCCGTAGGTGTTCTTTGAGAGTGGTTTTGAAAGTGGGTAGTGATTCACATTCCTTTACAGCTTTGGGTAGGGCGTTCCACATTGATGTGGTGGCATAATTGCTAAACGTGTTTAGTCCCTTGTTTGAGCAGAATCTGGGTTTAACGTGATTTGTGGAGCTCCCTCTGGTGTTGTGGTTGTGGTATTCACTGACCTTTGGGAAGTATTTTGACATGTACATGGGTACCTTAGTCGTGTAGTGTATCTTGTAGACCAGGCCCATTGCAAGTTGCTGTACTCTGTTTTCTACTCTAAGCCATACTAGGTAGTCAAAGTGGGCAGGGGTGAGGTGGGTTCTAGGAGTAAGGTCAAGTAGTAGTCTGACCAGTTTGTTTAACAGTGCACTGTTAAAACAATGTTGATTCCATTTAAATTCCTATTACATTTCTCGGTCATTAAGACTATTAAATTCACGGCAGAAGAATCATCCTTTGTTTGGGGTCACACAGAAGAACACTGGCTGTTTTGCAAATGAATCCCTGGTGTTGTTGCGCTTGTACCACGCCGTTGCGGGATGCACAGAACTACACACACTGTTCAAATCATCACGCACGGCCTACCATCACATTCTATCACAGTTATATAAATACACAGTGGTGCACACACTCGCTATGCCTGCTGTTCTGTCACAAGCGCGCGCATGCTTTGAATAAGTAACGTTAGTTCAAAGCAAAGCCACCTGCATGTCCCCTGGCTGGGCAGAAGCGACCAAGTAGCGATGCAGGGGGGAGTACCTTTGCCAAACATCAGACATTACCGGACATTTTCAACTCCCGAGTGTACATTTATATTGTGATATTTCTATAAACAAAAAAAAAATAAAAAAAAATTATAATATTTTTTATTAAAAAATAATTTAATAGTTACAAATAGTTACAGAGGTCCATTTTTCCTTTTTCTTTTTTGCTTGCACGCAAACGGTGCATGCAAACGGTGCTGTCCAGGTTCTGATTTCATACAATACACACACCCACTAGGCTACTACAGCGAGCCCCACTCATTTCATATAGTGCAAATTAATTGTTCAAATGAAGACATATGATTAACCATTGTCTTACCTTAATGCAACAAGAAAATGCGACGTTTCGCCCATCAATGATCTTTTCTGCTTTAAGTTTGTCTGTGAGATCACTTTCAATGTGAAGCTGCTTTGAAAACAATGTACATAGTAGCTCTAAAAAGTTTCCACGATTTGATTAACTCTGACTCAGTCTCATCATGCCCTCGTAGAGCAAGCCCTTGGCCTCAGGTGATCCTTGTTATGCCCAGGCAGCATGTAACTTGGAATGGAGTTCCAGGTCTTGCCAGCTCTCACGGAGAGGGCTGATTTGCTAAATGTACTTGTCCTTAATGGAACAGCCAAGTCACCCGGTACAACAGTTCTGGTGAACCTGGAGGTGAGAAATCGAGTAGGGGGTATCTGCAGAGCCGCAGAGCCAGGCTGGACGGGTTGGAGGCGGGGCTTCGTGGTCTGGACAAGTATTAGTGGTCTGGACAAGTATTTTTATTTTATTTTTATTTATCCTTTATTTATCCAGGAATGTCCCATTGAGATACAAGATCTCTTCTTCCAGGGAGTCCTGACCAACACAGCACACAACAAGTTTCAACATAAAACAGGGCATTAAACAAAAAACATACAATTCAAATATAAATACAGAGGGTCATTTGTGCAGTGGCAAGGAGCATAATCACATCAACAATAGCATCAGGTAAAACAGTTACATGTTTCATAAAGGGCTAATCGTAGCATACCTTTAAAAGCATTCACAGTAGGAAGTGCCTGTAGACAAAGTTTCACTTGCAGCGTATTCCATAAAAAGGGAGCATAGTGGGAGAATGCAGCTTTACCAAGCTCTGACTGCATCAAAGGAACATTTAACAGCATCCCATTTGCTGCTCGTCTGGTATTAAAAAAGCAAGTATAAAAGGACAGAAGTCTGGAGATATATAAGGGCAGCTTACCTAGCAATGACTTAAGGATAAAAATCAACATGTGTGATTGTCTTCTTTGGTACAGAGAGGACCATCCTAATGACTGATACAAAGTGCAGTGGTGGGTGCGAGAGCCTGCACCTGTTACAAAACGTATGGCAGTATGGTACGCAGAATACAGCTTTTTAAGCAGGGAGGAAGGAGCATGCATATAGATTACATCGCCATAGTCTAATACAGGCAGAAAGGAACTCTGCACAATTCTCTTCCTGGCTTCAGACGGGAAACATTTCTTTAACCGGAAGAAAAAGCCCAGTTTAGGTCTAAGTTTTCTCAGTAGGTTCCCAATATGAACATCAAAGGCCATCTTTTCATCAATCCATATGCCCAGATATTTATAGGATGCTACTTTGTCAAGGCATGTCCCTTCCAGTGTCAGAATCGGGGGGACAGCTGTATTAGCTCGAGAGCGAGAGAAGGTCATGTATTGCGGATGAGGGGGGGGGGGGGGGGCTCTCTCGCTATGTGTTGGAGTGCGCAATGTGTATGCGCATGCGTGTGGACTGGAGCACGTGAGAGTATAAAGAGTCCATTTTTTCCTAACTCTTTCTCACATCACAACAAGAAGAAGAAGAAGAAGAAGAAGAAGAAGAAGAAGAAGAAGAAGAAGAAGAAGAAGAAGAAGAAGAAGAAGAAGAAGAAGAAGAAGAAGAAGAAGAAGAAGAAGAAGAAGAAGAAGAAGAAGAAGAAGAAGAACTCTTTCACAGTGTGGTGTGCGCGCACTGCGCCGGCAGAACAAGATGTCTTTCAGTAAAAACCAGACCAGCTGTGCAATCGAATTTAATTAGCTAACTGGCTCTCTCTTTCTCTCTCTGCTATCTTTACTAAATATAAACGTGCAAGTACATGGTGTAGTAGGACTGCTATCTTTACTAAATATAAACTTGCAAGTACATGGTGTAGTAGTAAGCCATCTCCAAGTGGGCAAGTGATGTGGTGATTAGAGGCACAACCTTTTATTCATATTTTGAAAGTAATTATATTCTCTTTTTTCCAGGACCACATAACGATACGAAGAGGCCAGCCAGAGGCCTCTCTCATTGTACTGTACTTGTCTAATAGATGAACCCTTCAAGAGCAACGGGTACAGGGTCGATATGACCCTGATGTAAACGAGACACTAATCTTTCTACCCCGCGCTCGGTTGCTAACTTGCTATTGTTTTTTGACAGTCTGCCGTGAACATGGGAAATAATTGCGACAGCTCTGCTGTAAACACTGGGAATAACCTTGGTTGCTATGCCCACCACACAAAACCGCAAAACTTCACCCTGGACTCCGGTTTTCAAAGACCGGGGTTGCAGTGTAGCAAATCCCCGGTTGTGTGTGGCCGAACAGTGCAACTGCGCACATACAATCATGGTTATATTAAATCCAGCGCTTGTGTGCAGAGGCGTAGCTGGGGGGGGGGGTAGCTTAGGATGATTCCAAGGGCCCAGCACTGGGGGCCCCCCCAAAAAAAAAATGTTTTTTTTTTTTTTTTTTTTTTACTAGACATCACTCAGGTGTATTATTGATGCTCTCATTGATACTATGTTTGTTTCTGAAGTGTGTGTGTGTGTGTGTGTGTGTGTGTGTGTGTGTGTGTGTGTGTGTGTGTGTGTGTGTGTGTGTGTGTGTGTGTGTGTGTGAGATATATAGAGAGAGAGGGGGGGCTTTGGTAGACTATTGCATTGGTCCATTCATTGAAGATGAACGCAATGCGACATCCTTTACTAGGCTCACCCACCAACAGTGCAGGTGCTGAACTGCTGATCCGAATGTATAGGTAAAAACCATATTATGCGTTTTCATCAATAAAAAAATTGCCAAAATTTTTTTCGCTCGCGCGCTCGCATTCACTGGGGGCCTACAAATACATTCTTTCATGGGGCCCAGAATCTGGAGCTACACCCCTGCTTGTGTGGACTGGGCCTAACTTGCCTGCCATTACGTTGCGTTCTGAAAAGCGAAACTGACCCTGAAAACGAAACGAAAATGGCCCTGTGTGTAACTGCAGCCGTCTCTGTGCTAACAGTCACGTTTTCAGTACGAGAAGACAAGACAAAACTTCTTTCTCTGGTCTGCATCCCCTTAACAATTGTGTGTATTGAGCCGTACTGTATTGTACCCATTCTGCAATCTTGTTGAAATAAAGTTTTCATTCACACTCAAAATCTGTGTTCATTTTTTATTTTGCATACTAATGTTCTGTGTCTTGAGTCGTACTTGTATTGAAAAACTGATTTTATATGTCTGAGGAGAAGACCGGTACTCATCATCTTCGTCTCCACAAAAAGAAAAATGACATGTGAAGTATGTTGTGTGCCAGGTTCAAACAGTGCTGTATATGTACAGTTTATTCCTACTCCTATCCAAGCTCCGGGAGGGTCATCAAAGAGAAGTCGGGTCATCAAAGAGAAGTCGCCTATTCTTAGTCCTTGCCCCACAATGGTGGAATGAACTACCCACCCCAGTTAGGACAGCCGAAACCCGTCCAATCTTTCGCCGTCGACTAAAGACTCACTACTTCAACCATTATCTAAATAAAACAAATCTAACCCTAACTAACCTTACTGTCATGCACTTGTCCTAATAAACTAACCTACACTGTAGCACTCAACACTTTATGAACATTGTTACTCAGCTGATAGAGTTGTGCCCTTCCTGATGGCTTGTCGTACAGAACTTGTAAGTCGCTTTGGATAAAAGCGTCGGCTAATCATAAATGTCTAGATGTAACATTACTGTCTATGTACCTATGTAAACGAGACGAAAGTTAAGTTTACTCTATTATTTCGCCGTCGACTAAAGACTCACTTCTTCAACCATTATCTGAATAAAAAAAATCTAACCCTAACTAACCTTACTGTCATGCACTTGTCCTAATAAACTAACCTACACTGTAGCACTCAACACTTTATGAACATTGTTACTGAGACGAAAGTTAAGTTTACTCTATTATTACTAGATCTGGTATGTCATAAATGTCTAGATGTAACATTACTGTCTATGTACCTATGTAAACGAGACGAAAGTTAAGTTGAAAATGGGGGAAGGTAAGTTGAAAATGGGGGATCTATGTAAACGAGACGAAAGTGAAGTTGAAAATAGTGCGCAGTAGTGCAAATACTTGTCCAGACCGCGTGTTGCTTTTTAACAGCGGAGCAGTGCAAGAATGTGACAATTTGACCATGTGACCGCGGCAACGCGGGAGTGTGGCAGTGCGGAAATAGGCTGTCTCTAAGACAAACTCTAACCTTAACCAGCTCCTTAACAGCGCCTAAACTTAACCGTTCTAACCTTAACCAACTCCGAAACAATGCCTAACCTTAACCTTAACCTTAACCATGCCTAACCTTAACCTTAACCATAGAAAGAATATTGCCATTCTCTAAGACAAACTCTAACCTTAACCAGCTCCTTAACAGCGCCTAAACTTAACCGTTCTAACCTTAACCAACTCCGAAACAATGCCTAACCTTAACCTTAACCTTAACCATGCCTAACCTTAACCGGCGAAAGAATACACGTTAAAAAAAAATCACGTTAAAAAAAACAATTTAATGGGATTCGAACTCGTCAACAACGGACCGCAGGACCGCTGCTCTGCCAGGTGAGCTGAAGCGCCGAATGAAAATCATGGCGGATTAGGGAGGTTACATAATTCCGCAAGCTCTGCCGCTCCGCTCTGCGGTTGCCGCGCCTGCCGCGGGGCGTGTCGCAGCCAATCAGGGAAAACGCGGAAGCAAAGGCAGCACTGCTCCGCTGTTATTAAGCAATAGGCGGCCGACCCGGGTCCGCCTCCCGCTCCCGGACGGATTTGCCGCATGTCCTCCCCCACATCTTCTCCCGTTCTCCCTCTCCTCTGTCGGTCATGTCCTCCCCCACATCTTCTCCCGTTCTCCCTCTCCTCTGTCGGTCATGTCCTCCCCCACATCTTCTCCCGTTCTCCCTCTCCTCTGTCGGTCATGTCCTCCCCCACATCTTCTCCCGTTCTCCCTCTCCTCTGTCGGTCATGTCCTCCCCTACATCTTCTCCCGTTCTCCCTCTCCTTTGTCGGTCATGTCTGACCATAAAAGCTGTAAAAATGCAAAAAATAAATATTAAAAAAAAAAATGTGTAAGGACGCACCAGTACCGATACTCGTATAAGTACGGATATCGGTCCATCGTATGGGAGATACTAGTTTCAAGTTTCAAGTTTCAAGTTTCTTTAATAGTTGTCATACAGAAGTACAGAATACTTTTGTACAAAATGCTTCTTACTGTTGTGCTCCAGAGACTGTGCAAGACAAGATAAGTATGAAATAAAAACATAGTAAAATTAGAAGTAAAAAAAAAAAGAGGTCACAGTGTTCAGTTTAGACATATGTACAATCACTACACTACACTACACTACTACACTACTACAATCGGATTCCAACAAATCTAACACCACAGATAAAACCAGAGATAAAAAGAAAAGAAGACTTGATTTGCTGCATTTCTTTACACATAGAAGCATATTAGATATCTCTAATTGAGAAAGATTACCCCTGTTATGACCCCAAATATGAGAATAACAGCATTAAAGCAATGTATTAATGATAATGAATTCATTCTTCCTCTATCTAGTTTGAAGTGTGTGCACATTTAAAATGCTGAGTCATTCTGACTGTTTGAAATCCATTAGAAGGTTGTGTTAGGGCCCTGATAACATTAAGACAAGGTAGAATAAGGTCAGACCTGTTTTCCAGAAGTCCATTAACAGTAAGTAAGGCCAGGTGTGTGATAAATTAATGTGTGCGTAACAGAGAAGTGTTTTTAACCAATTACAACTAGAGTTCTCCAAGAGGTGTGTCCCTGGGCTTAGGGCTGTCTTAAATACGTTGAAGCTTCGTTCAATGGGCATGGGATTCGAATATGAAAATAAAATTTGATTATTAACACTATGATCGCCGTGGACGAGATTACACGTCATTCCTAGCCATGCTCATTCTGCCGAAGACGCCGTAACTCGTCTTTGATGTAAATATTTCAAAAATCTGTCATCGAAATCATATTTCCTTTCCGGAGCCCTGAGACACACTGCAAAGCTCCACTCAATTCTCTAGCGGTTCAAGAGCGCCATCTGGTGGCCGATCGGCAGATCGCCAACCGGAAATTAACCTTTGAACCGGTAGTGCTCATCCATATGTGGTCCGGGCACTCGCTATCGTTAGAGAGACTCCGTATTGACACAGTGAACATCGATCGGTGCAAATAACTCGAAAAAACAACATGATTTGGACGTATATACTATTATACAACCTGGAAATGGATCGGGCATTTCTCCATCCCATAATAGAAAAAATTCTGTTCCACGCTCATCTGCCAGCGGCGCGAGGAAGCCACGGTAAGATTCAGCGTTATTTTCTAACGTCTTCTATACTAACTGATCTGATGAACATATGACCCACTCTGGATGAATCATCTAACGCTGCCCACGGAATTATAAACGATCCCCCGCCCATCCGGTCATCATCAGATGATGCGTAGAAACTTCTAGAACCACGTCCAGTTGACATTTTTTATCTCGCACAGATTCCTACCAAACTGTATTTGATCATCAATATAATGCATTTAGGGCTATAAATCACGTTCTGAAGAAAGCTGCAGAAAATGATAAAAACATACTTATACTTTAGACCATATTTTAGTATGAATATGTGAATGAAAAAGTTTAACGTTGCTACACCCTGAACAATACATATAGGACATTGAATGGGCCATAATAATGGCAATTTAGCAATAGAATTAAAAAAGTTATAGCCCTGCAAAGAAGGGGAACTTCTCCATAGACAAATAGAGCTGGCGAGGGATGGTAAATTATGAATTTAACCCATGGCGATTAAAGTGTTAAAAGAAATATATATATATATATATATATATATATATATATATATCTTTTTTTGTGTGCAAAATCAACTCTCCCTCCCTTTGTTAACTACAACAAGCAATGCTGTTTGTTATTTAAGATGAGGTCGGACTCTGCACTGACAGATTTGTGTTCATTGTGCTGCTTTTATAAAGCCTCAAATGACGGCTTACAATATTTCATGAAAGCAAAGTGTTTTGTTTGTCTACGATTTAAAAAGGTTTAAACTTTACAGCACTGCCAAAGTTGAACAAAGTGCTGTACAAGTCCCACAACATAACGAATCTCGGCCCCGAAGCTTCGAATTCCAAAAAAGAATTCGAAGGTCAGCCCAGCATCAATCAAGCCTCATGTCTTCACCAATCTTGCATGGGACAACATCGATAGACTTGAGGAAACTCTCACTGGAAAGGGCACATCACATAGAGTCAATGGCCAATGTCTATGGACCACAACTGCCAAGAGCTGAGCTTCCACACATTGAGAAACTGAAGCAGAGATCGGTCACCATTGAGGACCAAGAACTGGGAGTATATGTAGCAGGTGCCAGTGTGGGCCCACAGCCTCTCCCAACCAGGGGAGGAAACCAAGGAAGCTGCTCTTCTTGCCTGGAAGAAGAACCTGGTGTGGGCACTTGCAAGGAAAACGGATACAGAGAATCAGACAATCCCAAGCTGGACTGGTTTTAAAGGTCCCATGTTTTGCTATTCCTTTCACTATTTGGGCAATTTTACACAATTCCTGTGAGTCTATGGAACACGTTTTTTTTTGTCTCCAAAAAATTCATTGTTTTGCATTTCTAATCAAGTACTCTAAAGCAGCATTTTTTCACTTCAAGATTTCAAGCTGTTTTGGGCTGGGCTCCGCCCATACTCGCAAAGCGATTTGAGTGATAGTCACCAACCCGAATACTTGATTACTCAGTAGTTTCAAGTTTCAAGTTTCTTTAATAGTTGTCATACAGAAGTACAGAATACTTTCATACAAAATGCTTCTTACTGTTACGCTCCAGAGACTGTGCTAGACAAGATAGTATCAAATAACATGTAATTTAGAAGTAGAAAATGAGGTCACAGTGTTCAGTATAGACATATGTACAATGTTCGATGCAGAATAGACGTAACTGAATTACCATATAATATACAATACTATGCAGTGTACTAATGTACAGTACTATATAGTGCAAAGCAGAAATGGGATGAGGTACAATTTAGGTACAATTTACAGTAAGGTGTACGAGTTGTAGTGCAATCATTCATCAATAAATATAAAGTGTGGGGAGTGGGTGCTACAGTGTGTTTGTTTAAAGTGAGTGTGTGCTATAAAGTGTGTGGAGTGGGTGCTACAGTGTGTTTGTTTAAAGTGAGTGTGTGCGTGTGGATGTGTGTGCTATGTGCGTTTGATGGTTGTTGTTGTGTAGTGTTCATTGTTCGTTTAGCAACCTGATGGCCTGGGGATAGAAGCTTCTCCTGAGTCTTTCTGTGCTCGCCTTGAGACTCCGGTATCGCTTGCCTGACCGCAGCAGTTCAAAGAGGCAGTTGTTCAGGTGACTGGAGTCCTTAATGATTCTCTTAGCCTTGCCCCTGCAACGCTTGTTGTAAATGTTCTGGAGGGTGGGGAGCCCCCCTCCAATTGTGCGTTCGGCTGAACGTGTCACTCTTTGTAGTCTGCTTCGGTCTTGTGCAGTGCTATTCCCAAACCAGGAGGTGATGTTGCCAGTCAGGATGCTCTCTATTGTACATGAGTAGAAGTTCTTAAGGATCTTCTGACTGACTTGGAACTTCCTTAGGCGCCTGAGGAAGTAGAGGCGTTGTCGTGCCTTCTTCACAACACTGTCAATGTGTGTGGTCCATGTCAAGTCCTCGGATATGTGGGCTCCGAGGTACTTAAAGCTGTTGACTCTCTCAACCGGTGCCCCGTCGATGCTGAGGGGGCTGTAGTCCTTGACCCCCGACCTCCTGAAGTCCACAATCATCTCCTTTGTTTTGCTGACGTTCAGGGAGAGGCTGTTTTCCTGGCACCATCCCGCCAGCTCCCTTCTTTAGTAACATCCTGGAAATCATCCTGGAAATCATCCCAGCATTATAAAGTCCTTGATTCTCAATGTCCTCGTTGCAAAAATGTGCGGTACACATTCGGCGGGTCTCCAAAAACAAAACAAACTTGGCCCATTGCTGGCGGATCATGACATCCTCAGGAAATTAATGCAAGGACGTATTCGCTGCTTGGCAGTCAGGAACAGCACAACATATCTTGCCCGTTTTGTTCATAACGTTTTTAAATGCTAACCCAATGCTAACTAACTGTTAAACTTCAATTCCACGCATTTGCTTGCATACTGCAATAAATAATGGTTGAGTGTGCGCAGTGGTTTCAAACATAGAGGGGTGTTACTATGCAGATGAGAATTATTTCTACGTCAGCAAAACAGTCAAATTCGAATGGCTTAGTTCAGTGTGGGAGAATCTCCTGCGATCTGAACTGGAGGAGTGCGCCAAAATGAGAATTAGAGAGATAGACATAATATAATGATACAACCCCAGATTGCTAGAAAACAATGCTAAACACTGGAAAAGGCTATTTATAAGACAGGGGACCTTTAATATCAGCACCAGGGACTAAGGCCTGGTACCTGCTCTAGCTGGGGGGGGGGGCAGGGTCCTGACTCACAGGTCCCAGCTTCCTGCTCTAGCTAGGGGGGGGGGGGGGGCAGGGTCCTGACTCACAGCTTCCTGCTCTAGCTAGGGGGGGGCCCTGCTCTAGCTAGGGGGGGTGGGGTCCTGACTCAAAGGTCCCAGCTCCCTGCTCTAGCTGGGAGGGGGGGGGGGGACCTGACTCAGACCAACAAAACCTGTCCTGAGGGGGACACCATGTTGCAACACACATTTAGGAATCGAACACCACCCACATAGCCACGCCCTGCATGTTTATTAAGTCACACTTGTCCAGGATGTCTTCACAACTCATTGTCTAAATGCACACAGCAAGGGCCTGGGGGAGGAGTTTAACCACACACACACACACACACACACACACACACACACACACACACACACACACACACACACACACACACACACACACACACACACACACACACACACACACACACGCATGCACGCACACACGCACACACACACTGTCACACATGACCCCCCCCCCCCCAGGAACCAGTTTTGTTGTAAAACCTGATTAAGTTGGCGGACACACACTAAACACAAAACTAAAACTGATTGAGGACCCACATACTGGTGGAACAAGATTGCCCTCCACACAGGAGCCAGAATGTGTGAATTACCATGTTAATGTCTAGGACGAAAGTCAGCCTTTGTTATCAAAGAAATGTATTGTAATTATGCTATGTGGACCAGTCGACTCCAGTACTAGGTACGGAAAATGTTTAAATACCGAGCAGTTTCAACATTAGGACACACTCGACAGGGAACCGGACTGTGTGTGTCAGGGAGACTTTGATAAACCTGTGTACTGCTTTGGAGAATTGCCTCGCTGCTGTTTGCCAATAAAACAAACGATCACTCTCGGACCATTGCTCCACAAACCACTTGGTTCCAGCCTTTTCTTCAATAGTTTGAAACAATACCTTAGTAGTTGGTTCAGAATGGCCAATTGCATGGAGAAGCTGGAGGTCTACGCCAAGACCCGAAGGGGTATTATTCTCACTGCAGAAATAGTAAGTACATTTTTTATATAACGTAGCCAAAAGGCAAATGTATGCAAAAAAATAACCATAACAGCTCAACTACATTAAATAAAAATAATAACAGTGCCTATGCTTTGCATTTTGGTCACCTCGGTCCTCTTCTAGTGTTCATATACTATTATGGGTTCAGTTTAGGTTCATTGTTACCAGTTTATTAACAGTTACTACTACTAGGCTAATTCATCTCAAAAGTACTGTAGAAAAAACGTAGGCCCGTAGCCTAATCGAATGTAGACTAGTTTCCTCTGTCACCAAATGTAACAGTCTCTTACACCATTCTATTTGGAAAATATTCTGTCTGGGAATATGATGGAAAATACCAAGGCAATGAATGGAGACCATGTGGTTTTAGGGTTGGGGGGCGGGGGGCGGGGGGGTCAAGACAAGAGGCTAATAGCCACCTGTCACTTGTCCCTCACTGTTTTCCCATTTGGCACCAAACAGACAAATGCTGTCTTGTTAATGACAGATGAGAAGGTCACACTCACACGTGTTGACTCTGTCCCAGGGACTTTCAATTTCACTCGTTCCACCCCCACCCCTTACTCGAATGGTATTCTGTGTTGTCAGTTGACAACAGTAGGCTGTATATGACCATATGATTAGTGGCTTTAGTCCAATGGAGGAGAGAGTAAAATGCAACGCGCATCACATTCACCATACTATATACAGGCCTATAAAGTGACGTTTTACTCTTTTTCCACATTATGCGTTGCACATCTGGCTCCAGTTAACGTGAGGTATGGACTTGACGTTGAGTCACTCACTCCCCCTGTCCCCAATCATCATCAAGTCTCCAGTTTAACCCTTTCACTACCACACTACAGCAGGTTAACCCTTTCACTACCACACTACTAGTGAAAGGGTTAACCGTCTGTCGCATGGCAGTGAAAGGGTTAACCCTTTGTCGCGTGGCAGGGAAAGGGTTAACCTTCTGTATTGTCGCCATGGAAGGGTTAACCTTTTGGTAGTGTGGTAAGTGAAAGGGTTAAAGCTGATTGCACATCCTGGCACGGGACGTCCCACGTAGACCCGTTTCCCGTGACCACAAGGTTCACGTTAGGTCACATTTTGGTTGCATTTCACGTCACAGTGTTCTCCAAAGACTGGCGGAGCGGTTTCCACCTTTTTAGTTGTTAACTTCTTTAACGTTCTGAAGTTAAAATGTAACATTTACACCACATTCTTATTATTACCACACGAGTCATGTCAGCTCGTTTTAGAGAGCGGCATACACCCCCAACACGTAGCCAACCAATCATAATATAACATATCATAACATGCTGAGTGCTGACATCACTTGTGTGGTAATAATGTCGCACACACGGACCACCTTTCTCACTTTTAGAAAACAGTGACTGCTTTATCGGAACCATTGATAAAACTGTGTTTCTAAAAGTGAGAAGGGTGCTCCGTGTAGGTCACCGAATAAGTACAGACTCTCTTGTAACTCAACAACCTCATTGTGAAACGGGTCCTACAACTCGATCTCGGCGGTCATTAGGTCACCCACCCACATTAACAGTTTTTTTTGTTTGTAGGGGGTAATGGAAAATCCAGGCCGATGTGTGAGGTTCCGTGTCTGGAACAAAGAAGGCTTTAGCTCCCATCTATGGCATGGCATTCAAGGACAGTTACACACTTCACTGGCTGTGCTTGATTACCGCCCCCTGGACCATCCCAGTGGCTTGATAAAAGCTATGGAATTCACCTGGGATGGACGGAAATAGTTCACTAGTGCCGGAAGACGAATGATTGTGCGAAGCTAAACACAGGAAGTCGTTCTCATCACTCCGTATTAGGGTTTATCGTAACTGGGAATGCTCATTTGCTCATTTTCCAATATCAATGGTTCGGTTTCCCTTGACTCGGCTTGGTCTCCTAATCACTTGACCAGAGATTCTGGCACTCATCATATGTTGCTTAGCCAACATATTACATTTGTTATTCCCTTCCTTGCCTGGCTACCCCACACCAAAAGTTAAAAAATATATATTTTAAACGTAAAAAGACTTTACAAACTATGGCTGTGTGTGTTCCTGGCTCCAAAAAGGACAGCTGATTGATTATTTAAAGCTCATTGGTTGCTTTTGTCTTTGGTATCACAACCAGCTCATTCATCTGAGTACTCTGAGTCTGTAGTGTGGTAGTGAAAGGGTTAACTGTCTGTAGTGTGGTAGAGAAAGGGTTAAACTTCTGTAGTGTGGTAGTGAAAGGGTTAACCCTTTGTCGTGTGGCAGTGAAAGGGTTAACCTTCTGCATTGTCGCAGTGAAAGGGTTAACCCTTTGGTAGTGTGGTAGTGAAAGGGTTAACAGTACTGTGACGTTATGCTCCATCAGCAAGTTTGGACGGCAAGTTTTCCATACCTCTACAAATCCAATTTGAGTCCACTTGTTTTGTTTTTTTAACATACTTCAAAGATCAACAGAGACATGACCAGTCTTGAACACGTCAGTCTTTAAGTTGCAGAGTGACACATGGCATCACGACATAGTCAAACACACCCAGTTAGATCAAACCCCTTCCTTTGTGATACTGTAATTCTAGGCGGTCAGTAATGATGAACGGAATGCAGGGTGAGTCACGCAGAGCTATTCTGTTGAACTGCTGTACATGCAATTATAAATACAAAATGGTCACATGGTCAAATTCTTTTCAGATCATACTTGTAGCTGTTCTTCTTAATTGGACAGCAGTGGAAAGGGACAGGAGAGAATGTAAACAAGAGAGTATGTCATCGACGTGTGACATGGCTCTACTGAACCGGAGTTGCTTGTGCAAAGAACGTGTCTCAATCCACTGACTCACGGAGCGCCCGGACAAGCCGGCCCATATTTTGGGTTTTACTGCTGTCCTCTGGCATAATAATAAAGACCGGACTGAACTGAAATTATAAGAAAAGGAAGTTCCATAGTAACAGTTGTTGTGACTTGTTTGGTGTCTCCCCGTTCCATGGGCAGGCCTCCTGCTCCTGGCACTCATGCCGCTATTGACTATAATTACACTCACTATTTCCGCCAGTCCGCTCCGAAAGAGCCAATCATTATGCGGACCTGAATAAATCTGAACCGGGGTCTTTTGAAGCCAGGCCCATACAGATGGCTCTAAAAAGCTGTGTGTTCTGACATAAAGGTGTCAACATCGGAGCCTTTCTTGTCGTGAAGGACCCTTGTGTTATTAGTGGGTGTTTCTCGGCCTCCTTCAGTAGCTCCGCTGCCCTCACACAGCAGTGGGCCGAGGCCAGAATAGAGTCTTTGTGTAGGAAATT
The DNA here is from genome assembly GCF_963971535.1 of Notolepis coatsorum. NCBI lineage: Eukaryota > Metazoa > Chordata > Actinopteri > Aulopiformes > Paralepididae > Notolepis > Notolepis coatsorum. The sequence goes on along the minus strand of NC_140181.1, from coordinate 96,379,577 downwards.
AATTACACAGCAAATTATCGCGTTATGAAAATTAACTCAAAATTAATTAAGAACATAGAATAAACATTTACAAACTTTTTTTTTTAAAAAGGGACATCTATGGATCTCAGGGAATGTATTCCCAGTGTCAGAAATACTGTGTCTGTTACTAAGCTTGAGTAAATTGTAATGAACCAAATGAGAATATCAATTAAATATATATATTTTTTTTACTGTGAATAACAGCATGCTAAAATTGACCAGACCTGAAGAATCTAAGCAAATGAATAAAGGGAAGATGATTAAACAGAAGGTTTTGTAGATACAGTACTGAATTCTGCCATCCGGACACATGCAATTTGAAATATGATTATAGAATATAAAATATCGGGCCTAAAATGGTTATGCGATTCAAATACGATTAATTTGATTAATTAATTACAAATCCTGTAATTAATTCGATAAAAAAATTTAATCGCCTGACAGCACTAATATATATATATATATATACGGTAAGAATGAATATATATATGGTATATACAGGATTATTGTACATGCTATCATACAGAGTTATGTGGAGGAATCCCTTTTGGTCATCCCAACAATAGCTTCAATCTCACACCTTGATGAGAGGGCTAAAGACCCCACCCCCTCTTGATTTTGATCTTTTTCGTTTTCATTTAAAAAAAGGTTTCCGTAAAAACGGAATTGTCTCAAGAAATAAGTGCGTGCCACAGAAAATAGCGTTTTCAGGCTCCCAGAACGCAGTTCCGTGTGGATGAAAGGTGCATACGATAAAATACTTTGACTGATACGACCAAAATCGGTTTAGTCTGGACATGGCCTTAAACTCAGTGCCCTCACCTCTCCCTCAGTGTTCTCCTAGGTGGCCAGGATGAGAGCACTCCTCTTAACCCAAGCTCATTTATCCTATATGTACTATTGTGTTTCACTATTAAACCTATATTGATCACGAAGATCCGTCTACAACATAAATCCGGTTCTACACTAGTTGTATGGGTTATGCAGGTGTATAATAGGTATAGAAGGATTATATGCAGGTATATTCAGACAGATATACAGTACTATTGTACATGCTATCATACAGAGTTATATGGTAGACTATAGTATGAGGTAGGTAGTTATGATTAAATCCATTACCATTCACACACACACATTCACACCGACGGCGGAGGCAACCATGCAAGGTGCCGACCTGCTCATCGGGAGCAGTTAGGGGGTTAAGTGCTCAAGGACACATCGACGCGCTGCCGGGAGGAGCCGGAATCGAACCAGGGAGCCTTCCGGTTGCCAGACGACTGATCTCCCTCCTGAGCCACTGTCACCCCCATTACTGATGACTGATTACTATGATTGCTATAACCCACCCTTCTCTCTCTCTTTTTTTTAGTTGATCAGTTTTATCATCCTCATCTGCTATGCCGCGTCGCAGAGCGCCGCTTACTGCACAGTGGCTATCCTTACCATGATCTTTTCCATGGTCTTCTTGGCCTCTTCATGACGAACCGGGAGATGGAGAATGCAGAGATCGTAGTGGTCACTGGGACTGTGAGTACATCCGCTTGCCTCGGCTCGCTTTAAACATTCACCTCTGACGTTCACTTTAAACACTCTTTAACACTACACCATATTTGTATCTATTTATTACTAAACATTTTTGCACTACCTCTCTACCTCATTTTTGCATTTAGCATTTAGTAGTCTTTGCATTTTGTACATTTTAGTTTTGTATTTGTATATTTTGTATAGTGTTTGGTCTTTATTATTTTCCTTTTGACTGTACGAAGCACATTTCACGAGGCTCATACAGAACCAAGCATGTACTATAATCACTATAATGTACATGTACTTTTTATATGTGAGAAATAAAACAAAACTTGAAACTTGAAATGGATGTACCACACACACACCACACACACACACACACACACACACACACACACACACACACACACATGGGCATACACTCTCACAATCATCATTTGTCATTGCTTATACAACTACTGTCCTCTCCCTCTTCTCTACAGGATATTTTACGTGCGTTTGTCGGCGCGGTCCTTCACATCGTCATCTCTCTGATCGCCGTGATTAATGCCTGCGGGGATCGGGCCCGTATCGCAGGCGGGGTCAGTTAAACCCTTTCACTACTGCCGCACTACCAAACGGTTAACCCTTTCAATCACTGCGACAATACATGGAAGGTTAACCCGTTCACTGCCACACGACAGCGGGTTAACCCTTTCACTGCCACACTACAGAAGGTTAACCCTTTACTATCACACTACCGACATAGTAAAGGGTTAACCTTCTGTAGTGTGGCAGTGAAAGGGTTAAAACCCCTGCAGCTCCCACTTGTGTTTCTGTACACAGGCGGAACCTTTACAAACACGGGACCTGCTTTTGTTATCGGTTCTTCATACGTCTGACGGTGATGTTGTGAAAATAGGAATTCAAAAGCACATTGTTCTATGTTCCAACAACCCCAGAGTTTTGACTGTCAACAAACATCAGCTGGTTGCTTATTCCGTCCAACCTTATTATAGATATGACCACTTTAGGGGAATCGTTTTGACTTGTTGGAACCCTAGCCTGACCCTAGAGTGAAGACGACTTGAAATCGACTCTACACATTGCACGCAAAGTAGATTTCAGCGAGCTTTGTTTGCTGTGTAATATTAACACTTTGGCTAACTAGCTGGAGCTAGTGTGAGGAACAGCATGTGCGGAGATGACGAGGGCAGAGACAAACGGGACAGATAGAGCCCTGAACAACCTTTTAAGAGAAGGAGACAGGAAATCAGGCATTGATGGAGGGCACTATATCAAGGTATAGGGGCATTTAGCTTTCATATGGTGCATCATCATGGCTATATATTAGATTAGATTAGATTCAAATGTATTGTCATTATACAGCACAAGTACAGTACAACACAAAGGGGTTTGGCATCCAACCAGAGTGCAAATGTAACAGTAAAGTGTAATATACAATGTACAGTTGGTTAAACTAGGTATAAAATATATAAATTGGTACTACTGAGTATAGTGCTAATCAGGTGTAGGTAAAGAGAGTAGTATTAATATGTACAGTGATACAGGTATAAAGATAAGGGATATGTACAGATATAGCTGTAGTATCTACAGATATGTAAAAGGATTATATGCAGGTATGTAAAGAAAGATGTGGATAGATAGATATACGGTAGAATAAATATATACTGTATATACAGCATTATTATACAACATGCTATCATACAGAGTTATATGTGTTATATGCAGGTGTATAAATAGGTATAGAAGGATTGTATGCAGGTATATTCAGACAGATGTGGATAGATATACTGTATATAAGAATAATAGAATATATATATACGGTATATACAGTATCATTGTACATGTTATCATAATGCAGCTTATATACAATATAAATAATATTTTTTTCATTTTTTTCTCTTTAGGTGCTTGGCTTGATTGCTGGCCTGATCTTTGCCTACGACACCTACATCGTCATCCGTAAATGTGTCGTATACGTGCAGGTAGCAAATGATGGTGAGAACGAGAACTGCACTTTCACTTTCACAGTCTGCTAAAGTGTCACCTCAAAAACAACTGTTGGCGATGCCTCGATACCACGTCATCACTACCGATATACTG
>NC_140181.1:96063356-96375726 GCF_963971535.1 Notolepis coatsorum | reverse complement strand
GGCCTAACTAACCTTACTGTCATGCACTTGTCCTAATAAACTAACCTACACTGTAGCACTCAACACTTTGATGAACATTGTTACTCAGCTGATAGAGTTGTGCCCTTCTTGATGACTTGTTGTACAGAACATGTAAGTCGCTTTGGATAAAAGCGTCAGCTAAATGACTAAATGTAAATGTAATTGTAGACTAACCTCGTTCCCAGTTTTATCTCCTCTGTGAGATAAAGCCTGGTAAAGAACTACAGCCGAAAGTGTGTATGGGGTAGAATTTCCGGTGTATGTACTTCCCCTGGAAGCTGCCTCCGAATGGACCAAACTTTTCCCAAATCCTGTCGGCAAACAAGCTAGAACGTCCCGGTCATGTAGTAAATTCTTCAGGCAAAGCTGTTGCAGTGGCTTAAACGAGGAACTATTGTGCACTTCACACGTTTCTATAATTGTTTTGTCGAAACCGGAAAGCCTGTACTTCCGTTTACACACTTTAGGAGGCATATCTTGTCCAGCCTACATTTAGACAAGCCCCTGCATTCGTAGTAATGAGTGCAACTGTTGCTTTGTACAGCAACGAAAGCAACGCTCTATTTACACGGTTGATTTGGGCCTACGAATGATTATGTAAAATGTCGCCGAGCCAGCGCCCGCTCCTGAAATGAAAATATGCTGAGAGGAATGAGCCAAAAAGCGGATACCACCACTGTTTCATTTCCAGTGTGTTTTCAACCAAACATATAGGTCAGCAGGTTCAACCGCATCCGTTGCAAACATTTCAAAGCACGGCACCACTATTAGCACAGGGACCTGCTGTGCCACCGATCTGTGGTTGTGGAAAGTACCTGCCATCTGCCTCGGTGGCGACGACTGGTGGGCGAGGGGGGGCGTACATAGGTGAAATATGTGTTGACATAAATCGAATAGAATAGAAGTACATATTAATCCCGAGGGAAATTCAGCACCACAGATAATAATAATACACAGTCAAGATATAAATTCTAAAATAATGTATAAACTACTATACTATATAAACTACTAGCCTCTAAAAATAGTAATTCCCATTCCCAGGGGGACAGAAGGGGGTGTGGGGGGGGACATTATTGTGAGGTATGCCCCCGCTACAGTCAGTGGGCTGGGCATGACGCCGTTACCAAAGCAAACAGGGTCACATTTGGCTTAATGTAGTCTGCGCCATTTACTTACTTCGTATGTGTTTTTCTAGGAATCCGTTTCATGGAAATTGTGAGGATTCTGTGAGGATTGGCTCGTTCCCCGCCACACGCTTCTTCAAGGTACTGTGTTGATTGGTGCATTCCCCGCCACACGCTTCAGGAGCGATTACCAATTCCATCACGCACCTGTCGTAGTTTGTGATTAGCGCTCCAGAGGCTTCATATACTCGGACCGTCTTTCAATCGTGGTCGGGTCGTTTTGATTACTACTGCTACTGCCTGTTCCCTCCCCCCGTTGTTGTGCCTCGTCTACTTTCCCTCCAGGACATCTTTGGATCGCCGCTGGTGAATATCTTGATCATCCGTTTGGAGCTGCGCCTCGTTGCCCGCTTTACGCGTTTGCGCTTTGGTGAGTTTTGGAAACAAACCTTTTTGGATTATCTGTTTTTGTGTGTTTGGATAACACTGAAGAAATACCGTTTTTGTTTTGTACTGGACTCAGCTAAATTGTGTGTTTGGATAACACTGAAGAAGTACCGTTTTGTTTTGTACTGGACTCAGCTAAATTGTGTGTTTGGATAACACTAAAGAAGTACCGTTTTGTTTTGTACTGGACTCAGCTAACTTGTGTGTAGTTTACACCGAAGATCAAGTCACTTGTATTTCATACTGGACTCAGCTAAGGGAGGACTGAACTGCACTGCCTCTGTGTACTGTTGGACTGTTGTTGATCTCTCTCTCTCTCTCCGTTTCCACTCCGAGTTGGATCTGGGAGTATCTGCAGAGCCGCAGCGGCTCCTATGCCGATTCCCCACCTCTAACACCGGGAGGATCTGCAGAGCCGCAGACAACTCTGCCGAAGGCATTCTCCTTTTTTGTTGATTCAGATTTGTTATTTGGCTCTTTTTGATTCTGTAATAAATACGCCCTAGTGTTTGGCTAACTCTGAACTACCTGTCTGTGCCGTGCTGTTGAGGTCGGTTTCAAACCCTAACAGAAATAGGAAACCGCATTATGAAAAATAAATGAAGCTCCGCGCAACAAGTCTATAGTTATAGTTTTGGGCAACTTCACACAGCACCCTATAGTAGGCCTATAGTGCATCTGCATCAATATAATGTGCAATTATCTTTAACTTGTCTAATGTGTACTTCTATTATTTACTTATAGCCTACTTATTTGTACTTATGTTGGTATTGTACACCGCAGACAGTTTAATAAATACCTGCTTTTTATTCTGTTAATTTATGCTTTACTCCTTTATGCTGTGGAGAAAACGGAGAGTAAGAATACCACTGTATACTTGTTGCTGCCTTATGTCAAATAAATCGATCTGACTCTGAGTCCGTGAGTCTATAGCTTTGGGCGACCCAACTGCGTCTATATTAATCCCAGCCGAAGAGTGCAAGAGCGCTTCCGCATTCTTCGCCGTGCATGCGCATGAGGTCCTTGCTTAGTTCAGACGCCCCATTCAACACGGTTAATCACAAACTCGAAACTCCGTTAAGCTCCAGAGAGAGAGGCTGAAAACCCACAGTTCTTGCCCGACGGATGGGAGCCGAATCACGGATCCGAGTTTTCTGATGAATAGCCCCAAAACATGGAGGTTGCGAACAGCGCCGGCTTCGCTGACCAGAGCTCTCTCAGATTCAAAGTTTTAATTGCAGCCTGGAACATACATGTTTCGGAACCAATGTGTAACTAGACAGTTACAATATAACATTTATATTAATTAACCCAGTTAATGCCTTAAGAGAAAGAGTCTGATGGTCAATTACTACGGAAATGTTGTGTCTTACTAATAATAACTAATTCCTTGGTCAATAGAAGTCTCTGTGATACTTTCTGAATATGATTTGGGAATGGGCAGGGTTATAATAGAAGAAAGACAGTGTAAACAATATAATTAACTCTGAATATAATAATGACGAAAAATAAACAGGATACACAACAAGGTGCACTACATATAACCTCATCGCATGCACGTTGTTGTGTATCCTGTTTATTTTTCGTCATTATTATATTCAGAGTTATATAACCAGACCTAGACCACCTCTAACTCTAACCACTAACCAGACCTCTTCCATGTGGCACTTTAACACTGACCTCAGAATGTGATTTTATATAATGTTTTTATGCAAGCAGATTGCAATCAGTGTGTACTACTACTAGTACTACTGTGTGTTCTGTTTACTTAGTTCAGCAAACAGAAGACAGACAGAGTTCAGTGTTGTCTCTCTGGTCAGAAACAACGTCACCACATCTGTAATGCTCTCTTTGATGCATACATTGGACCATGTCTACACCAACATATACTGTAGGTGCAACAATACATTGGACCATGTCTACACCAACATATACTGTAGGAGCAACAATACATTGGACCATGTCTACACCAACACTGTAGGAGCAACAATACATTGGACCATGTCTACACCAACATATACTTCCTGTGTATCACTTGTGCCGCCGACTCAGATTCCCCTAGGTTAAAAATTAAATACGCAATTTAAATCAGAAAATGTTCCATGTTGACTATTTCTGACTTCTGACAATTTTTTTTCCATTAACTAAAAATAGACAAAAATGTCATCCGTTTTCGTTGACTAAATCTAGACTAAAACAAAAAAGACAAAATTGAGACAAAAACTGACTAAGACTAAAATGCTCAGACATTTAGTTGACTAAAACTGACTAAATGAAAAATAAATGAAGATGACTAAATATGATGAAAACGAAAAAGGAGCACTTGACACATGACTAAGACTAAAACTAAAATGAAAATAGCTGCCAAAATTAACACTGCTCATGAACATATTATTGTCGCCCCATAGCAGACTCTGTCAACAACGTGTCCGGCCCATGCGGACATTAACACTATGGTCGCCGAAAACGCCGTAGGACGTCTTTCCTAGCCATGCTCATTCTGCCGAAGACGCCGTAACTCGTCTTTGATATCAATATTTCAAAAATCTGTGATCGAAATCATATTTCTCCTCCGGGGACCTGAGATATACTGCTGAGCTCCACTCAACTCTCTAGCGGTTCAAGAGCGCCATCTGGTGGCCGATCGGCAGATCGCCAACAGGAAGTGACTCGCCAAACAGGAAGTGCTCATCCATATTTCGTCCGGGCACTCGCGATCGTTAGCAGGACTCTATCTCGACACACTGGATAATCAATCGCTCGCCCTAACTCAATAAACAACGTTATTTGGACGTATATAGTATTATACAACCTGGAAATGGTTCATCTGGATCAACATCCCATAATCGAAAACTGTCTACTCCAAGCTGATCGCCCAACGGCCCGAGGAGACTGGGGTAAGTTTTAGCGTTTATTATTACCGTGTTCGATATAAACTGCTCTGGTGATCATATGACCCACACTAGTTGAATCATCTAACGTTGCCCACGGAATTATAAACGACCCCCCACCCATCCGGTCAACATCAGATGATAAGTAGTAACTTCTAGAACCACCTCCAGTTGAAATTTTTTATCTGGCACCGATCGCTATCAAACTGTATTTCATCATCCATATAATGCATTTGGGGCTATAAATCACGTTCTGAAGAAAGCTGCAGAAAACGATAAAAACATACTTATACTTTAGACCGTATTTTAGTATGAATATGTGAATGAAAAAGTATAACGTTGCTACACACTGAACAATATATATAGGACATTGAATGGGCCATAATAATGTCAATTTAGCAATACAATTTAAAAAGTTATAGCCCTGCAAAGAAGGGGAACTTCTCCATAGACAAATAGAGCTGGCGAGGAATGATAAATTATTAATTTAACCATGGCAATCAAAGTGTTAACGTGTGTTGTCAGGCCTTACAAATACATTTTATTTAGATTTGATTATCAATAAGGTAGGATATCTGGAACACACAAACACACTATTTTTTAAATCACATGCCATGAAACTCAGGGACCTGGCTGAATTTAAGACTGCACAAATCATGTTTTAAAGCACGAAACAATTCACTCCCGGGTAACATCCAAAAAATTCAGTGATTTTTAGACTCTTTTTATATCACAAACAGTACTGTATTTGCAAATCTGGTATGTCATAAATGTATAGATGTAGCAGTACTGTCTATCTGTATGTCGTGTATGTCATATATGTTATGATGATTTGAAAATGGGGGACCCTGATGTAAACAAGACGAAAGTCTTTCTCTGGTCTGTATCCCCTTGCTGTACTGCGGTACTGTACCGATCCGTAGGCCACACCCACTTAGGCCATGCCCCCTTTGTGTATCTTTTGAACCGTTTGTCGTAGAGATTTGCGGGTTGTGGCATTGTACTCAGTAGGGATATCCTCTTTCATTGGTCTATGTTGACCACTCCCCCGATCCTTAGGCCACACCCCCTTTTGTATCTTTTGAACCGTTTGTCGTAGAGACTTGCGGGTTGTGCCATTGTACTCAGTAGGGATATCCTCTTTCATTGGTCTATATTGACCACGTCCTTAGGTCGCGCCCCCTTTTTGTATCTTTTGAACCGTTTGTCATAGAGACAATACGGACCCTTTCCCGTTGGCCGGCGGTGCACAGGCATCACCCACACTTTCACAATTTCCCCGCACGGAATTGTCTATTTGTCTAATTGTCTATTTTTTTATTTACATTTTTTTTATTAAAAACGAAGGTTCGAACGTCCGTTCGAAAAACCCTGACGAAGTTTGAATCACTTTATTCAAATTGAGGATTTAGTTTGAGAATTTATTAAAAAAAAGATTTAAATTTTTTAATTAAAAACGAAGGTTCGAACGTCCGTTCGAAAAACCCTGACGAAGTTTGAATCCCAAAAACAGGCTTCGGGGACAGCCTTACCAAACATATTATTTATTATTCAAATGCATTTCTCAACCAAGGTGCCTTGCCTACCGTTTTGCTGTGGAAAGAGACAATACAGAGACAATACAGACCCTCTCCCGTTGGCCGACGGTGCACAAGCATCACCCACACTTTCACAATTTCCCCTCACGGAATTGTCTAGTTTTATTTTTTATTTTCAATTTATGTTCGAAATAAATAAACGCTGTAGTGCCGAGAGATGGGAGTCGGAGACGGTGGCTCGAGGCAGAACGAATAGTATTTATTGAGTACTACACGATACAGTACGTTACTGGAAAGCTAAACAGAATGCCGGTGGCTTCTTCTTCTTCTTCTTTTGTATTTCCGGCAGTGTAGACGCAACATGGCGTATTACTGCCCTCCTCAGTTCTTATACTACGCTAGTAGTATGGTTTCCATAGTATGGTCTCTGGTAAATCAACTTCTGATTGTTTACACTCTTCTTCTTCTTCTTCTTCTTCTTCTCATCTTCAAAACACATTACTATCGTCTCTGTCTCCTTCTTCTCTGCTCCTCTTGTCTGTCTCCTTCTTCTCTGCTCTTGTCATACAATATTGTCAACACCCACCAAAAAATCACCCCCTCAGGCTCCGAAGCAGACCCAAACACGGAACAAAAAACACCCGACAGCCCACAAGTGCGGCCTCCACCCACAGCCGACCGCTCCAAAACAGCACCCAACCAGAACAAAGCAAAAACCAATGAACAGCAAAACATCTACAAAATGCAAACACATGCCCAACAAACGCCGAACAAAAACCACCCAAGACACACCCTCCACCAGGCATGAGAAACAACAAGAACCGGTGGGGAGATCAGGGGCCCCCCCGCCACCTCCCACCGCCCCCCATTTCTGGCCACATGCCTCCCGGCGACAAATGTGCCGTGAACAGCCTCCACCCAACATCCACCACACGTCCATTCACATTCCACAGACACCCCGACACCCCGACACCCATCCATCTCCACCCCATTCCAGCTGAACACCACTCCAAAGCAATCAACTGCAAGCATGAGCCACAACCGGCAAGCCACCAAATGTCCCCCACCCCATGTCCACATCCACTCCAGAGCCAGAGAAAACCAGAGTCCCGATCTTGATCCACCTCCAGGAACTGCCACCGCTTAAATAAGAATGTTCGATGTTCTAGAATGTGCTACTATGACATCATAACCACCGTTCCAGAATCCCCACTATGACATCATCACAAACGTTCCAGAATGTTCGGGCAAAACTAAGGTTCTAGAATGTCTACTATGACATCATCACAAACGTTCCAGAATGTTCGGGCAGACCTAATGTTCTAGAATGTTCCTAACAATAGTTCCGTGGGTGAATTATGTACCATTACAATCACTACAACGAATTCATTCAAGATATCTGCCCTCGCGCGGATCTCACAGCTGTGCCCGCACAGTGCAATACTCCAATTCAGCCATTGGGTGGGTGGCGCTGCTGAGCGGCCCTCACAGCGCGGCCGTCAGGTAAACAAACTACCCTCCCACTCAGGGCAGTATGGGGTAGAACACATAGTAGCATACTACAAGAACCTAGGCGTCCACAAAGATGAGGCCTAACATCCCCTCCAAATTCCTCAGAGACTCAGCAGCCGCCATCACCCCAGTCATCACACACATAATAAACCTCTCCATAAAACAGGGACACGTCCCCAAGGACTTCAAAATTGCGAGAGTAACACCCCTGCACAAAAAGGGCAGCAAATTAGACCCAGGCAACTACCGCCCTGTTTCTATCCTTACATCCATCTCGAAAGTCATGGAAAAAATTGTATACGAACAGGTCGAAAAGTACCTAGCGGAAAAACATCTAATCTACGAATTCCAATCTGGCTTCAGAACATCCCACTCCACTGACACATGCCTTCTCTATTTGAACGACCACATCAAACAAGAGGTGGACGTGGGCAAATACTGCGGCATGGTCATGCTGGACCTACAAAAGGCCTTCGACACTGTCAATCACACCATTCTGATTGACAAGCTAAAAGCAATTGGTTTATCAGTGAGCTGGATGCAATCCTACCTGGAGGGGAGAGAACAGATGGTGGAGGTAAACGGTACCCTACCCCCCCCCCCCCTCCCAGTGAGCTGTGGGGTTCCACAAGGAAGCATACTAGGACCGCTACTGTTCCTAATTTATGCAAATGACATGTCGTCAGCTTGTGACTGCAACTTGTTCCTGTTTGCGGACGACTCAGCCCTGCTGGTCTCTGACAAGAACAAGTTACAGGTTGAAAAAACCCTCAGCTCGTAACTATAGGCAAAATCTGCATATGGCTCGCCGACAACAAACTATCATTACACATGGGCAAAACAGAGTCCATTCTCTTCGGTTCAAATAACAAACTCAGCAAGACCGACGGCTTCTCAGTTACAGTGGGTGACAATATTGTCACAAGGAAAGATGAAATTACCTACCTGGGTTCCATCCTAGAGGCTAATCTTTCCTGTGACAAAATGGCATCCAATGTAATAAAAAAAGTCAACCAACGAACTCGATTCTTGTACCGGATCTCCTCTCTGGTAAACAAGAATACCCTGAAGACTCTGGCAGGAGCACTCATTCAAGGGTACTACGACTATGCTTGCACCTCATGGTACCAAAGCACCTCAAAGGCACTAAAAAACAAATTACAAGCATCTCAAAACAAACTAGTCAGACTACTGCTTGACCTGACTCCTAGAACCCACCTCACCCTGGCCACTTTGAAAACCTAGGATGGCTTAGAGTAGACAACAGAGTACAGCAACTTGCAATGGGCCTGGTCTACAAGATACACTACACGACCAAGGTACCCATGTACATGTCAAAATACTTCCCAAAGGTCAGTGAATACCACAATCACAACACCAGAGGGAGCTCCACAAATCATGTTAAACCCAGATTCGGCTCAAACAAGGGACTAAACACGTTTCGCAATTATGCCACATCAATGTGCAACGCCCTACCCAAAGCTGTAAAGGAATGTGAATCACTACCCACTTTCAAAAACTGGCCCCTACAAATGTCCTAACCCAGTTGTACAGTAAATGACCAAGTATGGCGTTGTCAGTATTCCAATGTACAGTGTCCCCCACCCACCCCCTACCCAACCCCCCCCCCCCCACCTCCAATGTACAGCCCCCCCCCCCCCCCCCCCCCCCCACCCAACCCCACCCCACCCCACCTACCCAACCTCCTCCAATGTACAGTTTCTACGTCAAATGTATATACACTCTTTTTCTGGACACTTTTTGTATCACAAACAGTACTGTATTTGCAAATCTGGTATGTCATAAATGTATAGATGTAGCAGTACAGTCTATCTGTATGTCATGTGTGTGTCATATGTTATGATGAATTGAAAATGGGGGACCCTGATGTAAACAAGACGAAAGTCTTTCTCTGGTCTGCATCCCCTTAACAATTGTATGTATTGAGCTGTACTGTACTGTACCCATTCTGCAATCTGTTAATAAACTTTTAATTCAATCAATCAGAGCGCGGCCCTGAGAGCAATAGGGTCCAGCTGCAGCCCCGGAGATTGTTCCAGATTGGGCAACTTCTGCCCGCTCCCACGACATTTCTCCCGCTGACAGGACAATGCGCGCTGATTGGCGGAAAGTACGGAAGTATCTCGAAGTACGTCTGACGTTTCTCTACGTCCGTTAGCGAACGTGTTAAGTACGTCTGCGCTGACGTGCGGTTGTTGAGTGATTGATTGAATGAATGAATGAATGAATGAATGAATGAATGAATGAATGAAAACTTTATTTAACAGATTGCAGAATGATTGAAGAGTTCCTTGTTCCATGAGAGGGGGGGGGGGGCTTGTATTGATCAGGTTAGTAGATATTGTACCGATCAGGTATTACAGATCATATCCGCATGAAATAAACTAAAATGTTAAAACCCATTTAGACTGTTTCTCATTCCTGTACTGTTGTTTATACTCTGCTCCTGTGTTGTAACCCAACCCCCTCCAATGTACAGTAAATGACCAAGTATGGTTTTGTCAATATTCCAATGTACAGTTTTGCTTGTACAGTTGTACAGTGTCCCCCACCCACCCACCCCTCCTACCCGACCCCCCCCCCCCCCCCCACCACCTCCAATGTACAGCCCCCCCCCCCCCCCCCCACCTACCCAACCTCCTCCAATGTACAGTTTCTAAGTCAAATGTATATACTCTCTTTTCTGGACTCTTTTTGTATCACAAACAATACTGTATTTGCAAATCTGGTATGTCATAAATGTATAGATGTTGTGAGGTTCGCCTGTTCCCTGGACCTTTAATTCCCTGTCTCCTCACCTCACCAGCCCCCACCCTCGCGTTGTCATTGTTTATTTATTGCATTCCCTGCCTCGCTCCGTTCCTTTAAGGTACTGTGAGTACTGTGAGGTTCGCCTCTTCCCTGGACCTTTAATTCCTGTTCCCTGGACCTTTAATTCCCTGTCTCCTCACCTCTCCAGCCCCCACCCTCGCGTTCGTTTACTCTCGTCTGCTCTTCAGCAGCCCACACCCTTGGACTACCTTTCATTCTGTGTTGATTGGTCCTTGCCGAACACACACTTCTAAGTCAAGTATCAATTTCCATCACGCACCTGATGTGTGTTCTAATTAGCGCCCCAGTGGGCTTTAAATACCTCGATCTCCCCCCCAGTCCTCGTCGGGTCGTTCTCTATCTGTAAGCTCCTACGGGAGATTCCCTATCTGTATCTGTTTCTGTATTCTGTATGCTGGTTCATCTCCGGCGTGAGACGAGGTGCCAGCCTTCGCCACCTGTCGCCGTTTGCCTGGAGTGGGACACAGCCTGCGCTCTCTAATTCTCTACGGGAGGTATTCCAGTGTTCCACTCCAGACCCCGCGCAGACGCGCTCCTACAGCAGACGTGCTCCTACAGCAGACGCGCTCCTACAGCAGACGCACTCCTACAGCAGACGCGCTCCTACAGCAGACGTGCTCCTACAGCAGACGCGCTCCCCTCCAGACCCCGCGCAGTCGCGCTCCTACAGCAGACGCGCTCCTACAGCAGACGCGCTCCTACAGCAGACGTGCTCCACTCCAGACCCCGCGCAGACGCGCTCTCCAAGCCGACGCGCACCACTCCAGACTTCTAGCCGGCGCGCTACTACTCCAGACGCGCATCGCTCTCTAATTCTCTATGGGAGGATGCGTCTCTCCGAGCCGGCGCGCTCTCCGAACCGGTGCGTTCTCCAAGCCGACGCGCACCATTCCAGACTTCTAGCCGGCGCGCTACTACTCCAGACGCGCATCGCTCTCTAATTCTCTACGGGAGGATGCGTCTCTCCGAGCCGGCGCGCTCTCCGAACCGGTGCGTTCTCCAAGCCGACGCGCACTACTTCAGACTTCTAGCCGGCGCGCTACTACTCCAGACGCGCATCGCTCTCTAATTCTCTACGGGAGGATGCGTCTCTCCGAGCCGGCGCGCTCTCCGAACCGGTGCGTTCTCCAAGCCGACGCGCACTACTCCAGACTCCTAGCCGGCGCGCACCACTTCAGACGTTTAGCCGGCGCGCTACTACTCCAGACGCGCATCGCTCTCTAATTCTCTACGGGAGGATGCGTCTCTCCGAGCCGGCGCGCTCTCCGAACCGGTGCGTTCTCCAAGCCGACGCGCACTACTCCAGACTCCTAGCCGGCGCGCTACTACTCCAGACGCGCATCGCTCTCTAATTCTCTACGGGAGGATGCGTCTCTCCGAGCCGGCGCGCTCTCCGAACCGGCGCGTTCTCCAAGCCGACGCGCACCACTTCAGACGTTTAGCCGGCGCGCTACTACTCCAGACGCGCATCGCTCTCTAATTCTCTACGGGAGGATGCGTCTCTCCGAGCCGGCGCGCTCTCCGAGCCGGCGCGCTCTTCAAGCCGACGCGCTCCACTCCAGACGTCTAGCCTGCGCGCTCCTACTCCATCCCTGTAAGCAGCTCTGGCCCTCGCCCTGTCCAAGGCCTTAACCCTGTTTTCTCTGTCCCTGTCTCCAGCCCGCCTCCCCGGGCTTCTGTCCCTGTTCCCCTCTCCAGTGCCCCTGTTCCTGCCCTGTCCTTGCCCTGGCCCTGTCCTTAGCCTTAGCCCCTTAGCCTGCTCGCCTCTTAAAGGCACAGTGCCAAATTTCCCTAATTCTTTTCCAGTATTTTGTGTTCTCCCTGTTCCCCTCTCCAGTGCCCCTGTTCCTGCCCTGTCCTTTGCCCTGGCCCTGTACCTTTAGCCTTAGCCCCTTAGCCTGCTCGCCTCTTAAAGGCACAGTGCCAATTTTCCCTAATTCTTGTTTCCAGTATTTTGTGTTCTCCCTTAGCCTTCCCCTTTGCCTGCTCGCCTCTTAAAGGCACATTTCCCTTTTTCCTTGTTCCAGTATTTTTGTGTTCTCCCTTAAAGGGACAGTGCCGCTTTTCTGTTGTATTCAATAAATGCCCAGTTCTTGGCTTACTCTCATACCTGTCTTGTGTTGTGCGATTGGGGTCGGTTACAAACCATAACAGATGTAGCAGTACTGTCTATCTGTATGTCGTGTATGTCTTATGATGAATTGAAAATGGGGGACTCTGATGTAAACAAGACGAAAGTCTTTCTCTGGTCTGCATACCCTTAACAATTGTGTGTATTGAGCCGTACTGTATTGTACCTGTAACTGAGGGGTACAATTCCCTGACTGTATTACTAGATATGATACTTACTACCACTACCTTTGTACTTTATATTCGGCCACCCAGTACTCGGCATAAATATATTATGATAAACACTCTCACGTAGATGAAACGGATCCAACACAAATGTACGAAGTCGAAGTATGTATTTATTCCTACACAGCAATGGTGTGTAGAGCAAGCACTTAATCACTTAATTACATTTATGAATTGAAATAGTATGCACTTTTATGGCAAAGAGTATTCGTCGGTATATCAATAGAGAATGTCCAATCTCTGATGGCGCAGGTGGTAAATATACGACCTGGAATAGTTAAGGAATAACAGCAATGATACTTTAATGATTATAAGACTGGATACACTAAGGGGGTTAATCCGGTCGCTTGTAAGACAACAGGAGTAGGAGGGGGGGGGGGGGGGGGTAGAGTCTGGCTGCCTCGTCCGGCCAAGGGTATCCTGGGTGAACCCACAGTTGTGCAGCTCGGTGCGCCAGCGATCCTTGGACCACAGATGAAAGCAGGTGGACTCTCTGTGAGCCGGCTCTCTCCGGTCCACGGGGGAGAGACGTGAAGCGACCTCGTCTTGCAGAGCGTCTCCTCACCTTGCGTCCTCTCCAGGGGGGGGGGGTTCCAACACACGGCAGTGTCGGGGGTCTTTATCCATGGAATAATCACTGTATACAAAGCATAATCCGTGCCTGGGAAGGCGGGCTGTCGTCGGTAGAATAATCCGGTATGCAGGTCCACTCGCTCGTCGGCTCTGGGGCTCCTCGGGTGCAGTCTCACATGGGGTCGACCATCCTGGATAAGCAGCCAGTTCTCTGCCCGAAACGATGGGGTACTGACTACGGTAGTATTCTCACCGCACGAAGCACTATATATTAACAGACTATTATTAGCTTAATAGACTACGTCCAACTCGACGATATAGTGCCAAATATGACTATTCAAATATTAATATACACGATGTCTCAATACCGATGGTAGGCCGAACTTGGCCTTACTCCCACACGTGGCGTCGCGGGGAGGCTTTACGTCTGTCACTCTATTGGAGGGTAAGAAACTGGACTGAAAAGGAAGTCCTATTTTAGTAGCGCAGTATATATACGCACTATGAACAAATAGTACCGTTAGTGGTGCGGTAGCCAGATTCCTACGCGGAACTAGGACTTGTTCGTACATGTTGAGCGGTACGTTTGAACTGGGTCTGGGGGGTATGGCAGCCTGGCACCAAGGTCTCGACCAATAGTAGAATGGAGACTATTATGGGATGTTCAGTAGGCTAGAATGGATATTCAATGCATATTGTACAAGGAATATACAAGGGATATCAAGGAATATTAGAGAATATACAAATACAATTAAATATATATATATAATAAATATATATATTCGGTTTAATCTGGCCCTTCACAACAGCCACCCCCTGATTGGTCCCAGACCTAATCAGTTAAGCAGAGACAGATTAATCGCGTTGTCTATTTACACATAAGGGTTTGCTGTAGGGGTCAGTCAACTTCACAAAGTCATAGGGTTATAGGGTCATGGTCATCATCGATTGTGTCTGGGAGTCGGGGCAGTTCTATGAGCCTCGCCACGGGACGGGTGTAAGTGCGACCCTGGACAAGCACTTCAGCTGCTCGGACCTTGCCGTCGGCACCGGTGATCACTTTGCTTACGCGGCCGGCCGGCCACATAGCTCTGGGCAGTGATTGATCAATAGTCATGACGACTGTTCCTTCTGTCAAATTGTCTCTCTCCTTTACCCACTTCTGGCGGGTCTGTAGAGACGGTAGGTAGTGCAGTAGGAATGTCCTTTGTTGTGCACTCTCTATGTTGGGGTCTGCGGAGATAACAGTGCTCAATCCACAGAACACAGGCTTCTTATTCTCAGCCTCCTCCTGACTGGCTTCCCTCGGGATAGGCGTGGGCCACTCTCCTTCCGGGAGCTTTAGGAATGCTGGGCCGTCACTGTAGACATTGCGACGGGTGAGGTCATCTAGGGGCATTCCCCGGGTGATGACGTCAGCTGGGTTCTGTTTTGTATCAACGTAGCGCCACTCTGTTTCTCCGGTTAACTCTTCGGTTAAGTCTTGAATCTCGGTGACTCTGACTCCCACGAAGACTTTGTACTTGCATGAGTCCGATTTGATCCAGGCGAGTACTGTCGTGGAATCTGACCACAGGATTGTTCTAGACACCGGTATGGTGAGCTCACGTTGGATGAGTGTGGCTAGATGCGCTCCGGCTAGGGCTGCGCAGAGCTCTAGACGTGGGATAGATTGTTGCTTGCGTGGGGCTATTCTCGAGCGGGCGAGGACAAATGCTGTGTAGATCTCTCCCCCCTCTTCTTGGGCCCGCAAGTAGGCTACTGATCCGTATGCGACCTCTGAGGCGTCACTGAAGATGTGTAAGTCCATTTTACATGTCTCTGGCCTCACCGTGGGTGGGAAGTAGCTTCGGCGCATATTAACGCCTGGGAGTGAGTGGAGCTCCATCTCCCACTCTCTCCAGGTGGATGCAAGGTGTGCGGGAATGGGGTCGTCCCAGCCCTGGTCCTTGTCCCACAATGCTCGTACAATCATTTTTTCCCTGGTGGTGTACGGTAGAATACATCCTAGCGGGTCATATTGTTGGGCGAGTGTTGTGTACACACTCCGTCTGGTGGTCGGCGCCGCCGCCGGCCTTCCCTGCTCCGTAGTCAGGGGCTTGTGTCTGTAGTGAAGCGAATCTGTTTTGAATCGCCACACCAATCCCAGGGTCATCTCCTGGGCTTCTCCCGGGATTGTAGCCATCCAGGTCTCGCTGCTGGCTGCCTTGTCCTCGGAGGAGAGGCTGCGCAGTACTTGCGGATCGCTGCTGGCCCACTGCCTGAGATCAAAGCCGCCTTTGATCAATGAGGCGCAGAGTTTAATCAGGAGAGCCTCGGCTTCTTCCTGGGTTGAAAGGCTTTGTAGACAGTTGTCTACGTAGAAGCTGTTATTTACGCTGTGTCGGACCTCTTCGTCCGCTGCTGGGTCCTCTGCTACATGTTTCTGTAGTGCAAATGTAGCACAGCAGGGGCTGCACGTCGTTCCGAAGGGGAGGACTTCCCATTGGTAGATGGCTGGGTGCTCATCTCCTGGCTTCTCTCTCCATAGGAACCGTAACAGGGGCTTGTCCTCCTCTACTAATCTCACCTGCAGGAACATTCCTTTAATGTCCCCGCTGATGGCCACCTTTTCCTGGCGGAAGCGGAGTAGAACGCCGAGTAGGGAGGGGCCGAGTGTGGGACCGGGCAGTAACTCTTTATTCAGATTTTGGGATCCGATCTGGTAGCTGCAGTTAAATACTATGCGGTCTTTACCGTTGTGATGGACCTTGTGGTGAGGCACGTACCACGATTCAGTGGTCTGGTCAGCCTCTTTAATGTCCATCTTTGTGACGTGTCCCGCTGTGATGAGCTTCTCAATCTCAGCGCGGTATACACTCTCTTGGGCGGGGTTCTTGGCTAAGCGCCGCTCCGTGTTCAGCAGGTACCGTTCTGTGGCGTCTGTCTTGGCGTGGAAAGTAGGCATTCCTTCTCGCCGCAGGAGTGGCGTGGCGTATCTCAACACGCCGTTGACCGGGACTCTCTTGGTCCCTGTCTCGAGGAGGTGAATGGCGTAAATGTCATCTTTTTTTTTTTGATCAAATTTTTTTATTATTAATTACATGAAACAGGACAATACAATAACCACAGTAACAAAAAACATAACTTCACAGGAGAATAACAAACAATAATAATACAGAATAATAAATTATAAGACAAAAAGAAAAAGAAACAGCGTCCAACCTATCAAATATAGGTGGCTACTTCAATAACAAAAAGGGGTCTTCAAGACATGGCAACCTTTCCCCACCTTTACAAAGTGGAGTGACTTAAAAGATTGTTTATGAGAGTGTTGTCGCAGATTTACTGTAGATAGCCTAGGTCCCTTACACATGTTCAAGACTGCCAAACTCGCAGACGGTAAAGTGTAAGAAGAAAGAAATTCCTCTTCCAAGTTGGTTGACAGGTCAATCAGTCTGCCAATATTAGTCCCTTGGGGAGATGGCATGTGAATTGACATATAGCGCAGAATAGCTAAATACCAACCCCCCCTAAAATCCCCCCAGCCAAAGTTAAGAAGGACAAGACAAAAACCAAGACAGACAAGACATTTCCTCCTCCCCCTCCCCAGAGACCGCCGGACCCCCCCGATCAAGCGCCCCAACCCCGCTCAGCCGCACACGGCGGTCTTTACCTTCTCAGCTGCTGCGAACCACAGGTCAATGCCAGCCTGCCCTACCCCAATCACCCGAGCCGTGGATATCTCAAGATAAATCACATCCAATAGAGTTAGGGACCAGTTGATCATTGTCAGCTTCTCAGGCTCCTTCCATCTCATTGCTATAAGCTTCTTCGCTGCTGTGACGCCCGCTAGGACAACCCTTTTCAGTTGTACGGACGCGGGTAGTGTCGTTATATCGTTCAGGAGTAGCGTAACAGCTGTGAATGGGATAGTTAAGCCACACAGATCTGAAAGTTTGTCCGTTATTGACCTCCAGAAACGGGCCACTGGTGGGCAATCCCAATACATATGCATATAAGTGCCAGTGGCCTTTTGAGAGCACAAAGTGCACCGAGAGTCGGTTATCAGTCCCATAGCAAATAGCTTCCTAGGTGTAAGATAGGTCCTATGAATATAATTAAAATTAATTTGCTGGTGATTGGGGTTGCGGGAAGATAAAGCCACATTTGCCCAAACATCATCCCAGTCAAACTCGGGGTCCAACTCCGGGATATCCACACGCCAGATTGTATCCAATGATAAATTTTTATACGTGGATTGAATTAAGAGCGTATAAAAGTCTGAGACAAACCCTCTGGATGTCGTTCTGTCCACTATGAGCCTGAGGAAGGGGTGTGGTTGCAAAGCTTGAGCCCACGGTACGCCATGCGCCCTCAGTGCTGACCTTAGTTGAAGGTAAAGAAAGAAGGACTCGCCGGGAAGATCATAAAATTCTCTTAAGTCCTGAAACGCACGGAGGCCGTTCTTATCATAAATATCCTCCAGAGTATGCACTCCCCTCCTTTGCCATTGAGGAATATTAACCGGCTTGTGTCCAACAAGTAATTGCTGGTTATTAAAAATTGGAGAGTCCAGGTGCCAAGGGCATTTAACCCCACACGACCTCTGTACATTACGCCACGTTTGGATCACGTGAGTTATGATCGGTCCATACCTCAGCCGGCATTTCGCAATAGAGACAGTGGAGTACACTACATCCTGCAATCTTAGCGGAGACACCGCCGCCGCTTCTAAGGAGCGCCACGATACAGCCTCTACAGGGTCTAGCCAGCACATCAGAGGTCTCAGTGAAAAGGACCAGAAATAAAGTTTAAAATCAGGGATTGCGAGGCCCCCATCTTGTTTCCTACGTTGAGTAGTAGCCCTTTTGATTCTCGGGCGTTTGTTATTCCAGACAAACTTAGATACCATCGATTGTACCTTGCGCCAGTGGTCTATTGGAGGGGGCAGGGGGAGCATTGAGCTAATAAAATTTATCCTAGGCAGGATGTTCATTTTGATTATGGAAGCCCGGGCTTGTAAGGAGTTAGGAAGGGACGACCACCTGTCTAGATCCTGGCGTATTTTATCATAAGTACCCGTGAAGTTGTACTTAGTAGTTTGGTTCAGCGTGGGGAATATCTCTATGCCCAGGTATTTAAAATGTTCTACTATGGGGATATCAGCTGGTAGTCGTATCGCCTTGGCCAGCTCATTAAGAGGTAGGCAGGCTGATTTGTTCCAGTTAATCTTAAAACCTGACAATTTACCAAAGTCGTCGATTATCCTCAATAATTTTGTGGCCGACCGGGAGGGGTCGTCCATGAAAATCAGCAGGTCATCCGCATAGAGAGCAATTTTGTGTGGAGTATTGTTGACCATTATGGGGACGATGTCCTCCGATTGCCTAATAAATTGAGCCAAAGGTTCGAGGGAAAGCGCGAACAGTCCCGGGCTCAGAGGGCAACCCTGTCTAGAAGATCTGGAGACTGGAAAGAGTGTGGAACAGTTTTTGCCTGTCAGTATCATCGCAGACGGCGAGGCATACAGGACTTTAATCATATGAATAAAACTCTTTCCAAGACCCATGACCTCAAGTACCTTCCACAGGTATGACCACTCAAGTCTGTCAAACGCCTTCATGGCATCCAAAGACAGAACTGTGGATGGAGTTGTATTGTCTTTACTGTTATCGATTACATGCAACAGCCTCCTAAGATTATCTGCAGCCAGGCGCCCCGGGATAAAACCAGTTTGATCGCAGTGTACCAATACAGACATAAATCTCTGCAGGCGACGGGCCAGCACCTTGGCAAACACCTTTAAATCGGCCCCGAGAAGACTCAAGGGTCTATAGCTACCACAATCATTGGGATCTTTGTCCTTTTTGAGAAGTAAAGAAATCAACGCCATATTGACATCTCTTGAGAACTCCCCTTGTTCGATAGCGTAATTGATCATATCGAGCATCAATGGACCCAGTTGGTCCCAGAAAGCTAAATACACTTCGGGTGGAATACCATCCCAGCCTGGCGCCTTACCCCTCTGCATTTCAACAATAGTCTCCCTCAATTCTACGAGAGTAATCGGTCTCCCCAGTTCCTTGGCCTCTTCCTCAGAAATGTGGGGTATCTCAAGCCCGCCAATGAACGATTCAAATCTAGAGTCATCCAGATTACCCTCTGAGCTATATAACTGTGAGTAAAACTCTTTAAAAGTGTCATTGATCTTTTTCGAATCAGTAGTGACTGCACCCTGGCTCGTCCTAATCGAGGGGATATCTGAGAAATGATCATTTGAGCGTATTTTCATTGCCAATAGATGGCTAGGTCTGGAGCCGTGAAAATAGTAATTTTGTCTTGTCCTATGTATTAAGAACTCAGACTGTTGTTTAAGTATGGAGTTTATTTCTTTTTTGACTATCTTACGTTGTGTGTTTAGTCGTTCATTATAGTCAGTTTGCAAGGATGCGTATAGGTCCGCATATAATGATTCCAGTCCTTCTAGCTTTTTTGACCGGGATTTTCGCAAATTGGAGGCAAATAGTGTGACATGACCCCTGATGAATCCTTTCAATGCGTTCCACAGGACCCTAGGGTCTTCTACCGTGCCAACGTTGATCTGCAAAAATTCAGCTAGTTTACTCCTGAACTCAGAACAGAAGTCATCGTTCTTTAGCAAGGTCGAATTAAAACGCCATCTGGGAGCTCTTGCGGAGAGCCTGCCAAAGGTTGCCGTAAGGAAAATCCCCTTGTGGTCTGAGAGAGCCAAGGGAACCAATGAGACATCGAAACTATCAAACATATTAGGGGACGCGAATGCATAGTCAATTCGAGAGAAGCTTTTGTGTCTGGCTGACAGGTGAGAGTAATCTCTGAGGGTGGGGTTGCATAAGCGCCAGAGGTCTGTGAGCCCCGTGTCTTTGGCCCACATCCTGAGGGCCTTAGAGGCCCGTTTCTGGTCGCTCGTTTCAGAGGGCCCGGACCTATCCATCTCCGCATCCCAGCACGCATTAAAATCGCCACCCACAATGAGAGTGTATCCATTAAGTTCCAACATATTCTTCGTGATTGTATTATAGAACGCTGAATCAAATGTGTTAGGAGCATACAATGCTATTATAGCCATCTTCCTATGCAAGAATTCAACTTTTGCTATAGTAATCCTTCCCTCCGTGTCCGACCATACATCCAAGATTTTGATATCAAGGTTACGTCTTGTAACTATGACTACTCCTTTCGTCTTATCATCGGCTGAGGATGAGGAGATAACGTGATATTGCCGATTTGCCAGTCTTGACACGTCACCTACCATTAAATGCGTCTCACTAAGGAGAGCAAGGTCAATATTTCTCCTCTTCAATAGCCAAAGGACACTGGCACGCTTGTGTGGGGCGTTAAGCCCTCCTGCGTTCCAAATTAAAATATTCAATTTAGCCATGGTCGAGCTTGTATAAGTGCGTAGAGAACATACCCGTGCAGCCAGGCTGAGTACAGAGGTGCCGATCCCGGCGGGCCCGGACGGTCAATCCCAGGAGTTCAGAGGAGGAACACTTACACATATATAAGACAACAGTACATAGAACACATAAAAATACCACCCCAGCTACAGCCCCCCCTCCTTCTACTCTACACCCTAACCCACCCGTCCTACTATAAGTTCCTCTATACCCACTCTCCAATCCCCACCCTATGCCCCATCCACTGAGGATGGTCATCTTCCTATCACTTCCCACTAGAGACATGGATCAATAAGACGCTTCCCACTCCCACCCCCCTCTAGATAAACCCCTGAGTAAACCCCCATTAGTCCAATAAACACAAATAATAATAAAATAAAATTCAATAAAGATATCGGTCGAAACCACCTGAGCCCTGGCCCCAACATGAGACAACCATAATGGTAAAAATAGCCATTATTAAATAATAACTCCGCATCAACCTGCAGCCCTCTATTTCCGAATCTGCGCTTCAACATCACATTGTTATAGCCCAAAAAGGTATAGGAAAATTCTAAACAAAATTAAATTAAAGCATCCCAGCCGATAGTCTAAGGCAGGTTCGGGTCACAGGTTAATTGTGCAAAATTGTGTGAACAGTGTCAATTAAACAATGACAAAAAAAAGGAGGAAGGGGAAAAAAAAAGTTATGGTCAACGTGCACCCCTTTAGCCGTCCCTCTGATCAGGCACAACGGCTGAATTGACCTAACCTATGTAAGAATAGAATTAAACACAATCATTCATTAATCAATCCGGGGATGGTAATAGGCAACACCTGACACCACCTGTCATCATACATTGTTTCAATAAAGATATCGGTCGGAGCAGTTAGTCCAAGGTAGGATCGAATCACAGTTAAATTGCTCATTCAATTGCCATTAAAACAGCGACAATAATTATTATATAATTACTCAGCATCAACCTGTAACCATCTACCCTGGAGTCTGCATATTAATGTATCAACGTTATAGCATAAGTGCCTCACGGAAAATTCAAAACAAAATTAAGGCGAGTCAGCAGTTAGACCAAGGTAGAACCGGATCACATTTAAATCGCGCATATAGATGACATAAAAACTGCGACAATAGGAAAGAAAAAAGAAAGGAAAAGAGGGTAATGGCTAGAGTGCAAGCCATATAACCATATAGCCATGAAGTGCAAGCCATACCCGACCCAACCTGTTATCAAATATTGTATATGCATATTCAACCGACCTTGGCATCTACTTTGGATCACCAAAGCTCAAAACAACCTGGATATAAAAATAAAAAGCATACCAGAAGTTAGTTAGGGACTCGGTCACTCTTGAACTGTGCAAACCAATGTCCCTTTGAACAGCAACAGCGACCAAAATACGTAACCATTAACGGGTCTCGAATGTCTCGGCGCAGACCATAGTCGAAGCCCGCTGGCTAGCCCGAGGCTAGCGCGTAAGCTAGTGACGAATCCGGATAGCACGTTAGCCTACTATGTACATTGTTCAGCTAGCTCGTTAGCTTCCAAAGAGGCGATACACAAGTACGACCATGAGGTCAGCTTTAGCAAGTAACAGAAGTCATTGGGAAGCCCCGCTAGTTGGATGGGCAGAGGACAGTTAGCATGTCTGGGCATGACAGCAAGTGTTTGTGAATAGTCGACCTAATCAATGTATATAGGCCCAAACCGCCAAGTCACTCACCCTCCATAGATATCAAGCAACAGACTCGGGTGTCTCCGCGAGATATTCCTTCGCTTTAGCCAACGACCAAAACAAACGCTGACCACCGACCTTCTCCAACACAGATAGTTTCGCGGGAGCGAATAACGTGGGCCTCAGGCCTAGTTTCCATAGCTTAGTCAGGACCACCTTGTACTCGGCTCTCTGAGCTTGAACCTCCGGTGTAAAGTCCTCGAAAATGGCCACTTTGTGATCGCCAAGCCTCAGAGTACCCCTTCTGGTACGAGCCGACCGCATGATGATTTCTCTCTGTTGGAGTCTGTTCAGCTTGACTATGATGGGCCTCGGTTCTTTGTTCACGCCGGGAGAAAACCTGCCCGCTCTGTAGGCCGACTCACAGATAGGAGGCGAGGGGAGGACGTCCGTCCCTAGTATCTTCTGCAGCAGTTCGGGCATGGTCTCAGAGAGACGGCCTTCACCGCTGGTCTCCGGTACTCCAACAATCCTGACGTTGTGGCGTCTATCCCGGGACTGCATCTCCTCCATCGCCGACTGTAGTTTGTTGACTTCAGCCTGCCTAGCCAGCAGGGCGGATTCAAGACCCGCCATCTTCTCACACTGTGATGATACCTCCGTCGTTAGCATGGCTAGTTCGTTAGCATTAGCCGATGAGGCAGCGTGAATCGTCTCCATCTTGTCTGTCAGCGGGACTACCGCCAGCCGTATTTCTTCTGATATCTCACGACGGAGGCTGATACAGAAATCCGCCAACACTTTCCTCTGTGCTTCAGCGATGCGTGCCTCAGAGTCTGCGTGTACTTTCTTCTGTGCTTCAGCGATGCGTGTCTCAGAGTCTGCGTGTAGCTTGGTCATGACCAAGAGCACAGCTTCGCTTAACTCCCCGACAGCGGGAGACGGTGCGGCCATGCTCGGCGGCGCCGGTGTCGTGCCTAATTCTTTCATGGCTCTGGTTTCCACCCCCGCCATCGTAGAAAGTAGAAAAAAGTTGATGAATGTATACTAAACACGACGACCTAGCAAACAGATAAAAAACAAATAAAAATAAAATAAAGACTAATGGGGAGAAACGTATATTCAGCACGGTAGAAGGGAGCTCATGTGAAACACGTCTACTCCATGATCGCTCAGCTCCGCCCCCCTCGCGTAAATGTCATCTTTAGAGCGAATGTCTTTCTTTCCGTTCTTAAAGGGCATTTGTTCCAAGGTCCATAACCGCTCTACGTGTTGCAGGAGTGCGGTTTCTCCCTCTGTGACTCGGGAGTGGAGACATCTAGTGGCTGTACTTCGGTTGAGAGATTTGGCGAGCGGGCCTTGGAGAGTCCATCCCAAACGGGTCTCGACTGCTGCAGGACAGCCTCGGGGTCCGGTATGAACCCGGTCTATCGGGACAATGAGGTCTGCATGGTCGGAGCCTATCAACAGGGTCGGCATAGCATTGTCTATGAGCGGGATCGGTAACTTGCGCAGATGTGCATATTTCTCCATCAGCTTGGCGACGGGGTATGTGTACCGCGACAGTCCTATTTCTTGGCTGGTGAAAGCGTCTGTAATCTGGTACCGTCGCTCAGGCTGGCCGCTTGCTGCGATAGAGAATGAGACATTCTCGCCCTTTATCGTCTTCAAATCTCGTCTTATTGTCCGAATTGTCATTTGGGTTTCGCTTCCCCGCAGCCCTAGCTGGGCCGCAGCGGAGGCGAGCAGAAGGGTCTTCTCTGACCCGTCATCGAGGACGGCGTAAGTGTCCAGGACTTTATTCTGGTAGCTTAGTGTCACACGCACTACTTTTAGGAGTACTCGGGCTCCACTGCTGCTGGCGGGATCGATGTACATGACGCTCGCTTTGCTGCTGGATGGTGCGGGTGAAGGGCGCCGTCTGTTACTGTCGTGAAGTATGTCCAGATGGGCTCCATCGCACTTGGTGCACCTTTTCTTTAAGCGGCATTCGGCTGCCATGTGTGAGCGCGCACAGCGAAAACAGCGCTTGTTGGACTTTATCCATTGACTTGCTTCCTCCGCGTTCAGCTTGGGGAAGGAGTCACATTGCGCTAGCCAGTGTTCTTTCTCACAGTAGGGGCACACTATCTTCCACTTCTCCGTTCTGGAGGGGGTACTGTGGCTCCTGCTGCTCGGTACTGACTCCGATTGGTGCATCACAGTCACCGATCTTCTTCCATCATTTAGTCGTCTGGTTCCTTCTCTGGAGCCAGGGGTGCTCCGTCCGAATGTATCTAGCCGTAGGCTGCTGACTTCTCTCGCCAGGAAGTCTGCTAGATCGAGGAGGTTCGGTTCGGGGCCATTCGGGTCTCGGTGGTCTCTCTGCCGCCTAAAACGCTCCTGTCGAGCGGGCGGCAGCTTCTCCAAGATCCTTTCACATTTGAGTTGGCGTAAAGTTCATGCCTCCCCTTCTCTCTCTGCGCTCCCAACATCCCTACCAGGGACTGCACTCTGATGGACAGGTCGTACAGTGCTCGATTGTCTATTGCTGGGGGTAAGCGGTCGATGTGTCGGATCTCCTGGATCACGTAATCCCATATGCGCCCATACCTCTGGTCCAATGCTACCAGCGCTGCTGTGTATGGGGTGGTGGAAGTCGCGTAGGCGAGCGCTATATTATGTGCGCGGGGTACCTTTAAGTGCTTCAGTAGGATGGCGTATTTATGGCGTTCATCCAATACATCCACCAACATGGTCTCCAGACACATGCAGAGTTCTGTATACTGGGCCCGGTTCTCTTGGGTGAAGTCGGGTACCATAGGCGTGCCAATGTATGACGCTGACTGTGGATACATCGGCGAGCGTTGGGGGAGAGGCCTCCTAGGCGAGTCTCCTCCCGCTCCTTGGTATGGGCTGGTACCGGCAGTGTACCATGGCCCGCTTGTCCAGGTGCTGTTCCTCGGTGCGGGTCGTGCGTCGTGCTCACCCGTGTTTAGAGTCAGGGGTCTGTAGCGCAGCTCCGCGGGAGTATAGCCTGGGCTGTACCGGACCTCCTGGTCCGGTAGAGTACTGTGCTGTCGTCGGGCGTGGTTCTCCTCCTCTTCCTCTTCGTCTTCAGTTAGGTCATCCAGTGCTTGTAGTCTCTGGTTTAGCCTCTCCACAGGATATGCTGCTCCTTCCCGGTTGCTAGGTCTCGCTTGGACCGGTGGGGGGAGGTGGTCTGTGGGGGGTATAGACCTCGTCTGTTGGTCAAGTTCAGGGTTGTTTACTCGGCTAGGGGATGCCGCCCTGGAGGTGTGTCTAGACGAGTTCCTGGAGCCTCTGGCGGAGGGAGAGGGTGTTGTCCGTCTGATCAGCTGTTCTATTAGTTGCGCTTGCTGTCTGTCGCGCTCTGCGTCCCGTAGAGCACCAGCAGCTGCTCGCTGGCTGTCTGCTCGGTCTCGGGCCACATTCTCTTCCCTCTGAATGCGTCTTATTTCTAGACGTATATGCTCTTCTTCGCTCCGCTGCTGGATCTGCAGTCGGTCGCGTTCAGCAGCGGCGTTCAGGCTGATGAGGAAGGCCTGCTGTAGGGTCCTCTCTGCCTCGCTGGGAGAAGGCGGTTGTATAGGGGAGCCTTCCCTCGGGGTACTCCTTGCGGAGCCTTGGAGCTCTATCTCCACGGTGCTCTCCCCGTCTTCTTCCGTGCCGAGTTCTCTCTCGGTAGCGTTGTATTCCTCCCGGGACTCATCGGGGACTACTTCTTCAGTACTAGCGGGGTGTGAGGTCATGTCTGGTTCCCACTGGTCCCCACCGTGAGCTTGGTCAGTTACATTAGAACCCGTAGGGGCCTCTATGGTCGGGGTAGTCTGGGCGTTGGGGTTAGACATACTTTTACTTTCTAGTTTTACCGCGTTTACTGTTAGTAGAAGACTAGGTTGTTGACTGACAGCGTAAGCCTCTAAGTACTGAGGGAGCCGTCGTTCGCGCTGCGGGCGTTGGTTAGGAGGATCGTTTCGTGGAGTGTTCATCATAGGCCATTTCAATATTAATAACACTATATTAATATTACACTAATTACCATCCGGCTCGAAGGACCAATTGTAACTGAGGGGTACAATTCCCTGACTGTATTACTAGATATGATACTTACTACCACTACCTTTGTACTTTATATTCGGCCACCCAGTACTCGGCATAAATATATTATGATAAACACTCTCACGTAGATGAAACGGATCCAACACAAATGTACGAAGTCGAAGTATGTATTTATTCCTACACAGCAATGGTGTGTAGAGCAAGCACTTAATCACTTAATTACATTTATGAATTGAAATAGTATGCACTTTTATGGCAAAGAGTATTCGTCGGTATATCAATAGAGAATGTCCAATCTCTGATGGCGCAGGTGGTAAATATACGACCTGGAATAGTTAAGGAATAACAGCAATGATACTTTAATGATTATAAGACTGGATACACTAAGGGGGTTAATCCGGTCGCTTGTAAGACAACAGGAGTAGGAGGGGGGGGGGGGGGGTAGAGTCTGGCTGCCTCGTCCGGCCAAGGGTATCCTGGGTGAACCCACAGTTGTGCAGCTCGGTGCGCCAGCGATCCTTGGACCACAGATGAAAGCAGGTGGACTCTCTGTGAGCCGGCTCTCTCCGGTCCACGGGGGAGAGACGTGAAGCGACCTCGTCTTGCAGAGCGTCTCCTCACCTTGCGTCCTCTCCAGGGGGGGGGGGTTCCAACACACGGCAGTGTCGGGGGTCTTTATCCATGGAATAATCACTGTATACAAAGCATAATCCGTGCCTGGGAAGGCGGGCTGTCGTCGGTAGAATAATCCGGTATGCAGGTCCACTCGCTCGTCGGCTCTGGGGCTCCTCGGGTGCAGTCTCACATGGGGTCGACCATCCTGGATAAGCAGCCAGTTCTCTGCCCGAAACGATGGGGTACTGACTACGGTAGTATTCTCACCGCACGAAGCACTATATATTAACAGACTATTATTAGCTTAATAGACTACGTCCAACTCGACGATATAGTGCCAAATATGACTATTCAAATATTAATATACACGATGTCTCAATACCGATGGTAGGCCGAACTTGGCCTTACTCCCACACGTGGCGTCGCGGGGAGGCTTTACGTCTGTCACTCTATTGGAGGGTAAGAAACTGGACTGAAAAGGAAGTCCTACTTTAGTAGCGCAGTATATATACGCACTATGAACAAATAGTACCGTTAGTGGTGCGGTAGCCAGATTCCTACGCGGAACTAGGACTTGTTCGTACATGTTGAGCGGTACGTTTGAACTGGGTCTGGGGGGTATGGCAGCCTGGCACCAAGGTCTCGACCAATAGTAGAATGGAGACTATTATGGGATGTTCAGTAGGCTAGAATGGATATTCAATGCATATTGTACAAGGAATATACAAGGGATATCAAGGAATATTAGAGAATATACAAATACAATTAAATATATATATATAATAAATATATATATTCGGTTTAATCTGGCCCTTCACAACAGTACCCATTCTGCAATCTGTTAATACAATTTTCATCCAATCAATCACTTGTGCGGTTCCTACATTGTATAGGAAATTAAATTAAGAAAATAAACATTTAAACAACTGTGTCTTTATTGTATTATTATTACTGTATTGTATTGTATGGGCGGGAAAGGAGGAAATAAATCATCATCAACTGAAAATAAACAAAGGTTATACACTTATTATTAATATACAAATATTTTAAAAGAACCATTTCAACCCCCATTCACTTTACCAAACCAATCAATAATATGTAGAAATTATAAAGAAAGAATAATGATTAGAAATAATTCTACAGAATACAAATGTTAATATGAACATGATGTGGTGGTGTAGGAGCAACATCAACACCTCGTTCACCACTGAACAAACAGGTTACTGGTGCATATCAGACACATAATGCTATTCCTTCAACACCTCATTCACCACAACTACAGTATTATTATATGGTCCAAAATGGTCTCCCTTCCTTCTTCATTTGCTTGTTGATCCTCCGGTCAAATTCCTCCACCTCACTGAAACAATACAAAAGGACAACATAATACATTTTATTTATACGATAAATAAATATATATTCCAGAGTTAATAATATTGTATATTGTTTACACTGCCTTTTTATTCTATTTTTACTTCTCCACTGTACTATAATTATGTGACCTGTACCTCTATGTCTTCTACTACCTGTACCTCCCCTCCCCATGCTGCTGAATTTATCTTATCTTATGAATACAACGTTCAATTAACGTTCGCTAACGTAGAGAAACGTCAGACATACTTCGAGATACGTCAGACGTACTTCGAGATACGTCAGACGTACTTCGAGATACTTCCGTACTTTCCGCCAATCAGCGCATTGTCCTGTCAGCGGGAGAAATGTCGTGGGAGCGGGCGGAAGTTGCCCAATCTGGAACAATCTCCGAGGCTGCAGCTGGAGGCTACTCCCTGAGAGAGCAGCTGGCTCTGCGGCTCTGCAGCTGCATACTATTGGAACTGACCCGATTTTCCAATAGGGGGTATCTGCAGAGCCGCAGAGCCAGGCTGGACGGGTTGGAGGCGGTCTGGACAAGTATTAGTGGTCTGGACAAGTATTTGCACTACTGTGCACCATTTTCAACTTCACTTTCGTCTCGTTTAAGGTACATAGACAGTAATGTTACATCTAGACATTTATGACATGTAATAATAGAGTAAACTTGTAAATAGACAGTAATGTTACATCTAGACATACCAGATCTAGTAATAATAGAGTAAACTTAACTTTCGTCTCAGTAACAATGTTCATAAAGTGTACATCTAGACATGATGTGTACATAGACAGTAATGTTACATCTCTAGACATACCAGATCTAGTAATAATAGAGTAAACTTGTTGAGTGCTACAGTGTAGGTTAGTTTATTAGGATTAAGTGCATGACAGTAAGGTTAGTTAGGGTTAGATTTTTTTAATTTAGATAATGGTTGAAGTAGTGAGTCTTTAGTCGACGGCGAAAGATTAGACGGGATTCGGCTGTCCTAACTGGGGTGGGTAGTTCATTCCACCATTGTGGGGCAAGGACTAAGAATAGGCGACTTCTCTTTGATGACCCTCCCGGAGCTTGGATAGGAGTAGGAATAAACTGTACATATACAGCACTGTTTGAACCTGGCACACAACATACTTCACATGTCATTTTTCTTTTTGTGGAGACGAAGATGATGAGTACCGGTCTTCTCCTCAGACATATAAAATCAGTTTTTCAATACAATACATTTTAAGACTTTCTAAGGACCCAGGCATGCAATTCCACTTACTTGTCATTGCTGGGGGCAGACCTGAACCCGCTTCAGGGAGCACACCTTGAGCTGCTTCCAGTGACACTGTAAGCAGATGACAAACACAGCTTAGTAAGGAACAGTGAACTTGATGAATGAAGACATTTATACATTATTTCCTAGATCAATTAAAAACAGGATTAATGCATTAAATATCTTTAATGCAAGTGCAAGTAGAAAATGTACCCAATACAGCCTGGTGGTAGCTGTTTATTGCCACCGCTGTTGTCCCAAATAACTTTTTGATGTTGTCCATTCGCTTCTTGTTTTTGTTGTTGTTGAAGTGTTCTAGGATGTTTCTCATCAGGAACAGATGGGTTGATGGTAGTTGCTGCGTTAAAAAGTAATTGTTCTTTCTCATTTGTGCAAACAGTTGTTCTGCAACTTGACTGTTTACATGTCCTGCAGTTTGAGGGACTATTATTATTATTATTATTATTATTATTATTATTATTATTATTACTAGATCTGGTATGTCTAGATGTAACATTACTGTCTATTTACAAGTTTACTCTATTATTACATGTCATAAATGTCTAGATGTAACATTACTGTCATATACATATGTACCTATGTAAAGGAGACGAAAGTGAAGTTGAAAATGGTGCGCAGTAGTGCAAATACTTGTCCAGACCACTAATACTTGTCCAGACCGCCTCCAACCCGTCCAGCCTGGCTCTGCGGCTCTGCAGATACCCCCTACTCCGATTTTCTCCTTACTACACACGCGCGCGCACGATCTCTTGAGAAAAGTGAAAGCCAACGCCCCGCTCTGTCTGTTTATTCCCCGAATCTCCTCCCTCCTAGGCTACTACCGAAGAAAAGGAGCGCAGATCTTTTTCCATACACAGATCTGTCTTTTAAAAAAGCGTTTGGTCAGGGCGACGCCGCGTCGAGGAAGCTGATTGCTCCACAAACCACTTGGTTCCAGCCTTTTCTTCTCCTCCGAACGGATCCAGAACCTAGCCGCGTTGAGGAAGCTGATTCATTCGACAGAGACGCAACAGGAGAGAAACAACAAGCGAAGGAAACGGGCGCGTAGTGAAGTTGGTTTGATCAAGTTGCGCGCGTCCGCCGTCGCCAGAAACGAGCCTAGAAGAATAAATAATAGCAATAGTTTGAAACAATACCTTAGTAGTTGGTTCAGAATGGCTGACACGGCTCCGTCCAGTACCGATGGCAATTGCATGGAGAAGCTGAAGGTCTACGCCAAGACCCAAAAGGGTATTATTCTCACTGCAGAAATAGTAAGTACATTGTTTTTATATAACGTAGCCAAAAGGCAAATGTAACCATGTATGTGCTCAGCTACATTAAATACAAATAGTAACCTAATCCTATATGCTTTGCATTTTGGTCACCTCAAGTCCTCTTCTAGTGTTCATATACTATTATGGGTTCAGTTTAGGTTACTGTATCAGTGTTACCAGTTTATTAACAGTTACTACTACTAGGCTAATTAATCTCAAAAGTACTGTAGAAAAAACGTAGGCCCGTAGCCTAATCGAATGTAGACTAGTTTTCTCTGTCACCAAATGTAACAGTCTCTTACACCATTCTATTCGGGAAATGTTCTGTCTGGGAATATGGTGGAAAATACCAAGGCAATGAATGGAGACCATGTGGTTTTAGGGTTGGGGGGCGGGGGGCGGGGGGGGTCAAGACAAGAGGCTAATAGCCACCTGTCACTTGTCCCTCACTGTTTTCCCATTTGGCACCAAACAGACAAATGCTGTCTTGTTAATGACAGATGAGAAGGTCACACTCACACGTGTTGACTCTGTCCCAGGGACTTTCAATTTCACTCGTTCCACCCCCACCCCTTACTCGAATGGTATTCTGTGTTGTCACTAGTTGACAACAGTAGGCTGTATATGACCATATGATTAGTGGCTTTAGTCCAATGGAGGAGAGAGTAAAATGCAACATTCACCATACTATATATTACAGTATATAGTGACGTTTTACTCTTTTTCCACATTATGCGTTGCACATCTGGCTCCAGTTAACGTGAGGTATGGACTTGACGTTGAGTCACTCACTCCCCCTGTCCCAGTGCCTTGTAGGTCGCAGTTCACGTTAACACTTTGACTGCCAGGGGGCGTCTTTAGACGTCTTTGCTGGCCATGCTAAAGTTGCCGGGGGACGCTGTACGTCGTCTTTATATCAATATTTCAAAAATCTGCGATCGGATTCATAATGTCCCTCCGCTGGCCTGAGACACAAGTGTGATCTCCTCTCAATCCTCTAGCGGTTCAAGACCGCCATCTGGTGGCCGATCGGCAGATCGAAACCGGATGTCAACCTTTAACCCGGTAGGACTCACTCCATATGGGGTCCGGGCACTCGCTAATGTTAGAGAGACTCCGTCTTCACACAGTGAACATCGATCGCTGCAAATAACTCGAAAAAACAACATGATTTGGACGTATATATTATTATACAACCTGGAAATGGACCGACTATTTCAACATCCCATAATGGAAAACTGTCTACCCCACGCTGATCGCCCAACGGCCCGCGGAGACTGGGGTGAGTTTTAGCGTGTAATATTACCGTGTTCGACACTAACTGCTATGATGAACATTTGACCCACATTAGATGATTGGTATAACGCTGCCCACGGAATTATAAACGCCCCCTCGCCCATCCGGTCAACATCAGATGACGTGTAGTAACTTCTAGAAGTACGTCTAGTTGGAATTTTTTATATCGCGCTGATTGCCATCAAACTGTATTTCATCATCAATATAATGCATTTGGGGCTATATATCACGTTCTGGAGAAAGCTGCAGAAAGAGATGAAAACATACTTATACATTAGACCATACTTTACTATGAATATGTGAATGAAAAAGTTTAACGTTGCTACACAATGAACAATACATATAGGACTTTGAATGGGCCCTAATAATGGCAATGTAGCAATAGAATTTAAAAAGTTATAGCCCTGCAAAGAAGGGGACTTTCTCCATAGACAAATAGCGCTGGCAATCTATGGTATATCATTAATTTAACCTTAGGCAACCAAAGTGTTAATAGGTCGAGTTGAAAATGTAATGCTCTGAGATGCTCTGGAGCAATCTCTCTCTGTCTCTCGGATCAATCAAATCAAATAATTAACACATGTATGTTGTCATTTTAAACAACTCACCATTCATTCATTATGCATCAGCAGCAGCTAAATTAATGTTATAGTTCACAACACAGCAGCGCGTTTTGAATCGCTAGCCTATTAATTATCGTCTCAGCAAGCACAGTCAATACTTTTTTCCGTAGCCGCATTTCGCGGAGACAGCTGTGTATAGCGAGAGAGAGAGAGCGAGAGAGAGAGAGAGAGAGAGAGACTCACTGTTTAGTTGAAACGTCCAGGGCAGGAGAGCTTGATAAACGTGTATAATCCACTGTTGATGTATTCCAGACCACTGTCTGTCTCCAGACTGCATCCGCCATATAGCTTGTTAGCCAAGTGTTAGCTTGTTAGCACAACACAAGTACATTTCTTTGTCCATTTTTCCACGTCGAACAGACTGCAAACTACCTGGCGTTCTATCGCCATGCTCTAAGACAAACTCTAACCTTAACCAACTTTGAAAAGAGTGCCTAAGCTTAACCATCTAAAGAACTTGCAGTCACGGCACGCTCTGCTGCCTGCATTTCACAACAACACAACAACACAACTATCTCCCACCAACGGACCGGAATAAGCTAGAATTGGAACATTAGAAATTGGATTCGGCCAATCAGAGATCGTCTCTGTGAAATTCTGCTACGGAAAAAAATACTGGCGTCGGCCAATCAGAGAGCGTCTCCGCGAAATGCGGCTACAGAAATTCTTGACGCTACTGGCTAGACCGCTTCAAATCGCGCCCGGATTCCAACATAATAGTCATATTTCAACGCACAACGCGTTATGCACTGATTGGCTGTGACGGATACAGCGATCAAACTGTGACGCGCACTCAGAGCGCTATCGCGTCTAGCCCGGGCCGAGAAATACGAAAAAATAAAAAAAAACGCCACTTCCTGCTCAGGAAAACGAGTGTTTTTTTATTTTAGATAATAACGTTATATTGTGGATTGGAAATACAAACATACTTAAAATGAGTAAATATTATTAATTTTAAACATGTTTATATTATTTATAGGGCTATAAAACAAAAAACTAAAAAGTTTTATTTTCTTCTTCTTCTCTGATTTAACAGCAGTCAGCAGGTGGGTCGGCGCCCTTGCGCCCCTAGTGGCAGAGCCGCCACTGCCCTGTCCCCAATCATCATCAAGTCTCCAGTTTAACCCTTTCACTACCACACTACAGCAGGTTAACCCTTTCACTACCACACTACTAGTGAAAGGGTTAACCCTTTGTCGTGTGGCAGTGAAAGGGTTAACCTTCTGTATTGTTGCAGTGAAAGGGTTAACCTTTTGGTAGTGTGGTAAGTGAAAGGGTTAAAGCTGATTGCACATCCTGGCACGGGACGTCCCACGTAGACCCGTTTCCCGTGACCACAAGGTTCACGTTAGGTCACCTTTTGTTTGCATTTCACGTCACAGTGTTCTCCAAAGACTGGCGGAGCGGTTTCCACCTTTTTAGTTGTTAACTTCTTTAACGTTCTGTAAGGGAAAACCTGTCCCTCGTGAGTCCTTGAATTGATATAGTTATGGACCAGCTGTGTGTGTGTGTGTGTGTGTGTGTGTGTGTGTGTGTGTGTGTGTGTGTGTGTGTGTGTGTGTGTGTGTGTGTGTGTGTGTGTGTGTGTGTGTGTGTGTGTGTGTGTGTGTGTGTGTGTGTGTGTGTGTGTGTGTGTGTGTGTGTGTGTGTGTGTGTGTGTGTGTGTGTGTGTGTGTGTGTGTGTGTGTGTGTGTGTGTGTGTGTGTGTGTGTGTGTGTGTGTGTGTGTATTGTAAGGGTGCGGTCACTGAAGATGTACATTTATCACTGGATTCTACAGCCTGCACATTCCAGAGTGGGGGAGACATTTGCTTTGACCAGAGGAGCTTACACAGTATATAAGATATTAGCATTAATGAACTAAAATAACTATCAGTTCTGAAGTTAAGATGTAACATTTACACCACGTTCTCATTGTGGTACTGTAGTACATTATTACCATGCGAATCATGTCAGCATGTTTTAGAGAGCTGCATACCCCCCAACTCGTAGCCAACCGATCATAATAATATCATAATATAACATAATATATAACATATCATAATGTGCTGACATCACTTGTGTGGTAATGTCGCACACACAGAGCACCTTTCTCACTTTTAGAAAACAGTGACAGCTTTATCGGAACCATTGATAAAACTGTGTTTCTAAAAGTGAGAAGGGTGCTCCGTGTAGGTCACAGAATAAGTACAGACTCTCTTGTAACTCAACAACCTCATTGTGAAACGGGTCCTACAACTCGATCTCGGCGGTCAGTAGGTCACCCACCCACATTAACAGTTTTTTTTGTTTGTAGGGGGTAATGGAAAATCCAGGCCGATGTGGTTCCGTGTCTGGAACAAAGAAGGCTTTAGCTCCCATCTATGGCATGGCATTCAAGGACAGTTACACACTTCACTGGCTGTGCTTGATTACCGCCCCCTGGACCATCCCAGTGGCTTGATAAAAGCTATGGAATTCACCTGGGATGGACGGAAATAGTTCACTAGTGCCGGAAGACGAATGATTGTGCGAAGCTAAACACAGGAAGTCGTTCTCATCACTCAGTATTAGGGTTTATCGTAACTGGGAATGCTCATTTGCTCATTTTCCAATATCAATGGTTCGGTTTCCCTTGACTCGGCTTGGTCTCCTAATCACTTGACCAGAGATTCTGGCACTCGTCATATGTTGCTTAGCCAACATATTACATTTGTTATTCCCTTCCTTGCCTGGCTACCCCAAAAGTAAAAAAGAGATTTAAACGTAAAAAGACTTTACAAACTATGGCTGTGAGTGTTCCTGGCTCCAAAAAGGACAGCTGATTGATTATTTAAAGCTCATTGGTTGCTTTTGTCCTTGGTATCACAACCAGCTCATTCATCTCAGTACTCTGAGTCTGTAGTGTCAGTGTGGTAGTGAAAGGGTTAACCGTCTGTAGTGTGGTAGAGAAAGGTTGACCTTCTGTAGTGTGGTAGTGAAAGGGTTAACCTTCTGTAGTGAAAGGGTTAACCCTTTGTCGTGTGGCAGTGAAAGTGTAGCACTTGTGTCACTAACAGTAACAGCTGTTCGCCACGGACCAGTTCTAGATTCGAATGAGAGGAGTAATATACACAGTTAAAGGAATGGCAGGCCAGAGACAAGGTTATAACAATGACCGGTATTTTATTCTCGACAGCGCTAGCTAGACAATTACAATACATACAACGTAAAGTAGTGAAGTATCCCTTTTTGGTTATTTTCTTAACCACTCCCTCTTTCAGGAAGGTTAATTCGATATCAAGTCCTAGGTTGATCGGATCAACACGTTAGGTTCGGTTCAGACGTCTCTGAGGTTGTCACTAGCTAAAAGCTAGGTTTAAGTTTGGACATTAGATGTATCCCTTTTTCGTGAGTAACTCAGTGTCGCACTGTACAGCCTTGGTTGTAGGCTAATGTTTTTTAAAAAATGTACCCAATTTGTATGGAGTGAAATGCGAATGAAGGGTTGAAATCACAACTCCAACTACGGCCAGGATTCTCCGGTGCTGCAGCTGGACCCTATTGATCACATTCAGCAAGCCCTCAGCTCGAATACGCATCGAATCAATGTTATAAGACATTGATATCAGGAGCTATCTGTAGCTACTGCTAGCCGGCTAGATAACGTTAAGACAACGCCTCAGTGAACTATTTAGTTGAATGGGACATTTCGTTTTGAACAGTGAGCTAACGTGAGCTAACGTGAGCTATCAGACTGTTGCTGGAGCATTTGTTGATATCAGGAGCTATCAGTAGCTAGCCGGCTAGATACCGTTTACAATGCCTCATGTATTAAACTAAAAGTGAATAGTTGACTGGGTAATTTTGTTTAAACAGTAACGGTAGCTAACGTTAGCTCACAGAGGTTGCATGCACTAGAGCAGACTATTGCTGGAGCTTGTTTACACGGGGAAGGGAGGGGCAGGGGAGGAGGAGAGGAGCGGCAGTTTGCAGCTCCGTGTGTCTGAGACAGAACTCAGAGAGTGAGATCTCCGCTAAGAATTGGATCATGTTTTTCGATCGGTTTTCACGATCGGCGAAAATAAAGCATTATCGGAATTCACCAATCTCATATTTATACTGAATATCGGCCGATACCGATCGCTGGCCGATCGATCGGGGCATCCCTACTTGAAAGTCCTTGTGTTCTCGTTCAATCAGTTCGTATCATAGAAAAGGATATGATGGTCCTTGGAAGTTCTTGTGACTCAAGTTCAATTAGTTCGTTAATTCCTGATCCACTTCCTCACTGGGAATGAGGAAGGTAATTGACAATCCTACCAGGCTGTTGAGGCAACAGGGTGTTGAGGCAACAGGGGTAACAGATCAGGCTCCGGGTATAGCCCTGATCTAGATCTGAGGTTCAGTGGGTTGGCAATTCAAAGGATTTGGTCAAAACATTGCTAACCTCATATGAATATACATATAACCCAATAACATTAACTATTTATGTTCTTACACAATAGCATTAACTATTTATGTTCTTATTCAATGGCATTAACTATTTATGTTCCTATAACTAAATAGTTATGAATCTGAAACCTGGGTTACAAAAGGGTTAACCTTCTGCATTGTCGCAGTGAAAGGGTTAACCCTTTGGTAGTGTGGTAGTGAAAGGGTTAACAGTACTGTGACGTTATGCTCCATCAGCAAGTTTGGACGGCAAGTTTTCCATACCTCTACAAATCCAATTTGAGTCCACTTGTTTTGTTTTTTTAACTTCAAAGATCAACAGAGACATGACCAGTCTTGAACACGTCAGTCTTTAAGTTGCAGAGTGACACATGGCATCACGACATAGTCAAACACACCCAGTTAGATCAAACCCCTTCCTTTGTGATACTGTAATTCTAGGCGGTCAGTAATGATGAACGGAATGCAGGGTGAGTCACGCAGAGCTATTCTGTTGAACTGCTGTACGTGGAATTATAAATACAAAATGGTCACATGGTCAAATTCTTTTCAGATCATACTTGTAGCTGTTCTTCTTAATTGGACAGCAGTGGAAAGGGACAGGAGAGAATGTAAACAAGAGAGTATGTCATCAACGTGTGACATGGCTCTACTGAACCGGAGTTGCTTGTGCAAAGAGCGTGTCTCAATCCACTGACTCACGGAGCGCCCGGACGAGCCGGCCCATATTTTGGGTTTTACTGCTGCTCTCTGGCATAATAATAAAGACCGGACTGAACTGAAATTATAAGAAAAGGAAGTTCCATAGTAACAGTTGTTGTGACTTGTTTGGTGTCTCCCCGTTCCATGGGCAGACCTCCTGGCACTCATGCCGGCGCTATTGACTATAATTACACTCACTATTTCTGCCAGTCCGCTCCGAAAGAGCCAATCATTATGCGGACATGAATAGATCTGAACCGGGGTCTTTTGAAGCCGGGCCCATACAGATGGCTCTAAAAAGCTGTGTGTTCTGACATAAAGGTGTCAACATCGGAGCCTTTCTTGTCGTGAAGGATGTGTTAGTGGGTGTTTCTCTGCCTCCTTCAGTAGCCGCTGCCCCTCACACAGCAGTGGGCCGAGGCCAGAATAGAGAGTCTTTGTGTGGGACCCTGGCCTGGGCCACCTCGCTATCCCACAGAGGCAGCCTGTGCCTGCCTCAGAAACACACAGACCACTGATACGTTGGTGAGAACGCGCATGTGTGTGAGAGAGAGAGAGAGAGAGAGAGAGAGAGAGAGGGTTGGGGGAGACATGGAGAGGGGGACAAGGAGTAACATAGAGCTGGTGTTGAGTTTGTTACATCATAGTACTTCATATAGACTGCGGTGACTGTGTAAGTGATGAATGATACTCCCCTTGTTAACGTGGTCAGTATGTGTGTCTCCTCTGATTATATTATGAGATGCACTTCAGAAACAGTCACATTTATATGTACAGCAAACATTTAGGTCTACATGTACCATGAGATATGAATATCAGTAGGGTGTGTTTCATGTTTTACCAGGCAAAAGCAATAGTTTAAGCAACTACACTTAACTACAGTTCACTTGCCGCTTTGAGTGTCTTCACCGTAGATCAATATGATGAATTGAAAATGGGGGACCCTGATGTAAACAAGACGAAAGTCTTTCTCTGGTCTGCATCCCCTTAACAATTGTATGTATTGAGCTGTACTGTACTGTACCCATTCTGCAATCTGTTAATAAAGTTTTCAATCGATCATGAGAGGTATCGATCTAATTCAATACATTTGAACTTAATTTGATTTAATTTCAAACCTTTATTTCAACTTGTAAGACACTGAGGTTACCCTCATTTACAGCAACGACAAGCTTTCAAAACAAGACACAGTTTATCAGCAATTTCAGCAGTAGCGCGCTTGCTCCTGGGGCTGCCGCGGGGCGTGGCCGCGGCGGGTCACGTGCCTGTCGGGGCCAATCAGGCCTACCCCGGAAGTAGGAACGGTTGCGGAACAGCTACAGGCATACCGTCCACCCCTACCCTAGTTACAGTACAGCAACCAAATTAAACTGTATCAAGTCAACTGAAAATGTGAATAGTATGAAAAAAATTAAAGATTTTTCAAAAAAATAAAAAAAATTATCATGCGAAATAAGCTGTGACCTGTTTTGACCTGTACCTCAAAGAATCGGAACCGAGAATCGTTTAGAACAGGAATCGATATGGAGAATCGGAACCGGAACCGGAATCGTTCAAATCCAAACGATGCCCAACCCTAATTCCAGGTGTTGGAAGCATCAAAGGAAAAAGCAGTTTTCTACTATGTAGAAACTACAAATGGAGGATATATACATTTAACGTGGACATAAAGTCACTGTATCTAGCTACTGGCATGGCAAAGGATTTAAAAACCACGGTGCTCGTATACATAAGTAGGGGTGCACAATATAGATTTTTTGACCCCGATACCGATAACTTTCTGCTCCTCAAGGCCGATACCGATACCGATAACCGATATTTATTGTATTATAAACGTTTTTTTTAAATGTATATTCCTGTAGTTTTGACCTAACCAGATTTATCATGACATGAGCGTTACTACTATGAACAAAACAAAGCCAAGACAACAGTTTTGACTGATAAAGTGACTATATTTATTTTTCCAAATAAATATAATTTGAATCAGAAAATTCACAATCCGTCAACAACTTATAATACATCCAACCTAACAAGTCACCTGCAACATCACCATCGATACGATGGTGTGTTAAAAGCCTACGATGACGCGCGAGCAGCTGAAGTTGCTGTGCATCCAAAGCCAGCTACAAAGGAACCCGCAGCGTTTGTACCTATTGACGAGGCATTTGCTAAATTAAAGAAGTTTGACAGAAATGACCCAAGGGCTCAAGCCGCTAGCTTTTAAGTAGTGCTTGGTGGTGCAAATTAACCTGGCTACTACAGAGCAATAAGCTTTAGCTGCTCGCGCGTCGTCGTAGGCTTTTAACACACCATCGTGGTGATGTTGCAGG
Source organism: Notolepis coatsorum (assembly GCF_963971535.1). Lineage (NCBI taxonomy): Eukaryota > Metazoa > Chordata > Actinopteri > Aulopiformes > Paralepididae > Notolepis > Notolepis coatsorum. Next base: position 96,335,373 of record NC_140181.1, on the reverse strand, counting down.
TGACTTGTTAGGTTGGATGTATTATAAGTTGTTGCCCCTTTCCCTCCTCGTGGAACTTCTGCATTGCATTTGTTACAAATAGCAAGCAAACTTTTTTCCTCTGAAACTATTCCCACACTACTGACGCCATCTTTGTTTACATCCGCGCTGCCTCTGAAACTTACGTGGCTACGTCACAGCCAAGAAAGGGAGCACTGGATTTGTGTAAAACGCCCTCTTCCTAAACCACACGCTATCAGTCACTGTACTGGCAAACCGGGAGGAACCTACAGTAAAATCAAACGCCCTTCATCCCAATTCACCCACACTGCATTCTTTTTTACCAAAAAATATATTATATATTATCGGAGCTATCAATAACATTATCGGGTTTATCGGGATGACGTCATAATTGCTGATATCGGCCCGATAATTATCGTGCATCCCTAATGATAAGTATTATTAAATGTTTTTATAATATATATTTTTTTAAAGTAAGATATTTTTAACATGTTATTAAAAACAGTCAAATATAATTATATGATTTCTCTATAGCATATTTTATTTTAGTTTATTCGGTCCAACCAAAAGTTATAATGTAAAAAGAAATCCTTCTCAGTAACTGGTCTCAGGGGGAGGCTTTGTGAGGCGACGCTGTTTATCTCACAACAACAACTGTCACACGTCTCTGCTGTCTGAATGCATCTACCCACACGCCGCTGGGCAGCTGCAACAATGGAAGGCTTGAGGCTGGTGCTGGTGCTGCTGGTCTCGAGCCGTGGGTCTTGACCTCATGTGTTTTCCTCACACTGGCAGAGTTTCAGTGGAATGGACGAAGAACGCCAGCTTATTTTTTCCCCCTCTTCTATCGAAAAATGTGTTGTTCACTTGATGTTACTCCCCACCCGCCTCCCCTGTGAGTCTAAGATGAAAACAATGTGTGATGGATAGACTCACAGTGAGTTCAGCCTGTCTGGTGAAGGTCAGGGCAGCATGTTCCAGGCCTGCTTTGGCTTCATTTACATTTACATTTACATTGTTGAGGTCTTGGTAGAGCTGCCGCGGTATCGGTATTACCGCGGTATCGCTGTTACATCATGCCCACCTCAGCGTTGGGCTGAATACCGGCATCACCGCTGTTTTTTAATATATTATTATTATTATTACGCTCTCGTTGGGCTTGCGGCTCTGCAGATATACCCTACTTCTCTGTCGAGATTCCAAGCGACCCTATTGGGTACCAGAAAAGTCACATGAAACACTGCAGACCACTGATTGGTCAGAAGAGATACGCGTCACATGCTTGGAGCATCTTGCAGCGCTTTTACTTCCTGAATCTCAGCCACCACAACACGGCTAATAGTACGTTAGCTCCCACCGGAGACCGGAGTGGATTACCGACGCCGTCGCTCCTCAGGGAACGAGGCATAATGATTTTACTGCAACGAAATGTTATAATAAAAGCCCTTCGTTCTATACACTTGTCTGATTGAAAACTTTATTAACAGACCGCAGAATGGGTACAACTCGGCACGCTCTGAGCAAAGAAAGGAACTTAGATATTAATTGAGTAACGCTTGCCTTGCTATGGTCTGGTAAATACGAACGTGTAACTATACTAACGTTAATGCCACAAATCGAATGCCTTTGTAATCATAAGTAGTAACGTTATAATAATAAGAAGAAGAAAGGGTCGGGGGGGTAACCGGCGGGCGCGCCGCTACCACCCCTGCTCGCGACACCGTAGGGGAGACTTCGAATCCGTGTTTCACTTTTAATAACGAATGCGTGCATGCCGAATCCCAAACAATATTCATGCTGCAAAGTCATCCTCTAAAAGATAGACATTTAGACTAGAGGCAGGCTATATGCTATAAAGAGTAGACTACAAAAAAATGCATTCAAACTTTTTTTTGTGTGTGTGTGTGTGATTGATTGATTGAATTTGATTGATTGAAAACTTTATTAACAGATTGCAGAATGGGTACAGTACAGTACAGCTCAATACATACAATTGTTAAGGGGATGCAGACCAGAGAAAGACTTTCGTCTTGTTTACATCAGGGTCCCCCATTTTCAATTCATCATAACATGACATACACGACATACAGATAGACAGTACTGCTACATCTATACATTTATGACATACCAGATTTGCAAATACAGTACTGTTTGTGATACAAAAAGAGTCCAGAAAAGAGAGTATATACATTTGACGTAGAAACTGTACATTGGAGGAGGTTGGGTAGGTGGGGTGGGGTTGAGTGGGTGGGGGGACTGTACATTGGAGGTGGTTGGGTGGGGGGGTTGGGTAGGAGGGGTGGGTGTGTGGGTGACACTGTACAACTGTACAAGCAAAACTGTACATTGGAATATTGACAAAACCATACTTGGTCATTTACTGTACATTGGAGGGGGTTGGGTTAGGACATTTACAGGGGCCAGTTTCGAATGGCAGTCTCCCGTAGGTGTTCTTTGAAAGTGGTTTTGAAAGTGAGTAGTGATTCACATTCCTTTACAGCTTTGGGTAGGGCGTTCCACATTGATGTGGCATAATTGCGATTATTATGTGCGGTTATTACCGCGGCGGTAGGAAATATCTTGCAAATGTGTGCGGTAAGGAAAACATCAATACCGCGGCAGCTCTAGGTCTTGGACTAACCGGCTGCAGAATTCGAGAACTACTAGGAATGTCTGATCACTAAGTGTGTCTGACTCTTAACACTTTCTCTCCCACGCTTATATCCATCAATGTTTGATCACTGCCAGCTGCCAGCACTGTAAGTCTATGGAGATGTTTACCTTCTTTGCAGGGCTATAACTTTTTAAATTGTATTGCTAAATTGACATTACTAAGGCCCATTCAACATCGATTATCTATCGTTCAGGATGTAGGAACGTTTTACTTTTTCATTCACACATTCATACGAAAATACCGTTTAGAGTATAAATATGTTTTTATCGTTTTCTGCAGTAATTCCTAGAACGTGAGATATAGGCATAAATGCATATATTAGATTATCAAATGCCGTTTGATACCGATCGACGCTATATTAAAAATTTCAACTGTACATGGTCCTAAACGTTATGACTGATCATGCGCGGGTGAACGGGGGGGGGGGGTCGTTTATAATTCCGTGATCGTCGTTAAATGCTTCATGTAGTATGCAGGCATTAAAGCGTTCCGTCTTGAGACGGATTTCCGTCTATTTGATTATATGTATATAATATTTTAATTGATATTAACACTTTGGCTGCCATGAAACGTGTTTAGACGTCATTGCCGGCCATGCTCAAGTTGCCGGAGGACGCTGTACAGCGTCCTTATATCAATATTTCAAAAATCTGCGATCGGATTCATATGTCCCCTCCGCTGGCCTGAGATCCACCAGGAGGACCCACTGAGCTCTCTGGCGGTTCAGGAGCGCCATCTGGTGGCCGATCGGCGCAATCGCTTAAACAGGAAGTGGCATAGAGGTTGTGCTGGACGTCCGTATTACTTCCGGGCACTCGCTATAGGTCCCGGCATTCTAGCTCGTCACATGATCGATTGCCAATAACTCGATAAACAACATGATTTGGACGTATATACCATTATACAAGCTGGAGATGGACCGGGTAAATCTACATCCCATAATGATAAGATTTCTACTCTACGATGATCGCCCAACGGCGCGCGGAGACTGGGGTGAGTTTTAGCGTGTAACGTTACCGTCTTCGATACTAACTGCTATTATCAACATTTGACCCACATTAGATGATTGGTATAACGCTGCCCACGGAATTATAAACGCCCCCTAGCCCATCCGGTCAACATCAGATGACGTGTAGTAACTTCTAGAAGTACGTCTAGTTGGAATTTTTTATATCGCGCTGATTGCCATAAAACTGTATTGCATCATCAATATAATGCATTTGGGGCTATAGATCACGTTCTGGAGAAAGCTGCAGAAAGAGATGAAAACATACTTATACATTAGACCATACTTTACTATGAATATGTGAATGAAAAAGTTTAACGTTGCTACACAATGAACAATACATATAGGACTTTGAATGGGCCCTAATAATGGCAATGTAGCAATAGAATTTAAAAAGTTATAGCCATGCAAAGAAGGGGTACTTCTCCATAGACAAATAGAGCCGGCAACCTATGGTATATCATGAATTTAACCCAAGGCAACCAAAGTGTTAGAAAAAAAAAAAAAAAAAAAAAATTTTTTTTTAATATATATAAAGTTTGCCAATAGGGATGTTTCAGTAGTATTGGCACTGGTAGTAGTCGTAATAGTAATCCAGTCTATTTTTTTTTCTTCTAAAAAATAAACTAGTTCAACACAGGCAACCACTTTTGCTTAAAGTTTTGAGCACAAAGATCATCATAGATCTAGCCTCTTAATTTTGCTCTCAAAGTGCACCAGATTGATGCATTTAACTATAAAACGTTTTTTTTTTTTTTTTTTAATCCGAGGGGGCATGCCCCCGGACCCCTCTGGAGGGGCAGAGGTTCACCCACCACCACAGTCTCACTAAATCCTGTGGGAAACACTGAGGATTCAAAATTTTTTACGGCTGTAGGGCGTTCCACATTGTTGTGGCATAATTGCAAAACGTGTTTAGTCCCTTGTTTGTATGATAACAAGCCTTTTAGTTCATGGTTCAAAGTAATGGGAAAAGGGTGCTAGCTCGCCATCAATCAGAAGCTAGCCACAAGACTTGCATTCACGCTCTCCAGCACACAGCCTCCCTGCCTGGCACAACAACCACAACAGTAGGTCTATAGTCACAGTCAGGACAGTAGGCTCTACAAGTAGGCTCCCTTAAAACGCTAACGCTATTAAAAAAAATACAGTGGAGGTTAAAATAAGAATAGACTTGGCCTGAAAAAAGTTCAGTCAGGAGATATTTTTTTGCTTTAATCCCTGAGTATGGGTGATATATAGATCAGAGCAGTTTGTATGGATAATAATATTCAAAAACGCTGAAACTCACGGCAGCTTCCTCTTAGCAATGGGGGATGACACTGGAGCAAACAGATCCCAGTTATGTGATGGGGATCGAGGCGATCCATTTCCGGTTTGTATAATACTAATATATGCCCAAATCATGTGGATTATTGAGTTATGGCAACGATCCATATCCACGGTGTGTGTCTTGAGTCCCGAGACGATAAACGAGTGGCCGGACGGATTTAGGGGACGGACCGAGCTCCAACGAGCATATCCGGTTTGGCAACTCGCCGATCAGCCACCAGGTGGCAGTATTGAAGCGTTGCAGAGTTGTGCTGGCTCAGACAGCATCTGACAAGGCTCCGTGAGTGAAATATGAATATCATGGCGAAAATATGAAATATGATCAGAATAACGTCGTACGCCGTGATCTGGCAGAATTTGCATGAACTTGAAACACGTCGTAAGCCGTTTCCGGCGGAGAAAGTGTTAACACTTTGGTTGCCAACAACGAGATTTCTCGTCCTAACTCGCCATGCGTTGTGTGCCAATAACGCGTTTTCTCGTTATTTAATCGTTATTTCTTTTATTAGCGATATCCATTCATTTTTCATCCATCCAGCCTGACGTTATCATTGGGAATGGCTCTGAGCTCGAAAAGGGCAAATACCGCCCCCTATCGTCTCCCGGATGGTATTGCACATCATTGGATTGGAGTTGATGGGACTTGCATCAGAAAAAAGAACTCCGGTCCACATTTGACTTCTGGGGCATGCAACCTGATACTAGTGATTCATTGAGAGGACTGGAAGCAGCATGGATTATGTGTTTCGGAGTATAACGTTGGATCAATAAACGCGATATTTGGAATGCCGATCAGAATTGGATTCATCTTTTTGCAGAACATCTGATCTGAGGTAAGGACTCTATGTTACCAGTTTTGGGTTAATCAGAGTTTTTTTTCACAGCGTTCACAACGTGTGTGTGTGTGTGTGGCCTTAGGCGCTGAGCACGGCACGAATAAATAATTTTTCAGCCCGCTTTTGTATCGTGCATAAGAACACAAATACTCTCGATAATCTAGCGTTTATTGGAAAATGATTCATAAATCAGCCGGAAAATGACAACGTGTTTTGTGTATTCCAGTAAATGGCCATTATTGCGGAATCTTTTTTTCTTTCTAGAAATCTCAAACTATAGTCTTATTCAAAACGGTATAAAACGGAAATGTACTGACGAAAAAACAATACGTTTCAAGCATGTTGACTGCAAGCAAGTCATTGATAAGCGACGGGTGTTGTTCTGAAGGTCCAGATTAACACAGAGTCTGCGTTTATTATTTTGTATAACTTATATATTGTTTATATATATAAGATATATATTTTCACGTCATCTATTTACCTACTAGTATTTATCATTCGCTTCTTTGTATATGTTCCACTCTTAACGCCGTAGACAGTGTGAGCGCATGCGCAGGGTTCTTAGGACATGCCCGGGCAAAGTGAGAGAGAGAGCATATGGTTCTGTGGGGATGAACAGACTCATTCCACAGGTAACTAAGACAGAGTGTGTGTTATAGAAGAAATGTTTTGCAGCAGTAACAGGACGGCAAGCAACGTATCTATACCCGGCCATAGGGTATAAATAGAGAGACACTATAAGGTTCGTTCCTTCACTCCTCCACGACCATCGGACAAGCCACATCGACACCAGAGCTCTTAACTTTCCTCTCATATTGCATGTAGTCAACAAGGTACGTTTGGGGCCGTAATGTGCTTGTAGGTTAAGTTCAGTGGGTTATACAACCAACCTTGCAAGGACCGGTGCCACGCCTATACAAGCAGAGATAATATGTACTATGTTGTTATGGTTTGATCAGTGATTTATTGTATTTCATGTATGTTTTCACAGTTTTACGGTTCGGAATAAAGATGTTCTCTTCGAACGGAAATAAAGCCAATCAGTAAAGATCAAAGACGGGTTGCGTCATCATTGCAAGAGAGGCAGTTACAATTATGTTCCAAACCCTCTTTAGCATTCTCCTTTTAGACTCTTGAGATGGCTAGTCATATCATACATATCTCGTACTATCCCTTACCTACTCTTACTAGTTATGCTGCTGGCCAGTATGACTTACTTACTACCATAGTGCCTTTATAGCTGTATCGCTGTACATATTAATAGTATACTACACCTCTGTACATACATCTGATTAGCACTACACTCAGTAGTACTAATTTATATATGTTGTACCTGTGCAATGTGTGCATTGTATATTACTATTGCACTTTACTGTTACATTTGCACTCTGGTTGGATGCCAAACCTTGTTGTACTGTACCTGTGCTGTATGATGCATTTTAGATGCATCACTGTACATATTAATACTACAACTCTGTACATACATTTGATTAGCACTACACTCGTAGTACTAATTGATATAATAAATATACCCAGTTTAATCACCTGTGCAACAGTGTGCATTGTAAATTGCTATTGCACTTTACTGTTACGTTTGCACTCTGATTGGATGTTAAACCTCTTTTTGTTGTACTGTACTTGTGCTGTATAATGCCAATACATTTTAATCTAATCTCTCGGGTGATCTGTAGCTGAATTACTTACTCCCCACTGCTGTTTTAATCTAGGCATACAGTGGCAGCCTGGCCTGCTAAGTCTAATGGAGGGGAGGAATTTTGAGCCTAATTGTTAGTTTGCTGTGCGAGCTATATTTAGATACTCCCAGAGGAGGCTGGACCACATGTAGCAGGGATGCCCCTCTTCCCCAGTGGTGTGGCTGGCGAGGATGTAGCAATGAAAAAAACACATCAAGGTCAAACAAAAGTTACCTAATAATTTCGATTCCCTCCGCCTAGGGATGGGTATCGTTAGGATTTTATCGATACTACTACTCTTATCGATACTGCTTAACGGTTCGGTACTTTATCGATACTCTTATCGGTTCTTTTAGATTATTATTTAAATATATTTAAATTTAAAAAAAAATTATAAATTATTATTTGAACGGCTTAAGGCTATATCTGTACTTGATATTTGTTTGTTGTGTTGCATATTTGAAATAAACTTCAATCACATCAAACCCCCCCCTCTTAAAAAACAAAAACCTGTGTTTAACCTGGCCATCTATAAAACATCATGCTAAAACTGTGAAACAAATGTCCTACTCCCCTAAAGAAAGAAATACATAGAAAACATGACTCAGTTATGCAATAGTGCTGTTGCTTTTTATTTTGTTAAAATCTTTTAGTTAATAAGACTACAAAATGACTACAACGATTTCACGACGTTTTCCTGTCCACGCCGGAAGTGCATCGGATACCTACCTTAACGTTAAATTTTCAACAACGGAACAGATTGTTGCTAATTAAACACTTCATGGAAACGGAGTAACGTTAACGCTATGTCGAGTTCATACGTGTAGTGTAGTATGAACTCGGCGAGTCGGCATAACGTTAACGTTAGTCAGTTTCAGTGTTGCTGGATGATACACTATTAGCTCCGTAGCTAACGTAGCTAGCCACGTTAACGTTAAATGTTCAACAACAGAACAGATTGCTGCTAATTAAACACTTCATGGAAACGGATTAACGTTATCGCTATGTCGAGTTCATAAGTGTAGTGTAGTATGAACTCGGCGAGTCGGCATAACGTTAACGTTGTTGCTGGATGGTACACTCTATTAGCTCCGTAGCTAGCCACGTTAACGTTAAATTTTCAACAACAGATTGCTGCTAATTAAACACTTCATGGAAACGGAGTAACGTTAACGCTATGTCGAGTTCATACGTGTAGTGTAGTATGAACTCGGCATAACGTTAACGTTAGAGTGTACCATCCAGCAACACTGAAACTGACTATTAGCTCCGTAGCTAACGTAGCTAGCCACGGACAGGCACCTCCAGTCCCTACCCGTGTATGTGTGAGTGTGAGCGGCTCGCGACAAGTGTGTGTAATGGCTTGCTGCGGCTCGCTTCTCGTGCAGAGACAGAGAGAGGAGAGATAGTTTGCAACGTTTAAATTCCTGGAAAAAAAAACTCATAATAATAATACTTTCTCGAGTATCGATAGCAGTACCGATAACGTCGGAGCTTATTAATACTCCGGTTTTTTCTAATTCAGTACCGGTTCCCGTTTAGAACCGGGGTCCGGGGGGCATCCCTACGCGGCCTGTGTTCTTATCACTTTTTGTAAATACTGTCCCCACGTTACTCTTTCTAAAATTAGATTAGATTAGACTCAAATGCATCATACAGCACAGGTACAGTACTACAATGTTTGGCATTTAAGTTGCAGGCAAGAAAGACACGTCTGTCCACTGTCTTTGGTTTTAAAACTGCCCTGTTGCAGGTCACAAAAAAAAATATATAATAATAATTCAATATATTTTTTTTACGAATTTTTTTCCCCCGATATCGATTATTAAAATATATCGCGATAATTATCGTTATCATTATATCGCCCAGCCCTAGTAGGTAGTTATGATTCAATGGTTCATTCACACACACACATTCACACCGACGGCGGAGGCAACCATTAACCATGCATCGGGAGCAGTTAGGGGGTTAAGTGCTCAAGGACACATCGACACGCTGCCGGGAGGAGCCGGAATCGAACCAGGGAACCTTCCGGTTGCCAGACGACTGATCTCCCTCCTGAGCCACTGTCACCAAGGCCAGATTAAGACTTCAGAGGCCCCTGGGCCAGATTCTTGTGGAGGCCCCCCCACACACACGTGCATGCACGCACAGTGGCGTTTTTATATGTCACTTTAAAAATATATAGAATACCGTAATTCCTCTAATAGTAACCCCGGCTTGTATTTGTTTCAACTGTAGTGGATACCAGGCTTGTATTAGGAGGAGGAACCAGCTCATTCGTGTTGGTGTTGGGGCTGGGCTGTGGAGATGCGGCCGGCGTATACGAACAGGTGGCACTGGCGTCAGCCACTGGTGGTGGTGGGCCGGCTGAAGTTGAACTAGAGGCTGCCGCTTCCTCTTCTCTGTCGCTAGCATCAATAATAATAACAACGTTAGCATTCTCGTCCTCTCTGCCCGCGGCGCCTGGCTCAGCCTCTTTAACGTTGCTGCTACTAGTGCTAGCCAGGGGGCTATCCTCCTCCTTACCTGACGGGGTGAAAAAAGTAGCGATAGTTGGTATGCTTTGCCGAAGTAACGCGCTCTTTCTGTCCCTTTCCTGTTTAGTCTTTAACTTAGCAGCTCCGCTTTCCCACCGTTTTACTTTTTTATCCATGTTTTTTTGAGTGTCACAGTCTCAATTGATCATACAGTACTACTCGAGACGAGTCTTAGCGTACTTGATCAACTTGCAAGTGCAATTCTCGCGATCAGTGGTCACCTGACCTGACAGTGACCCCTGGACCTGGACGTCAGTGTCACGTAGACTCAACGTCTCTCACCCCTCATTATCAAACAATTTGCAATACAAAAAATGTAATAAAAATAGATAGAGAAGAGATGAGATGATACTAGTAGTCACTATAGATGCTGTGAAAGTAAACGCTGGATGAGGATCTGATTATATATATATTTTTTTCGTATCTCTTTTATTTTTTTACTAGTGTGTAGTGTGGAGGCCCCTAGTCGCGTTATTTCTAAACCTAGCCGCATTTCTGGCAAGACGCTCTCTGATTGGCCGACGCCTGTTTCTACACTGGTTAAGCTTGGCACTCTTTCGAAGTTGGTTAAGGTTAGAGTTTGTCTTAGAGCGTGGCGATAGAACGCCAGGTAGTTTGCAGGCTGTTTGACGAGGAAATGGGCAAAGACACAGCTCGTCACGCGATTGGGCAAACATGTCAGTGGCCAATCAGAGAGCGTCTGCCAGAAATGCGGCTAGGTTTAGAAATAACGCCCCCTAGGGCCCTAGTCACTAGGGGGAGCTCGATGATATCCGCTATCAGCACCGACGGGTCCATGCTGTCTGTCATGAATAATGATCCCAATCTGCCTTATTCGTGTCGGGGCTGTGTCTATTCTTTTACCAACGGATTTCCATTTCCGCGTTCGCGTTCTGCGATCTGATTGGCCACTGACGTTTCTTAGGCGACTCTTTTGAAGTTGATTAAGGTTAGAGTATGGAATCAGGGCTGGTGTTCTATCGCCCTGCTCTAAGACAAACTCTAACCTTAACCAACTTCGAAAGAGTGCCTAAGCTTAACCAGTGAAAGAAAGAGGCGTCACACGATTGGCGCTACCAGAAACGTCAGTGGCCAATCAGAGCGCAGAACGCGAACGCGGAACTGGAAATCCGTTGGTAAAAGTATTCAGGCGTCGGGGCTGGGATGTGGAGACGCAAGTTTTGACTTTTTATTGCTGTTTTTACCTCAAACGGAAAACCTCAAACTCTTATGAAGAGGAGGAAAAATACTCAAGATTAGCCACTTGCAGACGTACTGTATATTTTAGTTGATGAAATATTTTTGTTGACTAAAATATTTTTGTTGATGAAATATGTTTTCATTCAGTGTCACAGTATGACATCGATCTCCAAAATAAGAAAAAAAATTCAATAAAATGTGGGGCCTCTAGTGACGAGGGGCCTCCAAAAATGTTTAAAATAAAAGTTAAAAAAAAATAAACAAATATTTGGGGCCTCTAGTGACGAGGGGCCTCCAAAAGGCCTCTAGTGACGAGGGGCCTCCAAAAGGCCTCGAGTGACGAGCGGCCTCCAAAAAAATAAAAAATGTAAGTTAAAAAAAATTAAAAAATAATGTGGGGCCTCTTGTGACAAGGGGCCTCCAAAAGGCCTCTATAGTGACGAGTGGCCTCAAACAATAAAAGATTAAAGTTAAAAAAAAATGTTGGGGCCTCTAGTGACGAGGGGCCCCCAAAAAAAATAAATAAAGAAAATAATTTTTTATTTTTAATTTTTTTTTAATTTTTTTTTTTTGAGGCCCCTCATCACTAGAGGCCCACGGGCCGCGGCCCGGTCGGCCCGGTCGTTAATCCGGCCCTGACTGTCACCCCCATTACTGATGACTGATTACTATGATTGCTATAACCCACCCTTCTCTCTCTTTTTTTTTTTTAGTTGGTCAGTTTGATCATCATCATCTGCTATGCCACGTCGTCCAGCGGCGGTTACTCCACATTGGCTATCTCTGAGATGATCTTTTGCATGCTCTTCTTTGGCATCTTCATGATGGAGATGGACAAGCAGTTCCTACTGGTCAACTGGCTGTGGACTGTGAGTACATCCGCTTGCCTCGGCTTGCTTTAAACATTCACCTCTGACGTTCACTTTAAACACTCTTTAACACTACACCATATTTGTATCTATTTATTACTAAACGATTTTTGCACTACCTCTCTACCTCATTTTTGCATTTAGTAGTCTTTGCATTTTGTACATTTTAGTTTTGTATATTTGTATATTTTGTATAGTGTTTGGTCTTTATTATTTTTCCTTTTGACTGTACGAAGCACAATTTCACGAGGCTCATACAGAACCAAGCATTTCACTATAATGTACATGTACCTTTTATATGTGAGAAATAAAACAAAACTTTAACTTGAAATGGATGCACACACACACACACACACACACACACACACACACACACACACACACACACACACACACACATGGGCATACACTCTCACAATCATCATTTGTCATTGCTTATACAACTACTGTCCTCTCCCTCTTCTCTACAGGATCTTTTCCGTGCGGGTATCGGCGCTTGCCTTTACCTCATCACCTCTCTGATCAACATGGTTCATGGAGGCGGGGATGGGGCCCGTATCGCAGGCGGGGTCAGTTAAACCCTTTCACTACTGCCGCACTACCAAACGGTTAACCCTTTCAATCACTGCGACAATACATGGAAGGTTAACCCGTTCACTGCCACACGGCAGCGGGTTAACCCTTTCACTGCCACACTACAGAAGGTTAACCCTTTACTATCACACTACCGACATAGTAAAGGGTTAACCTTCTGTAGTGTGGCAGTGAAAGGGTTAAAACCCCTGCAGCTCCCACTTGTGTTTCTGTACACAGGCGGAACCTTTACAAACACGGGACCTACTTTTGTTATCGGTTCTTCATACGTCTGACGGTGATGTTGTGAAAATAGGAATTCAAAAGCACATTGTTCTATGTTCCAACAACTCCAGAGTTTTGACTGTCAACAAACATCAGCTGGTTGCTTATTCATATATAGATATGACCACTTTAGAGGAATCGTTTTGACTTGTTGGAACCCTAGCCTGACCCTAGAGTGAAGACGACTTGAAATCGACTCCACACATTGCACGCAAAGTAGATTTCAGCGAGCTTTGTTTGCTGTGTAATATTAACACTTTGGCTAACTAGCTGGAGCTAGTGTGAGGAACAGCATGTGCGGAGATGACGAGGGCAGAGACAAACGGGACAGATAGAGCCCTGAACAACCTTTTAAGAGAAGGAGACAGGAAGTCAGGCATTGATGGAGGGCACTATATCAAGGTATAGGGGCATTTAGCTTTCATATGGTGCATCATAATGGCTATATATTAGATTAGATTAGATTCAAATGTATTGTCATTATACAGCACAAGTACAGTACAACACAAAGAGGTTTGGCATCCAACCAGAGTGCAAATGTAACAGTAAAGTGTAATATACAATGTACAGTTGGTTAAACTAGGTATAAAATATATAAATTGGTACTACTGAGTATAGTGGTAATCAGGTGTAGGTAAAGAGAGTAGTATTAATATGTACAGTGATACAGGTATAAAGATAAGGGATATGTACAGATATATCTGTAGTATCTACAGATATGTAAAAGGATTATATGCAGGTATGTAAAGAAAGATGTGGATAGATAGATATACGGTAGAATAAATATATACTGTATATACTATATACAGCATTATTATACAACATGCTATCATAGTTATGTGTTATATGCAGGTGTATAAGTAGGTATATAGAAGGATTGTATGCAGGTATATTCAGACAGATGTGGATAGATATACTGTATAAGACGGTAAAAATATATATATACGGTATATACAATATCATTGTACATGCTATCATAATGCAGCTTAAACAAAAGTGTTGCAATATAAATTAAAAAAAAAATCATTTTTTTCGTTTTTTTCTCTTTAGGTGTTCGGCTTGATTGCTGGCCTGATCTTTGCCTACGACACCTACACCATCTTTCTGGTGGTCAAGAGCACCAGGCAGCACACAGCGGCTTCTACTGGTGAGAACGAGAACTGCACTTTCACAGTCTGCTAAAGTGTCACCTCAAAAACAACTGTTGGCGATGCCTCGATACCACGTCATCAATACCGATATACTGATTCTGAATATGAAACTTTTACGTGTCGTCTGATTCAGAGTACCGATCCAATCCATTTGTTTTACCGAAGTGAACTGTATAGATTTAAAGTTTAAACCAATAAAGGAGCTGTAAGTGGTATTTCCTTGTTATAATATAACAAAAGATAATAACTTGCCATCACTGATAGTGTCTGGTCAGTAACATGGGTCTCTCAGTACCTCCGCTCTGCAGTAAACAGAAAATACATTTCCTGGTATCCCGTTCCCACATTATCCAATCAGGAGAGAGAACTAAACACTGCAAAAATGGTATGACAAAAATAAGAAAGGAAAATTAGTTTTAAGCATATATGTGCTTGAAACAAGTAAAACAATCTGCTGTAAGCAAATTTGCCTTGGCAAGATTTCTTGAAATAAGTAAAAATATCTAGGGTTCTCTCTCCTGATTGGATAAAGTTTAATTTTACTGACCAAACAGTCTATATCAGTGATAGCTGTTGGAATGTAGAGCTACTTAACACTTAATTAAACAAACTAATAACACGTACAGCCCCTTTTTAATTTGGGGTCGTTGGATAAAATTGATTGTGATATAATTTGTTTTCTCCATTAGACACATCTAACATATTTGTGTATCCAAAAAAAATCTAATCTCATTGCTTTTGACATGTTACACATGGCTTCTGGTATCAGGTTTTAGCATGGGGTGGGGGGGGGGGTCTCTCAATAACTATACCCTATTGTACCCTGTTATCGGCCAGATAACCAGTACCATTACTCGTAATGTTGCATCCCTAAGAACAGATTCAGATTCAAATACTTTATTGCCTATATTTATTGTAACATAATATAATAAATCGGGCATACAGACCCTTATCTGCACCTTTGTTTACACTGATACCTGTAAGGATCAATAAAGGAATATCTTATCTTATCTTAAGTCAAACCCTGCCCTCCTTTCTCGATCCTCCAATCATGACTCTTGCTTTTCTCTGACAAACAGTTGTGATTGGAGGATCAAGAAAAGAGGGCAGGGTTTGAGATAGATCAATTGTACTGCTACTTTCAGGGTCTACTCAGGGCCGCGGGAAGTCAGTCAGCATTGGGGGTGCTGAGATAAGTGATATAATAACGTCATAGGTTTACCACTCTGGTAAACCAACACTCGTTCACTAGAGGAGACCACTGCCCAACTCCGCGCTCTCACGCTCAGCTCTGCCGAGCGAGACAAACAATGTAACCGTTTTGATGCATACATCTCTGCCCAGCCTACCCCACCTGTCGCGCCCCCGTACAGGGAGCCCCATGTCCCCGCACCAGAACGCTACGACGGGGACGTCTCTAAATGTCGTGCCTTTATTTTTTAATGTTCACTAGTATTCGGACAACAGCCGCACACCTTCCAAAGTGATACATCTAAAATCGCTTACCTGTCTGGTCTGCTCAAGGGTCCTGCGTTAGAATGGGCGACAGCTCTCCACTTCAGTCAGTCCTCTCTCTGCAATTCGTTCCCCGCATACATCACCGACATGCAAAAGGAAACCGCAACTATATTCCTTTACTGCGAATTCAGCGTCCCAAAAACTATTCCAGGCCGCGTCTATTTTTTTACCAACGGATTTCCAGTTCCGCGTTGACGCTTCCAGGCCATCGATTACACGCTGCTTTAATAACACTGCATTATCGAGACAGCGCCCCTATGAGGATCTGGCCGGTAATGAATTCCAAGAGTAGGGTAAATCTGCAGTGCCGCTCTGCTCTGTGACATTGAGTAGCCTCAGTATTACAATGGAATAAAAGCCAAAACAACCTTGCAGTTGCAGTTACACTCTCCACTAGCAGGGGGTGCTGCAGCCCCCGCAGCACCCCCCCTTGCCACGTCCCTGGGTCTACTTGTTGAAGGGGAATACTGCTCACTTCCACGTGTCGTTCTCATGGTTTGGGACAGTCCAGTTAAGACATGATGTATCTGCAGTTGTTGCACCGTAAACAATGAAGTTGTGGCCTACGTTGGTTTAATTTGTATTCCCCAAAAGGAATTTGTTTCTATGGTGTTATCAGTTCTGAGCCAGACAATGTACCCTCCTAGTGTTGCTCTTTACTATCCTTTACTGTCTATCCCAATTCATTCTCTATGGCTACGTTCACACTGCAGGCAGAAGTGGCCTGAATCTGATTTATTTTGCTCATATGTGAGTCAGATCTGACAGTGTGAACAGCACAAATCACATGGAATCTGATTTTTTTTTCAATTCTGATTTGGGCCACTTTCACATGACTTAAGACCTGATGATGTATTTGCAGCCAGCTATTTCAAGTGTGATTTATATATTTGTTCCCCCTCAATGTCTTGTCTGTGGCTTACAGATGAGAAAGTCTAACCACTCCCAGATACCTGTGCCTCTGTCAAGTCCACGCGATAAGAAGGGAAGCAGGGGAAGTTGATGCAGGAGAGAGGAGGGCGAGAGTGGAGCAGATTGGAGAAGGAGAAGGATGCTTGAAACGAACGGATTACAAAATAAATTTCGCCAACGTCATGGTCTGAGCAGAGGAGAGAGGTTAATACGTAAAGGAGGAGTTACACACGCTTCAACCAAACCACATCAAAGGAAGTGTAAGGCCTGTCCGGTGCTCTCACAGAGTAGGGTCATGTTGAATCCAGGAGAGTATTCAGGGCTTTGGTTCAGAGTATAACACCGGAGCACACGCATTAAAGGCAATAAACTAAATTTACGACTATAACGTTTCGACGCAGGGTGCGTCTTCATCAGAGTCGTCATTGTCTTTTGATCAATGAAGATGTACCCTGCGTCGAAAAGTTAGTCGTAAATAAAGTTGATTACCTTTTTAATCAATGTGGTCCAGTGTTCTGGAACAGATCTCTGATGTCTCTCCTGGACAGAGGTTATCCGTTTTGGGCCCTGCGCTCCTGAGAGGAGGACACCACACAGCCTACATTGCAGTGAGATTATGAATGATATTAGTAAGTGGTTT
Organism: Notolepis coatsorum; assembly: GCF_963971535.1. Classification (NCBI taxonomy): domain Eukaryota; kingdom Metazoa; phylum Chordata; class Actinopteri; order Aulopiformes; family Paralepididae; genus Notolepis; species Notolepis coatsorum. The sequence continues at coordinate 96,318,143 of NC_140181.1, read as the reverse complement.
ATCTGTGCTTGTAGAATCACGGAAGGGATTCCCTTCTAGGAGAAAAAAACAACCACCTTTCCTCCCACCTCCATGTATCCATTGCTCAATGTTTGGTCCGTTTAAAAAGAGAGGGATGTATATAATAGGCAGTGTGAAAGCTTTGGTCAGTAGGCTACTGTGTTGCAGCTTGTGCTCAGTAGTATTGTATTTGGTTTCTACTGTTTCTAATGGACTGTTGTTTTAGAAGTGATGACAGTGTCGTACTCATGTCCACAGTTGAGGGTATGTTGTAGGTATTTAGATTGAAGAAATAATTTACATATGAATATGTGCTAAGAATGGATTTACTATCATTGTTGTCCTCTTAATGATTTTTTTATTTAATTTTTTTACATTTCCAGTAAGGATTACCAGAACATTCAGACCATAGATGTAAAACATTAGATGCAACGTGTCATAATGAATTGCCGTTCTGGGATGGAACCATATGGCGGCCATCTTACCTCGTCCAGTTCTAAACTGAAGCTAATGAGACAATTAGCATGTATGGTGCTTTTTCTTCTCCTGTTTTTACATAAACATTTCATTAACCGTTATAATGCATTGCATTATATTTGTAACCACCTAAGGTGTCCGTAATAGCTGGAAATATCTTACTGGAATACATTTTCTACAGATGAGCTAACATGGAAGTACAACCTAAATGCATTTTCTTTGTGTAATTGTTTTTATAGGTGTTCCGTATTTCACTTTCTTAGGTGAACATAACAGACAATGAGGTTTGTCCCTAGTTATGGGATTTGCTAATAGTGGTCAAGATAATGATGACTTATGAATAGTTTTAAATATTAATAGTTTTTTGAAGTAGAGATGAACTAACAAGGGAAATAATTCCAAGTGTATCTCCCAGCTGTATTTTCTCAAGTGGTAAACAAGAAAATGCAAACTATACTGTAGCTCAAGAAAATACTTTTAAGGGATGAAATGAATAAAGGTTTCAATTGAGCTGGGGATTTTGAACATTTCTCTCACTGTTTTAGTTTAAGCATTCTATTGCTGACGGAAATAACACTGGTTGCTATGGAGATTGATGATTTAGGAATAGTTTACCAGGGTAAGATGGCCGCATTTTTATTCCACTCCCGTCAACAGAAATGTCTTCTCTATAATTGTATCTCTACGATTCAGCCTCTCGGTCTCTACCAATTGAGTTTGCTTCTCAAAATTGTAATCTCACATGTGAGATTGTGAAACAAAAAGGGTTAATGTTCCCCTTGTGATATAATCAAACTGTGCCTTGTTATCTGGTCAGTATTAATCTTAAGTTAAGTGCTTGTCCGTTGATATCTCTACCGAACGGCCTACTTCTTTTACACTAGGAAACTTAAAGTTTTGAAGCAGTCTAACGTCATTGAGCAGCAGTCTTTTTCCCCTCTTCTAGAACCATGACTCGTCAGATTCTAGTCAGGCTAGACATCCAGCACAACCAAAGACCTGCTCACTATCGCAATTGGGAAATAATTTTGAAACAAATGTTCATCTTCTTGGTCTTTTTTGTATTCTTACGCAGGTCACGTGTGTTTCTTACTCGTGTTGTTTGTAACATATTTCCAAGGTGTCAGAAATTGTATACATCTAAAAGGAAACGTTTTCTCAATTAGTGCCTTTTAATTGCTTGCCCTATATGACAAGAGAGATTAAGAAATTGTATTGTTTTAATTGGTATTTTAGGCGTCATCGCTGTTATAATATTTTCTGTAAAATTGTATTCCACCCTGAATATTGTTTATTTGTCCAAGTAAAATTGTGCCTCAACGTTGTGTTTCTAACGTCACAAGAGTTTCCAATGTTGACTTTTTGAGACGGCAATGCTTTGGGAATAAAAGCCATTGTTACTACAAACAAAATTATGTGTATCCTTAACTTCTCATGTACATCCATCCAACTACATACGAAATGATGTGTAGCCTTTACTTGCCATGTACATCCATCCAACTACATACAATGATGTAGCCTTTACTTTCATGTACATCCATCCAACTACATACAATGATGTAGCCTTTACTTGCCATGTACATCCATCCAACTACATACAATGATGTGTAGCCTTTACTTTCCATGTCCATCCAACTACATACAATGATGTGTAGCCTTTACTTTCCATACATCCGACTACATATATGACTGGAAACATACCTATGTTCAACAATAATCTGTTTTGATAACTTGACTATTATCTTGGTAATTCAGTTATTGTGCATATTCATGGTTACATGATTTACATGTTTGACTGGGTTATACTGTAGGAATGTAGTTCTGAATAGCATGTATTCTGTAGCATTGCCACTAGATGGAAGCAATCAGGCATCACAAGCCTATCATCTGGCTACTGGTCAATGTATGATAAATAGCCTATATAGTATGTGTTTCAGTGTAGACACAGTGTAACAAATGCAGCAGCACGATGCAGACAATAAGATATTGTTTATTTATTTGATGGAAATCCAGGAATTCTGTTTTGACAGAATTGAGGAGTGAGTTGCTATAGCAACATATCTCATGCTCTCGATTTAAATGGCATTATAGAATTCTGGGGGTATGCAGTGATTGATTGATTGAAAACTTTATTAACACTATGGGTGCCGGCCAGAAATCCGGAAAATGACTGTGGATTGCCAGCGCTATTTGTCTATGGAGAAATTCCCCTTCTTTGCAGGGCTATAACTTTTTAAATTCTATTGCTACATTGCCATTATTAGGGCCCATTCAAAGTCCTATATGTATTGTTCATTGTGTAGCAACGTTAAACTTTTTCATTCACATATTCATAGTAAAGTATGGTCTAATCGTATAAGTATGTTTTCATCTCTTTCTGCAGCTTTCTCCAGAACGTGATATATAGCCCCAAATGCATTATATTGATGATGAAATACAGTTTGATGGCAATCGGGGCGATATAAAAAATGTCAATTGGACGTACTTCTAGAATGATCTACGTATGATCTGATGATGACCGGATGGGCGGGGGATCGTTTATAATTCCGTGGGCAGCGTTATATCATTCATCTAGTGTGGGTGATATGTTCATCATAACAGTTTATATGGAATACGATCAAAAATAACGCTGAATCTTACCGTATCCTCCTCGCGCCGTTGAACAGTCATTTACCTATTATGGTATGTAGAAATATCGGGTCCATTTCCAGCTTGTATAATAGTATATATGTCCAAATCATGTTGTTTATCGAGTTATTGGCAATCGATCGCTATGTATTGTGTCGAGATCGAGTCCCGGTAGCCAAACAGAGTGCCCGGAAGTAATATGGCCGACCAGCACAACCTCCATAGCACTTCCTGTTTGGCGATTGCGCCGATCGGCCACCAGATGGCGCTCCTGAACCGCCAGAGAGCTCAGTGGTGGATCCTGGTGGATCTCAGGCCAGCGGAGGGGAAATATGAATCCGATCGCAGATTTCTGAAATATTGATATAAGGACGCTGTAAAGCGTCCTCCGGCAACTTGAGCATGGCCGGGAATGACGCTGTAAAGCGTTTTCCGGCAGTCAAAGTGTTAACAGATTGCAGAATGGGTACAGTACAGCTCAATACACACAATTGTTAACACTCAGTGCCCAGCAGGGGGCGCTCATTTAGTGCTTGAATGCCCACATCCACTTCAATGTTAGCATTAATATCACATAATCTATGTTTTAAATTATGGCTATGTGTCTAATCTGCCTGTCGCATTATCAATGACCCATTTCCAGTCAACATTGTCGAAGCGGATTGTTTTTTTATCGGTTCATTTCAGTTTGATAGCATTTTGAAAAGCCCTCGTTTTCACGGAAGAGATGCCATGATAATCGCCCTGTACTGTAATATTCTAGAACGTTGTCATTTTTCGGCCTATTTATGAATCGTTTTCAAATAAACGCTAGATTATCGATAGTATATGTGTACGTGTGCACGCTGATGCCGCGCGCTGAAAATCGATTCTCTCAGTTCCTGATCGCTCTTAGAGTCAAACAGCCATATAAAAAAGCTTATATCTCCGTGAAAACGGGTCTGATTATCCTAAGACTGGTAAAATAGATTCCTTACCTGAGATCAGATGGTATCCAAATGGATTATTCCAATTCCTGATCGCCATTCCGAAAATCGATCCTTTTATTGATCCCACGCGTATACTGTAAAACACATAATCCCCGCTGCTCTGAGGGTCCAGCATGAAGCTGATCGACCCTGGTTACATGAGTGAGAAGTAAAATGTGGAATCCGTTTTTTTTTTCTCATTCATTTTCATTGAGTCCAATCCAAAAGGGTGAATTACCATCTGGGAGACGATAGGGGGCGCTTTTTTCCACATCTGATCGCCTGGGGTGGCTGATTTACCAACGGTAGACTCGGTTGATGAAATATGAATTCAGATTGCTAATAAAAAAATATATATATTCTCGTTATCGGCATTCACCCCGCGGGGGGTAAACCAGTGGCGGCCGGCCGATAGTGGGCGCTAGAGCGCCGCCCTCTCTGGTTAAAAGAAGAAGAAGAAGAATTTTTTTTCTTTTTTTTTGGGCCCTAGAAATAAAATAAACATGTTTAAAATGAATAATATTTACTCATTTTAAGTATGTTTGTGTTTCCAATGCACAATATAACGTTAATATATCAAATATAAATAATTGTTTTCATTAACAGGAAGTGACTGTCTGACCGCGTCTATACTTTCCGTAGCCGCATTTCTCTCGGGCTAGACGCAATAGCGCTTACAGTGGGCGTGCACTGGTTTCATCGCTGTATCCGTCGCAGCCAATCAGTGCGTAACGCGCTGTGCGTTGAAATATGATGTATTATGATGGAAGCCGGGCGCGTTTTCAAGCGGTCTATATCATCTAAGCAAGCAGCGTCTATACTTTCCGTAGCCGCATTTCTCGGAGACGCTCTCTGATTGGCCGACGTCAGTTTCTACACTGTAGCCACTCTTCGAAGTTGGTTAAGGTTAGAGTTTGTCTTAGAGCGTGACGGCAAGTTCTTTCGAAGGTTAAGCTTAGGCACTCTTTCAAAGTTGGTTAAGGTTAGAGTTTGTCTTAGAGCAGGGCGATAGAACGCCAGGTAGTTTGCAGGCTGTTCGACGCGGAAATGGGCAAAGACAGTAGTAAGACACAGCTCATCACAGTATTGTTGTGTTGTGCTAACAATAAGCTATCTGGACAGTGGATATACATCAACAGTCTGGGACTGTGGGACAGTGGACATATACACTTTATCAAGCCCTCCTGGACCACGTTTCAACTAAACAGTGAGTTAATGCGGTCTCTCTCTCTCTCTCTCTCTCTCTCTCTCTCTCTCTCTCTCTCTCTCTCTCTCTCTCTCTCAACACAGCGTGTTATTGTTGTTGTTAATTTCGCAGTGGGTGACGCATAATGGATGAATGAATGAATGAATGGTAACTTGTTTAAAATGACAAGATATATATATATATATGTGTTCATTATTGCATTGATCATACGTGTACTAGTGTAGTATGAATGAACTCGAGTCTCGACTTAACTTTGGTAACGTTATGTCGAGTCAGCTGTCCACTTGGTCAGCTGTCCGCTTGCCCCCCCCTTCACCCCCCCCGCGCCCACCCAAATGTAGTTTACACCGGCCACCACTGGGGTAAACCCAAGAAAACTCGGGTTGGGCATTCAAAGTGTTAATGGGATGCAGACCAGAGAAAGACTTTCGTCTTGTTTACATCAGGGTCCCCCATTTTCAATTCATCATATGACATACACGACATACAGATAGACAGTACTGCTAAATCTATACAGTTATGACATACCAGATTTGCAAATACAGTACTGTTTGTGATACAAAAAGAGTCTAAAAAAAAGAGTACAGTATATACATTTGATGTAGAAACTGTACATTGGAGGAGGTTGGGTAGGTGGGGTGGGGGGGGGGAACTGTACATTGGAGGTGGTTGGGTGGGGGGGGGTTGGGTAGGCGGGGTGGGGGAAACTGTACAACTGTACAAGCAAAACTATACATTGGAATATCGACGAAACCATACTTGGTTCTAAGAAGAGGGTCTCGTGTATTCTTGGGTTAGGTCATTTACTGTACATTGGAGGGGGTTGGGTTAGGACATTTACAGGGGCCAGTTTCGAATTGCAGTCTCCCGTAGGTGTTCTTTGAGAGTGGTTTTGAAAGTGGGTAGTGATTCACATTCCTTTACAGCTTTGGGTAGGGCGTTCCACATTGATGTGGTGGCATAATTGCTAAACGTGTTTAGTCCCTTGTTTGAGCAGAATCTGGGTTTAACGTGATTTGTGGAGCTCCCTCTGGTGTTGTGGTTGTGGTATTCACTGACCTTTGGGAAGTATTTTGACATGTACATGGGTACCTTAGTCGTGTAGTGTATCTTGTAGACCAGGCCCATTGCAAGTTGCTGTACTCTGTTTTCTACTCTAAGCCATACTAGGTAGTCAAAGTGGGCAGGGGTGAGGTGGGTTCTAGGAGTAAGGTCAAGTAGTAGTCTGACCAGTTTGTTTAACAGTGCACTGTTAAAACAATGTTGATCCCATTTAAATTCCTATTACATTTCTCGGTCATTAAGACTATTAAATTCACGGCAGAAGAATCATCCTTTGTTTGGGGTCACACAGAAGAACACTGGCTGTTTTGCAAATTAATCCCTGGTGTTGTTGCGCTTGTACCACGCCGTTGCGGGATGCACAGAACTACACACACTGTTCAAATCATCACGCACGGCCTACCATCACATTCTATCACAGTTATATAAATACACAGTGGTGCACACACTCGCTATGCCTGCTGTTCTGTCACAAGCGCGCGCATGCTTTGAATAAGTAACGTTAGTTCAAAGCAAAGCCACCTGCATGTCCCCTGGCTGGGCAGAAGCGACCAAGTAGCGATGCAGGGGGGAGTACCTTTGCCAAACATCAGACATTACCGGACATTTTCAACCGAGTGTACATTTATATTGTGATATTTCTATAAACAAATAAAAAATAAAAATAAAAATTATAATATTTTTTATTAAAAAATTATTTAATAGTTACAAATAGTTACAGAGGTCCATTTTTCCTTTTTCTTTTTTGCTTGCACGCAAACGGTGCATGCAAACGGTGCTGTCCAGGTTCTGATTTCATACAATACACACACCCACTAGGCTACTACAGCGAGCCCCACTCATTTCATATAGTGCAAATTAATTGTTCAAATGAAGACATATGATTAACCATTGTCTTACCTTAATGCAACAAGAAAATGCGACGTTTCGCCCATCAATGATCTTTTCTGCTTTAAGTTTGTCTGTGAGATCACTTTCAATGTGAAGCTGCTTTGAAAACAATGTACATAGTAGCTCTAAAAAGTTTCCACGATTTGATTAACTCTGACTCAGTCTCATCATGCCCTCGTAGAGCAAGCCCTTGGCCTCAGGTGATCCTTGTTATGCCCAGGCAGCATGTAACTTGGAATGGAGTTCCAGGTCTTGCCAGCTCTCACGGAGAGGGCTGATTTGCTAAATGTACTTGTCCTTAATGGAACAGCCAAGTCACCCGGTACAACAGTTCTGGTGAACCTGGAGGTGAAAAATCGGAAAGTGGGGGTGGGGCTAGACCATGGAGGATTTTGAAGACCAGACTGGCATCGGTTACTTTGATGATGCGGCGTGATTGGTTACTGCCTGCAGTCTGGAATGTTAAACGGCCACCACACCTACTGCCATTGACACCTTGGTTGGCCGACCCTTGCGTATTGTCACCACCGGGCTGCAGCAGCCCACACACAGACAATATCGTAGCCTAGGCTGCCTATAATAATGCGCAGACTGGGGCTGCTGGTTTCGGTCGGCATAGCCTCGCCTGGCCTTACATACCCGCCGCCTATGAAGATACACTACACCAGTGTTGCGTTCCTCATATCAACACTGGTTGCATGCACGCTAATGACGCCACGTGCACGCACGCTCCCGGGTAAATAAATGTTCCCTCGCTTAAGCACAAACTAAAGACAATGCCTAATTGCCTCTACGAATGGAATGTAACACATTTCATTCACAAGTTCTGTGTGAATGTATCTGAGAACGGAGGGAGGACGGAGAGAATTTCCGGACTCGACTCTGACTACAATGCCGTCAGCTAGGACCGGAGGGGGTGGGGCTGGGAGATGACTACCTTTGCCGTCATAGGGGGTGGGACTTGGCGATGAGACAGTCACTTTGGCACCCCTCCAGCACTCGTGTGGGAGAGGGAATTGGGTGTGGGATGGGGGGGGGGGCGCTACCAATCTTATCTTTTCCAGACACAGCCCTGCTCCGGGAGGCTCACTTCGTCCCTGGTACGCAGTGTACCAACCCTTACTCCCGACTTGACCTTGTTGATTTCACTCTCTGCAGCAGACGGAGATGGGGGGGGGGGGGGGGGTGCAGCAGGCAGCAGTGACCAATTTGCTTCCAAACGCTGCCCCAATTTGGTTTAATCATGATTCATCAAGTCCTTCATTTCCTGCACGATGTCCAGTATGGCCTTTGACCTCGATTGTTCGTCAGAGTGGTAGACAGCGAGTCTCTCCAGCATGGCATTTGAGCTCGATTGTTCGTCAGATTGGTAGACAGCGAGTCTTTTATAAAGTTCCACCTGGTTGGCTTCGATCCTGGCTATTGCCACCGCCAAAGGATCTACGCCTTTCCGAATTAGGTTAAGGCAGTACCAGATCCATATGCTGATCGCGCCCATTCCGATCATCATGAATGCGAGGAGATACACATCTTCTACGTCCTCAATCTCAAGTGGAAAAAAACAGATTGGGTTCCACCTGCCGTAGGTATCTATTGTATAACCCGATTGAAAGCTTCCGAGTGGACAGAGCGGATCAGCCGCATCCTGCTTCCTCGAAGAAAATATGCGATCTATCGCTGCAAATTACCAGCTTATTAGATCCATATCGCAGTTGATTAGGGTACTTATAGCGATTTGGCGAGTGCAGCGCATTCCTGTGTGCACGCGCGTGCCGTGCACATCCGTGGGTGTGCGTGCACGCACTTCTGGTCACAAAAATGTGGCTGCACTGCACACTTAATTAAACAAACTAATAACACGTACAGCCCCTTTTTAATTTGGGGTCGTTGGATAAAATTGATTTTGATATAATTTGTTTTCTCCATTAGACACATCTAACATATTTGTGTATCCAAAAAAAATCAAATCTCATTGCTTTTGACATGTTACACATGGCTTCTGGTATCAGGTTTTAGCATGGGGTGGGGGGGTCTCTCGATAACTATACCCTATTGTACCCTGTTATCGGCCAGATAACCAGTACCATTACTCGTAATGTTGCATCCCTAAGAACAGATTCAGATTAAAATACTTTATTGCCTATATTTATTGTAACATAATATAACAAATCGGGCATACAGACCCCTATCTATATATAAAGGAATATCTTATCTTATCTTATCTTAAGTCAAACCCTGCCCTCCTTTCTCGATCCTCCAATCACGACTCTTGCTTTTCTCTGACAAACAGTTGTGATTGGAGGATCAGGAAAAGAGGGCAGGGTTTGAGATAGATCAATTGTACTGCTACCTTCAGGGTCTACTCAGGGCCGCGGGAAGTCAGTCAGCATTGGGGGTGCTGAGATAAGTGATATATAATAACGTCATAGGTTTACCACTCCGGTAAACCAACACTCTCGTTCACTAGAGGAGACCACTGCCCAACTCCGCGCTCTCACGCTCAGCTCTGCCGAGCGAGACAAACAATGTAACCGGTTTGATGCATACATCCCTGCCCAGCCTACCCCACCTGTCGCGCCCCCGTACAGGGAGCCCCATGTCCCCGCACCAGAACGCTATGACAGGGACGTCTCTAAATGTCGTGTCTTTATTTTTCAATGTTCACTAGTATTCGGACAACAGCCGCACACCTTCCAAAGTGATACATCTAAAATCGCTTACCTGTCGGGTCTGCTCAAGGGTCCTGCGTTAGAATGGGCGACAGCTCTCCACTTCAGTCAGTCCTCCCTCTGCAATTCGTTCCCCGCATACATCGCCGACATGCAAAAGGTCTTCGACCACCCTCCCGGGGGCTCGGATAGTTCTGCTGGCTTGTTCGCCATCCGCCAGGGAAACAGCAAATATATTCCTTTACTGCGAATTCAGCGTCCCAAAAACTATTCCAGGCTGCGTCTATTTTTTTACCAACGGATTTCCAGTTCCGCGTTGACGCTTCCAGGCCATCGACTACACGCTGCTTTAATAACACTGCATTATCGAGACAGCGCCCCTATGAGGATCTGGCCGGTAATGAATTCCAAGAGTAGGGTAAATCTGCAGTGCCGCTCCGCTCTGTGACATTGAGTAGCCTCGGTATTACAATGGAATAAAAGCCAAAACAACCTTGCAGTTGCAGTTACACTCCCCGCCAGCAGGGGGTGCTGCAGCCCCTGCAGCACCCCCCCTTGCCACGTCCCTGGGTCTACTTGTTAAAGGGGAATACTGCTCACTTCCACGTGTCGTTCTCATGGTTTGGGACAGTCCAGTCAATGCCTGCTGTGAATATAAAAACTGTCTCTTAGCAGGAGGCTGGAGAACTTAAGACATGATGTATCTGCAGTTGTTGCACCGTAAACAATGAAGTTGTGGCCTATGTTGGTTTAATTTGTATTCCCCAAAAGGAGTTTGTTTCTATGGTGTTATCAGTTCTGAGCCAGACAATGTAGTATATACCCTCCTAGTGTTGCTCTTTACTATCCTTTACTGCAGGGTGCGATCCACGAGGGGAGCCCGGACCGCTATAGCTCCCCTAGATCAGACATCAGCTCCCCTGCAAACTTGATTTGCGATTTTTTGGGGGGTCTCTAAATTACTATTATATATTATTCACTGACAGTGAAGCTGACAGAGCAGCAGGAGGCGGGAATCGGATCATCTACAGGCGCAATTACACCTGCGGCTGGTGCTGCTCCGGTGGCCGTGGGGACTATTATTAGTTAAATATAAATCATTGTTTTGAGATTCACGTCACTCACAGTGGTGACTGTGGTGGGCGTCAGCGTCACTGCAGGCAGCCAATGTATCGATTCGTCGCAGCCAATGTAAATGCTGCAAGCAAATAAATGTAGCCTATTAGGGTCTTCAAATATGATATGAAATATGGGCGCGTTTCCTAGTGGTCGAAGCAAGCTCAGTGACTCGTCAGTCGAGAAAATAATGCTTGGGACCAGGAGTATTTAATATTGTTAGTAAGTCAGGAGTCTGAGAGATAATCATCTCTATCTAACTAAATAGATACTTTTTTTTATCATGGAATGTGCTGTGGAAGCCCCGTCCAGACGGCCGGACGGTAAGTGAGTTGTCTACTCTAACTCTAACTCTACTCTACCTACTACAGGCTACAGACTAGTAACGTCTGCGATTACACAGTCCGACTCCTGAGCACTCCTCGCTGAGAGGCGCGCCGCGCGCCGCGCAACCCCCCCCCCCCCCCCCCCCCCGACGCGGCTCACCCAAAGATCATGCTATGGGTCGCACACTGCTTTACTGTCTATCCCAATTCATTCTCTATGGCTACGTTCACACTGCAGGCAGAAGTGGCCTGAATCTGATTTATTTTTTATATGTGAGTCAGATCTGACAGTGTGAACAGCACAAATCACATGGAATCAGATATTTTTTTCAATTGTGATTTGGGCCACTTTCACATGACTTAAGACCTGATGATGTATTTGCAGCCAGCTATTTCAAGTGTGATTTATATATTTTTTTCCCCTCAATGTCTTGTCTGTGGCTTACAGATGAGAGAGTCTAACCACTCGCAGATACCTGTGCCTCTGTCAAGTCCACGCGATAAGAAGGGAAGCGGGGGAAGTTGATGCAGGAGAGAGGAGGGCGAGAGTGGAGCAGATTGGAGAAGGAGAAGGATGCTTGAAACGAACGGATTACAAAATAAATTTCGCCAACGTCATGGTCTGAGCAGAGGAGAGAGGTTACGTAAAGGAGGAGTTACACACGCTTCAACCAAACCACATCAAAGGAAGTGTAAGGCCTGTCCGGTGCTCTCACAGAGTAGGGTCATGTTGAATCCAGGAGAGTATTCAGGGCTTTGGTTCAGAGTATAACACCGGAGCACACGCATTAAAGGCAATAAACTAAATTTACGACTATAACGTTTCGACGCAGGGTGCGTCTTCATCAGAGTCGTCATTGTCTTTTGATCAATGAAGATGTACCCTGCGTCGAAAAGTTAGTCGTAAATAAAGTTGATTCCCTTTTTAATCAATGTGGTCCAGTGTTCTGGAACAGATCTCTGATGTCTCTCCTGGACAGAGGTTATCCGTTTTGGGCCCTGCGCTCCTGAGAGGAGGACGCTACACAGCCTACATTGCAGTGAGATTATGAATGATATTAGTAAGTGGTTTATCTGTGCTTGTAGGTTGGGAAGAATCTTTTTGAAAATGTACATATGAATATGTGCTAAGAATGGATTTACTATCATTGTTGTCCTCTTAATGAGTTTTATTTTAATTTTTTTTTACATTTTCAGTAAGGATTACCAGAACATTCAGACCATAGATGTAAATCATTAGATGCAACGTGTCATAATGAATTGCCGTTCTGGGATGGAACCATATGGTGGCCATCTTACCTGGTCCAGTTCTAAACTGAAGCTGTGAATGAATGAATGAATGAAAACTTTATTTAACAGATTGCAGAATGGGTACAATACAGTACGGCTCAATACATACAAGCTAATGAGACAATTAGCATGTATGGTGCTTTTTCTTCTCCTGTTTTTACATAAACATTTCATTAACCGTTATAATGCATTGCATTATATTTGTAACCACCTAAGGTGTCCGTAATAGCTGGAAATATCTTACTGGAATACATTTTCTACAGATGAGCTAACATGGAAGTACAACCTAAATGCATTTTCTTTGTGTAATGGTTTTTCTAGGTGTTCCGTATTTCACTTTCTTAGGTGAACATAACAGACAATGAGGGTTACCCTAGTTATGGGATTTGCTAATAGTGGTCAAGATAATGATGACTTATGAATAGTTTTAAATATTAATTGTTTTTTGAAGTAGAGATGAACTAACTAGGGAAATAATTCCAAGTGTATCTCCCAGCTGTATTTTCTCAAGTGGTAAACAAGAAAATGCAAACTATACTGTAGCTCAAGAAAATACTTTTAAGGGATGAAATGAATAAAGGTTTCAATTGAGCTGTGCATTTTGAACGTTTCTCTCACTGTTTTAGTTTAAGCATTCTATTGCTGACGGAAATAACACTGGTTGCTATGGAGATTGATGATTTAGGAATAGTTTACCCGGGTAAGATGGCCGCATTTTTATTCCACTCCCGTCAACAGAAATGTCTTCTCTATAATTGTATCTCTACGATTCAGCCTCTCGGTCTCTACCAATTGAGTTTGCTTCTCAAAATTGTAATCTCACATGTGAGATTGTGAAACAAAAAGGGTTAATGTTCCCCTTGTGATATAATCAAACTGTGCCTTGTTATCTGGTCAGTAGGCCTATTAATCTTAAATTAAGTGCTTGTCGTCCGTTGATATCTCTACCGAATGGCCTACTTCTTTTACACTAGGAAACTTAAAGTTTTGAAGCAGTCTAACGTCATTGAGCAGCAGTCTTTTCCCCCTCTTCTAGAACCATGACTCGTCAGATTCTAGTCAGGCTTTCTGCATCCCCTTAACAATTGTATGTATTGAGCCGTACTGTATTGTACCCATTCTGCAATCTGTTAAATAAAGTTTTCATTCATTCATTCATTCATTCAGGCTAGACATCCATTAAGCACAACCAAAGACCTGCTCACTATCGCAATTGGGAAATAATTTTGAAACAAATGTTCATCCTCTTGGTTTTTTTTAAAATTCTTACTCAGTTCACGTGTGTTTCTTACTCATGTTGTTTGTAACAAATTTCCAAGGTGTCAGAATACTTATTTTCTATTTAAATTGTATACATCTAAAAGGAAACGTTTTCTCAATTAGTGCCTTTTAATTGCTTGCCCTATATGACAAGAGAGATTAAGAAATTGTATTGTTTTAATTGGTATTTTAGGCGTCATCGCTGTTATAATATTTTCTGTAAAATTGTATTCCACCCTGAATATTGTTTATTTGTCCAAGTCAAATTGTGCCTCAACGTTGTGTTTCTAACGTGTGTCACAAGAGTATCCAATGTTGACTTTGAGATGGCAATGCTTTGGGAATAAAAGCCATTGTTACTACAAACAAAATGATGTGTATCCTTAACTTATCATGTACATCCATCCAACTACATACGAAATGATGTGTAGCCTTTACTTCCCATGTACATCCATCCAACTACATACAATGATGTAGCCTTTACTTTCATGTACATCCATCCAACTACATACAATGATGTAGCCTTTACTTTCATGTACATCCATCCAACTACATACAATGATGTGTAGCCTTTACTTCCCATGTACATCCATCCAACTACATACAATGATGTAGCCTTTACTTTCATGTACATCCATCCAACTACATACAATGATGTAGCCTTTACTTTGTACATCCATCCAACTACATACAATAATGTAGCCTTTACTTTCATGTACATCCAGCCAACTACATATACAATTATGTGTAGACTTTACTTTCATGTACATCCATTTACATTTGTCCAAATGATGTGTAGCCTTTACTTTCGATGTCCATCCAACTACATACAATGATGTGTAGCCTTTACTTTCCATACATCCAACTACATATGACATATGAAACATACCTATGTTCAACAATAATCTGTTTTGATAACTTGACTATTATCTTGGTAATTCAGTTATTGTGCATATTCATGGTTACAATGTATGCTGGATTAATGATCTGTATATGTTGTGGAGTCTAAATAAAAACCTGAAACCTGAAACCTGACATGATTTACCGAGACATTGGTTTGACTGGGTTATACTGTAGGAATGTAGTTCTGAATAGCATGTATTCTGTAGCATTGCCACTAGATGGAAGCAATCACCAATCAGGCATCACAAGCCTATCATCTGGCTACTGGTCAATGTATGATAAATAGCCTATATAGTATGTGTTTCAGTGTAGACACAGTGTAACAAATGCAGCAGCACGATGCAGACAATAAGATATTGTTTATTTATTTGATGGAAATCCAGGAATTCTGTTTTGACAGAATTGAGGAGTGAGTTGCTATAGCAACATATCTCATGCTCTCGATTTAAATGGCATTATAGAATTCTGGGGGTATGCAGTGATTGATTGATTGAAAACTTTATTAACAGATTGCAGAATGGGTACAGTACAGCTCAATACACACACAATTGTTAAGGGGATGCCGATCAGGGTCCCCCATTTTCAATTCATCATATGACATACACGACATAGAGATAGACAGTACTGCTAAATCTATAGTTATGACATACCAAAGAGTCTAAAAAAGAGAGTACAGTATATACATTTGACGTAGAAACTGTACATTGGAGGAGGTGGGGTGGGGGGGACACTGTACATTGGATTTATGCAAATGACATGTCGTCAGCCTGTGACTGCAACCTGTTCCTGTTTGCGGACGACTCAGCCCTGCTGGTCTCTGACAAGAACAAGTTGCAGGTTGAAAAAACCCTCAGCACAGAACTAGGCAAAATCTGCATATGGCTCGCTGATAACAAACTATCATTACACATGGGCAAAACAGAGTCCATTCTCTTCGGTTCAAATAACAAACTCAGCAAGACCGACGGCTTCTCAGTTACAGTGGGTGACAATATTGTCACAAGGAAAGACGAAATTACCTACCTGGGTTCCATCCTAGAGGCAAATCTTTCCTGTGACAAAATGGCATCCAATGTAATAAAAAAAGTCAACCAACGAACTAGATTCTTGTACCGGATCTCCTCTCTGGTAAACAAGAATACCCTGAAGACTCTGGCAGAAGCACTCATTCAAGGGTACTACGACTATGCGTGCACCTCATGGTACCAAAGCACCTCAAAGGCGCTTAAAACAAAATTACAAACATCACAAACAAAACTGGTCAGACTACTACTTGACCTGAACCCCAGAACCCACCTCACCCCTGCCCACTTTGACAACCTAGTGTAGCAGTCTGGAAAATATGGTATATTATTCAGAACTGCTGACTGTGTTTATATCCCTTTTTGTACACAAAGACATTCTAACTAGTGTCATTGATTCACACGAACAATGACACAAACGTCCCCGTCCGAAGAGCATTGGGACACGGATTATCAATTACAGTATTGATTCATATTTTACAGTGCGTCTCCCCTTGTGACTGGCAGGCGGGACCAGCAGGGGGCAGTAGCAGGCAGAGAGTGGCGGAGAGAGCTGAGAGATGATAAAGGGAGGAGCCGAGCGGAAGTCGTTCTCTTCGGCAGTGAACTTGACAACGAGAAGTCACGTCTAACGGGGGGGGGGGGCTCTGGATAGCCCCGTTGCTGACTTTATGCCGGAGTGCCCCGTGGAACAGTGACGGGTGATAGGAAGTACTGGCTAGTGGATACGATATCCTAGCAGTACCAGTGGTATGATATGAACAATAAGTGCAGAGCCAGGCACTAACAGTCGAGTTATACCTAGTTACAGTGAGCGGTATAGGTAGCGTGCGGCTAAGGATCACAGTAGTATTGCTCGTGTTATACTTAGTTACAGTGCCGGTATAGACTGCGTGCAGCTACGGGTGTGGACCTGCGAACACTCTGCTCTGGCCGTCAGCAGCCGTCTTCACCGGCGGTTCTACCACCAGCTCAGCCAGCACTGCCTCTCTGCTATAGCTCCGCCTGCTAGCACCTGCGACGCGAGTGTTCGACGCCATCTTGCCACCAGGACGGTGGTGGAGCGGCGCGGCCGCCATTTTGGTAGAGTAAACATTAGGGCTTCGGCGCCCAGGATCTATTGCACCTTACACAGTGTGGAGCGGCCTGCGGGTGAAGTTAACGTTGCTAACTGCAGACCCCAAACATTACATTACATGCCGGCATTAGCATAGGGCTTTTGTTTTGGTAATTGTGGGCCCACACTTTTGGTTTTATTTCCTTTTCTTTGAGCGTGATACAATGTGTGTGTATTAATATTTTCCCATTCAATTAACCCTTCCCTGGGGGGGAAGTTACAGACCTGGTGCATTATAATTAAAGCCTTTTGAGGTATTATTCTGGCCGTATAATTAAAGCCTGTTGAGGTATTATACAGGGTGAAGACCCAGACGTGGGTGATGAGTCAAACACAGTGAAGTATATTATCCCTGATAGTAACCCAGAGGTGGGTGCATAATATACGTGTTTATGAGGTATTGAGTTGAACAGCAGGGGCTATAGTAGGACTTCAGCCCAATTGGCCACTAGTATTAAATAATTGTAACTGAACAGTACGATTAACATAAAGACTTGAATGGGGTTCTGTGTGCGTGTCCATTCCTGTGCCCTGCATTGACTCTTTTGGTGTGGGTAACGTATATATATGGTTAACCCCTTCCTACCCAACTCTCCCCTTTTCATTGTAAGGTTTCTAGGGTCATTGAGGGAGGGTACTGCTTGCGGGGGGAACTCAGAGTATTTGATTACAATTCAGTCACGAGGTGTGGGAGGGTCTAAGGAGCGACTGGGAGGAGTGGGAGCGTGTTGGGGAGTACTGCTGACCGCCCCGCGACAGGGAAGGAAGACCAGAGTACCAGACCAGGTTGGTAAATCCCGGGCCCCATCCACTCACACTACCAGCCTCCAGTCGACGCCCCAGGCCCAAAGACGAGGGTGCAGCCAGACAGAGTTCTGCTGTGTCCAGCTACCTCCTGACTGCCAGCAACCGTTCCCACGAAGCAGGGATAATCCACCCTGCTACACTAGGATGGCTTAGAGTAGACGACAGAGTACAGCAACTTGCAATGGGCCTGGTCTACAAGATACACTATACGACCGGGGTACCCATGTACATGTCAAAATACTTCCCAAAGGTCAGTGAATACCACAACCACTACACCAGAGGAAGCTCAACAAATCATGTAAAACCCAGATTCGGCTCAAACAAGGGACTAAACACGTTTCGCAATTATGCCACAACAATGTGGAACGCACTACCCAAAGCTGTAAAGGAATGTGAATCACTACCCACATTCAAAACCGCACTTAAAGAGCACCTACGGGAGGCTGCAATTCGAAACTGGCCACCGTAAATGCCCAAAACCCCCACCACCTCCTAATAGACAGTCTCCTCCCCACCGCATGTATATATTCCCTCCCCGCCGTATGTATATTTCTCTCCCACCCACCCACCCCCTCCTAATGTACAGTCCCCTCCCCATCATATGTATATACTCTGTCAGGATCTAGGGGTAACAGTACTGTATATTTGAATACCGTTTATGTCACAAATGTATCAGTACTAAATACCTATATGTCCCTATGCCATAAATGTCATGTATGTTGTGTATGTCATAAATGTCTATATGAATTGAAAATGGGGGACCCTGATGGAAACAAGACAAACGTCTTTCTCAGGTCTGCATCCCCTTAACAATTGTATGTATTGAGCCGTACTGTATTGTACCCATTCTGCAATCTGTTAAATAAAGTTTTCATTCATTCATTCATTCATTTCATTCATTCATTCATGGTTGGGTGGGTGGGTGGGGGGGTTGGGTAGGCAGGGTGGGGGAAACTGTACAACTGTACCAGCAAAACTATACATTGGAATATCGACGAAACCATACTTGGTTCTAAGAAGAGGGTCTCATGTATTTTTGGGTTAGGTCATTTACTGTACATTGGAGGGGGTTGGGTTAGGACATTTACAGCGGCCAGTTTCGAATTGCAGTCTCCCGTAGGTGTTCTTTGAGAGTGGTTTTGAAAGTGGGTAGTGATTCACATTCCTTTACAGCTTTGGGTAGGGCGTTCCACATTGATGTGGTGGCATAATTGCTCGTGTTTAGTCCCTTGTTTGAGCAGAATCTGGGTTTAACGTGATTTGTGGAGCTCCCTCTGGTGTTGTGGTCGTGGTATTCACTGACCTTTGGGAAGTATTTTGACATGTACATGGGTACCTTAGTCGTGTAGTGTATCTTGTAGACCAGGCCCATTGCAAGTTGCTGTACTCTGTCTTCTACTCTAAGCCATCCTAGGTAGTCAAAGTGGGCAGGGGTGAGGTGGGTTCTAGGAGTAAGGTCAAGTAGTAGTCTGACCAGTTTGTTTAACAGTGCACTGTTAAAATAATGTTGATTTCATTTAAATTCCTATTACATTTCTCGGTCATTAAGACTATTAAATTCACGGCAGAAGAATCATCCTTTGTTTGGGGTCACACAGAAGAACACTGGCTGTTTTGCAAATTAATCCCTGGTGTTGTTGCGCTTGTACCACACCGTTGCGGGATGCACAGAACTACACACACTGTTCAAATCATCACGCACGGCCTACCATCACATCCTATCGCAGTTATATAAATACACAGTGGTGCACACACTCGCTATGCCTCCCTATTCACTAATGTATCACAGGACAGGAGTTCATGTTCAGTTAGAAGTGCTCGACTCCTCCCACAAACCAATGTTTCCCCGGTGTAACATCTTCCCAGCCCTTCCCAGAGACAGTCGCATTTCTCTCCTCTCCCCAGGCTCCTCAAGGCCGTTCCTACCGCCGCCTCTACTGCTCCATGAAGCCAGAGGCTGCTATGCTCTGTGTGTTCCGTGCCGGTTGCCGGACTATACTCAAATCAACTCGAAATGGATCTAATCAGTGGATTGCATACTTTCGTCAAGAAGCAGAATAAGGCTAACCCTCTCTGCCTCTTGGGACATCAAAATCGGGCTATCAACTTGAAGACGTGGTCATTTTTGGATTATCGAAGCTTTTGGACTGCAATAAGAAGATTTTGGATCTGTTTACCGCACACATGACCTACCAAAATGACCTACTCTCGCTATGTGTTGGAGTGCGCAATGTGTATGCGCATGCGTGTGGACTGGAGCACGTGAGAGTATAAAGAGTCAATTTTTTCCTAACTCTTTCTCACATCACAACAAGAAGAAGAAGAAGAAGAAGAACTCTTTCACAGTGTGGTGTGCGCGCACTGCGCCGGCAGAACAAGATGTCTTTCAGTAAAAACCAGACCAGCTGTGCAATCGAATTTAATTAGCTAACTGGCTCTCTCTTTCTCTCTCTGCTCTCTCTGCTATCTTTACTAAATATAAACGTGCAAGTACATGGTGTAGTAGGACTGCTATCTTTACTAAATATAAACTTGCAAGTACATGGTGTAGTAGTAAGCCATCTCCAAGTGGGCAAGTGATGTGGTGATTAGAGGCACAACCTTTTATTCATATTTTGAAAGTAATTATATTCTCTTTTTTCCAGGACCACATAACGATACGAAGAGGCCAGCCAGAGGCCTCTCTCATTGTACTGTACTTGTCTAATAGATGAACCCTTCAAGAGCAACGGGTACAGGGTCGATATGACCCTGATGTAAACGAGACACTAATCTTTCTACCCCGCGCTCGGTTGCTAACTTGCTATTGTTTTTTGACAGTCTGCCGTGAACATGGGAAATAATTGCGACAGCTCTGCTGTAAACACTGGGAATAACCTTGGTTGCTATGCCCACCACACAAAACCGCAAAACTTCACCCTGGACTCCGGTTTTCAAAGACCGGGGTTGCAGTGTAGCAAATCCCCGGTTGTGTGTGGCCGAACAGTGCAACTGCGCACATACAATCATGGTTATATTAAATCCAGCGCTTGTGTGCAGGGGCGTAGCTGGGGGGGGGGTAGCTTAGGATGATTCCAAGGGCCCAGCACTGGGGGGCCCCCCCAAAAAAAAAAAAAAAAAAAATTTTTTTTTACTAGACATCACTCAGGTGTATTATTGATGCTCTCATTGATACTATGTTTGTTTCTGAAGTGTGTGTGTGTGTGTGTGTGTGTGTGTGTGTGTGTGTGTGAGAGATATATAGAGAGAGGGGGGGCTTTGGTAGACTATTGCATTGGTCCATTCATTGAAGATGAACGCAATGCGACATCCTTTACTAGGCTCACCCACCAACAGTGCAGGTGCTGAACTGCTGATCCGAATGTATAGGTAAAAACCATATTATGCGTTTTCATCAATAAAAAAATTGCCAAATTTTTTTCCGCTTACGCACGCTCGCATTCACTGGGGGCCTACAAATACATTCTTTCATGGGGCCCAGAATCTGGAGCTACACCCCTGCTTGTGTGGACTGGGCCTAACTTGCCTGCCATTACGTTGCGTTCTGAAAAGCAAAACTGACCCTGAAAACGAAACGAAAATGGCCCTGTGTGTAACTGCAGCCGTCTCTGTGCTAACAGTCACGTTTTCAGTACGAGAAGACAAGACAAAACTTCTTTCTCTGGTCTGCATCCCCTTAACAATTGTGTGTATTGAGCCGTACTGTATTGTACCCATTCTGCAATCTTGTTGAAATAAAGTTTTCATTCACACTCAACATCTGTGTTCATTTTTTATTTTGCATACTAATGTTCTGTGTCTTGAGTCGTACTTGTATTGAAAAACTGATTTTATATGTCTGAGGAGAAGACCGGTACTCATCATCTTCGTCTCCACAAAAAGAAAAATGACATGTGAAGTATGTTGTGTGCCAGGTTCAAACAGTGCTGTATATGTACAGTTTATTCCTACTCCAAGCTCCGGGAGGGTCATCAAAGAGAAGTCGGGTCATCAAAGAGAAGTCGCCTATTCTTAGTCCTTGCCCCACAATGGTGGAATGAACTACCCACCCCAGTTAGGACAGCCGAAACCCGTCCAATCTTTCGCCGTCGACTAAAGACTCACTACTTCAACCATTATCTAAATAAAACAAATCTAACCCTAACTAACCTCACTGTCATGCACTTGTCCTAATAAACTAACCTACACTGTAGCACTCAACACTTTATGAACATTGTTACTCAGCTGATAGAGTTGTGCCCTTCCTGATGGCTTGTCGTACAGAACTTGTAAGTCGCTTTGGATAAAAGCGTCGGCTAATCATAAATGTCTAGATGTAACATTACTGTCTATGTACCTATGTAAACGAGACGAAAGTTAAGTTTACTCTATTATTTCGCCGTCGACTAAAGACTCACTTCTTCAACCATTATCTGAATAAAAAAAATCTAACCCTAACTAACCTTACTGTCATGCACTTGTCCTAATAAACTAACCTACACTGTAGCACTCAACACTTTATGAACATTGTTACTGAGACGAAAGTTAAGTTTACTCTATTATTACTAGATCTGGTATGTCATAAATGTCTAGATGTAACATTACTGTACATGGCAACCAGTTTGTCCATTAGCTCCGCCTGCAGCCGGTCGCGCTCTGCCTCGCGCTGGGCATGGGCTGCGTCGCGCGCTGCTTCGCGCTGGGCATTGGCGGCGTCGCGCTGCGCATTGGTTGGCATGTTGAGACAAGTCCTGTCGGTAGCTTTCAAGGCGGCTCTGGGGGGTAAGTCACTGGCGCCTGGTGGCACGCCATCCAATAGGAGAATGAAATATTATGGTCTGTAGGCTAAAGGGATATTCCGTGCATATGTACAAAGAATATACAAGGGATATCAAACGATATACAAATATTATGCAATATATATCAATCAATAAATACATATATTCGGTTTAATCTGACTATATTCAAATTCAAAAAAATTCTGTCGTGGAGGGGGTCGTGTCTGACCCCCTCCAAACCACCCATTGCCTGCCAAAAAAAAAAAAAAAAAAAAAAAAAAGGAAAAGGGGGCCCATCTGGGCTAAGCCCCGGATCTCCTACAATCCTAAATCCGCCCCTGATGTAGAGGCCTAAATCATGTTTCTGAATGGGAATGTCCCTTGTAGAAACTTAATAATATTATAGCCAGAGCACACAGTGGCTTTCGTCATGAATGATGTCACTCTGTGACACGTTCCAGAAACATTCCCTTGGTCAAATAAGGGGTTTAGGATTGTTGTAGAACCATGCAGTACAGGTTTGCATACATGTCTGTTCCAAAGCACAGGAGTGATTTACTTACACTGGTGTAAAACAGCAACGTTCTATTTTCGAATGATTACGTTTGCATGTCCAAGTTAAAAAGAAACGCAGTTTTGGCAGGAAAACGCGGTTTTCTAGCGGCAACGCTGAAAGGGTGTTTTCGTTTTCGAAACTCGCCGAAACTCGCCGACAATGGTCCCATGTAATTTGCGCGAGCCGTATACGGAGCCATTCTGCCCAATGCCCATGCGCAGTAGAGACCCGCACGGTTATTTCCAGTGTTTACAGCAGAGCTGTCCCAAATAGCTACGGCTACCAACGTGTTGTCAAGTTATTGTTATAAGGAACCCAGTACTCCAAACTACAACAGTCTGCAATACACAAACAATACAAACAATTGTTTGTATTGAGCCGTATTGTATTGTACCCATTCTGCAATCTGTTAAATAAAGTTTTCATCCATTTATACTAGCGTTAAAGTTACTACGTTAATAGCCTCGATGCTAACTATATACATGGAGAATGCCATTCACATTAGCATGTAGCTAACAACATCGGAGATCTTTTTGTGAGACTAAACTATACGCTCCTGGTGGTAAATTGTGTTGATGTTGGTTTTGTTTCATCAACAAATGAGAGGCAGAACACACAGTGAATGTATCCGTTTTGTTTATTGCACTTTCTTTGTTGAAAAATAAATGCTACGTTGGCTAAATGGCTCACGCGAGGTATTTAAAGATGGAGGATTGTTGTTTTTTAGCAGGAAGTGTGGTGGCACGTTCAACCTTTCTGATTGGTTGAAAATGGCCTTCATGTTTGAACTACATCGCCACCTACTGCTTTGGAATTGTACTACATGTATATACATCACTGTGCTGAGGAGGCAAAACGATGTCTAACTTGCCTGCCATTACGTAGCATTCTGAAAAACGAAACTGAAACTGAAAACTGAAAACGAAAATGGCCCTAGTGTAACCGCAGCCTCAGAGTCAGTCTCTCCCTCCCTCTGTGAAATAACTACTTAAAGAGGACGCGGCACTATAAACTAAAACATAAATTAACATAACACTACAGTACGAACAAACAAAGCAAAAACAAATAAGAAAATTAACACGTTTAATAAATTAAAAAGGCAGGGGGTGGGTAGCTGTGGTACAGCCAATTACATTTCAACAGATCACATAGTGTGTGTATGTGTTAACAGGCGTATTAATGACCATTAACTCCACTATGTAGTCACATTTACTACTGGCCAGGCTGAGCTAACACATGTACTGTGATAAATACCTGTATAATTTCTAAATATACAGCGATATACATTTTAGGCCACAGGGCGCACCCATTGTTCTAACCCAGCGATTCCCAAACTCTTTTGGCCGTGCACCCCCTGTCACCTCCCGATATAGCTCGCGCACCCCCCAATGGGTTTCTGTTAGAAAAAATTGTTGCTGGTCTCCGTGCACAGATTTAATTTTTTATTTTATCTCTTCCCACGGCGACTATGGATAGGGAATTTCTTTATTTAATTAAAATGTTCACGACAATACTCTGCCAGCATGTTTAATATCCATAATACTAAAGGTTTGACTAAGATTTGTATGAAATTTTATTGTTAAAAAAAAAAATTACCACCATTAGCCTTTTCATGTCACGCACCACCTAGAGGGCGCTCGCGCACCACAAGGGGTGCGCGCACCACAGTTTTGGAACCACTGTTCTAACCTACAGAACCACAAGAGGTATTTCTTTCAAAAAGATGGGGATTAAAATCACTGCATTCCACACCACTGAGTCAGAGAGGGGCCTTCTGAAGAAAGTGAAACCTACTATAGACTAAGGCCATGTCTAGACTAAAACGATTTTGGTCGTTTTAGGCAAAGTATTTGATCGTTTGCACCGTTCTGCCACATGGAACTGCGTTCTGGCAGCCTGAAGACGGTACTTTTTTGATACCAGCTCCTAGAGATCTGGTATCAAGGCTAGTCGTGTGGCTGTTGGTGAGAGCGGCACTGGCTCACACACAAACACATTTTCACTGCACACAGAAACAGCGTACTCTGAATAGCTAGATATCATGATGCTCAATGAAAGCTAATTTCAGCAGCATACACATTATGCATGTGGCAGATCTTTACTTTGGCCCAAAATCACCTGAACTGTCATCGCGGCCCTCTACGTCTCTGACAAAAAGCAGATAGTAGGGCGGCTATGTGGTGCAGTGGGCAAGGCACTCACCACGAATACTGGAGACGCTGGATTCGCCTGTTCGAGCCCAGCGCTCCACATTGTTTTCAGTTTAGCTGGTCGTCCGTACTAATACACATTGGCAGTATTAGGGGGTGGGAAACTGATGGGTGGGGATCGGGTGTTGTGGACAGCGACTCCTACAGGTCGGTTGGTGCGCCTGCGCAGTAGAATCAGGAAGCGATGGGGGCGGCGCCCCTCCAAAGCGCAGACCCCTGACACTGAAAGATCGCGCCGTGCAGGTGAAAAGATGCGACTGCTGTTACCTCGAGTATCGGAGGGGACTCGTGCTATGTATGACTTAGTCCACATTGCAGCCGGCTTGTGGGAGGCAAGAAACAGCGTTCGAGACAGGGGAGGGTTGAATTGGATGATACGAAATTGGGATGGGAGAAAAATAGAAAATGGGAGAAGAAGTGGAATAAAGCAGATAGTAAATACTAAGTCTGTAGTCCACATGATGTAAGAAAAGTTATTATTCCGAAGGCCTAATTATGAAGAAGGAATTCAAAGGGGGACAAAAAATAAAACAGCTGTCCAATGATTTAAAACCGTTTGGTTTCCAGGGAACATATCAACTTATTTCCCCCCCAACTAAAGACCCTTCTGAGACCATCGCGCTCACCCTTAAGTTTTACAGACTGTGACCTAAACTAAGCACCCATAAAAGTGCCACTGAAATTTATTACAGGGAAAGTTGATCTTCCCATTGTTAATTTGCCGATTAAATGTTACCTGATGTAACCAATCACACAAGATATAGTTGGGTATCTGCCAACCATCAATTCACCAGCCACACAGTTGACCACAGTATTTGAAATCCTGAATCAATCAGAGATAATCAGGAGGAGGGAACTGCATTTAGAAACAATTGTGGTAGTCATGGATCAAGCACTCTATGCGAAAGCCACTGAAATTGCCTGGAAGCACAAAGAGCGCTTCTCCAACATTCTTCTTAGATTGGGGACATTCCATACCGTATGTAATGCCTTAGCCATCCTAGGAAAGCGATTTTGTGATGCTGGTCTAAAAGGACATGTGCATAGAGGCTGGAATTGTGGCAGAGGGTTCTGTCAATGGAGTCCTTGATGGTAAACACTATAGCCGTGCTGTCAGGGTCCACAAGTACATCTATGAAGCACTGATGAGACTCGCATGAGCAGAGTTCACACCGTGGGTTGAGGACAGTGTTCCAGAGAAGAGTGGGATGATCCAATCATTCTTGGACAATGTGAAAGACATGGCCAGTGACTTGAAACAACAGACAGCAAACAATATGCTGCAAAGTCCAGTCTTAGCTGAGCTGATAACCCTGTGGACAGACTTATTGGAACATCTCCATCACAACACAGCATTCTGTCATACATTGACATGGTAGAGGACGTAATACTTGGCCTTCTGCATGCCTCTCGTGAGGGGGACTGGGAGTTACACCTCCATGCTATAAGAACCATGATCCCATGGTGCTTTGCCTATGATAAGATAAATTATGCCAGGTACCTGTCCCCTTACTTTGCTCAGATGACAACCCTCCCAGAGAAGCATCCTTCTGTGTATGAGGCCTTCAAGACAGGCCAATTCTCGGTGCAGCTGTCAAGTAACAACCCCTTTGGACGGATCCCTGTGGACCAGGCTACTGAAGTCACGGTTAACAAAGACACACAGACTCATGGAAGACATATGTAGCAGGGTGGATTATCCCTACTTTATGAGAGTAGATGTACACTGTCACCAGGTAGTGGGAACGCAGCAGATCTGAGTCCGGCTGAGTCCCGACTGTAGTGCAGGAGTATTAGAGTGGAGCTTTAGCAGAGGGAGTGGATGGGGCCTAGGATTTACTAACCTATAGGGTGGTGCGCTGGTCCTTCTTGCCCTCCAGGGCGACTCGCAGTAATTCCCCACACACCCACACTTCTCCTAATACTTCCCGCACCCTCCCACACCCGGTGGCAGTAGTGATAGATGATATACTTTCTCCCCAAAGCAGTACCTTTCCTTGCTGATGAGCAGAGACCTGTCCCAATGATGTATAGGCCGTGGGTAATAAGGGGTTAAACAATATGCACATTAACAGACACGCACACAGTACTCCCATTTGTACGCCTCTCTTTTATATAAGTTATCATGCAGTCAATACAAGGCACAATGCATGGCACTTAGATCGCACACTCTACTGTAATGAAACAGGTCCCTGTAAGGGTTAAGACACTTTTCATTCACCCGTAGGTAGAGAGAGAGAGGGTACTGGCGAGCTCCGTGAGCTATTCGATGGGAAAGATTATTATTATACACACGTGCTGTCTGCACAAATTAACCACACAACACATGTAACCAGAAAATACAGTGGGCCCACAGTTTAAACAAAAAGCCTGTCTAAGCCGGTATTCCCCAAAATAACAAACGTCGGGGCGCCCCTAATCACTGGTACACGTGCCAGTTCAAAGTATCTATTCTATTCGCCCTTAGAGGGCACGCTGGTACCTGGCTTGAGTGTACCAACCGAGTGCTGGCCTGCTCCCGCAACGAATGTCCGTGTTGCGAGATGGCCGCTGAACGGTCCCGTGCTTGTCACCTGTGACAGGCAGAGGCGGGCTGGGTTGACGTTAGGCAGGTGACGGCTGGAGGTGGGTGTAGTCCGGCGACGTCCGTTGAGGGGTCCGCTGCTGGGCTGGGGAGGTGGAGCGACACGCGGGCTAAACTGTGGTCCTAGGCCTAACTGAAGCGAAACTGTGGGTCGGGACGACCCCCTGTCCTGTCGCTTATACTTTAACTAGAACGCAACGTGTGCAATATCTACAGCACTCTTTGGCAGTAGCACGTCTGCTTCTTTGTTCACAATCTCTCTTTAGCATTAACTAGAAGCTAAGCTATCGCATACGACATTACTAACCCGGCCCGTGACGGGGGTCATATCCCGCGTGTCTTTAGTGTCTAGAGCTCCGGCTCTACGCGTCCGCTTCCTTCTGTGGAAAAACGATTAAGAGGCAGTCCCGCTGTCTGAGTTCTGCCTTCAGCCAGCCCTTCTTCACCTGTTGTCTCTCCTGCCCAACGTCACACCAGCTCCCCCTGGCGGCAGTCCAGTGCATGCTCCACTATTAAATGTTAATGTTATGTAGGGGAGTTTACACAACGTTATCCTGAACACAGTAGAGTACAAGGAATTAGGTTAGACACATTGAATTATTGTTAGACATATTCAGACTTGGAAAATGATTGTGATTATTCGGTTATTAACGTAAAACAAAGTATGGTAGGTTTTGTATTATTATTATTATTATTATTATTATATATGTTGTTGTTTTTTACGTCTGGACTAGTCTTGGCTCCCAGACAATTGGAGAGCGCCGCCAACAGCGCCACGGATAGAGACTGAGAACTGTCTCTGATGGAACTTATACAAAAAGTTATTAGTTATTTGAATTCCTGAATAAATTCTGTGATGTGATTATATGTGCCCTGGGTTTTGTATTGAGTTTTTCAAAATAAACAAAAATATTTCTGAAAACCAATAAGCAATATCATTGTATAGGTCTAACTGAGCTGAAAATATTGATAGGTTACATGGCATGAAGCTCTGTGGCTCATATATGAATGTGGAATATGCATATTGATCAATATTCATTGTTTTCTTATGACTATTTATGTAAACAGATTTATGTTTTTGTAACATGGCTGTATTGAAATAAATTGTGTTTTGGAGTAAAATTACCAGTAAACAGTCAACATGTAAACAGTAACCATGGCCAAAACATTTACATCATCTGAGTATACCTTTTTAAACTGTATCATAAATGTTGTATTTTTAATGTATTGTCATCACATTTACAGTTACATTTGTAGTCAATGAGTAGGAGAACACATTCAGTTGCATTATTATCCATGGGATATTGGTTATAATGGTCATATTGCCTTTTAAATTAAGATTATATACCAGGCAATGATAAAAAAAAATCTTTTTTTCCTTTCATTGTATCTCCATTTACTCTGGAATGGTAATAGATGTATGTTTACTACACTGGATTCACATGTCCTAGCTTGTTACCTATCAAAGGAGACCAGAAACATGCATAATAGGCCTTATGGTTCAGGAGCTATCATGATTCATTTGGGGCATGTCATTTCAGACAGACGGCCTGAAAAATATGCTTGGTATTGTTATAAAATGGGTGATAGCACACATTTGGAGGCAACTGCTGCATTGCTATCGCATCTTTTCTAGCAATAGGGGTGATACCTTCCCAAAAAACACTATGAAAATGTGTCCCCCAAGAGGTACCGACCAACCCTACTGGCTCACGGCCTATTAGATATTCCCCATTTAGACTAACCTCGTTCCCAGTTTTATCTCATCTGTGAGATAAAGACTGGTAAAGAACTTCAGCTGAAAGTGTGTATGGGGTAGAATTTCCGGTGTATGTACTTCCCCTGGAAGCTGCCTCCGAACGGACCAAACTTTTCCCGAATCCTGTGGGCAAACAAGCTAGAACGTCCCGATCATGTAGTAAATTCTTCAGGCAAAGCTGTTGCAGTGGCTTAAACAAGGAACTATTGTGCACTTCACACGTTTCTATAATTGTTTTGTCGAAACCCGAAAGCCTGTAGCCTGTACTTCCGTTTACACATAACTTTAGGAGGCATATCTTGTCCAGCCTACATTTAGACAATCCCCTGCATTCGTAGTAATGAGTGCAACTGTTGCTTTGTACAGCAACAAAAGCAATGCTCTATTTACACGGTTGATTTGGACCTACGAATGATTATAGTTATATAATGTAAAATGTTGCAGAGCCAGCGCCCATTCCTGAAATGAAAATATGCTGAGAGAATACCACCACTGTTTCATTTACAGTGTGTTTTCAACCAATATAGGTCAGCAGGTTCAACCGCATCCGTTGCAAAAAAATTTGCTGCGGCTCCCTGGCAAAAAATAAATAAAAATAAAAATGTTTGTAACTTTATTTTATTTTTATTTTTTCTCTTATTTTGGAGATCGATGTCATACTATGACACTGAAATGAAAAAATATTTCATCAACAAAAATATTTCATCAACTAAAATATACAGTACGTCACACCCCGCGCCTCTCCCTGCCGTCTGCAAGTGGCTAATCTTGAGTTTCCGACCCCTCAGTAAGCTAACCATGGAAAAATCCAAAAAAAGGAAAGTCTGAGGAAAATAGAGGGTTAATTCAGCGTGGACAGATTCATTTGCTTTCACGACTAACGATACAGGCTACCCGGCGCCATGGGCGGGCATTGGGGGGCCTGGCCCGCCCACTGAGTCAGCTGTGCCCACCCTGAGAATTTTTTTTTTTTTTTTTTTTTTTTTTTTCAATCAAAGTAGACTATCCAAATGCTTAGCCCTAGTGGGCACTGATGTCAACAACAACACTACTGAAGCTAGCACGGCACTCTGTGAGAATTCGTTTTCTACCCTCAAGAACATCTTTACAGAACATCGCCTTAGTATGCTTCATCGACGCAAGGCCAATTTAATTCAGTTGGCATTTGAGAAGGACTTAACAAAAAAGTTCAGGAATGAGTGGAGGGGCAGTGTTTTAAGAAGATTTCACTCTGTCCCCAAACGCCGCTTGCCGCTCTACTAATGATGGTGTGGAGGAATTTTGTTTGCTTTTTTATGCACTTTATTTTTGTCAGTTCAGTTCAGTTTGTCAGTGAATTCAGAAGTGTTGAATAAATGGAGACTTTTCAAAGATATAGAATAGAATAGAATAGAAATGTATTATCCTGAGGGAAATTTGACACTCCAAATCACTCAACATTAAACATTTAGACAGAACAAGTCACGAATAAGAATAACAAAACAAATGGCCTAAGAATAGAATAAAATGAAATAGAATAAAAATATAATAAAAGATACAGTAAATAAATACAGTAAAAATATACTGGAGTCTACAGTAGGTGTAATATTGCACAGTGCTGTTTAAAAAGTAAGAGTCCAGGAAGATGGTAACTGTCACTCTGTGCTCAGTGATGCAGTGAGGCACAGTGATGCATTGTATAGTCTGATGGCTGTCGGAATGAAGGACTTCCTGTGCCGTTCAGTGCTGCATTTAGGTAGTGTGAGCCTATAACAATACATGCTCCTCCTGTCAGCCAAGTCTGTGTATAGTGGGTGGGAGGGGTTTTCCCTGATGGCCTGGAGCTTAGCAAGGCTCCTCCTCTCCGCCACCCTCGCTAGGGCGTCCAGCTACACCCTAACCACGCTACTGGCCTTCCTGACCATCTTATCCAGCCTGTCTGTGTCCCCTGCTCTCAGTCCGCTGCCCCAGCAGGTCTGTTATATATATCCGTTCAGTCTGTTTTTGTATAAGTGAATGTTCTTAAGATAGAGAAATTTGATTTTTCAATTGCCTCTCTGCTGTTTAGTTCAGCACTGTGGGCAACGCCAAGCAAGCCACAGCGCCGTTGTCCCAGCTGAAACGTATAAAAGGGAACCTGTGTTGAAAAACCATTGTGCCCCCCCGAGAACATTTTATGCCCCCCCACTAATTTGTTTCTGCAGCCTGGTCAGGCTTACCTGTATGCCTGATATGTGGTGCGACATTTTTTATTTTATAGATTTTCCACAAATAAGGGAAGGACTCAAATAGAGCTGCATAGTTCAGGGTTTTATTTCAAAGTAGGTCTACAGATGCCAGTGTTTTTCTCCTTTTCTGTGTTTTATTTCAAAGTAGGTCTACACATGGTAGTCTTTTTTCAAAGTGGACTACTTTTTATTTTATAAATGTTCCACAAATAAGGGAAGGACTCAAATATACCTGAATAGTTCAGGGTTTTATTCAGACACCAGTGTTTTGTCTCCTCTTCTGTGTTTTATTAAAAAATAGGTCTACACAGCCAGTATTTTTTCTCCTCTTCATAAGAGTTTGAGGTTTTCCTTTGTTATAACAGCTAAAAACAGCAATAAAAAGTCTAATTGTTTCTTTTTGTTGCTTTATAATTCCATTAATGCAACAAACTGTGTGCTATAAGTATAAAGTATAATAAATCGCAAATTGCTTTGGGTATGCAATTGTCAGGCGTTTTAAGCTAAATGTGGGGTATGATGGGGATATATAAAACATTATACACTGTGTTATCTTCATTTTAAGGGTAAATAGGTTGTGCGGCTCCCTGGGCATTTTATTTTGTGGGAGGGGGGAAAAGTGGCTCTTTTGATAGTAAAGGTTGCTGACCCCTGCTATAGTGCATCAATATAATGTGCAATTATCTAACTTGTCTAATGTGTACTTATATTATTTACTTATACTTATTTGTACTTATGGTATTGTACATACCGCAGATACAGTTTATTGTAAATACCTGCTTTTTTATTCTGTTAACCCTTTCACTGCCGCACTACCAAACGGTTAACCCTTTACTATCACACAACCGACGGTCGCTTTACTCCTTTATGCTGTGGAGAAAACGGATAGTAAGAATACCACTGTACTTGTTGTTGCTTATGTCAAATAAATCGATCTGAGTCTGAATCAATAGCTTTGATTGGCGACCCAACTCCCGCTCAGTAGAGGCGGCTGCAACAGAACTGACCCGATTTTCTCCTTACTACTGAAGTAACATTTATGTTCATAGGGCCAGTTGATTTGATACTAAGTTACAAATAACAATAATAAGTAAATCATGGCACAAATTCATTTATAAAGCCAACCTGTAAAACAAGCCAAAACTGGCCAGCTTCCCTTCACCAGAGCCAATGCAAATTAAGTTGACACACACACTCACACACACACATACACACACACACGCACGCACGCACGCACACACACACACACACACGCACGCACGCACGCACGCACACACACACACACACACACACACACACACACACACACACACACACACACACACACACACACACACGCACGCACGCACGCACGCACGCACGCACGCACGCACACACACACACACACACACACACACGCACACACACACTGTCACACATGACCCCCCCCAGGAACCAGTTTATGCTGATGCCTGAATTTCCCCAAGGGGATCAATAAAGGAATATCTTATCTTATCTTAAAACTAAAACTGATTGAGGACCCACATACTGGTGGAACAAGATTGCCCTCCACACAGGACCCAGAATGAGTGAATTACCATGTTAATGTCTAGGACGAAAGTCTGCCTTTGTTATCAAAGAAATGTATTGTAATTATGCTATGTGGACCAGTCGACTCCAGTACTAGGTACGGAAAATGTTTAAATACCGAGCAGTTTCAACATTAGGACACACTCGACAGGGAACCGGACTGTGTGTGTCAGGGAGACTTTGATAAACCTGTGTACTGCTTTGGAGAATTGCCTCGCTGCTGTTTGCCAATAAAACAAACGATCACTCTCGGACCATTGCTCCACAAACCACTTGGTTCCAGCCTTTTCTTCAATAGTTTGAAACAATACCTTAGTAGTTGGTTCAGAATGGCTGACACGGCTCCGTCCAGTACCGATGGCAATTGCATGGAGAAGCTGAAGGTCTACGCCAAGACCCAAAAGGGTATTATTCTCACTGCAGAAATAGTAAGTACATTTTTTATATAACGTAGCCAAAAGGCAAATGTATGCAAAAAAATAACCATAACAGCTCAACTACATTAAATAAAAATAGTAACAGTGCCTATGCTTTGCATTTTGGTCACCTCGGTCCTCTTCTAGTGTTCATATACTATTATGGGTTCAGTTTAGGTTCATCGTTACCAGTTTATTAACAGTTACTACTAGGCTAATTCATCTCAAAAGTACTGTAGAAAAAACGTAGGCCCGTAGCCTAATCGAATGTAGACTAGTTTCCTCTGTCACCAAATGTAACAGTCTCTTACACCATTCTATTTGGAAAATATTCTGTCTGGGAATATGATGGAAAATACCAAGGCAATGAATGGAGACCATGTGGTTTTAGGGTTGGGGGGCGGGGGGCGGGGGGGTCAAGACAAGAGGCTAATAGCCACCTGTCACTTGTCCCTCACTGTTTTCCCATTTGGCACCAAACAGACAAATGCTGTCTTGTTAATGACAGATGAGAAGGTCACACTCACACGTGTTGACTCTGTCCCAGGGACTTTCAATTTCACTCGTTCCACCCCCACCCCTTACTCGAATGGTATTCTGTGTTGTCAGTTGACAACAGTAGGCTGTATATGACCATAAATTATGATTAGTGGCTTTAGTCCAATGGAGGAGAGAGTAAAATGCAACGCGCATCACATTCACCATACTATATACAGGCCTATAAAGTGACGTTTTACTCTTTTTCCACATTATGCGTTGCGTTAACGTGAGGTATGGACTTGACGTTGAGTCACTCAATCCCCCTGTCCCCAATCATCATCAAGTCTCCAGTTTAACCCTTTCACTACCACACTACAGCAGGTTAACCCTTTCACTACCACACTACTAGTGAAAGGGTTAACCGTCTGTCGCATGGCAGTGAAAGGGTTAACCCTTTGTCGCGTGGCAGGGAAAGGGTTAACCTTCTGTATTGTCGCCGTGGAAGGGTTAACCTTTTGGTAGTGTGGTAAGTGAAAGGGTTAAAGCTGATTGCACATCCTGGCACGGGACGTCCCACGTAGACCCGTTTCCCGTGACCACAAGGTTCACGTTAGGTCACATTTTGTTTGCATTTCACGTCACAGTGTTCTCCAAAGACTGGTGGAGCGGTTTCCACCTTTTTAGTTGTTAACTTCTTTAACGTTCTGAAGTTAAAATGTAACATTTACACCACATTCTTATTATTACCACACGAGTCATGTCAGCTCGTTTTAGAGAGCGGCATACACCCCCAACACGTAGCCAACCAATCATAATATAACATATCATAACATGCTGAGTGCTGACATCACTTGTGTGGTAATAATGTCACACACACGGACCACCTTTCTCACTTTTAGAAAACCGTGACAGCTTTATCGGAACCATTGATAAAACTGTGTTTCTAAAAGTGAGAAGGGTGCTCCGTGTAGGTCACCGAATAAGTACAGACTCTCTTGTAACTCAACGACCTCATTGTGAAACGGGTCCTACAACTCGATCTCGGCGGTCAGTAGGTCACCCACCCACATTAACAGTTTTTTTTGTTTGTAGGGGGTAATGGAAAATCCAGGCCGATGTGTGAGGTTCCGTGTCTGGAACAAAGAAGGCTTTAGCTCCCATCTATGGCATGGCATTCAAGGACAGTTACACACTTCACTGGCTGTGCTTGATTACCGCCCCCTGGACCATCCCATTGGCTTGATAAAAGCTATGGAATTCACCTGGGATGGACGGAAATAGTTCACTAAGTGCTGGAAGACGAATGATTGTGCGAAGCTAAACACAGGAAGTCGTTCTCATCACTCCGTATTAGGGTTTATCGTAACTGGGAATGCTCATTTGCTCATTTTCCAATATCAATGGTTCGGTTTCCCTTGACTCGGCTTGGTCTCCTAATCACTTGACCAGAGATTCTGGCACTCGTCATATGTTGCTTAGCCAACATATTACATTTGTTATTCCCTTCCTTGCCTGGCTACCCCACACCAAAAGTTAAAAAATATATATTTTAAACGTAAAAAGACTTTACAAACTATGGCTGTGTGTGTTCCTGGCTCCAAAAAGGACAGCTGATTGATTATTTAAAGCTCATTGGTTGCTTTTGTCCTTGGTATCACAACCAGCTCATTCATCTGAGTACTCTGAGTCTGTAGTGTGGTAGTGAAAGGGTTAACCGTCTGTAGTGTGGTAGAGAAAGGGTTAACCTTCTGTAGTGTGGTAGTGAAAGGGTTAACCCTTTGTCGTGTGGCAGTGAAAGGGTTAACCTTCTGCATTGTCGAAGTGAAAGGGTTAACCCTTTGGTAGTGTGGTAGTGAAAGGGTTAACAGTACTGTGACGTTATGCTCCATCAGCAAGTTTGGACGGCAAGTTTTCCATACCTCTACAAATCCAATTTGAGTCCACTTGTTTTGTTTTTTTAACATACTTCAAAGATCAACAGAGACATGACCAGTCTTGAACACGTCAGTCTTTAAGTTGCAGAGTGACACATGGCATCACGACATAGTCAAACACACCCAGTTAGATCAAACCCCTTCCTTTGTGATACTGTAATTCTAGGCGGTCAGTAATGATGAACGGAATGCAGGGTGAGTCACGCAGAGCTATTCTGTTGAACTGCTGTACATGCAATTATAAATACAAAATGGTCACATGGTCAAATTATTTTCAGATCATACTTGTAGCTGTTCTTCTTAATTGGACAGCAGTGGAAAGGGACAGGAGAGAATGTAAACAAGAGAGTATGTCATCGACGTGTGACATGGCTCTACTGAACCGGAGTTGCTTGTGCAAAGAACGTGTCTCAATCCACTGACTCACGGAGCGCCCGGACGAGCCGGCCCATATTTTGGGTTTTACTGCTGCTCTCTGGCATAATAATAAAGACCGGACTGAACTGAAATTATAAGAAAAGGAAGTTCCATAGTAACAGTTGTTGTGACTTGTTTGGTGTCTCCCTGTTCCATGGGCAGGCCTCCTGGCACTCATGCCGCTATTGACTATAATTACACTCACTATTTCCGCCAGTCCGCTCCGAAAGAGCCAATCATTATGCGGACCTGAATAGATCTGAACCGGGGTCTTTTGAAGCCAGGCCCATACAGATGGCTCTAAAAAGCTGTGTGTTCTGACATAAAGGTGTCAACATCGGAGCCTTTCTTGTCGTGAAGGACCCTTGTGTTATTAGTGGGTGTTTCTCGGCCTCCTTCAGTAGCTCCGCTGCCCTCACACAGCAGTGGGTCGAGGCCAGAATAGAGTCTTTGTGTGGGAAATTAATTACACAGCAAATTATCGCGTTATGAAAATTAACTCAAAATTAATTAATTAAGAACATAGAATAAACATTTACAAACTTAAAAAAAAAAAAAAAAAAAGGGACATCTATGGATCTCAGGGAATGTATTCCCAGTGTCAGAAATACTGTGTCTGTTACTAAGCTTGAGTAAATTGTAATGAAACAAATGAGAATATCAATTAAATATATATATTTTTTTTACTGTGAATAACAGCATGCTAAAATTGACCAGACCTGAAAAATCTAAGCAAATGAATAAAGGGAAGATGATTAAACAGAAGGTTTTGTAGATACAGTACTGAATTCTGCCATCCGGACACATGCAATTTGAAATATGATAATAGAATATAAAATATCGGGCCTAAAATGGTTATGCGATTCAAATACGATTAATTTGATTAATTAATTACAAATCCTGTAATTAATTCGATAAAAAAATTTAATCGCCTGACAGCACTAATATATATATACGGTAAGAATGAATATATATATGGTATATACAGCATTATTGTACATGCTATCATACAGAGTTATGTGGAGGAATCCCTTTTGGTCATCCCAACAATAGCTTCAATCTCACACCTTGATGAGAGGGCTAAAGACCTCACCCCCTCTACTCTTGATTTTGATCTTTTTCGTTTTCATTTAAAAAAAGGTTTCCGTAAAAACGGAATTGTCTCAAGAAATAAGTGCGTGCCACAGAAAATAGCGTTTTCAGGCTCCCAGAACGCAGTTCCGTGTGGATGAAAGGTGCATACGATAAAATACTTTGACTGATACGACCAAAATCGGTTTAGTCTGGACATGGCCTTAAACTCAGTGCCCTCACCTCTCCCTCAGTGTTCTCCCAGGTGGCCAGGATGAGAGCACTCCTCTTAACCCAAGCTCATTTATCCTATATGTACTATTGTGTTTCACTATTAAACCTATATTGATCACGAAGATCCGTCTACAACATAAATCCGGTTCTACACTATAGTTGTATGGGTTATGCAGGTGTATAATAGGTATAGAAGGATTATATGCAGGTATATTCAGACAGATATACAGTACTATTGTACATGCTATCATACAGAGTTATATGGTAGACTATAGTATGAGGTAGGTAGTTATGATTAAATCCATTACCATTCACACACACACATTCACACCGACGGCGGAGGCAACCATGCAAGGTGCCGACCTGCTCATCGGGAGCAGTTAGGGGGTTAAGTGCTCAAGGACACATCGACACGCTGCCGGGAGGAGCCGGAATCGAACCAGGGAGCCTTCCGGTTGCCAGACGACTGATCTCCCTCCTGAGCCACTGTCACCCCCATTACTGATGACTGATTACTATGATTGCTATAACCCACCCTTCTCTCTCTCTCTTTTTTTTTAGTTGATCAGTTTTATCATCCTCATCTGCTATGCCGCGTCGCAGAGCGCCGCTTACTGCACAGTGGCTATCCTTACCATGATCTTTTCCATGGTCTTCTTTGGCCTCTTCATGACGAACCGGGAGATGGAGAATGCAGAGGTCTTTGTGGCCACTGGGACTGTGAGTACATCCGCTTGCCTCGGCTCGCTTTAAACATTCACCTCTGACGTTCACTTTAAACACTCTTTAACACTACACCATATTTGTATCTATTTATTACTAAACGATTTTTGCACTACCTCTCTACCTCATTTTTGCATTTAGCATTTAGTAGTCTTTGCATTTTGTACATTTTAGTTTTGTATATTTGTATATTTTGTATAGTGTTTGGTCTTTATTATTTTTCCTTTTGACTGTATGAAGCACCATTTCACGAGGCTCATACAGAAGCAAGCATTTCACTATAATGTACATGTACTTTTTATATGTGAGAAATAAAACAAAACTTGAAACTTGAAATGGATGTACACACACACACACACACACACACACACACACACACACACACACACACACACACACACACACACACACACACACACACACACACACACACACATGGGCATACACTCTCACAATCATCATTTGTCATTGCTTATACAACTACTGTCCTCTCCCTCTTCTCTACAGGATCTTTTCCGTGCGGGTATGGGCGCTTGCCTTTACCTCATCACCTCTCTGATCAACATGATTAATGCCTGCGGGGATGGGGCCCGTATCGCAGGCGGGGTCAGTTAAACCCTTTCACTACTGTCGCACTACCAAACGGTTAACCCTTTCAATCACTGCGACAATACATGGAAGGTTAACCCGTTCACTGCCACACGACAGCGGGTTAACCCTTTCACTGCCACACTACAGAATGTTAACCCTTTACTATCACACTACCGACATAGTAAAGGGTTAACCTTCTGTAGTGTGGCAGTGAAAGGGTTAAAACCCCTGCAGCTCCCACTTGTGTTTCTGTACACAGGCGGAACCTTTACAAACACGGGACCTGCTTTTGTTATCGGTTCTTCATACGTCTGACGGTGATGTTGTGAAAATAGGAATTCAAAAGCACATTGTTCTATTTTCCAAAAACTCCAGAGTTTTGACTGTCAACAAACATCAGCTGGTTGCTTATTCATATATAGATATGACCATTTTAGAGGAATCGTTTTGACTTGTTGGAACCCTAGCCTGACCCTAGAGTGAAGACGACTTGAAATCGACTCTACACATTGCACGCAAAGTAGATTTCAGCGAGCTTTGTTTGCTGTGTAATATTAACACTTTGGCTAACTAGCTGGAGCTAGTGTGAGGAACAGCATGTGCGGAGATGACGAGGGCAGAGACAAACGGGACAGATAGAGCCCTGAACAACCTTTTAAGAGAAGGAGACAGGAAGCCAGGCATTGATGGAGGGCACTATATCAAGGTATAGGGGCATTTAGCTTTCATATGGTGCATCATCATGGCTATATATTAGATTAGATTAGATTCAAATGTATTGTCATTATACAGCACAAGTACAGTACAACACAAAGGGGTTTGGCATCCAACCAGAGTGCAAATGTAACAGTAAAGTGTAATATACAATGTACAGTTGGTTAAACTAGGTATAAAATATATAAATTGGTACTACTGAGTATAGTGCTAATCAGGTGTAGGTAAAGAGAGTAGTATTAATATGTACAGTGATACAGGTATAAAGATAAGGGATATGTACAGATATAGCTGTAGTATCTACAGATATGTAAATGGATTATATGCAGGTATGTAAAGAAAGATGTGGATAGATAGATATACGGTAGAATAAATATATACTGTATATACAGCATTATTATACAACATGCTATCATACAGAGTTATATGTGTTATATGCAGGTGTATAAGTAGGTATAGGATTGTATGCAGGTATATTCAGACAGATGTGGATAGATATACTGTATATAAGAATAATAGAATATATATATACGGTATATACAGTATCATTGTACATGTTATCATAATGCAGCTTATATACAATATAAATAATATTTTTTTCATTTTTTTCTCTTTAGTTGTTTGGCTTGATTGCTGGCCTGATCTTTGCCTACGACACCTACATCGTCATCCGTAAATGTGTCGTATACGTGCAGGTAGCAAATGCACTCCCTATCATCACACTTCAAGATTAGCCTGTAGCTCCTACTGGTTTCCATTTACAGTGCAATCCTTCTGGCCTTCCTCGCTGCAAAGTCATCAATCACATCAAATTTTCCAACTCTTGAGCCAGCTCCTTCCAATCCAAATCAGATTGCCCTCCATGGTTTAAGGTATGTACAAGTGCCTCTGCTTGCTTCATCAGCTCTTGGTGTGGCAGGTCTTGGAAGTTGTACAAAATTGCATACCTTTCACCTTGGCACGTTTCTCGTCTTCTTCTTTTCTTCTCTTTTTATACTGGATGGCCGGATGGCTTTTGCCTCTTCATAGTTCTATAACGTTAGTCTTTCTTTCCTCAACGCTCAATTCTATAAACACTTGACCGATACCCATCAATGCACAGCGCTCTAGCATGTTCTGACTGTGAACACCTAAAGCTGAGGCTCAGACCAACCGACTGCTTTAGATTTTTGGCTCATTTTCCCTTATGTTAGATATTTTTTTATGTAAAAATAATGGTTGCAGATATAGAGGGGGGCGCCAAAACTGCGCAGAGCAAAAAAAAATTACATTTAAAATAATTTTCTTTAAATATATATATATATATATTTATATTTAAAGAAAATTATTTTAAATGTAATATATATATATATATATATATTTTTTTTTATTTTTTTTTTTTTTATTATTTTGGCGCCCCCCTCTGGGTGGCGCCCTAGGCAACCGCCTATATCGCCTGTAGGAAGCTCTGCCCGATTCTGAATATGAAACTTTTACGTGTCGTCTGATTCAGAGTACCGATCCAATCCATTAGTTTTACCGAAGTGAACTGTATAGATTTAAAGTTTAAACCAATAAAGGAGCTGTAAGTGGTATTTCTTTGTTATAATATAACAAAAGATAATAACTTGCCATCACTGATATAGAGTGTCTGGTCAGTAACATGGGTCTCTCAGTACCTCCACTCTGCAGTAAACAGAAAATACATTTCCTGGTATCCCGTTCCCACATTATCCAATCAGGAGAGAGAACTTGTTAGCAGAACTCGCTTTGGGGCGTCAAGAATGTGGTCAAGAGGCATGGATTCTCTATTGTGCCCGAACTGGCTTGACTTCTTTATTCACATATAAGCAGTAGATGTACAGAGCTCTGCTCTCTTTGAGAGCCGTTGAGGAGAGAAAGAAATGGGTGGGGACAATCTCTTTTATAGTTACCTCTATGGTAGAATACTCAGGTAGCTACGCCTAGAGCACCAGTGGAGACAGATATATATATATAACTGGCTACATCTGGTAGAGACAATGATATACACAGGTAGCCTGTTACAGGTGTAAACAGTTAGTTATATGTACAGTTAGACAGTCACTAACATCCCCACACAGAGTCCCTTAATTCAACAGAACTAAACACTGCAAAAATGGTATGACAAATATAAGAAATGAAAATGAGTTTTAAGCAAATATGTGCTTGAAACAAGTAAAATAATCTGCTGTAAGCAAATTTGCCTTGGCAAGATTTCTTGAAATAAGTAAAAATATCTAGGATTCTCTCTCCTGATTGGATAAAGTTGAATTTTACTGACCAAACACTGAGTGATAGCTGTTGGAATGTAGAGCTACTTAACACTTAATTAAACAAAATAATAACACGTACAGCCCCTTTTTAATTTGGGGTCGTTGGATAAAATTGATTGTGATATAATTTGTTTTCTCCATTAGACACATCTAACATATTTGTGTATCCCAAAAAAATCAAATCTCATTGCTTTTTATTTTTGACATGTTACACATGGCTTCTGGTATCAGGTTTTAGCATGGGGTGGGGGGGGGGGGGTCTCTTGATAACTATACCCTATTGTACCCTGTACTCGTAATGTTGCATCCCTAAGAACAGATTCAGATTCAAATACTTTATTGCCTATATTTATTGTAACATATAATATAACAAATCTGGCATACAGACCCTTATCAGCACCTTTGTTTACACTGATACCTGTAAGGATCAATAAAGGAATATCTTATCTTATCTTAAGTCAAACCCTGCCCTCCTTCCTCGATCCTCCAATCACGACTGTTGCTTTTCTCTGACAAACAGTTGTGATTGGAGGATCAAGAAAAGAGGGCAGGGTTTGAGATAGATCAATTGTACTGCTACCTTCAGTTAACCAACTTCGAAAGAGAGCGACTTCGAAAGAGTCGCCAAGCTTAACCAGTTTGTTAGGAGTAACGCGATTGGCGCTGAGAAAAACGTCAGTGGCCATGGCCAATCAGATCGAGCAAACCGGACGCGGAAGTGCAACTCCGTTAGGGAAAATATACACGCCCTCCTAGTGTTGCTCTTTACTATCCTTTACTATCTATCCCAATTCATTCTCTATGGCTACGTTCACACTGCAGGCAGAAGTGGCCTGAATCTGATTTATTTTGCTCATATGTGAGTCAGATCTGACAGTGTGAACAGCACAAATCACATGGAATCAGATTTTTTTTTTCAATTCTGATTTGGGCCACTTTCACATGACTTAAGACCTGATGATGTATTTGCAGCCAGCTATTTCAAGTGTGATTTATATATTTTTTTCCCCTCAATGTCTTGTCTGTGGCTTACAGATGAGAGTGTCTAACCACTCGCAGATACCTGTGCCTCTGTCAAGTCCACGCGATAAGAAGGGAAGCGGGGGAAGTTGATGCAGGAGAGAGGAGGGCGAGAGTGGAGCAGATTGGAGAAGGAGAAGGATGCTTGAAACGAACGGATTACAAAATAAATTTCGCCAACGTCATGGTCTGAGCAGAGGAGAGAGGTTACGTAAAGGAGGAGTTACACACGCTTCAACCAAACCACATCAAAGGAAGTGTAAGGCCTGTCCGGTGCTCTCACAGAGTAGGGTCATGTTGAATCCAGGAGAGTATTCAGGGCTTTGGTTCAGAGTATAACACCGGAGCACACGCATTAAAGGCAATAAACTAAATTTACGACTATAACGTTTCGACGCAGGGTGCGTCTTCATCAGAGTCGTCATTGTCTTTTGATCAATGAAGATGTACCCTGCGTCGAAAAGTTAGTCGTAAATAAAGTTGATTCCCTTTTTAATCAATGTGGTCCAGTGTTCTGGAACAGATCTCTGATGTCTCTCCTGGACAGAGGTTATCCGTTTTGGGCCCTGCGCTCCTGAGAGGAGGATGCCACACAGCCTACATTGCAGTGAGATTATGAATGATATTAGTAAGTGGTTTATCTGTGCTTGTAGGTTGGGAAGAATCACGGAAGGGATTCCCTTCTAGGAGAAAAAAACAACCACCTTTCCTCCCACCTCCGTGTATCCATTGCTCAATGTTTGGTCCGTTTAAAAAGAGAGGGATGTATATAATAGGCAGTGTGAAAGCTTTGGTCAGTAGGCTACTGTGTTGCAGCTTGTTGTGCTCAGTAGTATTGTATTTGGTTTCTACTGTTTCTAATGGACTGTTGTTTTAGAAGTGATGACAGTGTCGTACTCATGTCCACAGTTGAGGGTATGTTGTAGGTATTTAGATTGAAGAAATAATTTACATATGAATATGTGCTAAGAATGGATTTACTATCATTGTTGTCCTCTTAATGATTTTTTATTTAATTTTTTTACATTTCCAGTAAGGATTACCAGAACATTCAGACCATAGATGTAAAACATTAGATGCAACGTGTCATAATGAATTGCCGTTCTGGGATGGAACCATATGGCGGCCATCTTACCTCGTCCAGTTCTAAACTGAAGCTAATGAGACAATTAGCATGTATGGTGCTTTTTCTTCTCCTGTTTTTACATAAACATTTCATTAACCGTTATAATGCATTGCATTATATTTGTAACCACCTAAGGTGTCCGTAATAGCTGGAAATATCTTACTGGAATACATTTTCTACAGATGAGCTAACATGGAAGTACAACCTAAA
The DNA here is from genome assembly GCF_963971535.1 of Notolepis coatsorum. Lineage (NCBI taxonomy): Eukaryota > Metazoa > Chordata > Actinopteri > Aulopiformes > Paralepididae > Notolepis > Notolepis coatsorum. The sequence continues at coordinate 96,273,549 of NC_140181.1, read as the reverse complement.
TGCATTTTCTTTGTGTAATTGTTTTTATAGGTGTTCCGTATTTCACTTTCTTAGGTGAACATAACAGACAATGAGGTTTGTCCCTAGTTATGGGATTTGCTAATAGTGGTCAAGATAATGATGACTTATGAATAGTTTTACATATTAATAGTTTTTTGAAGTAGAGATGAACTAACAAGGGAAATAATTCCAAGTGTATCTCCCAGCTGTATTTTCTCAAGTGGTAAACAAGAAAATGCAAACTATACTGTAGCTCAAGAAAATACTTTTAAGGGATGAAATGAATAAAGGTTTCAATTGAGCTGGGGATTTTGAACATTTCTCTCACTGTTTTAGTTTAAGCATTCTATTGCTGACGGAAATAACACTGGTTGCTATGGAGATTGATGATTTAGGAATAGTTTACCAGGGTAAGATGGCCGCATTTTTATTCCACTCCCGTCAACAGAAATGTCTTCTCTATAATTGTATCTCTACGATTCAGCCTCTCGGTCTCTACCAATTGAGTTTGCTTCTCAAAATTGTAATCTCACATGTGAGATTGTGAAACAAAAAGGGTTAATGTTCCCCTTGTGATATAATCAAACTGTGCCTTGTTATCTGGTCAGTATTAATCTTAAGTTAAGTGCTTGTCCGTTGATATCTCTACCGAACGGCCTACTTCTTTTACACTAGGAAACTTAAAGTTTTGAAGCAGTCTAACGTCATTGAGCAGCAGTCTTTTTCCCCTCTTCTAGAACCATGACTCGTCAGATTCTAGTCAGGCTAGACATCCAGCACAACCAAAGACCTGCTCACTATCGCAATTGGGAAATAATTTTGAAACAAATGTTCATCTTCTTGGTCTTTTTTGTATTCTTACGCAGGTCACTCGTGTTGTTTGTAACATATTTCCAAGGTGTCAGAAATTGTATACATCTAAAAGGAAACGTTTTCTCAATTAGTGCCTTTTAATTGCTTGCCCTATATGACAAGAGAGATTAAGAAATTGTATTGTTTTAATTGGTATTTTAGGCGTCATCGCTGTTATAATATTTTCTGTAAAATTGTATTCCACCCTGAATATTGTTTATTTGTCCAAGTAAAATTGTGCCTCAACGTTGTGTTTCTAACGTCACAAGAGTTTCCAATGTTGACTTTTTGAGACGGCAATGCTTTGGGAATAAAAGCCATTGTTACTACAAACAAAATTATGTGTATCCTTAACTTCTCATGTACATCCATCCAACTACATACGAAATGATGTGTAGCCTTTACTTGCCATGTACATCCATCCAACTACATACAATGATGTAGCCTTTACTTTCATGTACATCCATCCAACTACATACAATGATGTAGCCTTTACTTGCCATGTACATCCATCCAACTACATACAATGATGTGTAGCCTTTACTTTCCATGTCCATCCAACTACATACAATGATGTGTAGCCTTTACTTTCCATACATCCGACTACATATATGACTGGAAACATACCTATGTTCAACAATAATCTGTTTTGATAACTTGACTATTATCTTGGTAATTCAGTTATTGTGCATATTCATGGTTACATGATTTACATGTTTGACTGGGTTATACTGTAGGAATGTAGTTCTGAATAGCATGTATTCTGTAGCATTGCCACTAGATGGAAGCAATCAGGCATCACAAGCCTATCATCTGGCTACTGGTCAATGTATGATAAATAGCCTATATAGTATGTGTTTCAGTGTAGACACAGTGTAACAAATGCAGCAGCACGATGCAGACAATAAGATATTGTTTATTTATTTGATGGAAATCCAGGAATTCTGTTTTGACAGAATTGAGGAGTGAGTTGCTATAGCAACATATCTCATGCTCTCGATTTAAATGGCATTATAGAATTCTGGGGGTATGCAGTGATTGATTGATTGAAAACTTTATTAACACTATGGGTGCCGGCCAGAAATCCGGAAAATGACTGTGGATTGCCAGCGCTATTTGTCTATGGAGAAATTCCCCTTCTTTGCAGGGCTATAACTTTTTAAATTCTATTGCTACATTGCCATTATTAGGGCCCATTCAAAGTCCTATATGTATTGTTCATTGTGTAGCAACGTTAAACTTTTTCATTCACATATTCATAGTAAAGTATGGTCTAATCGTATAAGTATGTTTTCATCTCTTTCTGCAGCTTTCTCCAGAACGTGATATATAGCCCCAAATGCATTATATTGATGATGAAATACAGTTTGATGGCAATCGGGGCGATATAAAAAATTTCAATTGGACGTACTTCTAGAATGATCTACGTATGATCTGATGATGACCGGATGGGCGGGGGATCGTTTATAATTCCGTGGGCAGCGTTATATCATTCATCTAGTGTGGGTGATATGTTCATCATAACAGTTTATATGGAATACGATCAAAAATAACGCTGAATCTTACCGTATCCTCCTCGCGCCGTTGAACAGTCATTTACCTATTATGGTATGTAGAAATATCGGGTCCATTTCCAGCTTGTATAATAGTATATATGTCCAAATCATGTTGTTTATCGAGTTATTGGCAATCGATCGCTATGTATTGTGTCGAGATCGAGTCCCGGTAGCCAAACAGAGTGCCCGGAAGTAATATGGCCGACCAGCACAACCTCCATAGCACTTCCTGTTTGGCGATTGCGCCGATCGGCCACCAGATGGCGCTCCTGAACCGCCAGAGAGCTCAGTGGTGGATCCTGGTGGATCTCAGGCCAGCGGAGGGGAAATATGAATCCGATCGCAGATTTCTGAAATATTGATATAAGGACGCTGTAAAGCGTCCTCCGGCAACTTGAGCATGGCCGGGAATGACGCTGTAAAGCGTTTTCCGGCAGTCAAAGTGTTAACAGATTGCAGAATGGGTACAGTACAGCTCAATACACACAATTGTTAACACTCAGTGCCCAGCAGGGGGCGCTCATTTAGTGCTTGAATGCCCACATCCACTTCAATGTTAGCATTAATATCACATAATCTATGTTTTAAATTATGGCTATGTGTCTAATCTGCCTGTCGCATTATCAATGACCCATTTCCAGTCAACATTGTCGAAGCGGATTGTTTTTTTATCGGTTCATTTCAGTTTGATAGCATTTTGAAAAGCCCTCGTTTTCACAGAAAAAAGAAGAGATGCCATGATAATCGCCCTGTACTGTAATATTCTAGAACGTTGTAATTTTTCGGCCTATTTATGAATCGTTTTCAAATAAACGCTAGATTATCGATAGTATATGTGTACGTGTGCACGCTGATGCCGCGCGCTGAAAATCGATTCTCTCAGTTCCTGATCGCTCTTAGAGTCAAACAGCCATATAAAAAAGCTTATATCTCCGTGAAAACGGGTCTGATTATCCTAAGACTGGTAAAATAGATTCCTTACCTGAGATCAGATGGTATCCAAATGGATTATTCCAATTCCTGATCGCCATTCCGAAAATCGATCCTTTTATTGATCCCACGCGTATACTGTAAAACACATAATCCCCGCTGCTCTGAGGGTCCAGCATGAAGCTGATCGACCCCGGTTACATGAGTGAGAAGTAAAATGTGGAATCCGTTTTTTTTTTTCTCATTCATTTTCATTGAGTCCAATCCAAAAGGGTGAATTACCATCTGGGAGACGATAGGGGGCGCTTTTTTCCACATCTGATCGCCTGGGGTGGCTGATTTACCAACGGTAGACTCGGTTGATGAAATATGAATTCAGATCGCTAATAAAAAAATATATATATTCTCGTTATCGGCATTCACCCCGCGGGGGGTAAACCAGTGGCGGCCGGCCGATAGTGGGCGCTAGAGCGCCGCCCTCTCTGGTTAAAAGAAGAAGAAGAAGAATTTTTTTTCTTTTTTTTTGGGCCCTAGAAATAAAATAAACATGTTTAAAATGAATAATATTTACTCATTTTAAGTATGTTTGTGTTTCCAATGCACAATATAACGTTAATATATCAAATATAAATAATTGTTTTCATTAACAGGAAGTGACTGTCTGACCGCGTCTATACTTTCCGTAGCCGCATTTCTCTCGGGCTAGACGCAATAGCGCTTACAGTGGGCGTGCACTGGTTTCATCGCTGTATCCGTCGCAGCCAATCAGTGCGCAACGCGCTGTGCGTTGAAATATGATGTATTATGATGGAAGCCGGGCGCGTTTTCAAGCGGTCTATATCATCTAAGCAAGCAGCGTCTATACTTTCCGTAGCCGCATTTCTCGGAGATGCTCTCTGATTGGCCGACGTCAGTTTCTACACTGTAGCCACTCTTCGAAGTTGGTTAAGGTTAGAGTTTGTCTTAGAGCGTGACGGCAAGTTCTTTCGAAGGTTAAGCTTAGGCACTCTTTCAAAGTTGGTTAAGGTTAGAGTTTGTCTTAGAGCAGGGCGATAGAACGCCAGGTAGTTTGCAGGCTGTTCGACGCGGAAATGGGCAAAGACAGTAGTAAGACACAGCTCATCACAGTATTGTTGTGTTGTGCTAACAATAAGCTATCTGGACAGTGGATATACATCAACAGTCTGGGACTGTGGGACAGTGGACATATACACTTTATCAAGCCCTCCTGGACCACGTTTCAACTAAACAGTGAGTTAATGCGGTCTCTCTCTCTCTCTCTCTCTCTCTCTCTCTCTCTCTCTCTCTCTCTCTCTCTCTCTCTCTCTCTCTCTCTCTCTCAACACAGCGTGTTATTGTTGTTGTTAATTTCGCAGTGGGTGACGCATAATGGATGAATGAATGAATGGTAACTTGTTTAAAATGACAAGATATATATATATATATGTGTTCATTATTGCATTGATCATACGTGTACTAGTGTAGTATGAATGAACTCGAGTCTCGACTTAACTTTGGTAACGTTATGTCGAGTCAGCTGTCCACTTGGTCAGCTGTCCGCTTGCCCCCCCCTTCACCCCCCCCCGCGCCCACCCAAATGTAGTTTACACCGGCCACCACTGGGGTAAACCCAAGAAAACTCGGGTTGGGCATTCAAAGTGTTAATGGGATGCAGACCAGAGAAAGACTTTCGTCTTGTTTACATCAGGGTCCCCCATTTTCAATTCATCATATGACATACACGACATACAGATAGACAGTACTGCTAAATCTATACAGTTATGACATACCAGATTTGCAAATACAGTACTGTTTGTGATACAAAAAAAGTCTAAAAAAAAGAGTACAGTATATACATTTGATGTAGAAACTGTACATTGGAGGAGGTTGGGTAGGTGGGGTGGGGGGGGGGAACTGTACATTGGAGGTGGTTGGGTGGGGGGGGTTGGGTAGGCGGGGTGGGGGAAACTGTACAACTGTACAAGCAAAACTATACATTGGAATATCGACGAAACCATACTTGGTTCTAAGAAGAGGGTCTCGTGTATTCTTGGGTTAGGTCATTTACTGTACATTGGAGGGGGTTGGGTTAGGACATTTACAGGGGCCAGTTTCGAATTGCAGTCTCCCGTAGGTGTTCTTTGAGAGTGGTTTTGAAAGTGGGTAGTGATTCACATTCCTTTACAGCTTTGGGTAGGGCGTTCCACATTGATGTGGTGGCATAATTGCTAAACGTGTTTAGTCCCTTGTTTGAGCAGAATCTGGGTTTAACGTGATTTGTGGAGCTCCCTCTGGTGTTGTGGTTGTGGTATTCACTGACCTTTGGGAAGTATTTTGACATGTACATGGGTACCTTAGTCGTGTAGTGTATCTTGTAGACCAGGCCCATTGCAAGTTGCTGTACTCTGTTTTCTACTCTAAGCCATACTAGGTAGTCAAAGTGGGCAGGGGTGAGGTGGGTTCTAGGAGTAAGGTCAAGTAGTAGTCTGACCAGTTTGTTTAACAGTGCACTGTTAAAACAATGTTGATTCCATTTAAATTCCTATTACATTTCTCGGTCATTAAGACTATTAAATTCACGGCAGAAGAATCATCCTTTGTTTGGGGTCACACAGAAGAACACTGGCTGTTTTGCAAATGAATCCCTGGTGTTGTTGCGCTTGTACCACGCCGTTGCGGGATGCACAGAACTACACACACTGTTCAAATCATCACGCACGGCCTACCATCACATTCTATCACAGTTATATAAATACACAGTGGTGCACACACTCGCTATGCCTGCTGTTCTGTCACAAGCGCGCGCATGCTTTGAATAAGTAACGTTAGTTCAAAGCAAAGCCACCTGCATGTCCCCTGGCTGGGCAGAAGCGACCAAGTAGCGATGCAGGGGGGAGTACCTTTGCCAAACATCAGACATTACCGGACATTTTCAACTCCCGAGTGTACATTTATATTGTGATATTTCTATAAACAAATAAAAAATAAAAATAAAAATTATAATATTTTTTATTAAAAAAAATTTAATAGTTACAAATAGTTACAGAGGTCCATTTTTCCTTTTTCTTTTTTGCTTGCACGCAAACGGTGCATGCAAACGGTGCTGTCCAGGTTCTGATTTCATACAATACACACACCCACTAGGCTACTACAGCGAGCCCCACTCATTTCATATAGTGCAAATTAATTGTTCAAATGAAGACATATGATTAACCATTGTCTTACCTTAATGCAACAAGAAAATGCGACGTTTCGCCCATCAATGATCTTTTCTGCTTTAAGTTTGTCTGTGAGATCACTTTCAATGTGAAGCTGCTTTGAAAACAATGTACATAGTAGCTCTAAAAAGTTTCCACGATTTGATTAACTCTGACTCAGTCTCATCATGCCCTCGTAGAGCAAGCCCTTGGCCTCAGGTGATCCTTGTTATGCCCAGGCAGCATGTAACCTGGAATGGAGTTCCAGGTCTTGCCAGCTCTCACGGAGAGGGCTGATTTGCTAAATGTACTTGTCCTTAATGGAACAGCCAAGTCACCCGGTACAACAGTTCTGGTGAACCTGGAGGTGAAAAATCGGAAAGTGGGGGTGGGGCTAGACCATGGAGGATTTTGAAGACCAGACTGGCATCGGTTACTTTGATGATGCGGCGTGATTGGTTACTGCCTGCAGTCTGGAATGTTAAACGGCCACCACACCTACTGCCATTGACACCTTGGTTGGCCGACCCTTGCGTATTGTCACCACCGGGCTGCAGCAGCCCACACACACACAATATCGTAGCCTAGGCTGCCTATAATAATGCGCAGACTGGGGCTGCTGGTTTCGGTCGGCATAGCCTCGCCTGGCCTTACATACCCGCCGCCTATGAAGATACACTACACCAGTGTTGCGTTCCTCATATCAACACTGGTTGCATGCACGCTAATGACGCCACGTGCACGCACGCTCCCGGGTAAATAAATGTTCCCTCGCTTAAGCACAAACTAAAGACAATGCCTAATTGCCTCTACGAATGGAATGTAACACATTTCATTCACAAGTTCTGTGTGAATGTATCTGAGAACGGAGGGAGGACGGAGAGAATTTCCGGACTCGACTCTGACTACAATGCCGTCAGCTAGGACCGGAGGGGGTGGGGCTGGGAGATGACTACCGTTGCCGTCATAGGGGGTGGGACTTGGCGATGAGACAGTCACTTTGGCACCCCTCCAGCACTTGTGTGGGAGAGGGAATTGGGGTGTGTGGGATGGGGGGGGGGGGGCGCTACCAATCTTATCTTTTCCAGACACAGCCCTGCTCCGGGAGGCTCACTTCGTCCCTGGTACGCAGTGTACCAACCCTTACTCCCGACTTGACCTTGTTGATTTCACTCTCTGCAGCAGACGGAGATGGGGGGGGGGGGGGGGGGGGGTGCAGCAGGCAGCAGTGACCAATTTGCTTCCAAACGCTGCCCCAATTTGGTTTAATCATGATTCATCAAGTCCTTCATTTCCTGCACGATGTCCAGTATGGCCTTTGACCTCGATTGTTCGTCAGAGTGGTAGACAGCGAGTCTCTCCAGCATGGCATTTGAGCTCGATTGTTCGTCAGATTGGTAGACAGCGAGTCTTTTATAAAGTTCCACCTGGTTGGCTTCGATCCTGGCTATTGCCACCGCCAAAGGATCTACGCCTTTCCGAATTAGGTTAAGGCAGTACCAGATCCATATGCTGATCGCGCCCATTCCGATCATCATGAATGCGAGGAGATACACATCTTCTACGTCCTCAATCTCAAGTGGAAAAAAACAGATTGGGTTCCACCTGCCGTAGGTATCTATTGTATAACCCGATTGAAAGCTTCAGAGTGGACAGAGCGGATCAGCCGCATCCTGCTTCCTCGAAGAAAATATGCAATCTATCGCTGCAAATTACCAGCTTATTAGATCCATATCGCAGTTGATTAGGGTACTTATAGCGATTTGGCGAGTGCAGCGCATTCCTGTGTGCACGCGCGTGCCGTGCACATCCGTGGGTGTGCGTGCACGCACTTCTGGTCACAAAAATGTGGCTGCACTGCACACTTAATTAAACAAACTAATAACACGTACAGCCCCTTTTTAATTTGGGGTCGTTGGATAAAATTGATTTTGATATAATTTGTTTTCTCCATTAGACACATCTAACATATTTGTGTATCCAAAAAAAATCAAATCTCATTGCTTTTGACATGTTACACATGGCTTCTGGTATCAGGTTTTAGCATGGGGTGGGGGGGTCTCTCGATAACTATACCCTATTGTACCCTGTTATCGGCCAGATAACCAGTACCATTACTCGTAATGTTGCATCCCTAAGAACAGATTCAGATTAAAATACTTTATTGCCTATATTTATTGTAACATAATATAACAAATCGGGCATACAGACCCCTATCTATATATAAAGGAATATCTTATCTTATCTTATCTTAAGTCAAACCCTGCCCTCCTTTCTCGATCCTCCAATCACGACTCTTGCTTTTCTCTGACAAACAGTTGTGATTGGAGGATCAGGAAAAGAGGGCAGGGTTTGAGATAGATCAATTGTACTGCTACCTTCAGGGTCTACTCAGGGCCGCGGGAAGTCAGTCAGCATTGGGGGTGCTGAGATAAGTGATATATAATAACGTCATAGGTTTACCACTCCGGTAAACCAACACTCTCGTTGACTAGAGGAGACCACTGCCCAACTCCGCGCTCTCACGCTCAGCTCTGCCGAGCGAGACAAACAATGTAACCGGTTTGATGCATACATCCCTGCCCAGCCTACCCCACCTGTCGCGCCCCCGTACAGGGAGCCCCATGTCCCCGCACCAGAACGCTATGACAGGGACGTCTCTAAATGTCGTGCCTTTATTTTTCAATGTTCACTAGTATTCGGACAACAGCCGCACACCTTCCAAAGTGATACATCTAAAATCGCTTACCTGTCGGGTCTGCTCAAGGGTCCTGCGTTAGAATGGGCGACAGCTCTCCACTTCAGTCAGTCCTCCCTCTGCAATTCGTTCCCCGCATACATCGCCGACATGCAAAAGGTCTTCGACCACCCTCCCGGGGGCTCGGATAGTTCTGCTGGCTTGTTCGCCATCCGCCAGGGAAACAGCAAATATATTCCTTTACTGCGAATTCAGCGTCCCAAAAACTATTCCAGGCTGCGTCTATTTTTTTACCAACGGATTTCCAGTTCCGCGTTGACGCTTCCAGGCCATCGACTACACGCTGCTTTAATAACACTGCATTATCGAGACAGCGCCCCTATGAGGATCTGGCCGGTAATGAATTCCAAGAGTAGGGTAAATCTGCAGTGCCGCTCCGCTCTGTGACATTGAGTAGCCTCGGTATTACAATGGAATAAAAGCCAAAACAACCTTGCAGTTGCAGTTACACTCCCCGCCAGCAGGGGGTGCTGCAGCCCCCGCAGCACCCCCCCTTGCCACGTCCCTGGGTCTACTTGTTGAAGGGGAATACTGCTCACTTCCACGTGTCGTTCTCATGGTTTGGGACAGTCCAGTCAATGCCTGCTGTGAATATAAAAACTGTCTCTTAGCAGGAGGCTGGAGAACTTAAGACATGATGTATCTGCAGTTGTTGCACCGTAAACAATGAAGTTGTGGCCTATGTTGGTTTAATTTGTATTCCCCAAAAGGAGTTTGTTTCTATGGTGTTATCAGTTCTGAGCCAGACAATGTAGTATATACCCTCCTAGTGTTGCTCTTTACTATCCTTTACTGCAGGGTGCGATCCACGAGGGGAGCCCGGACCGCTATAGCTCCCCTAGATCAGACATCAGCTCCCCTGCAAACTTGATTTGCGATTTTTTGGGGGGTCTCTAAATTACTATTATATATTATTCACTGACAGTGAAGCTGACAGAGCAGCAGGAGGCGGGAATCGGATCATCTACAGGCGCAATTACACCTGCGGCTGGTGCTGCTCCGGTGGCCGTGGGGACTATTATTAGTTAAATATAAATCATTGTTTTGAGATTCACGTCACTCACAGTGGTGACTGTGGTGGGCGTCAGCGTCACTGCAGGCAGCCAATGTATCGATTTGTCGCAGCCAATGTAAATGCTGCAAGCAAATAAATGTAGCCTATTAGGGTCTTCAAATATGATATGAAATATGGGCGCGTTTCCTAGTGGTCGAAGCAAGCTCAGTGACTCGTCAGTCGAGAAAATAATGCTTGGGACCAGGAGTATTTCATATTGTTAGTAAGTCAGGAGTCTGAGAGATAATCATCTCTATCTAACTAAATAGATACTTTTTTTTATCATGGAATGTGCTGTGGAAGCCCCGTCCAGACGGCCGGACGGTAAGTGAGTTGTCTACTCTAACTCTAACTCTACTCTACCTACTACAGGCTACAGACTAGTAACGTCTGCGATTACACAGTCCGACTCCTGAGCACTCCCTGCTGGTCTCTGACAAGAACAAGTTACAGGTTGAAAAAACCCTCAGCTCGGAACTAGGCAGAATCTGCATATGGCTCGCTGATAACAAACTATCATTACACATGGGCAAAACAGAGTCCATTCTCTTCGGTTCAAATAACAAACTCAGCAAGACCGACGGCTTCTCAGTTACAGTGGGTGACAATATTGTCACAAGGAAAGATGAAATTACCTACCTGGGGTCCATCCTAGAGGCTAATCTCTCCTGTGACAAAATGGCATCCAATGTAATAAAAAAAGTCAACCAACGAACTCGATTCTTGTACCGGATCTCCTCTCTGGTAAACAAGAACACCCTGAAGACTCTGGCAGGAGCACTCATTCAGGGGTACTACGACTATGCTTGCACCTCATGGTACCAAAGCACCTCAAAGGCGCTAAAAACAAAATTACAAACATCTCAAAACAAACTGGTCAGACTACTGCTTGACCTTACTCCTAGAACCCACCTCACCCCTGCCCACTTCGACAACCTAGGATGGCTTAGAGTAGACGACAGAGTACAACAACTTGCAATGGGCCTGGTCTACAAGATACACTACACGACCAAGGTACCCATGTACATGTCAAAATACTTCCCAAAGGTCAGTGAATACCACGATCACAACACCAGAGGGAGCTCCACAAATCATGTCAAACCCAGATTCGGCTCAAATAAGGGACTAAACACGTTTCGCAATTATGCCACATCAATGTGGAACGCCCTACCCAAAGCTGTAAAGGAATGTGGATCACTACCCACTTTCAAAACCTCTCTCAAGGGACACCTACGGGAGACTGCAATTCAACACTGGCCCCTGTAAATATCCTAACCCAATCATTCCAACCCCCTCCAATGTACAGTCATTTACCTAGTATGGTTTTGTCAATAGTTCAATGTACAATTGTGTTTGTTTGGACAGTGTCTCCTCCCCCCCCCCCCTCAATGTACAGTGTTACTTGTTTATACAGTATGCCCCCCCCCCCCCCCCCCCCAACCACCTCCAATGTAAATTACCCAGTATGGTTGTCAATATCCCAATGTACCCAACCCCCCCCACCCAACCTCCAATGTACAGTTTCTACGTCAAATGTATATACTCCCTTTTCTTGACTCCTTCTGTATCACAAACAGTACTGTATTTGCAAATCTGGTATGTCATAAATGTATAGATGTAGCAGTACTGACTATCTGTATGTCATGTATGTCATATATGTCTATATGAATTGAAAATGGGGGACCCTGATGGAAACAAGACAAACGTCTTTCTCAGGTCTGCATCCCCTTAACAATTGTATGTATTGAGCCGTACTGTATTGTACCCATTCTGCAATCTGTTAAATAAAGTTTTCATTCATTCATTCATTCCTCGCTGAGAGGCGCGCCGCGCGCCGCGCAACCCCCCCCCCCCCCCCCCCCCCCCCCCGACGCGGCTCACCCAAAGATCATGCTATGGGTCGCACACTGCTTTACTGTCTATCCCAATTCATTCTCTATGGCTACGTTCACACTGCAGGCAGAAGTGGCCTGAATCTGATTTATTTTTTATATGTGAGTCAGATCTGACAGTGTGAACAGCACAAATCACATGGAATCAGATATTTTTTTCAATTGTGATTTGGGCCACTTTCACATGACTTAAGACCTGATGATGTATTTGCAGCCAGCTATTTCAAGTGTGATTTATATATTTTTTTCCCCTCAATGTCTTGTCTGTGGCTTACAGATGAGAGAGTCTAACCACTCGCAGATACCTGTGCCTCTGTCAAGTCCATGCGATAAGAAGGGAAGCGGGGGAAGTTGATGCAGGAGAGAGGAGGGCGAGAGTGGAGCAGATTGGAGAAGGAGAAGGATGCTTGAAACGAACGGATTACAAAATAAATTTCGCCAACGTCATGGTCTGAGCAGAGGAGAGAGGTTACGTAAAGGAGGAGTTACACACGCTTCAACCAAACCACATCAAAGGAAGTGTAAGGCCTGTCCGGTGCTCTCACAGAGTAGGGTCATGTTGAATCCAGGAGAGTATTCAGGGCTTTGGTTCAGAGTATAACACCGGAGCACACGCATTAAAGGCAATAAACTCAATTTACGACTATAACGTTTCGACGCAGGGTGCGTCTTCATCAGAGTCGTCATTGTCTTTTGATCAATGAAGATGTACCCTGCGTCGAAAAGTTAGTCGTAAATAAAGTTGATTCCCTTTTTAATCAATGTGGTCCAGTGTTCTGGAACAGATCTCTGATGTCTCTCCTGGACAGAGGTTATCCGTTTTGGGCCCTGCGCTCCTGAGAGGAGGACACCACACAGCCTACATTGCAGTGAGATTATGAATGATATTAGTAAGTGGTTTATCTGTGCTTGTAGGTTGGGAAGAATCTTTTTGAAAATTTACATATGAATATGTGCTAAGAATGGATTTACTATCATTGTTGTCCTCTTAATGAGTTTTATTTTAATTTTTTTTTACATTTCCAGTAAGGATTACCAGAACATTCAGACCATAGATGTAAATCATTAGATGCAACGTGTCATAATGAATTGCCGTTCTGGGATGGAACCATATGGTGGCCATCTTACCTGGTCCAGTTCTAAACTGAAGCTGTGAATGAATGAATGAATGAAAACTTTATTTAACAGATTGCAGAATGGGTACAATACAGTACGGCTCAATACATACAAGCTAATGAGACAATTAGCATGTATGGTGCTTTTTCTTCTCCTGTTTTTACATAAACATTTCATTAACCGTTATAATGCATTGCATTATATTTGTAACCACCTAAGGTGTCCGTAATAGCTGGAAATATCTTACTGGAATACATTTTCTACAGATGAGCTAACATGGAAGTACAACCTAAATGCATTTTCTTTGTGTAATGGTTTTTCTAGGTGTTCCGTATTTCACTTTCTTAGGTGAACATAACAGACAATGAGGTTTGTCCCTAGTTATGGGATTTGCTAATAGTGGTCAAGATAATGATGACTTATGAATAGTTTTAAATATTAATTGTTTTTTGAAGTAGAGATGAACTAACGAGGGAAATAATTCCAAGTGTATCTCCCAGCTGTATTTTCTCAAGTGGTAAACAAGAAAATGCAAACTATACTGTAGCTCAAGAAAATACTTTTAAGGGATGAAATGAATAAAGGTTTCAATTGAGCTGTGCATTTTGAACGTTTCTCTCACTGTTTTAGTTTAAGCATTCTATTGCTGACGGAAATAACACTGGTTGCTATGGAGATTGATGATTTAGGAATAGTTTACCCGGGTAAGATGGCCGCATTTTTATTCCACTCCCGTCAACAGAAATGTCTTCTCTATAATTGTATCTCTACGATTCAGCCTCTCGGTCTCTACCAATTGAGTTTGCTTCTCAAAATTGTAATCTCACATGTGAGATTGTGAAACAAAAAGGGTTAATGTTCCCCTTGTGATATAATCAAACTGTGCCTTGTTATCTGGTCAGTAGGCCTATTAATCTTAAATTAAGTGCTTGTCGTCCGTTGATATCTCTACCGAATGGCCTACTTCTTTTACACTAGGAAACTTAAAGTTTTGAAGCAGTCTAACGTCATTGAGCAGCAGTCTTTTCCCCCTCTTCTAGAACCATGACTCGTCAGATTCTAGTCAGGCTAGACATCCATTAAGCACAACCAAAGACCTGCTCACTATCGCAATTGGGAAATAATTTTGAAACAAATGTTCATCCTCTTGTTTTTTTTTTTAATTCTTACTCAGGTCACGTGTGTTTCTTACTCGTGTTGTTTGTAACAAATTTCCAAGGTGTCAGAATACTTATTTTCTATTTAAATTGTATACATCTAAAAGGAAACGTTTTCTCAATTAGTGCCTTTTAATTGCTTGCCCTATATGACAAGAGAGATTAAGAAATTGTATTGTTTTAATTGGTATTTTAGGCGTCATCGCTGTTATAATATTTTCTGTAAAATTGTATTCCACCCTGAATATTGTTTATTTGTCCAAGTAAAATTGTGCCTCAACGTTGTGTTTCTAACGTGTGTCACAAGAGTATCCAATGTTGACTTTGAGATGGCAATGCTTTGGGAATAAAAGCCATTGTTACTACAAACAAAATGATGTGTATCCTTAACTTCTCATGTACATCACTCCATTCTGATTGACAAGCTAAAAGCAATTGGTTTTGATAGTCTATCAGTGAGCTGGATGCAATCCTACCTTGAGGGGAGGGAACAGATGGTGGAGGTAAACGGTACCCTATCCCCCCCCCTCACAGTGAGCTGTGGTGTTCCACAAGGAAGCATACTAGGACCGCTACTGTTCCTAATTTATGCAAATGACATGTCGTCAGCTTGTGACTGCAACTTGTTCCTGTTTGCGGACGACTCAGCCCTGCTGGTCTCTGACAAGAACAAGTTACAGGTTGAAAAAACCCTCAGCTCGGAACTAGGCAGAATCTGCATATGGCTCGCTGATAACAAACTATCATTACACATGGGCAAAACAGAGTCCATTCTCTTCGGTTCAAATAACAAACTCAGCAAGACCGACGGCTTCTCAGTTACAGTGGGTGACAATATTGTCACAAGGAAAGATGAAATTACCTTCATTCATTCACATCCATCCAACTACATACGAAATGATGTGTAGCCTTTACTTCCCATGTACATCCATCCAACTACATACAATGATGTAGCCTTTACTTTCATGTACATCCATCCAACTACATACAATGATGTAGCCTTTACTTTGTACATCCATCCAACTACATACAATAATGTAGCCTTTATTTCATGTACATATACAATGATGTGTAGCCTTTACTTTCATGTACATCCAGCCAACTACATATACAATTATGTGTAGACTTTACTTTCATGTACATCCATTTACATTTGTCCAAATGATGTGTAGCCTTTACTTTCCATGTCCATCCAACTACATACAATGATGTGTAGCCTTTACTTTCCATACATCCAACTACATATGACATATGAAACATACCTATGTTCAACAATAATCTGTTTTGATAACTTGACTATTATCTTGGTAATTCAGTTATTGTGCATATTCATGGTTACATGATTTACCGAGACATTGGTTTGACTGGGTTATACTGTAGGAATGTAGTTCTGAATAGCATGTATTCTGTAGCATTGCCACTAGATGGAAGCAATCACCAATCAGGCATCACAAGCCTATCATCTGGCTACTGGTC
This sequence comes from Notolepis coatsorum, assembly GCF_963971535.1. NCBI lineage: Eukaryota > Metazoa > Chordata > Actinopteri > Aulopiformes > Paralepididae > Notolepis > Notolepis coatsorum. The sequence continues at coordinate 96,257,561 of NC_140181.1, read as the reverse complement.
AATGTATGATAAATAGCCTATATAGTATGTGTTTCAGTGTAGACACAGTGTAACAAATGCAGCAGCACGATGCAGACAATAAGATATTGTTTATTTATTTGATGGAAATCCAGGAATTCTGTTTTGACAGAATTGAGGAGTGAGTTGCTATAGCAACATATCTCATGCTCTCGATTTAAATGGCATTATAGAATTCTGGGGGTATGCAGTGATTGATTGATTGAAAACTTTATTAACAGATTGCAGAATGGGTACAGTACAGCTCAATACACACACAATTGTTAAGGGGATGCCGATCAGGGTCCCCCATTTTCAATTCATCATATGACATACACGACATAGAGATAGACAGTACTGCTAAATCTATAGTTATGACATACCAGATTTGCAAATACAGTACTGTTTGTGATACAAAAAGAGTCTAAAAAAGAGAGTACAGTATATACATTTGACGTAGAAACTGTACATTGGAGGAGGTTGGGTAGGTGGGGTGGGGTGGACACTGTACATTGGATTTATGCAAATGACATGTCGTCAGCCTGTGACTGCAACCTGTTCCTGTTTGCGGACGACTCAGCCCTGCTGGTCTCTGACAAGAACAAGTTGCAGGTTGAAAAAACCCTCAGCACAGAACTAGGCAAAATCTGCATATGGCTCGCTGATAACAAACTATCATTACACATGGGCAAAACAGAGTCCATTCTCTTTGGTTCAAATAACAAACTCAGCAAGACCGACGGCTTCTCAGTTACAGTGGGTGACAATATTGTCACAAGGAAAGACGAAATTACCTACCTGGGTTCCATCCTAGAGGCAAATCTTTCCTGTGACAAAATGGCATCCAATGTAATAAAAAAAAGTCAACCAACGAACTAGATTCTTGTACCGGATCTCCTCTCTGGTAAACAAGAATACCCTGAAGACTCTGGCAGAAGCACTCATTCAAGGGTACTACGACTATGCGTGCACCTCATGGTACCAAAGCACCTCAAAGGCGCTTAAAACAAAATTACAAACATCACAAACAAAACTGGTCAGACTACTACTTGACCTGAACCCCAGAACCCACCTCACCCCTGCCCACTTTGACAACCTAGGATGGCTTAGAGTAGACGACAGAGTACAGCAACTTGCAATGGGCCTGGTCTACAAGATACACTATACGACCGGGGTACCCATGTACATGTCAAAATACTTCCCAAAGGTCAGTGAATACCACAACCACTACACCAGAGGAAGCTCAACAAATCATGTAAAACCCAGATTCGGCTCAAACAAGGGACTAAACACGTTTCGCAATTATGCCACAACAATGTGGAACGCACTACCCAAAGCTGTAAAGGAATGTGAATCACTACCCACATTCAAAACCGCACTTAAAGAGCACCTACGGGAGGCTGCAATTCGAAACTGGCCACCGTAAATGCCCAAAACCCCCACCACCTCCTAATAGACAGTCTCCTCCCCACCGCATGTATATATTCCCTCCCCGCCGTATGTATATTTCTCTCCCACCCACCCACCCCCTCCTAATGTACAGTCCCCTCCCCATCATATGTATATACTCTGTCAGGATCTAGGGGTAACAGTACTGTATATTTGAATACCGTTTATGTCACAAATGTATCAGTACTAAATACCTATATGTCCCTATGCCATAAATGTCATGTATGTTGTGTATGTCATAAATGTCTATATGAATTGAAAATGGGGGACCCTGATGGAAACAAGACAAACGTCTTTCTCAGGTCTGCATCCCCTTAACAATTGTATGTATTGAGCCGTACTGTATTGTACCCATTCTGCAATCTGTTAAATAAAGTTTTCATTCATTCATTCATTCATTCATTCATTCATTCATTCATTCATTCATTCATTTATTTCATTCATTCATTCATGGTTGGGTGGGTGGGTGGGGGGGTTGGGTAGGCAGGGTGGGGGAAACTGTACAACTGTACCAGCAAAATTATACATTGGAATATCGACGAAACCATACTTGGTTCTAAGAAGAGGGTCTCATGTATTTTTGGGTTAGGTCATTTACTGTACATTGGAGGGGGTTGGGTTAGGACATTTACAGCGGCCAGTTTCGAATTGCAGTCTCCCGTAGGTGTTCTTTGAGAGTGGTTTTGAAAGTGGGTAGTGAGTGATTCACATTCCTTTACAGCTTTGGGTAGGGCGTTCCACATTGATGTGGTGGCATAATTGCTCGTGTTTAGTCCCTTGTTTGAGCAGAATCTGGGTTTAACGTGATTTGTGGAGCTCCCTCTGGTGTTGTGGTCGTGGTATTCACTGACCTTTGGGAAGTATTTTGACATGTACATGGGTACCTTAGTCGTGTAGTGTATCTTGTAGACCAGGCCCATTGCAAGTTGCTGTACTCTGTCTTCTACTCTAAGCCATCCTAGGTAGTCAAAGTGGGCAGGGGTGAGGTGGGTTCTAGGAGTAAGGTCAAGTAGTATTCTGACCAGTTTGTTTAACAGTGCACTGTTAAAATAATGTTGATTTCATTTAAATTCCTATTACATTTCTCGGTCATTAAGACTATTAAATTCACGGCAGAAGAATCATCCTTTGTTTGTTGTCACACAGAAGAACACTGGCTGTTTTGCAAATTAATCCCTGGTGTTGTTGCGCTTGTACCACACCGTTGCGGGATGCACAGAACTACACACACTGTTCAAATCATCACGCACGGCCTACCATCACATCCTATCGCAGTTATATAAATACACAGTGGTGCACACACTCGCTATGCCTCCCTATTCACTAATGTATCACAGGACAGGAGTTCATGTTCAGTTAGAAGTGCTCGACTCCTCCCACAAACCAATGTTTCCCCGGTGTAACATCTTCCCAGCCCTTCCCAGAGACAGTCGCATTTCTCTCCTCTCCCCAGGCTCCTCAAGGCCGTTCCTACCGCCGCCTCTACTGCTCCATGAAGCCCGAGGCTGCTATGCTCTGTGTGTTCCGTGCCGGTTGCCGGACTATACTCAAATCAACTCGAAATGGATCTAATCAGTGGATTGCATACTTTCGTCAAGAAGCAGAATAAGGCTAACCCTCTCTGCCTCTTGGGACATCAAAATCGGGCTATCAACTTGAAGACGTGGTCATTTTTGGATTATCGAAGCTTTTGGACTGCAATAAGAAGATTTTGGATCTGTTTACCGCACACATGACCTACCAAAATGAACTGATTAAGACACTTGGACACTTGGACTAATGCATTCAGTCATTTGGACGGAGTTGTTAAAACTCACTCCACTCAAATCAATAGAGTTATATTTCACTCTACTCAAATCAAATTTAAAGTGACGTGGCTGGGAGAAATTGTTGCCAGTCAGTTCAGCCAAAACAAATTCCTGGACCAAGGTCGAACCAGGGAGCTGCTGGAGTCGAAGGCCCTCTGGGAGATAAGAGTGGCAAGTGCCCCCCCCCCCCCCCAATCCCTATACCCAATCCCCCCTCCCGCGTGTACGCCTGGCGCCTATGACGGCAGCCAACTAGTATGCGTGCTGGAGGGGGGAGCCTAAGACTGTCTCATCACCAAAGTCCTATCCCCCTGTCCCTGCCCCTCCGCCTCCCGCTGGATAATCTTTCCTCCCTCCCTCCCACCCGCCTGGCGCAACGACACCCCGGTGTTGCTGCAGCCAACTATCGCATATGGTGTCTCAGGCATTCTGTAGTCGACATTTGTCAACAAATGTACATGCCTGTTTGAATTTATGTTGTGCCGTTGTTACTGTAAAAATGTAATGATTGTGATATGATGTTGTTATTGAGACGATGAGCTGTATGTGTGTGTCACTGGAATTTCCCCGTGAGGGATTAATAAAAGATATCCTTATCTGGCAACAGAGAAAGAGAGAGAGAGCAAAGATAAGCCGCATCTGTTCTTCTCACACGAGACACAGGTGAGAGAGGAGGGGGGGGGGCTTAATTAAGGGGAGACACTGCAGGTGAATAGGGTAAAAAAATTAACTAATAGATATCACAATGAAACTTCCCCAGTTGATTACTTATATTAAGACAAGACTTTTTTGTATTACAAGTTTTCTGAAATTGTATGTTTAAATATGCAAATGAGGCATGATCTACTTAAATATGCACTAATTTGCATATAATTCCAGGACAGAAATCTGAACATTGGATAAAGCCATTTTCAAAATTATAATTTCATTTTGTTGACATATTAGAGCCAAAGGTTATTACAGAGGGGATTTTGGATATCTCTTTTTATCACTCCATAAATCAGAAAATACTCCATTCAGTCCATTTTTATGGTAAAATTCCATATTTCGCCATGTTTTTAGGAATAAAATGTGATATAAATCAGGGTATGAATGCGATATCAACAAACCCTTCTGTAAATACCTTCAGAACATAGATATGAATAGAACTGGAAGTTTTGGTGTATGTGTGTGCTACTGAAGTGGAGATTTCTGGCTCAGAGTATGAGGAAAAACTCTTAAAACTCATTTTTGGGAAAACGCCTTCAAAGTTCTGTATTGTAAAATGCCATACTTTTTTTTTTAAACAGATATTTACAAACACAATACCTAATCAAACCATTAGTAATAGACAACCTAAACACATGCCTGATAACTGAATAATAATAATAATGATGTTATTGAACTGAACAGAACTACACACAGGCTACAAACAGTGTAGTACTGTGTAGTACCCCCTAATAGGCAAAAAATATTTGAATAGATATCACTATGAAACTTTCCCAATTTGTTATGTACATATAAACTAAGAAAAAATATATTGCAAGTTTTCTGAAATTTATGTTTATATATGCAAATGAGGCACTTCCCCATTAAATATGTGCACATTTATGGATGCAATAAGGCAAAATGATGTAAAATAAACAACTAAATGTGTGTTATTGACGTTTTATTGTCACTAGTTTCATAGAAGACATGTTTAGGAAACAAAATATAACAAAATCTCAAAATCAACAAAAAAAGTATATTTGACTATTCACCTGCAGTGTCTCGCCTTAAGAGGTGTGATTTTATTGGGCTAGCCCAGTGTCAGTCAGTACCAAATGGGCCGCTGTCCCAGGCTAGTGGGCCGGTCGTTGACCAAACAGCCCATGGCGCAGGCTTGTCAGTCACTGCTGTTCTGTCACAAGTGCGCGCATGCTTTGAACAAGTAACGTTAGTTCAAAGCAAAGCCACCTGCATGTCCCCTGGCTGGGCAGAAGCGACCAAGTAGCGATGCAGGGGGGAGTACCTTTGCCAAACATCAGACATTACCGGACATTTTCAACTCCCAGAGTGTACATTTATATTGTGATATTTCTATAAACAAATAAAAAATAAAAAACATTATTAATTTTTTATAATATTTTTTATTAAAAAAAAATTTAATAGTTACAAATAGTTACAGAGGTCCATTTTTCCTTTTTCTTTTTTGCTTGCACGCAAACGGTGCATGCAAACGGTGCTGTCCAGGTTCTGATTTCATACAATACACACACCCACTAGGCTACTACAGCGAGCCCCACTCAATTCATATAGTGCAAATTAATTGTTCAAATGAAGACATATGATTAACCATTGTCTTACCTTAATGCAACAAGAAAATGCGACGTTTCGCCCATCAATGATCTTTTCTGCTTTAAGTTTGTCTGTGAGATCACTTTCAATGTGAAGCTGCTTTGAAAACAATGTACATAGTAGCTCTAAAAAGTTTCCACGATTTGATTAACTCTGACTCAGTCTCATCATGCCCTCGTAGAGCAAGCCCTTGGCCTCAGGTGATCCGTGTTATGCCCAGGCAGCATGTAACTTGGAATGGAGTTCCAGGTCTTGCCAGCTCTCACGGAGAGGGCTGATTTGCTAAATGTACTTGTCCTTAATGGAACAGCCAAGTCACCCGGTACAACAGTTCTGGTGAACCTGGAGGTGAGAAATCGAGTAGGGGGTATCTGCAGAGCCGCAGAGCCAGGCTGGACGGGTTGGAGGCGGGGCTTCGTGGTCTGGACAAGTATTAGTGGTCTGGACAAGTATTTTTATTTTATTTTTATTTATCCTTTATTTATCCAGGAATGTCCCATTGAGATACAAGATCTCTTCTTCCAGGGAGTCCTGACCAACACAGCACACAACAAGTTTCAACATAAAACAGGGCATTAAACAAAAAACATACAATTCAAATATAAATACAGAGGGTCATTTGTGCAGTGGCAAGGAGCATAATCACATCAACAATAGCATCAGGTAAAACAGTTACATGTTTCATAAAGGGCTAATCGTAGCATACCTTTAAAAGCATTCACAGTAGGAAGTGCCTGTAGACAAAGTTTCACTTGCAGCGTATTCCATAAAAAGGGAGCATAGTGGGAGAATGCAGCTTCACCGAGCTCTGACTGCATCAAAGGAACATTTAACAGCATCCCATTTGCTGCTCGTCTGGTATTAAAAAAGCAAGTATAAAAGGACAGAAGTCTGGAGATATATAAGGGCAGCTTACCTAGCAATGACTTAAGGATAAAAATCAACATGTGTGATTGTCTTCTTTGATACAGAGAGGACCATCCTAATGACTGATACAAAGTGCAGTGGTGGGTGCGAGAGCCTGCACCTGTTACAAAACGTATGGCAGTATGGTACGCAGAATCCAGCTTTTTAAGCAGGGAGGAAGGAGCATGCATATAGATTACATCGCCATAGTCTAATACAGGCAGAAAGGAACTCTGCACAATTCTCTTCCTGGCTTCAGACGGGAAACATTTCTTTAACCGGAAGAAAAAGCCCAGTTTAGGTCTAAGTTTTCTCAGTAGGTTCCCAATATGAACATCAAAGGCCATCTTTTCATCAATCCATATGCCCAGATATTTATAGGATGCTACTTTGTCAAGGCATGTCCCTTCCAGTGTCAGAATCGGGGGGACAGCTGTATTAGCTCGAGAGCGAGAGAAGGTCATGTATTGCGGATGAGGGGGGGGGGGGGGCTCTCTCGCTATGTGTTGGAGTGCGCAATGTGTATGCGCATGCGTGTGGACTGGAGCACGTGAGAGTATAAAGAGTCCATTTTTTCCTAACTCTTTCTCACATCACAACAAGAAGAAGAAGAAGAAGAAGAAGAAGAAGAAGAAGAAGAAGAAGAAGAAGAAGAAGAAGAAGAAGAAGAAGAAGAAGAAGAAGAAGAAGAAGAAGAAGAAGAAGAAGAAGAACTCTTTCACAGTGTGGTGTGCGCGCACTGCGCCGGCAGAACAAGATGTCTTTCAGTAAAAACCAGACCAGCTGTGCAATCGAATTTAATTAGCTAACTGGCTCTCTCTTTCTCTCTCTGCTCTCTCTGCTATCTTTACTAAATATAAACGTGCAAGTACATGGTGTAGTAGGACTGCTATCTTTACTAAATATAAACTTGCAAGTACATGGTGTAGTAGTAAGCCATCTCCAAGTGGGCAAGTGATGTGGTGATTAGAGGCACAACCTTTTATTCATATTTTGAAAGTAATTATATTCTCTTTTTTCCAGGACCACATAACGATACGAAGAGGCCAGCCAGAGGCCTCTCTCATTGTACTGTACTTGTCTAATAGATGAACCCTTCAAGAGCAACGGGTACAGGGTCGATATGACCCTGATGTAAACGAGACACTAATCTTTCTACCCCGCGCTCGGTTGCTAACTTGCTATTGTTTTTTGACAGTCTGCCGTGAACATGGGAAATAATTGCGACAGCTCTGCTGTAAACACTGGGAATAACCTTGGTTGCTATGCCCACCACACAAAACCGCAAAACTTCACCCTGGACTCCGGTTTTCAAAGACCGGGGTTGCAGTGTAGCAAATCCCCGGTTGTGTGTGGCCGAACAGTGCAACTGCGCACATACAATCATGGTTATATTAAATCCAGCGCTTGTGTGCAGGGGCGTAGCTGGGGGGGGGGGGTAGCTTAGGATGATTCCAAGGGCCCAGCACTGGGGTAGCCCTCAAAAAAAAAAATTTTTCTTTTTACTAGACATCACTCAGGTGTATTATTGATGCTCTCATTGATACTATGTTTGTTTCTGAAGTGTGTGTGTGTGTGTGTGTGTGTGTGTGTGTGTGTGTGTGTGTGTGTGTGTGTGTGTGTGTGTGTGTGTGTGTGTGTGTGTGTGTGTGTGTGTGTGTGTGTGTGTGTGTGTGTGTGTGTGAGATATATAGAGAGAGAGGGGGGGCTTTGGTAGACTATTGCATTGGTCCATTCATTGAAGATGAACGCAATGCGACATCCTTTACTAGGCTCACCCACCAACAGTGCAGGTGCTGAACTGCTGATCCGAATGTATAGGTAAAAACCATATTATGCGTTTTCATCAATAAAAAAATTGCCAAATTTTTTTTCGCTCGCGCACTCGCATTCACTGGGGGCCTACAAATACATTCTTTCATGGGGCCCAGAATCTGGAGCTACACCCCTGCTTGTGTGGACTGGGCCTAACTTGCCTGCCATTACGTTGCGTTCTGAAAAGCGAAACTGACCCTGAAAACGAAACGAAAATGGCCCTGTGTGTAACTGCAGCCGTCTCTGTGCTAACAGTCACGTTTTCAGTACGAGAAGACAAGACAAAACTTCTTTCTCTGGTCTGCATCCCCTTAACAATTGTGTGTATTGAGCCGTACTGTATTGTACCCATTCTGCAATCTTGTTGAAATAAAGTTTTCATTCACACTCAAAATCTGTGTTCATTTTTTATTTTGCATACTAATGTTCTGTGTCTTGAGTCGTACTTGTATTGAAAAACTGATTTTATATGTCTGAGGAGAAGACCGGTACTCATCATCTTCGTCTCCACAAAAAGAAAAATGACATGTGAAGTATGTTGTGTGCCAGGTTCAAACAGTGCTGTATATGTACAGTTTATTCCTACATCCTACTCCTATCCAAGCTCCGGGAGGGTCATCAAAGAGAAGTCGGGTCATCAAAGAGAAGTCGCCTATTCTTAGTCCTTGCCCCACAATGGTGGAATGAACTACCCACCCCAGTTAGGACAGCCGAAACCCGTCCAATCTTTCGCCGTCGACTAAAGACTCACTACTTCAACCATTATCTAAATAAAACAAATCTAACCCTAACTAACCTTACTGTCATGCACTTGTCCTAATAAACTAACCTACACTGTAGCACTCAACACTTTATGAACATTGTTACTCAGCTGATAGAGTTGTGCCCTTCCTGATGGCTTGTCGTACAGAACTTGTAAGTCGCTTTGGATAAAAGCGTCGGCTAATCATAAATGTCTAGATGTAACATTACTGTCTATGTACCTATGTAAACGAGACGAAAGTTAAGTTTACTCTATTATTTCGCCGTCGACTAAAGACTCACTTCTTCAACCATTATCTGAATAAAAAAAATCTAACCCTAACTAACCTTACTGTCATGCACTTGTCCTAATAAACTAACCTACACTGTAGCACTCAACACTTTATGAACATTGTTACTGAGACGAAAGTTAAGTTTACTCTATTATTACTAGATCTGGTATGTCATAAATGTCTAGATGTAACATTACTGTCTATGTACCTATGTAAACGAGACGAAAGTTAAGTTGAAAATGGGGGAAGGTAAGTTGAAAATGGGGGATCTATGTAAACGAGACGAAAGTGAAGTTGAAAATAGTGCGCAGTAGTGCAAATACTTGTCCAGACCGCGTGTTGCTTTTTAACAGCGGAGCAGTGCAAGAATGTGACAATTTGACCATGTGACCGCGGCAACGCGGGAGTGTGGCAGTGCGGAAATAGGCTGTCTCTAAGACAAACTCTAACCTTAACCAGCTCCTTAACAGCGCCTAAACTTAACCGTTCTAACCTTAACCAACTCCGAAACAATGCCTAACCTTAACCTTAACCTTAACCATGCCTAACCTTAACCTTAACCATAGAAAGAATATTGCCATTCTCTAAGACAAACTCTAACCTTAACCAGCTCCTTAACAGCGCCTAAACTTAACCGTTCTAACCTTAACCAACTCCGAAACAATGCCTAACCTTAACCTTAACCTTAACCATGCCTAACCTTAACCGGCGAAAGAATACACGTTAAAAAAAAATCACGTTAAAAAAAAAAAATTAATGGGTTTCGAACTCGTCAACAACGGACCGCAGGACCGCTGCTCTGCCAGGTGAGCTGAAGCGCCGAATGAAAATCATGGCGGATTAGGGCGGTTACATAATTCCGCAAGCTCTGCCGCACCGCTCTGCGGTTGCCGCGCCTGCCGCGGGGCGTGTCGCAGCCAATCAGGGAAAACGCGGAAGCAAAGGCAGCACTGCTCCGCTGTTATTAAGCAATAGGCGGCCGACCCGGGTCCGCCTCCCGCTCCCGGACGGATTTGCCGCATGTCCTCCCCCACATCTTCTCCCGTTCTCCCTCTCCTCTGTCGGTCATGTCCTCCCCCACATCTTCTCCCGTTCTCCCTCTCCTCTGTCGGTCATGTCCTCCCCCACATCTTCTCCCGTTCTCCCTCTCCTCTGTCGGTCATGTCCTCCCCCACATCTTCTCCCGTTCTCCCTCTCCTCTGTCGGTCATGTCCTCCCCTACATCTTCTCCCGTTCTCCCTCTCCTTTGTCGGTCATGTCTGACCATAAAAGCTGTAAAAATGCTAAAAATAAATATTAAAAAAAAAAATGTGTAGGGACGCACCAGTACCGATACTCGTATAAGTACGGATATCGGTCCAATACCAGACTAAAATAGGGTATCGTATGGGAGATACTAGTTTCAAGTTTCAAGTTTCAAGTTTCTTTAATAGTTGTCATACAGAAGTACAGAATACTTTTGTACAAAATGCTTCTTACTGTTGCGCTCCAGAGACTGTGCAAGACAAGATAAGTATGAAATAAAAACATAGTAAAATTAGAAGTAAAAAAAAAAAGAGGTCACAGTGTTCAGTTTAGACATATGTACAATCACTACACTACACTACACTACTACACTACTACAATCGGATTCCAACAAATCTAACACCACAGATAAAACCAGAGATAAAAAGAAAAGAAGACTTGATTTGCTGCATTTCTTTACACATAGAAGCATATTAGATATCTCTAATTGAGAAAGATTACCCCTGTTATGACCCCAAATATGAGAATAACAGCATTAAAGCAATGTATTAATGATAATGAATTCATTCTTCCTCTATCTAGTTTGAAGTGTGTGCACATTTAAAATGCTGAGTCATTCTGACTGTTTGAAATCCATTAGAAGGTTGTGTTAGGGCCCTGATAACATTAAGACAAGGTAGAATAAGGTCAGACCTGTTTTCCAGAAGTCCATTAACAGTAAGTAAGGCCAGGTGTGTGATAAATTAATGTGTGCGTAACAGAGAAGTGTTTTTAACCAATTACAACTAGAGTTCTCCAAGAGGTGTGTCCCTGGGCTTAGGGCTGTCTTAAATACGTTGAAGCTTCGTTCGATGGGCATGGGATTCGAATATGAAAATAAAATTTGATTATTAACACTATGATCGCCGTGGACAAGATTACACGTCATTCCTAGCCATGCTCATTCTGCCGAAGACGCCGTAACTCGTCTTTGATGTCAATATTTCAAAAATCTGTCATCGAAATCATATTTCCTTTCCGGAGCCCTGAGACACACTGCAAAGCTCCACTCAATTCTCTAGCGGTTCAAGAGCGCCATCTGGTGGCCGATCGGCAGATCGCCAACCGGAAATTAACCTTTGAACCGGTAGTGCTCATCCATATGTGGTCCGGGCACTCGCTATCGTTAGAGAGACTCCGTATTGACACAGTGAACATCGATCGGTGCAAATAACTCGAAAAAACAACATGATTTGGACGTATATACTATTATACAACCTGGAAATGGATCGGGCATTTCTCCATCCCATAATAGAAACAATTCTGTTCCACGCTCATCTGCCAGCGGCGCGAGGAAGCCACGGTAAGATTCAGCGTTATTTTCTAACGTCTTCTATACTAACTGATCTGATGAACATATGACCCACTCTGGATGAATCATCTAACGCTGCCCACGGAATTATAAACGATCCCCCGCCCATCCGGTCATCATCAGATGATGCGTAGAAACTTCTAGAACCACGTCCAGTTGACATTTTTTATCTCGCACAGATTCCTACCAAACTGTATTTGATCATCAATATAATGCATTTAGGGCTATAAATCACGTTCTGAAGAAAGCTGCAGAAAATGATAAAAACATACTTATACTTTAGACCATATTTTAGTATGAATATGTGAATGAAAAAGTTTAACGTTGCTACACCCTGAACAATACATATAGGACATTGAATGGGCCATAATAATGGCAATTTAGCAATAGAATTTAAAAAGTTATAGCCCTGCAAAGAAGGGGAACTTCTCCATAGACAAATAGAGCTGGCGAGGGATGGTAAATTATGAATTTAACCCATGGCGATTAAAGTGTTAAAAGAAATATATATATATATATATCTTTTTTTGTGTGCAAAATCAACTCTCCCTCCCTTTGTTAACTACAACAAGCAATGCTGTTTGTTATTTAAGATGAGGTCGGACTCTGCACTGACAGATTTGTGTTCATTGTGCTGCTTTTATAAAGCCTCAAATGACGGCTTACAATATTTCATGAAAGCAAAGTGTTTTGTTTGTCTACGATTTAAAAAGGTTTAAACTTTACAGCACTGCCAAAGTTGAACAAAGTGCTGTACAAGTCCCACAACATAACGAATCTCGGCCCCGAAGCTTCGAATTCCAAAAAAAAATTCGAAGGTCAGCCCAGCATCAATCAAGCCTCATGTCTTCACCAATCTTGCATGGGACAACATCGATAGACTTGAGGAAACTCTCACTGGAAAGGGCACATCACATAGAGTCAATGGCCAATGTCTATGGACCACAACTGCCAAGAGCTGAGCTTCCACACATTGAGAAACTGAAGCAGAGATCGGTCACCATTGAGGACCAAGAACTGGGAGTATATGTAGCAGGTGCCAGTGTGGGCCCACAGCCTCTCCCAACCAGGGGAGGAAACCAAGGAAGCTGCTCTTCTTGCCTGGAAGAAGAACCTGGTGTGGGCACTTGCCTAGGAAAACGGATACAGAGAATCAGACAATCCCAAGCTGGACTGGTTTTAAAGGTCCCATGTTTTGCTATTCCTTTCACTATTTGGGCAATTTTACACAATTCCTGTGAGTCTATGGAACACGTTTTTTTTTGTCTCCAAAAAATTCATTGTTTTGCATTTCTAATCAAGTACTCTAAAGCAGCATTTTTTCACTTCAAGATTTCAAGCTGTTTTGGGCTGGGCTCCGCCCATACTCGCAAAGCGATTTGAGTGATAGTCACCAACCCGAATACTTGATTACTCAGTAGTTTCAAGTTTCAAGTTTCTTTAATAGTTGTCATACAGAAGTACAGAATACTTTCATACAAAATGCTTCTTACTGTTACGCTCCAGAGACTGTGCTAGACAAGATAGTATCAAATAACATGTAATTTAGAAGTAGAAAATGAGGTCACAGTGTTCAGTATAGACATATGTACAATGTTCGATGCAGAATAGACGTAACTGAATTACCATATAATATACAATACTATGCAGTGTACTAATGTACAGTACTATATAGTGCAAAGCAGAAATGGGATGAGGTACAATTTAGGTACAATTTACAGTAAGGTGTACGAGTTGTAGTGCAATCCTTCATCAATAAATATAAAGTGTGGGGAGTGGGTGCTACAGTGTGTTTGTTTAAAGTGAGTGTGTGCTATAAAGTGTGTGGAGTGGGTGCTACAGTGTGTTTGTTTAAAGTGAGTGTGTGCGTGTGGATGTGTGTGCTATGTGCGTTTGATGGTTGTTGTTGTGTAGTGTTCATTGTTCGTTTAGCAACCTGATGGCCTGGGGATAGAAGCTTCTCCTGAGTCTTTCTGTGCTCGCCTTGAGACTCCGGTATCGCTTGCCTGACCGCAGCAGTTCAAAGAGGCAGTTGTTCAGGTGACTGGAGTCCTTAATGATTCTCTTAGCCTTGCCCCTGCAATGCTTGTTGTAAATGTTCTGGAGGGTGGGGAGCCCCCCTCCAATTGTGCGTTCGGCTGATTGATTGATTGATTGATTGATTGAAAAGTTTATTAACAGATTGCAGAATGGGTACAATACAGTACGGCTCAATACACACAATTGTTAAGGGGATGCAGACCAGAGAAAGACTTTCGTCTTGTTTACATCAGGGTCCCCCATTTTCAATTCATCATAATAAGCTGAACGTGTCACTCTTTGTAGTCTGCTTCGGTCTTGTGCAGTGCTATTCCCAAACCAGGAGGTGATGTTGCCAGTCAGGATGCTCTCTATTGTACATGAGTAGAAGTTCTTAAGGATCTTCTGACTGACTTGGAACTTCCTTAGGCGCCTGAGGAAGTAGAGGCGTTGTCGTGCCTTCTTCACAACACTGTCAATGTGTGTGGTCCATGTCAAGTCCTCGGATATGTGGGCTCCGAGGTACTTAAAGCTGTTGACTCTCTCAACCGGTGCCCCGTCGATGCTGAGGGGGCTGTAGTCCTTGACCCCCGACCTCCTGAAGTCCACAATCATCTCCTTTGTTTTGCTGACGTTCAGGGAGAGGCTGTTTTCCTGGCACCATCCCGCCAGCTCCCTTCTTTAGTAACATCCTGGAAATCATCCTGGAAATCATCCCAGCATTATAAAGTCCTTGATTCTCAATGTCCTCGTTGCAAAAATGTGCGGTACACATTCGGCGGGTCTCCAAAAACAAAACAAACTTGGCCCATTGCTGGCGGATCATGACATCCTCAGGAAATTAATGCAAGGACGTATTCGCTGCTTGGCAGTCAGGAACAGCACAACATATCTTGCCCGTTTTGTTCATAACGTTTTTAAATGCTAACCCAATGCTAACTAACTGTTAAACTTCAATTCCACGCATTTGCTTGCATACTGCAATAAATAATGGTTGAGTGTGCGCAGTGGTTTCAAACATAGAGGGGTGTTACTATGCAGATGAGAATTATTTCTACGTCAGCAAAACAGTCAAATTCGAATGGCTTAGTTCAGTGTGGGAGAATCTCCTGCGATCTGAACTGGAGGAGTGCGCCAAAATGAGAATTAGAGAGATAGACATAATATAATGATACAACCCCAGATTGCTAGAAAACAATGCTAAACACTGGAAAAGGCTATTTATAAGACAGGGGACCTTTAATATCAGCACCAGGGACTAAGGCCTGGTACCTGCTCTAGCTGGGGGGGGGGGGGCAGGGTCCTGACTCACAGGTCCCAGCTTCCTGCTCTAGCTAGGGGGGGGGGGGCAGGGTCCTGACTCACAGCTTCCTGCTCTAGCTAGGGGGGGGCCCTGCTCTAGCTAGGGGGGGTGGGGTCCTGACTCAAAGGTCCCAGCTCCCTGCTCTAGCTGGGAGGGGGGGGGGACCTGACTCAGACCAACAAAACCTGTCCTGAGGGGGACACCATGTTGCAACACACATTTAGGAATCGAACACCACCCACATAGCCACGCCCTGCATGTTTATTAAGTCACACTTGTCCAGGATGTCTTCACAACTCATTGTCTAAATGCACACAGCAAGGGCCTGGGGGAGGAGTTTAACCACACACACACACACACACACACACACACACACACACACACACACACACACACACACACACACACACACACACACACACGCGCGCGCACACACACACACACACACACACACACACACACACACACACACACACACACACACACACACACACACACACACACACACACACACACACACACACACACACACACACACACGCATGCACGCACACACGCACACACACACTGTCACACATGACCCCCCCCCCCAGGAACCAGTTTTGTTGTAAAACCTGATTAAGTTGGCGGACACACACTAAACACAAAACTAAAACTGATTGAGGACCCACATACTGGTGGAACAAGATTGCCCTCCACACAGGAGCCAGAATGTGTGAATGACCATGTTAATGTCTAGGACGAAAGTCAGCCTTTGTTATCAAAGAAATGTATTGTAATTATGCTATGTGGACCAGTCGACTCCA
This sequence comes from Notolepis coatsorum, assembly GCF_963971535.1. Taxonomy (NCBI): domain Eukaryota; kingdom Metazoa; phylum Chordata; class Actinopteri; order Aulopiformes; family Paralepididae; genus Notolepis; species Notolepis coatsorum. The sequence continues at coordinate 96,241,512 of NC_140181.1, read as the reverse complement.
GTACTAGGTACGGAAAATGTTTAAATACCGAGCAGTTTCAACATTAGGACACACTCGACAGGGAACCGGACTGTGTGTGTCAGGGAGACTTTGATAAACCTGTGTACTGCTTTGGAGAATTGCCTCGCTGCTGTTTGCCAATAAAACAAACGATCACTCTCGGACCATTGCTCCACAAACCACTTGGTTCCAGCCTTTTCTTCAATAGTTTGAAACAATACCTTAGTAGTTGGTTCAGAATGGCCAATTGCATGGAGAAGCTGGAGGTCTACGCCAAGACCCGAAGGGGTATTATTCTCACTGCAGAAATAGTAAGTACATTTTTTATATAACGTAGCCAAAAGGCAAATGTATGCAAAAAAATAACCATAACAGCTCAACTACATTAAATAAAAATAATAACAGTGCCTATGCTTTGCATTTTGGTCACCTCGGTCCTCTTCTAGTGTTCATATACTATTATGGGTTCAGTTTAGGTTCATTGTTACCAGTTTATTAACAGTTACTACTACTAGGCTAATTCATCTCAAAAGTACTGTAGAAAAAACGTAGGCCCGTAGCCTAATCGAATGTAGACTAGTTTCCTCTGTCACCAAATGTAACAGTCTCTTACACCATTCTATTTGGAAAATATTCTGTCTGGGAATATGGTGGAAAATACCAAGGCAATGAATGGAGACCATGTGGTTTTAGGGTTGGGGGGCGGGGGGCGGGGGGGTCAAGACAAGAGGCTAATAGCCACCTGTCACTTGTCCCTCACTGTTTTCCCATTTGGCACCAAACAGACAAATGCTGTCTTGTTAATGACAGATGAGAAGGTCACACTCACACGTGTTGACTCTGTCCCAGGGACTTTCAATTTCACTCGTTCCACCCCCACCCCTTACTCAAATGGTATTCTGTGTTGTCAGTTGACAACAGTAGGCTGTATATGACCATATGATTAGTGGCTTTAGTCCAATGGAGGAGAGAGTAAAATGCAACGCGCATCACATTCACCATACTATATATTACAGGCCTATAAAGTGACGTTTTACTCTTTTTCCACATTATGCGTTGCACATCTGGCTCCAGTTAACGTGAGGTATGGACGTGACGTTGAGTCACTCAATCCCCCTGTCCCCAATCATCATCAAGTCTCCAGTTTAACCCTTTCACTACCACACTACAGCAGGTTAACCCTTTCACTACCACACTACTAGTGAAAGGGTTAACCGTCTGTCGCATGGCAGTGAAAGGGTTAACCCTTTGTCGCGTGGCAGGGAAAGGGTTAACCTTCTGTATTGTCGCCGTGGAAGGGTTAACCTTTTGGTAGTGTGGTAAGTGAAAGGGTTAAAGCTGATTGCACATCCTGGCACGGGACGTCCCACGTAGACCCGTTTCCCGTGACCACAAGGTTCACGTTAGGTCACATTTTGGTTGCATTTCACGTCACAGTGTTCTCCAAAGACTGGCGGAGCGGTTTCCACCTTTTTAGTTGTTAACTTCTTTAACGTTCTGAAGTTAAAATGTAACATTTACACCACATTCTTATTATTACCACACGAGTCATGTCAGCTCGTTTTAGGGAGCGGCATACACCCCCAACACGTAGCAACCAATCATAATATAACATATCATAACATGCTGAGTGCTGACATCACTTGTGTGGTAATAATGTCGCACACACGGACCACCTTTCTCACTTTTAGAAAACCGTGACAGCTTTATCGGAACCATTGATAAAACTGTGTTTCTAAAAGTGAGAAGGGTGCTCCGTGTAGGTCACCGAATAAGTACAGACTCTCTTGTAACTCAACAACCTCATTGTGAAACGGGTCCTACAACTCGATCTCGGCGGTCAGTAGGTCACCCACCCACATTAACAGTTTTTTTTGTTTGTAGGGGGTAATGGAAAATCCAGGCCGATGTGTGAGGTTCCGTGTCTGGAACAAAGAAGGCTTTAGCTCCCATCTATGGCATGGCATTCAAGGACAGTTACACACTTCACTGGCTGTGCTTGTTTACCGCCCCCTGGACCATCCCAGTGGCTTGATAAAAGCTATGGAATTCACCTGGGATGGACGGAAATAGTTCACTAGTGCCGGAAGACGAATGATTGTGCGAAGCTAAACACAGGAAGTCGTTCTCATCACTCCGTATTAGGGTTTATCGTAACTGGGAATGCTCATTTGCTCATTTTCCAATATCAATGGTTCGGTTTCCCTTGACTCGGCTTGGTCTCCTAATCACTTGACCAGAGATTCTGGCACTCATCATATGTTGCTTAGCCAACATATTACATTTGTTATTCCCTTCCTTGCCTGGCTACCCCACACCAAAAGTTAAAAAATATATATTTTAAACGTAAAAAGACTTTACAAACTATGGCTGTGTGTGTTCCTGGCTCCAAAAAGGACAGCTGATTGATTATTTAAAGCTCATTGGTTGCTTTTGTCTTTGGTATCACAACCAGCTCATTCATCTGAGTACTCTGAGTCTGTAGTGTGGTAGTGAAAGGGTTAACTGTCTGTAGTGTGGTAGAGAAAGGGTTAAACTTCTGTAGTGTGGTAGTGAAAGGGTTAACCCTTTGTCGTGTGGCAGTGAAAGGGTTAACCTTCTGCATTGTCGCAGTGAAAGGGTTAACCCTTTGGTAGTGTGGTAGTGAAAGGGTTAACAGTACTGTGACGTTATGCTCCATCAGCAAGTTTGGACGGCAAGTTTTCCATACCTCTACAAATCCAATTTGAGTCCACTTGTTTTGTTTTTTTAACATACTTCAAAGATCAACAGAGACATGACCACTCTTGAACACGTCAGTCTTTAAGTTGCAGAGTGACACATGGCATCACGACATAGTCAAACACACCCAGTTAGATCAAACCCCTTCCTTTGTGATACTGTAATTCTAGGCGGTCAGTAATGATGAACGGAATGCAGGGTGAGTCACGCAGAGCTATTCTGTTGAACTGCTGTACATGCAATTATAAATACAAAATGGTCACATGGTCAAATTCTTTTCAGATCATACTTGTAGCTGTTCTTCTTAATTGGACAGCAGTGGAAAGGGACAGGAGATAATGTAAACAAGAGAGTATGTCATCGACGTGTGACATGGCTCTACTGAACCGGAGTTGCTTGTGCAAAGAACGTGTCTCAATCCACTGACTCACGGAGCGCCCGGACGAGCCGGCCCATATTTTGGGTTTTACTGCTGTCCTCTGGCATAATAATAAAGACCGGACTGAACTGAAATTATAAGAAAAGGAAGTTCCATAGTAACAGTTGTTGTGACTTGTTTGGTGTCTCCCCGTTCCATGGGCAGGCCTCCTGCTCCTGGCACTCATGCCGCTATTGACTATAATTACACTCACTATTTCCGCCAGTCCGCTCCGAAAGAGCCAATCATTATGCGGACCTGAATAAATCTGAACCGGGGTCTTTTGAAGCCAGGCCCATACAGATGGCTCTAAAAAGCTGTGTGTTCTGACATAAAGGTGTCAACATCGGAGCCTTTCTTGTCGTGAAGGACCCTTGTGTTATTAGTGGGTGTTTCTCGGCCTCCTTCAGTAGCTCCGCTGGCCTCACACAGCAGTGGGCCGAGGCCAGAATAGAGTCTTTGTGTAGGAAATTAATTACACAGCAAATTATCGCGTTATGAAAATTAACTCAAAATTTATTAAGAACATAGAATAAACATTTACAAACTTTTTTTTTTTTAAAAGGGACATCTATGGATCTCAGGGAATGTATTCCCAGTGTCAGAAATACTGTGTCTGTTACTAAGCTTGAGTAAATTGTAATGAACCAAATGAGAATATCAATTAAATATATATATTTTTTTTACTGTGAATAACAGCATGCTAAAATTGACCAGACCTGAAGAATCTAAGCAAATGAATAAAGGGAAGATGATTAAACAGAAGGTTTTGTAGATACAGTACTGAATTCTGCCATCCGGACACATGCAATTTGAAATATGATTATAGAATATAAAATATCGGGCCTAAAATGGTTATGCGATTCAAATACGATTAATTTGATTAATTAATTACAAATCCTGTAATTAATTCGATAAAAAAATTTAATCGCCTGACAGCACTAATATATATATATATATATACGGTAAGAATGAATATATATATGGTATATACAGGATTATTGTACATGCTATCATACAGAGTTATGTGGAGGAATCCCTTTTGGTCATCCCAACAATAGCTTCAATCTCACACCTTGATGAGAGGGCTAAAGACCCCACCCCCTCTTGATTTTGATCTTTTTCGTTTTCATTTAAAAAAAGGTTTCCGTAAAAACGGAATTGTCTCAAGAAATAAGTGCGTGCCACAGAAAATAGCGTTTTCAGGCTCCCAGAACGCAGTTCCGTGTGGATGAAAGGTGCATACGATAAAATACTTTGACTGATACGACCAAAATCGGTTTAGTCTGGACATGGCCTTAAACTCAGTGCCCTCACCTCTCCCTCAGTGTTCTCCTAGGTGGCCAGGATGAGAGCACTCCTCTTAACCCAAGCTCATTTATCCTATATGTACTATTGTGTTTCACTATTAAACCTATATTGATCACGAAGATCCGTCTACAACATAAATCCGGTTCTACACTAGTTGTATGGGTTATGCAGGTGTATAATAGGTATAGAAGGATTATATGCAGGTATATTCAGACAGATATACAGTACTATTGTACATGCTATCATACAGAGTTATATGGTAGACTATAGTATGAGGTAGGTAGTTATGATTAAATCCATTACCATTCACACACACACATTCACACCGACGGCGGAGGCAACCATGCAAGGTGCCGACCTGCTCATCGGGAGCAGTTAGGGGGTTAAGTGCTCAAGGACACATCGACGCGCTGCCGGGAGGAGCCGGAATCGAACCAGGGAGCCTTCCGGTTGCCAGACGACTGATCTCCCTCCTGAGCCACTGTCACCCCCATTACTGATGACTGATTACTATGATTGCTATAACCCACCCTTCTCTCTCTCTCTCTCTTTTTTTTAGTTGATCAGTTTTATCATCCTCATCTGCTATGCCGCGTCGCAGAGCGGCGGTTACTGCACAGTGGCTATCCTTACCATGATCTTTTCCATGGTCTTCTTTGGCCTCTTCATGACGAACCGGGAGATGGAGAATGCAGAGGTCTTTGTGGTCACTGGGACTGTGAGTACATCCGCTTGCCTCGGCTCGCTTTAAACATTCACCTCTGACGTTCACTTTAAACACTATTTAACACTACACCATATTTGTATCTATTTATTACTAAACGATTTTTGCACTACCTCTCTACCTCATTTTTGCATTTAGCATTTAGTAGTCTTTGCATTTTGTACATTTTAGTTTTGTATATTTGTATATTTTGTATAGTGTTTGGTCTTTATTATTTTTCCTTTTGACTGTACGAAGCACCATTTCACGAGGCTCATACAGAACCAAGCATGTACTATAATCACTATAATGTACATGTACTTTTTATATGTGAGAAATAAAACAAAACTTGAAACTTGAAATGGATGTACACACACACACACACACACACACACACACACACACACACACACACACACACACACACACACACACACACACACACACACACATGGGCATACACTCTCACAATCATCATTTGTCATTGCTTATACAACTACTGTCCTCTCCCTCTTCTCTACAGGATATTTTACGTGCGTTTGTCGGCGCGGTCCTTCACATCGTCATCTCTCTGATCGCCGTGATCAATGCCTGCGGGGATCGGGCCCGTATCGCAGGCGGGGTCAGTTAAACCCTTTCACTACTGCCGCACTACCAAACGGTTAACCCTTTCAATCACTGCGACAATACATGGAAGGTTAACCCGTTCACTGCCACACGACAGCGGGTTAACCCTTTCACTGCCACACTACAGAAGGTTAACCCTTTACTATCACACTACCGACATAGTAAAGGGTTAACCTTCTGTAGTGTGGCAGTGAAAGGGTTAAAACCCCTGCAGCTCCCACTTGTGTTTCTGTACACAGGCGGAACCTTTACAAACACGGGACCTGCTTTTGTTATCGGTTCTTCATACGTCTGACGGTGATGTTGTGAAAATAGGAATTCAAAAGCACATTGTTCTATGTTCCAACAACCCCAGAGTTTTGACTGTCAACAAACATCAGCTGGTTGCTTATTCCGTCCAACCTTATATAGATATGACCACTTTAGGGGAATCGTTTTGACTTGTTGGAACCCTAGCCTGACCCTAGAGTGAAGACGACTTGAAATCGACTCTACACATTGCACGCAAAGTAGATTTCAGCGAGCTTTGTTTGCTGTGTAATATTAACACTTTGGCTAACTAGCTGGAGCTAGTGTGAGGAACAGCATGTGCGGAGATGACGAGGGCAGAGACAAACGGGACAGATAGAGCCCTGAACAACCTTTTAAGAGAAGGAGACAGGAAGTCAGGCATTGATGGAGGGCACTATATCAAGGTATAGGGGCATTTAGCTTTCATATGGTGCATCATCATGGCTATATATTAGATTAGATTAGATTCAAATGTATTGTCATTATACAGCACAAGTACAGTACAACACAAAGGGGTTTGGCATCCAACCAGAGTGCAAATGTAACAGTAAAGTGTAATATACAATGTACAGTTGGTTAAACTAGGTATAAAATATATAAATTGGTACTACTGAGTATAGTGCTAATCAGGTGTAGGTAAAGAGAGTAGTATTAATATGTACAGTGATACAGGTATAAAGATAAGGGATATGTACAGATATAGCTGTAGTATCTACAGATATGTAAAAGGATTATATGCAGGTATGTAAAGAAAGATGTGGATAGATAGATATACGGTAGAATAAATATATACTGTATATACAGCATTATTATACAACATGCTATCATACAGAGTTATATGTGTTATATGCAGGTGTATAAGTAGGTATAGAAGGATTGTATGCAGGTATATTCAGACAGATGTGGATAGATATACTGTATATAAGAATAATAGAATATATATATACGGTATATACAGTATCATTGTACATGTTATCATAATGCAGCTTATATACAATATAAATAATATTTTTTTCATTTTTTTCTCTTTAGGTGCTTGGCTTGATTGCTGGCCTGATCTTTGCCTACGACACCTACATCGTCATCCGTAAATGTGTCGTATACGTGCAGGTAGCAAATGATGGTGAGAACGAGAACTGCACTTTCACTTTCACAGTCTGCTAAAGTGTCACCTCAAAAACAACTGTTGGCGATGCCTCGATACCACGTCATCACTACCGATATACTGATTCTCAGGGGCGGACCTAGCACATTTGGCGCCCTAGGCGAGGTTCACCACTGCGCCCCCCCCCCCCCCCCCCCCCCCAAATGAAAACATCGCCGCGCTACCAACCGGTTAACCCTTTTCACTGCGACAATACACAGAAGGTTAAAAGAAAATTATGTATTGTAAAATATGTTACACATATATAATCAAAATATAATAAACAAACAAATAAATAAAAATTACAAATTCACAACTATTTACATTCCACTCCCTATCATCACACTTCAAGATTAGCCTGTAGCTCCTACTGGTTTCCATTTACAGTGCAATCCTTCTGGCCTTCCTCGCTGCAAAGTCATCAATCACATCAAATTTTCCAACTCTTGAGCCAGCTCCTTCCAATCCAAATCAGATTGCCCTCCATGGTTTAAGGTGTGTACAAGTGCCTCTGCTTGCTTCATCAGCTCTTGGTGTGGCAGGTCTTGGAAGTTGTACAAAATTGCATACCTTTCACCTTGGCACGTTTCTCGTCTTCTTCTTTTCTTCTCTTTTTATACTGGATGGCCGGATGGCTTTTGCCTCTTCATAGTTCTCTAACGTTAGTCTTTCTTTCCTCAACGCTCAATTATATAAACACTTGACCGATACCCATCAATGCACAGCGCTCTAGCATGTTCTGACTGTGAACACCTAAAGCTGAGGCTCAGACCAACCGACTGCTTTAGATTTTTGGCTCATTTTCCCTTATGTTAGATATTTTTTTATGTAAAAATAATGGTTGCAGATATAGAGGGGGGCGCCAAAACTGCGCAGAGCAAAAGAAAAATTACATTTAAAATAATTTTCTTTAAATATATATATATATATATATATATATATATATATATATATATATATATATATATATATTTTTCTTTTTTTTTGGCGCCCCCCTCTCAAGTTTCAAGTTTCAAGTTTCTTTAATATTTGTCATACAGAAGTACAGAATACTTTTATACAAAATGCTTCTTACTCTTACGCTCCAGAGACTGTGCAAGACAAGATAAGTATGAAATAAAATAACATAGTAAAATTAGAAGTAAAAAAATTAGGTCACAGTGTCTGGGTGGCGCCCTAGGCAACCGCCTATATCGCCTGTAGGAAGCTCTGCCCGATTCTGAATATGAAACTTTTACGTGTTGTCTGATTCAGAGTACCGATCCAATCCATTAGTTTTACCTAAGTGAACTGTATAGATTTAAAGTTTAAACCAATAAAGGAGCTGTAAGTGGTATTTCTTTGTTATAATATAACAAAAGATAATAACTTGCCATCACTGATATAGAGTGTCTGGTCAGTAACATGGGTCTCTCAGTACCTCCGCTCTGCAGTAAACAGAAAATACATTTCCTGGTATCCCGTTCCCACATTATCCAATCAGGAGAGAGAACTTGTTAGCAGAACTCGCTTTGGGGCGTCAAGAATGTGGTCAAGAGGCATGGATTCTCTATTGTGCCCGAACTGGCTTGACTTCTTTATTCACATATAAGCAGTAGATGTACAGAGCTCTGCTCTCTTTGAGAGCCGTTGAGGAGAGAAAGAAATGGGTGGGGACAATCTCTTTTATAGTTACCTCTATGGTAGAATACTCAGGTAGCTACGCCTAGAGCGCCCTCCAGTGGAGACAGATATATATATATAACTGGCTACATCTGGTAGAGACAATGATATACAGGTAGCCTGTTACAGGTGTAAACAGTTAGTTATATGTACAGTTAGACAGTCACTAACATCCCCACACAGAGTCCCTTAATTCAACACTCCCACTTGTTGGTGGACTGACTGACTTCTTGGAAAAACATTTTATTAATAAAATAAATAACACATATAACACATATATATATATGTAAACTCGAAAACATTCACAGGGTATGGCATTCAATATCTTCACATTAAACATGGCCCTTGTAAACTACATCAGTTTTAATTGAGAATAGGTACCTTTACAATACCTATTACCCTTTGTCCGTTGGATAGTAAATAGGTGTCATTCTTTCTTATCCGATGACATACCTGATGAGGGGACATTATTTTTGATGACATGTTTACATCTATATTGACACCTCGGGTTGCTGATAACCACAATGGTTCCCTGTTACCTTTATGAACAACAGTTTCCATATATACAAAATATCCATAATTTTAAATGGTTTAGACAGAACGCCCATTCTACAAGAATACCATATTTGGTAGAGAGGATATAATTCAATTACCTACTACATCTTGAACAATGTATTAATAACCTTATCCCCATCACTTCGAACAGTGGCTCAAGATAAACATATTTATTTGTCATAGCTAGAGATATGTATACTCAGCCCCACATGCTGTCAATATATTTGTAGGCTCTAAGCCTTTAAGTTCTGGCTGTTCACCTGCAGCACCTCTGGGGTAACAAAAGAAAGATTTTTTTTTTGATGGAGTTCAATGGTTCTCTGTGTGATCAACAAAGGAATACTATGACATCCTTACTCACCATAGAACGTAGGTCATGGCGAGTACAGGCTGTTCAATAGAATGAAGTTATCCACAGTTTATCTATACATTTTCACTTCAGTCAAACACAAAAAAACGACTCAAGATCCTCTGGGGTATCTCTTACACAAATGGCAGATTTTGTTCGAAGTCCATACCTACAGAATGGTTTAACGTGCTTAGGCCTTTCTTTTGTGGTCTGGAGTGATGATAAAATCCTCCACTTTTATATTTTAAACGTAGATACATTTTCTATGAACCATGCTTTGTATTTTCGTGGTCTTCAATACCCTCCTGGGTTGAATACCTCCCCATTCGCCTCCCACTGACTGCCTGTCCTCCAGTGGCTTGGTTGAATACATCTATTTTCTCTCCCACTGTATGTATGCCCTCTTCATCACTCCCTTCCCGGGCATGGCCTGTCAGACGTTCTGGGGGTCTGGGTCGCCCTTTGGAGTACCTCCCACTGCTTGAGGCGCTTGACGTCACCCTCAGGTGCTTCTCGTCATCGCCCCCTGGGGGTTGCTGACTGTCTGTCTGCATAACCGTACTGGGTACACTGGGGTGTTGTGTTTCTATTTTTACAAAATAGACAAACGTCGCCCCTGTACACACGTCTGTGAAAGACTGTACATATCCAAAACCTCCCATGGACTCGCCGCTTGCTGGGCCGACTAGGTCCATGTCAACCAGCGCGAGTGGTACCTCCACTCTGTCTGTGAGATCTATATGTCTCGGTTGGGTAAACTTTCCCATTTTGCACATTGCACAATTTTTGTCAGGCCTACGCTCCCCCTCAATGTGCATACCCTCTGATATTACTTGCAGTTTCAGTAAATCCTCGTAATTACAATGACCCATAATCTCGTGCCATGTCTGAATATTGTGGCTGGCCGTTCCGTCATACGCATCATCATTATCGTTACATTGGTCATAGTCATTACAATCCGTTTTCAGATAAAATACTTTCTGGTACATCTTTATGTCAAACCGGGTACCGTCAGGTTCTACAAGAAAATGTTTACCTTTATCGAAGGACACCTTGGTGCCGCTTGCATTAGCAGCTATTACAGAGAATAGTTCTTGTGGGAACGATGGTACGTATAGGGCGTCCTTCAGCATCACCTTACGCCGGCGCCCCCTGCTGTCCGTGAGGCATACCTGTGTGCGTCCCCCCTCCCGTATGCCAGCCCGTAGATGCGTCTACCGTCGGCCAGTTCCATGCAGTGCCTCTCCGATTGGAAAGTGTCGTCAAAGTTCTTGAACCGACTCCTGTCGTTGATGATATGGGACGACACGCCCGTGTCCACAACCAGTCTCCTTCTCGTGGCCCGCTGCATCTGGGCCGGCCCGGCGGTGTCCACCGTCCTCGCTCCAAAAGCGCAGTCTTCTCGTTCCGTTATCCTCCGGGCGCCATCTCGACTCGCCTCGTGTCGGTCGTCGCCGCCATCGATTCTCCTGGCGTCATCTCGATTCATCTCACGTCGATAGCCGCCGCTGTCGTCATCCTGTCCACAGCCGCCATCTTGTCCGTAGTCGCCATTCCGTCCGTGGCCCTCGACTCGTCTGCAACCGCCATTTTGTTCGTGGCTTTCGTCTCGCTGGTGACCGCCATCTTGTCCAGGTGCGTATCATGCGTTCTGATGGTGTTTCTTCATGCACGCTCTGTCTGTGTGTCCCGGGGATTTGCAGAAGCTACACCAGACAGTCTTTGTGCATTCACTTTTCCGATGGCCTTTATCACCGCATCGCCAGCACGCCAGTTCTGTCGTAGTCCTGGTTCTCTCTCTTGGCATCTCTCGAGCCTTTAGCACCCTCTCCCCCTCCTCCGTGGCGGCTGGGTGGGTGTCTTCTGAGGCCTCTAAGTTCCTTAGCTTAGCCTTGAATTGTCCCAACGTAATGTCCGTTGAACCGTGTGTTATAAGGAGTGTGAACGGTTTGTACAGCTCCGGTAGTCCTCTCATTATCATCGCCATCATTAGCCCATCACTCGTTGCCTCTCCGGCACTCCTCAATGGTGTCGTGATTTGTTCCGCTCTGTTGACGTATTCGGTCACTGTCTCGGTGGTTCCCTTTGTCAGGCCCGATAATGAGGTGTAGAGGGCCACGACTCTGGGTCTTCCCCGTCCGATGAAATGTTCTCTCAGTACCGCTAGGCTTTCTCTGCCTCTGTCCTTAGTGTCGCGGAATATCAGCCCCAGGCTGGTGTCGTCAAGCATCTGCGCCAACTCATAGTACGCATTGGCATTTCGTTGTTCATCCAGGGCATTCCGCTGTTAGTTCTCCGGTGGGGGCTCCCAGGATTGTCTCCTTCAGTCCCGCTCGGTGCATGCAGCACAGCATGCGCTCGTCCCAGAGTTCGTAGTTCTCTGCTTTCCCAGTGAATGTCGGCCACTTGTCTCTTCTTTGGCCTTCCATCTCTTCGTTAATGGTATGCTTAGACTTTTACTCTGGTCAGCCTAGCGACTAGCCACACGGTGCTATCCTAGCCTATAACTCAGCTAAGCTTACTACAGTACCTCCACTAATTTCACCCCGGCGTTATCTGGGCCCATAACCTGTTAGCAGAACTCGCTTTGGCGCGTCAAGAATGTGGTCAAGAGGCATGGATTCTCTATTGTGCCCGAACTGGCTTGACTTCTTTATTCACATATAAGCAGTAGATGTACAGAGCTCTGCTCTCTTTGAGAGCCGTTGAGGAGAGAAAGAAATGGGTGGGGACAATCTCTTTTATAGTTACCTCTATGGTAGAATACTCAGGTAGCTACGCCTAGAGCACCAGTGGAGACAGATATATATATATAACTGGCTACATCTGGTAGAGACAATGATATACACAGGTAGCCTGTTACAGGTGTAAACAGTCATATGTACAGTTAGACTAACTAACTAACATCCCCACACAGAGTCCCTTAATTCAACAGAACTAAACACTGCAAAAATGGTATGACAAATATAAGAAATGAAAATGAGTTTTAAGCAAATATGTGCTTGAAACAAGTAAAATAATCTGCTGTAAGCAAATTTGCCTTGGCAAGATTTCTTGAAATAAGTAAAAATATCTAGGATTCTCTCTCCTGATTGGATAAAGTTGAATTTTACTGACCAAACACTGAGTGATAGCTGTTGGAATGTAGAGCTACTTAACACTTAATTAAACAAAATAATAACACGTACAGCCCCTTTTTAATTTGGGGTCGTTGGATAAAATTGATTGTGATATAATTTGTTTTCTCCATTAGACACATCTAACATATTTGTGTATCCAAAAAAAATCAAATCTCATTGCTTTTTATTTTTGACATGTTACACATGGCTTCTGGTATCAGGTTTTAGCATGGGGTGGGGGGGGGGGGGGTCTCTTGAAAACTATACCCTATTGTACCCTGTACTCGTAATGTTGCATCCCTAAGAACAGATTCAGATTCAAATACTTTATTGCCTATATTTATTGTAACATATAATATAACAAATCTGGCATACAGACCCTTATCAGCACCTTTGTTTACACTGATACCTGTAAGGATCAATAAAGGAATATCTTATCTTATCTTAAGTCAAACCCTGCCCTCCTTTCTCGATCCTCCAATCACGACTGTTGCTTTTCTCTGACAAACAGTTGTGATTGGAGGATCAAGAAAAGAGGGCAGGGTTTGAGATAGATCAATTGTACTGCTACCTTCAGTTAACCAACTTCGAAAGAGAGCGACTTCGAAAGAGTCGCCAAGCTTAACCAGTTTGTTAGGAGTAACGCGATTGGCGCTGAGAAAAAGGTCAGTGGCCATGGCCAATCAGATCGAGCAAACCGAACGCGGAAGTGCAACTCCGTTAGGGAAAATATACACGCCCTCCTAGTGTTGCTCTTTACTATCCTTTACTATCTATCCCAATTCATTCTCTATGGCTACGTTCACACTGCAGGCAGAAGTGGCCTGAATCTGATTTATTTTGGTCATATGTGAGTCAGATCTGACAGTGTGAACAGCACAAATCACATGGAATCTGATTTTTTTTTTCAATTATGATTTGGGCCACTTTCACATGACTTAAGACCTGATGATGTATTTGCAGCCAGCTATTTCAAGTGTGATTTATATATTTGTTCCCCCTCAATGTCTTGTCTGTGGCTTACAGATGAGAAAGTCTAACCACTCCCAGATACCTGTGCCTCTGTCAAGTCCACGCGATAAGAAGGGAAGCAGGGGAAGTTGATGCAGGAGAGAGGAGGGCGAGAGTGGAGCAGATTGGAGAAGGAGAAGGATGCTTGAAACGAACGGATTACAAAATAAATTTCGCCAACGTCATGGTCTGAGCAGAGGAGAGAGGTTAATACGTAAAGGAGGAGTTACACACGCTTCAACCAAACCACATCAAAGGAAGTGTAAGGCCTGTCCGGTGCTCTCACAGAGTAGGGTCATGTTGAATCCAGGAGAGTATTCAGGGCTTTGGTTCAGAGTATAACACCGGAGCACACGCATTAAAGGCAATAAACTAAATTTACGACTATAACGTTTCGACGCAGGGTGCGTCTTCATCAGAGTCGTCATTGTCTTTTGATCAATGAAGATGTACCCTGCGTCGAAAAGTTAGTCGTAAATAAAGTTGATTCCCTTTTTAATCAATGTGGTCCAGTGTTCTGGAACAGATCTCTGATGTCTCTCCTGGACAGAGGTTATCCGTTTTGGGCCCTGCGCTCCTGAGAGGAGGACACCACACAGCCTACATTGCAGTGAGATTATGAATGATATTAGTAAGTGGTTTATCTGTGCTTGTAGGTTGGGAAGAATCACGGAAGGGATTCCCTTCTAGGAGAAAAAAACAACCACCTTTCCTCCCACCTCCGTGTATCCATTGCTCAATGTTTGGTCCGTTTAAAAAGAGAGGGATGTATATAATAGGCAGTGTGAAAGCTTTGGTCAGTAGGCTACTGTGTTGCAGCTTGTTGTGCTCAGTAGTATTGTATTTGGTTTCTACTGTTTCTAATGGACTGTTGTTTTAGAAGTGATGACAGTGTCGTACTCATGTCCACAGTTGAGGGTATGTTGTAGGTATTTAGATTGAAGAAATAATTTACATATGAATATGTGCTAAGAATGGATTTACTATCATTGTTGTCCTCTTAATGATTTTTTATTTAATTTTTTTACATTTCCAGTAAGGATTACCAGAACATTCAGACCATAGATGTAAAACATTAGATGCAACGTGTCATAATGAATTGCCGTTCTGGGATGGAACCATATGGCGGCCATCTTACCTGGTCCAGTTCTAAACTGAAGCTAATGAGACAATTAGCATGTATGGTGCTTTTTCTTCTCCTGTTTTTACATAAACATTTCATTAACCGTTATAATGCATTGCATTATATTTGTAACCACCTAAGGTGTCCGTAATAGCTGGAAATATCTTACTGGAATACATTTTCTACAGATGAGCTAACATGGAAGTACAACCTAAATGCATTTTCTTTGTGTAATTGTTTTTATAGGTGTTCCGTATTTCACTTTCTTAGGTGAACATAACAGACAATGAGGTTTGTCCCTAGTTATGGGATTTGCTAATAGTGGTCAAGATAATGATGACTTATGAATAGTTTTAAATATTAATAGTTTTTTGAAGTAGAGATGAACTAACAAGGGAAATAATTCCAAGTGTATCTCCCAGCTGTATTTTCTCAAGTGGTAAACAAGAAAATGCAAACTATACTGTAGCTCAAGAAAATACTTTTAAGGGATGAAATGAATAAAGGTTTCAATTGAGCTGGGGATTTTGAACATTTCTCTCACTGTTTTAGTTTAAGCATTCTATTGCTGACGGAAATAACACTGGTTGCTATGGAGATTGATGATTTAGGAATAGTTTACCAGGGTAAGATGGCCGCATTTTTATTCCACTCCCGTCAACAGAAATGTCTTCTCTATAATTGTATCTCTACGATTCAGCCTCTCGGTCTCTACCAATTGAGTTTGCTTCTCAAAATTGTAATCTCACATGTGAGATTGTGAAACAAAAAGGGTTAATGTTCCGCTTGTGATATAATCAAACTGTGCCTTGTTATCTGGTCAGTATTAATCTTAAGTTAAGTGCTTGTCCGTTGATATCTCTACCGAACGGCCTACTTCTTTTACACTAGGAAACTTAAAGTTTTGAAGCAGTCTAACGTCATTGAGCAGCAGTCTTTTTCCCCTCTTCTAGAACCATGACTCGTCAGATTCTAGTCAGGCTAGACATCCAGCACAACCAAAGACCTGCTCACTATCGCAATTGGGAAATAATTTTGAAACAAATGTTCATCTTCTTGGTCTTTTTTGTATTCTTACGCAGGTCACGTGTGTTTCTTACTCGTGTTGTTTGTAACATATTTCCAAGGTGTCAGAAATTGTATACATCTAAAAGGAAACGTTTTCTCAATTAGTGCCTTTTAATTGCTTGCCCTATATGACAAGAGAGATTAAGAAATTGTATTGTTTTAATTGGTATTTTAGGCGTCATCGCTGTTATAATATTTTCTGTAAAATTGTATTCCACCCTGAATATTGTTTATTTGTCCAAGTAAAATTGTGCCTCAACGTTGTGTTTCTAACGTCACAAGAGTTTCCAATGTTGACTTTTTGAGACGGCAATGCTTTGGGAATAAAAGCCATTGTTACTACAAACAAAATTATGTGTATCCTTAACTTCTCATGTACATCCATCCAACTACATACGAAATGATGTGTAGCCTTTACTTGCCATGTACATCCATCCAACTACATACAATGATGTAGCCTTTACTTTCATGTACATCCATCCAACTACATACAATGATGTAGCCTTTACTTGCCATGTACATCCATCCAACTACATACAATGATGTGTAGCCTTTACTTTCCATGTCCATCCAACTACATACAATGATGTGTAGCCTTTACTTTCCATACATCCGACTACATATATGACTGGAAACATACCTATGTTCAACAATAATCTGTTTTGATAACTTGACTATTATCTTGGTAATTCAGTTATTGTGCATATTCATGGTTACATGATTTACATGTTTGACTGGGTTATACTGTAGGAATGTAGTTCTGAATAGCATGTATTCTGTAGCATTGCCACTAGATGGAAGCAATCAGGCATCACAAGCCTATCATCTGGCTACTGGTCAATGTATGATAAATAGCCTATATAGTATGTGTTTCAGTGTAGACACAGTGTAACAAATGCAGCAGCACGATGCAGACAATAAGATATTGTTTATTTATTTGATGGAAATCCAGGAATTCTGTTTTGACAGAATTGAGGAGTGAGTTGCTATAGCAACATATCTCATGCTCTCGATTTAAATGGCATTATAGAATTCTGGGGGTATGCAGTGATTGATTGATTGAAAACTTTATTAACAGATTGCAGAATGGGTACAGTACAGCTCAATACACACAATTGTTAACACTCAGTGCCCAGCAGGGGGCGCTCATTTAGTGCTTGAATGCCCACATCCACTTCAATGTTAGCATTAATATCACATAATCTATGTTTTAAATTATGGCTATGTGTCTAATCTGCCTGTCGCATTATCAATGACCCATTTCCAGTCAACATTGTCGAAGCGGATTGTTTTTTTATCGGTTCATTTCAGTTTGATAGCATTTTGAAAAGCCCTCGTTTTCACGGAAAAAAGAAGAGATGCCATGATAATCGCCCTGTACTGTAATATTCTAGAACGTTGTCATTTTTCGGCCTATTTATGAATCGTTTTCAAATAAACGCTAGATTATCGATAGTATATGTGTACGTGTGCACGCTGATGCCGCGCGCTGAAAATCGATTCTCTCAGTTCCTGATCGCTCTTAGAGTCAAACAGCCATATAAAAAAGCTTATATCTCCGTGAAAACGGGTCTGATTATCCTAAGACTGGTAAAATAGATTCCTTACCTGAGATCAGATGGTATCCAAATGGATTATTCCAATTCCTGATCGCCATTCCGAAAATCGATCCTTTTATTGATCCCACGCGTATACTGTAAAACACATAATCCCCGCTGCTCTGAGGGTCCAGCATGAAGCTGATCGACCCCGGTTACATGAGTGAGAAGTAAAATGTGGAATCCGTTTTTTTTTTTCTCATTCATTTTCATTGAGTCCAATCCAAAAGGGTGAATTACCATCTGGGAGACGATAGGGGGCGCTTTTTTCCACATCTGATCGCCTGGGGTGGCTGATTTACCAACGGTAGACTCGGTTGATGAAATATGAATTCAGATCGCTAATAAAAAAATATATATATTCTCGTTATCGGCATTCACCCCGCGGGGGGTAAACCAGTGGCGGCCGGCCGATAGTGGGCGCTAGAGCGCCGCCCTCTCTGGTTAAAAGAAGAAGAAGAAGAATTATTTTTTCTTTTTTTTTGGGCCCTAGAAATAAAATAAACATGTTTAAAATGAATAATATTTACTCATTTTAAGTATGTTTGTGTTTCCAATGCACAATATAACGTTAATATATCAAATATAAATAATTGTTTTCATTAACAGGAAGTGACTGTCTGACCGCGTCTATACTTTCCGTAGCCGCATTTCTCTCGGGCTAGACGCAATAGCGCTTACAGTGGGCGTGCACTGGTTTCATCGCTGTATCCGTCGCAGCCAATCAGTGCGTAACGCGCTGTGCGTTGAAATATGATGTATTATGATGGAAGCCGGGCGCGTTTTCAAGCGGTCTATATCATCTAAGCAAGCAGCGTCTATACTTTCCGTAGCCGCATTTCTCGGAGACGCTCTCTGATTGGCCGACGTCAGTTTCTACACTGTAGCCACTCTTCGAAGTTGGTTAAGGTTAGAGTTTGTCTTAGAGCGTGACGGCAAGTTCTTTCGAAGGTTAAGCTTAGGCACTCTTTCAAAGTTGGTTAAGGTTAGAGTTTGTCTTAGAGCAGGGCGATAGAACGCCAGGTAGTTTGCAGGCTGTTCGACGCGGAAATGGGCAAAGACAGTAGTAAGACACAGCTCATCACAGTATTGTTGTGTTGTGCTAACAATAAGCTATCTGGACAGTGGATATACATCAACAGTCTGGGACTGTGGGACAGTGGACCAGTGGCGGCTCACCACTAGGGGCGCTAGGGCGCCGACCCACCTGCTGGCCAGCTGCTGTTAAATCAGAGAAGAAGAGAATAAAACTTTTTCGTTTTTGTGTTTTATAGCCCTATAAATAATATAAACATGTTTAAAATTAATAATATTTACTCATTTTAAGTATGTTTGTATTTCCAATGCACAATATAACGTTATTATCTAAATTAAAAAAACACCGTTTTCCAGAGCAGGAAGTGACATCACGTTTTTTTTATTTTTTTTATTTTTTCGTATTTCTCGGGGGCAATACGCGATAGCGCTCTGCGTGCGCGTCACAGTTTGATCGCTGTCTCCGTCACAGCCAATCAGTGCATACGGCGTTGTGCGTTGAAATATGACTATTATGTTGGAATCCGAGCGCGATTTGAAGCGGTCTAGCCAGCAGCGTGAACTTCCGTGAAGGATTTTCCATAGCCGCATTTCGCGGAGACGCTCTCTGATTGGCCGACGCCAGTATTTCTTTCCATGGCAGAATTTCACAGAGACGATATCTGATTGGCCGAATCCAATTTCTAGCTTCTAGCTTGGTTGAGATAGTTGTGTTGTTGTGAGATGCATGCAGCTGTTTGCCGTGCCGTGACTGCAAGTTCTTAAGCTTAGGCACTCTTTCAAAGTTGGTTAAGGTTAGAGTTTGTCTTAGAGCATGGCGATAGAACGCCAGGTAGTTTTGCAGTCTGTTCGAGCGGAAATGGACAAAGGTGTACTTGTTGAGTGTTGTGGCAACGAGCTCAGCTGAGCTAACACTTGGCTAACTGCTAACTTGGCCCTGGACGTTCAACTAAACAGTGAGTCTCAGTCTCTCTCTCTCTCTCTCTCTCTCTCTCTCTCTCTGTATCTGTATCAATCTTGGATGCAATAATAACGTTACTTACCACACTGACTATCTCGATGGCTCATTGATTTAACTACTGCAGCTCTCTCGGATTGAAAATACGTGGATTATGGCTTGTTCAATATCGTCTATGTTTGAATGAATGAATGAATGAATGAGAACTTTATTAACAGATTGCAGAATGGGTACAATACAGTACGGCTCAATACACACAATTGTTAAGGGGATGCAGACCAGAGAAAGACGTTTGTCTTGTTTACATCAGGGTCCCAGATTTTCGATTCATATCGATAGTTTAATAGCTAGCCTTGGCTCGTTTAACAATATGCAAAATATGTGTACAGCCCTGTACTCATACTGAAGTTATTCTTGGTATATAATAGGTCTGATTGTGTAACGAATCGATTCCACGTCGCGCTGTGTGTGAGAGAGAGAAGGAGAGAGGGAGAGATCTGCCTGTGTTTGTAGACGGGCGAGTTTTGTTTCTAACTTTTCTATTTATATATTGTGTTTCAAGTTGTGAATTAGAGTCTAGACTATACTTTATTTGACTGGTTGTGTGTTGTTGTAGTAACAGCTGAGCGACTCGTTCATAAGAGCCGATTCATTGCCGTGAGCGTGAGTCGAATCGCTCACGTCTGGCAATGAGTGTTGCGTGGTACTGTACTGTACATGTTTGGTATATGTTTGGTATAGCGCCCCCTAGTGGCGAAACCCAGCGGCCGCCACTGCAGTGGACATATACACTTTATCAAGCCCTCCTGGACCACGTTTCAACTAAACAGTGAGTTAATGCGGTCTCTCTCTCTCTCTCTCTCTCTCTCTCTCTCTCTCTCTCTCTCTCTCTCTCTCTCTCTCTCTCTCTCTCTCTCTCTCTCTCTCTCTCTCGTGTTATTGTTGTTGTTAATTTCGCAGTGGGTGACGCATAATGGATGAATGAATGAATGAATGGTAACTTGTTTCAAATGACAAGATATATATATATATATGTGTTCATTATTGCATTGATCATACGTGTACTAGTGTAGTATGAATGAACTCGAGTCTCGACTTAACTTTGGTAACGTTATGTCGAGTCAGCTGTCCACTTGGTCAGCTGTCCGCTTGCCCCCCCCTTCACCCCCCCCGCGCCCACCCAAATGTAGTTTACACCGGCCACCACTGGGGTAAACCCAAGAAAACTCGGGTTGGGCATTCAAAGTGTTAATGGGATGCAGACCAGAGAAAGACTTTCGTCTTGTTTACATCAGGGTCCCCCATTTTCAATTCATCATATGACATACACGACATACAGATAGACAGTACTGCTAAATCTATACAGTTATGACATACCAGATTTGCAAATACAGTACTGTTTGTGATACAAAAAGAGTCTAAAAAAAAGAGTACAGTATATACATTTGATGTAGAAACTGTACATTGGAGGAGGTTGGGTAGGTGGGGTGGGGGGGGGGAACTGTACATTGGAGGTGGTTGGGTGGGGGGGGTTGGGTAGGCGGGGTGGGGGAAACTGTACAACTGTACAAGCAAAACTATACATTGGAATATCGACGAAACCATACTTGGTTCTAAGAAGAGGGTCTCGTGTATTCTTGGGTTAGGTCATTTACTGTACATTGGAGGGGGTTGGGTTAGGACATTTACAGGGGCCAGTTTCGAATTGCAGTCTCCCGTAGGTGTTCTTTGAGAGTGGTTTTGAAAGTGGGTAGTGATTCACATTCCTTTACAGCTTTGGGTAGGGCGTTCCACATTGATGTGGTGGCATAATTGCTAAACGTGTTTAGTCCCTTGTTTGAGCAGAATCTGGGTTTAACGTGATTTGTGGAGCTCCCTCTGGTGTTGTGGTTGTGGTATTCACTGACCTTTGGGAAGTATTTTGACATGTACATGGGTACCTTAGTCGTGTAGTGTATCTTGTAGACCAGGCCCATTGCAAGTTGCAGTACTCTGTTTTCTACTCTAAGCCATACTAGGTAGTCAAAGTGGGCAGGGGTGAGGTGGGTTCTAGGAGTAAGGTCAAGTAGTAGTCTGACCAGTTTGTTTAACAGTGCACTGTTAAAACAATGTTGATCCCATTTAAATTCCTATTACATTTCTCGGTCATTAAGACTATTAAATTCACGGCAGAAGAATCATCCTTTGTTTGGGGTCACACAGAAGAACACTGGCTGTTTTGCAAATGAATCCCTGGTGTTGTTGCGCTTGTACCACGCCGTTGCGGGATGCACAGAACTACACACACTGTTCAAATCATCACGCACGGCCTACCATCACATTCTATCACAGTTATATAAATACACAGTGGTGCACACACTCGCTATGCCTGCTGTTCTGTCACAAGCGCGCGCATGCTTTGAATAAGTAACGTTAGTTCAAAGCAAAGCCACCTGCATGTCCCCTGGCTGGGCAGAAGCGACCAAGTAGCGATGCAGGGGGGAGTACCTTTGCCAAACATCAGACATTACCGGACATTTTCAACTCCCGAGTGTACATTTATATTGTGATATTTCTATAAACAAATAAAAAATAAAAATAAAAATTATAATATTTTTTATTAAAAAATAATTTAATAGTTACAAATAGTTACAGAGGTCCATTTTTCCTTTTTCTTTTTTGCTTGCACGCAAACGGTGCATGCAAACGGTGCTGTCCAGGTTCTGATTTCATACAATACACACACCCACTAGGCTACTACAGCGAGCCCCACTCATTTCATATAGTGCAAATTAATTGTTCAAATGAAGACATATGATTAACCATTGTCTTACCTTAATGCAACAAGAAAATGCGACGTTTCGCCCATCAATGATCTTTTCTGCTTTAAGTTTGTCTGTGAGATCACTTTCAATGTGAAGCTGCTTTGAAAACAATGTACATAGTAGCTCTAAAAAGTTTCCACGATTTGATTAACTCTGACTCAGTCTCATCATGCCCTCGTAGAGCAAGCCCTTGGCCTCAGGTGATCCTTGTTATGCCCAGGCAGCATGTAACTTGGAATGGAGTTCCAGGTCTTGCCAGCTCTCACGGAGAGGGCTGATTTGCTAAATGTACTTGTCCTTAATGGAACAGCCAAGTCACCCGGTACAACAGTTCTGGTGAACCTGGAGGTGAAAAATCGGAAAGTGGGGGTGGGGCTAGACCATGGAGGATTTTGAAGACCAGACTGGCATCGGTTACTTTGATGATGCGGCGTGATTGGTTACTGCCTGCAGTCTGGAATGTTAAACGGCCACCACACCTACTGCCATTGACACCTTGGTTGGCCGACCCTTGCGTATTGTCACCACCGGGCTGCAGCAGCCCACACACACACAATATCGTAGCCTAGGCTGCCTATAATAATGCGCAGACTGGGGCTGCTGGTTTCGGTCGGCATAGCCTCGCCTGGCCTTACATACCCGCCGCCTATGAAGATACACTACACCAGTGTTGCGTTCCTCATATCAACACTGGTTGCATGCACGCTAATGACGCCACGTGCACGCACGCTCCCGGGTAAATAAATGTTCCCTCGCTTAAGCACAAACTAAAGACAATGCCTAATTGCCTCTACGAATGGAATGTAACACATTTCATTCACAAGTTCTGTGTGAATGTATCTGAGAACGGAGGGAGGACGGAGAGAATTTCCGGACTCGACTCTGACTACAATGCCGTCAGCTAGGACCGGAGGGGGTGGGGCTGGGAGATGACTACCGTTGCCGTCATAGGGGGTGGGACTTGGCGATGAGACAGTCACTTTGGCACCCCTCCAGCACTCGTGTGGGAGAGGGAATTGGGTGTGGGATGGGGGGGGGGGCGCTACCAATCTTATCTTTTCCAGACACAGCCCTGCTCCGGGAGGCTCACTTCGTCCCTGGTACGCAGTGTACCAACCCTTACTCCCGACTTGACCTTGTTGATTTCACTCTCTGCAGCAGACGGAGATGGGGGGGGGGGGGGGGGTGCAGCAGGCAGCAGTGACCAATTTGCTTCCAAACGCTGCCCCAATTTGGTTTAATCATGATTCATCAAGTCCTTCATTTCCTGCACGATGTCCAGTATGGCCTTTGACCTCGATTGTTCGTCAGAGTGGTAGACAGCGAGTCTCTCCAGCATGGCATTTGAGCTCGATTGTTCGTCAGATTGGTAGACAGCGAGTCTTTTATAAAGTTCCACCTGGTTGGCTTCGATCCTGGCTATTGCCACCGCCAAAGGATCTACGCCTTTCCGAATTAGGTTAAGGCAGTACCAGATCCATATGCTGATCGCGCCCATTCCGATCATCATGAATGCGAGGAGATACACATCTTCTACGTCCTCAATCTCAAGTGGAAAAAAACAGATTGGGTTCCACCTGCCGTAGGTATCTATTGTATAACCCGATTGAAAGCTTCCGAGTGGACAGAGCGGATCAGCCGCATCCTGCTTCCTCGAAGAAAATATGCGATCTATCGCTGCAAATTACCAGCTTATTAGATCCATATCGCAGTTGATTAGGGTACTTATAGCGATTTGGCGAGTGCAGCGCATTCCTGTGTGCACGCGCGTGCCGTGCACATCCGTGGGTGTGCGTGCACGCACTTCTGGTCACAAAAATGTGGCTGCACTGCACACTTAATTAAACAAACTAATAACACGTACAGCCCCTTTTTAATTTGGGGTCGTTGGATAAAATTGATTTTGATATAATTTGTTTTCTCCATTAGACACATCTAACATATTTGTGTATCCAAAAAAAATCAAATCTCATTGCTTTTGACATGTTACACATGGCTTCTGGTATCAGGTTTTAGCATGGGGTGGGGGGGTCTCTCGATAACTATACCCTATTGTACCCTGTTATCGGCCAGATAACCAGTACCATTACTCGTAATGTTGCATCCCTAAGAACAGATTCAGATTAAAATATTTTATTGCCTATATTTATTGTAACATAATATAACAAATCGGGCATACAGACCCCTATCTATATATAAAGGAATATCTTATCTTATCTTATCTTAAGTCAAACCCTGCCCTCCTTTCTCGATCCTCCAATCACGACTCTTGCTTTTCTCTGACAAACAGTTGTGATTGGAGGATCAGGAAAAAAGGGCAGGGTTTGAGATAGATCAATTGTACTGCTACCTTCAGGGTCTACTCAGGGCCGCGGGAAGTCAGTCAGCATTGGGGGTGCTGAGATAAGTGATATATAATAACGTCATAGGTTTACCACTCCGGTAAACCAACACTCTCGTTCACTAGAGGAGACCACTGCCCAACTCCGCGCTCTCACGCTCAGCTCTGCCGAGCGAGACAAACAATGTAACCGGTTTGATGCATACATCCCTGCCCAGCCTACCCCACCTGTCGCGCCCCCGTACAGGGAGCCCCATGTCCCCGCACCAGAACGCTATGACAGGGACGTCTCTAAATGTCGTGCCTTTATTTTTCAATGTTCACTAGTATTCGGACAACAGCCGCACACCTTCCAAAGTGATACATCTAAAATCGCTTACCTGTCGGGTCTGCTCAAGGGTCCTGCGTTAGAATGGGTGACAGCTCTCCACTTCAGTCAGTCCTCCCTCTGCAATTCGTTCCCCGCATACATCGCCGACATGCAAAAGGTCTTCGACCACCCTCCCGGGGGCTCGGATAGTTCTGCTGGCTTGTTCGCCATCCGCCAGGGAAACAGCAAATATATTCCTTTACTGCAAATTCAGCGTCCCAAAAACTATTCCAGGCCGCGTCTATTTTTTTACCAACGGATTTCCAGTTCCGCGTTGACGCTTCCAGGCCATCGACTACACGCTGCTTTAATAACACTGCATTATCGAGACAGCGCCCCTATGAGGATCTGTCGGTAATGAATTCCAAGAGTAGGGTAAATCTGCAGTGCCGCTCCGCTCTGTGACATTGAGTAGCCTCGGTATTACAATGGAATAAAAGCCAAAACAACCTTGCAGTTGCAGTTACACTCCCCGCCAGCAGGGGGTGCTGCAGCCCCCGCAGCACCCCCCCTTGCCACGTCCCTGGGTCTACTTGTTGAAGGGGAATACTGCTCACTTCCACGTGTCGTTCTCATGGTTTGGGACAGTCCAGTCAATGCCTGCTGTGAATATAAAAACTGTCTCTTAGCAGGAGGCTGGAGAACTTAAGACATGATGTATCTGCAGTTGTTGCACCGTAAACAATGAAGTTGTGGCCTATGTTGGTTTAATTTGTATTCCCCAAAAGGAGTTTGTTTCTATGGTGTTATCAGTTCTGAGCCAGACAATGTAGTATGTACCCTCCTAGTGTTGCTCTTTACTATCCTTTACTGTCTATCCCAATTCATTCTCTATGGCTACGTTCACACTGCAGGCAGAAGTGGCCTGAATCTGATTTATTTTTTATATGTGAGTCAGATCTGACAGTGTGAACAGCACAAATCACATGGAATCAGATTTTTTTTTCAATTATGATTTGGGCCACTTTCACATGACTTAAGACCTGATGATGTATTTGCAGCCAGCTATTTCAAGTGTGATTTATATATATGTTTCCCCTCAATGTCTTGTCTGTGGCTTACAGATGAGGGAGTCTAACCACTCGCAGATACCTGTGCCTCTGTCAAGTCCATGCGATAAGAAGGGAAGCAGGGGAAGTTGATGCAGGAGAGAGGAGGGCGAGAGTGGAGCAGATTGGAGAAGGAGAAGGATGCTTGAAACGAACGGATTACAAAATACATTTCGCCAACGTCATGGTCTGAGCAGAGGAGAGAGGTTACGTAAAGGAGGAGTTACACACGCTTCAACCAAACCACATCAAAGGAAGTGTAAGGCCTGTCCGGTGCTCTCACAGAGTAGGGTCATGTTGAATCCAGGAGAGTATTCAGGGCTTTGGTTCAGAGTATAACACCGGAGCACACGCATTAAAGGCAATAAACTAAATGTATGACTATAACGTTTCGACGCAGGGTGCGTCTTCATCAGAGTCGTCATTGTCTTTTGACCGATGAAGATGTACCCTGCGTCGAAAAGTTAGTCGTAAATAAAGTTGATTCCCTTTTTAATCAATGTGGTCCAGTGTTCTGGAACAGATCTCTGATGTCTCTCCTGGACAGAGGTTATCCGTTTTGGGCCCTGCGCTCCTGAGAGGAGGACACCACACAGCCTACATTGCAGTGAGATTATGAATGATATTAGTAAGTGGTTTATCTGTGCTTGTAGAATCACAGAGGGGATTCCCTTCTAGGAGAAAAAAACAACCACCTTTCCTCCCACCTCCGTGTATCCATTGCTCAATGTTTGGTCCGTTTAAAAAGAGAGGGATGTATATAATAGGCAGTGTGAAAGCTTTGGTCAGTAGGCTACTGTGTTGCAGCTTGTGCTCAGTAGTATTGTATTTGGTTTCTACTGTTTCTAATGGACTGTTGTTTTAGAAGTGATGACAATGTCGTACTCATGTCCACAGTTGAGGGTATGTTGTAGGTATTTAGATTGAAGAAATAATTTACATATGAATATGTGCTAAGAATGGATTTACTATCATTGTTGTCCTCTTAATGATTTTTTATTTAATTTTTTTACATTTCCAGTAAGGATTACCAGAACATTCAGACCATAGATGTAAAACATTAGATGCAACGTGTCATAATGAATTGCCGTTCTGGGATGGAACCATATGGCGGCCATCTTACCTCGTCCAGTTCTAAACTGAAGCTAATGAGACAATTAGCATGTATGGTGCTTTTTCTTCTCCTGTTTTTACATAAACATTTCATTAACCGTTATAATGCATTGCATTATATTTGTAACCACCTAAGGTGTCCGTAATAGCTGGAAATATCTTACTGGAATACATTTTCTACAGATGAGCTAACATGGAAGTACAACCTAAATGCATTTTCTTTGTGTAATGGTTTTTCTAGGTGTTCCGTATTTCACTTTCTTAGGTGAACATAACAGACAATGAGGTTTGTCCCTAGTTATGGGATTTGCTAATAGTGGTCAAGATAATGATGACTTATGAATAGTTTTAAATATTAATAGTTTTTTGAAGTGGAGATGAACTAACAAGGGAAATAATTCCAAGTGTATCTCCCAGCTGTATTTTCTCAAGTGGTAAACAAGAAAATGCAAACTATACTGTAGCTCAAGAAAATACTTTTAAGGGATGAAATGAATAAAGGTTTCAATTGAGCTGGGGATTTTGAACATTTCTCTCACTGTTTTAGTTTAAGCATTCTATTGCTGACGGAAATAACACTGGTTGCTATGGAGATTGATGATTTAGGAATAGTTTACCAGGGTAAGATGGCCGCATTTTTATTCCACTCCCGTCAACAGAAATGTCTTCTCTATAATTGTATCTCTACGATTCAGCCTCTCGGTCTCTACCAATTGAGTTTGCTTCTCAAAATTGTAATCTCACATGTGAGATTGTGAAACAAAAAGGGTTAATGTTCCGCTTGTGATATAATCAAACTGTGCCTTGTTATCTGGTCAGTATTAATCTTAAGTTAAGTGCTTGTCCGTTGATATCTCTACCGAACGGCCTACTTCTTTTACACTAGGAAACTTAAAGTTTTGAAGCAGTCTAACGTCATTGAGCAGCAGTCTTTTTCCCCTCTTCTAGAACCATGACTCGTCAGATTCTAGTCAGGCTAGACATCCAGCACAACCAAAGACCTGCTCACTATCGCAATTGGGAAATAATTTTGAAACAAATGTTCATCTTCTTGGTCTTTTTTGTATTCTTACGCAGGTCACGTGTGTTTCTTACTCGTGTTGTTTGTAACATATTTCCAAGGTGTCAGAAATTGTATACATCTAAAAGGAAACGTTTTCTCAATTAGTGCCTTTTAATTGCTTGCCCTATATGACAAGAGAGATTAAGAAATTGTATTGTTTTAATTGGTATTTTAGGCGTCATCGCTGTTATAATATTTTCTGTAAAATTGTATTCCACCCTGAATATTGTTTATTTGTCCAAGTAAAATTGTGCCTCAACGTTGTGTTTCTAACGTCACAAGAGTTTCCAATGTTGACTTTTTGAGACGGCAATGCTTTGGGAATAAAAGCCATTGTTACTACAAACAAAATTATGTGTATCCTTAACTTCTCATGTACATCCATCCAACTACATACGAAATGATGTGTAGCCTTTACTTGCCATGTACATCCATCCAACTACATACAATAATGTAGCCTTTACTTTCATGTACATCCATCCAACTACATACAATGATGTAGCCTTTACTTGCCATGTACATCCATCCAACTACATACAATGATGTGTAGCCTTTACTTTCCATGTCCATCCAACTACATACAATGATGTGTAGCCTTTACTTTCCATACATCCGACTACATATATGACTGGAAACATACCTATGTTCAACAATAATCTGTTTTGATAACTTGACTATTATCTTGGTAATTCAGTTATTGTGCATATTCATGGTTACATGATTTACATGTTTGACTGGGTTATACTGTAGGAATGTAGTTCTGAATAGCATGTATTCTGTAGCATTGCCACTAGATGGAAGCAATCAGGCATCACAAGCCTATCATCTGGCTACTGGTCAATGTATGATAAATAGCCTATATAGTATGTGTTTCAGTTTAGACACAGTGTAATTAATGCAGCAGCACGATGCAGACAATAAGATATTGTTTATTTATTTGATGGAAATCCAGGAATTCTGTTTTGACAGAATTGAGGAGTGAGTTGCTATAGCAACATATCTCATGCTCTCGATTTAAATGGCATTATAGAATTCTGGGGGTATGCAGTGATTGATTGATTGAAAACTTTATTAACACTATGGGTGCCGGCCAGAAATCCGGAAAATGACTGTGGATTGCCAGCGCTATTTGTCTATGGAGAAATTCCCCTTCTTTGCAGGGCTATAACTTTTTAAATTCTATTGCTACATTGCCATTATTAGGGCCCATTCAAAGTCCTATATGTATTGTTCATTGTGTAGCAACGTTAAACTTTTTCATTCACATATTCATAGTAAAGTATGGTCTAATCGTATAAGTATGTTTTCATCTCTTTCTGCAGCTTTCTCCAGAACGTGATATATAGCCCCAAATGCATTATATTGATGATGAAATACAGTTTGATGGCAATCGGGGCGATATAAAAAATGTCAATTGGACGTACTTCTAGAATGATCTACGTATGATCTGATGATGACCGGATGGGCGGGGGATCGTTTATAATTCCGTGGGCAGCGTTATATCATTCATCTAGTGTGGGTGATATGTTCATCATAACAGTTTATATGGAATACGATCAAAAATAACGCTGAATCTTACCGTATCCTCCTCGCGCCGTTGAACAGTCATTTACCTATTATGGTATGTAGAAATATCGGGTCCATTTCCAGCTTGTATAATAGTATATATGTCCAAATCATGTTGTTTATCGAGTTATTGGCAATCGATCGCTATGTATTGTGTCGAGATCGAGTCCCGGTAGCCAAACAGAGTGCCCGGAAGTAATATGGCCGACCAGCACAACCTCCATAGCACTTCCTGTTTGGCGATTGCGCCGATCGGCCACCAGATGGCGCTCCTGAACCGCCAGAGAGCTCAGTGGTGGATCCTGGTGGATCTCAGGCCAGCGGAGGGGAAATATGAATCCGATCGCAGATTTCTGAAATATTGATATAAGGACGCTGTAAAGCGTCCTCCGGCAACTTGAGCATGGCCGGGAATGACGCTGTAAAGCGTTTTCCGGCAGTCAAAGTGTTAACAGATTGCAGAATGGGTACAGTACAGCTCAATACACACAATTGTTAACACTCAGTGCCCAGCAGGGGGCGCTCATTTAGTGCTTGAATGCCCACATCCACTTCAATGTTAGCATTAATATCACATAATCTATGTTTTAAATTATGGCTATGTGTCTAATCTGCCTGTCGCATTATCAATGACCCATTTCCAGTCAACATTGTCGAAGCGGATTGTTTTTTTATCGGTTCATTTCAGTTTGATAGCATTTTGAAAAGCCCTCGTTTTCACGGAAGAGATGCCATGATAATCGCCCTGTACTGTAATATTCTAGAACGTTGTCATTTTTCGGCCTATTTATGAATCGTTTTCAAATAAACGCTAGATTATCGATAGCATATGTGTACGTGTGCACGCTGATGCCGCGCGCTGAAAATCGATTCTCTCAGTTCCTGATCGCTCTTAGAGTCAAACAGCCATATAAAAAAGCTTATATCTCCGTGAAAACGGGTCTGATTATCCTAAGACTGGTAAAATAGATTCCTTACCTGAGATCAGATGGTATCCAAATGGATTATTCCAATTCCTGATCGCCATTCCGAAAATCGATCCTTTTATTGATCCCACGCGTATACTGTAAAACACATAATCCCCGCTGCTCTGAGGGTCCAGCATGAAGCTGATCGACCCCGGTTACATGAGTGAGAAGTAAAATGTGGAATCCGTTTTTTTTTTTCTCATTCATTTTCATTGAGTCCAATCCAAAAGGGTGAATTACCATCTGGGAGACGATAGGGGGCGCTTTTTTCCACATCTGATCGCCTGGGGTGGCTGATTTACCAACGGTAGACTCGGTTGATGAAATATGAATTCAGATCGCTAATAAAAAAATATATATATTCTCGTTATCGGCATTCACCCCGCGGGGGGTAAACCAGTGGCGGCCGGCCGATAGTGGGCGCTAGAGCGCCGCCCTCTCTGGTTAAAAGAAGAAGAAGAAGAATTTTTTTTCTTTTCTTTTGGGCCCTAGAAATAAAATAAACATGTTTAAAATGAATAATATTTACTCATTTTAAGTATGTTTGTGTTTCCAATGCACAATATAACGTTAATATATCAAATATAAATAATTGTTTTCATTAACAGGAAGTGACTGTCTGACCGCGTCTATACTTTCCGTAGCCGCATTTCTCTCGGGCTAGACGCAATAGCGCTTACAGTGGGCGTGCACTGGTTTCATCGCTGTATCCGTCGCAGCCAATCAGTGCGTAACGCGCTGTGCGTTGAAATATGATGTATTATGATGGAAGCCGGGCGCGTTTTCAAGCGGTCTATATCATCTAAGCAAGCAGCGTCTATACTTTCCGTAGCCGCATTTCTCGGAGACGCTCTCTGATTGGCCGACGTCAGTTTCTACACTGTAGCCACTCTTCGAAGTTGGTTAAGGTTAGAGTTTGTCTTAGAGCGTGACGGCAAGTTCTTTCGAAGGTTAAGCTTAGGCACTCTTTCAAAGTTGGTTAAGGTTAGAGTTTGTCTTAGAGCAGGGCGATAGAACGCCAGGTAGTTTGCAGGCTGTTCGACGCGGAAATGGGCAAAGACAGTAGTAAGACACAGCTCATCACAGTATTGTTGTGTTGTGCTAACAATAAGCTATCTGGACAGTGGATATACATCAACAGTCTGGGACTGTGGGACAGTGGACATATACACTTTATCAAGCCCTCCTGGACCACGTTTCAACTAAACAGTGAGTTAATGCGGTCTCTCTCTCTCTCTCTCTCTCTCTCTCTCTCTCTCTCTCTCTCTCTCTCTCTCTCTCTCTCTCTCTCTCTCTCTCTCTCTCAACACAGCGTGTTATTGTTGTTGTTAATTTCGCAGTGGGTGACGCATAATGGATGAATGAATGAATGAATGGTAACTTGTTTAAAATGACAAGATATATATATATATATGTGTTCATTATTGCATTGATCATACGTGTACTAGTGTAGTATGAATGAACTCGAGTCTCGACTTAACTTTGGTAACGTTATGTCGAGTCAGCTGTCCACTTGGTCAGCTGTCCGCTTGCCCCCCCCTTCACCCCCCCCCGCGCCCACCCAAATGTAGTTTACACCGGCCACCACTGGGGTAAACCCAAGAAAACTCGGGTTGGGCATTCAAAGTGTTAATGGGATGCAGACCAGAGAAAGACTTTCGTCTTGTTTACATCAGGGTCCCCCATTTTCAATTCATCATATGACATACACGACATACAGATAGACAGTACTGCTAAATCTATACAGTTATGACATACCAGATTTGCAAATACAGTACTGTTTGTGATACAAAAAGAGTCTAAAAAAAAGAGTACAGTATATACATTTGATGTAGAAACTGTACATTGGAGGAGGTTGGGTAGGTGGGGTGGGGGGGGGAACTGTACATTGGAGGTGGTTGGGTGGGGGGGGGTTGGGTAGGCGGGGTGGGGGAAACTGTACAACTGTACAAGCAAAACTATACATTGGAATATCGACGAAACCATACTTGGTTCTAAGAAGAGGGTCTCGTGTATTCTTGGGTTAGGTCATTTACTGTACATTGGAGGGGGTTGGGTTAGGACATTTACAGGGGCCAGTTTCGAATTGCAGTCTCCCGTAGGTGTTCTT
Organism: Notolepis coatsorum; assembly: GCF_963971535.1. Classification (NCBI taxonomy): domain Eukaryota; kingdom Metazoa; phylum Chordata; class Actinopteri; order Aulopiformes; family Paralepididae; genus Notolepis; species Notolepis coatsorum. The sequence continues at coordinate 96,208,435 of NC_140181.1, read as the reverse complement.
TGAGAGTGGTTTTGAAAGTGGGTAGTGATTCACATTCCTTTACAGCTTTGGGTAGGGCGTTCCACATTGATGTGGTGGCATAATTGCTAAACGTGTTTAGTCCCTTGTTTGAGCAGAATCTGGGTTTAACGTGATTTGTGGAGCTCCCTCTGGTGTTGTGGTTGTGGTATTCACTGACCTTTGGGAAGTATTTTGACATGTACATGGGTACCTTAGTCGTGTAGTGTATCTTGTAGACCAGGCCCATTGCAAGTTGCTGTACTCTGTTTTCTACTCTAAGCCATACTAGGTAGTCAAAGTGGGCAGGGGTGAGGTGGGTTCTAGGAGTAAGGTCAAGTAGTAGTCTGACCAGTTTGTTTAACAGTGCACTGTTAAAACAATGTTGATCCCATTTAAATTCCTATTACATTTCTCGGTCATTAAGACTATTAAATTCACGGCAGAAGAATCATCCTTTGTTTGGGGTCACACAGAAGAACACTGGCTGTTTTGCAAATGAATCCCTGGTGTTGTTGCGCTTGTACCACGCCGTTGCGGGATGCACAGAACTACACACACTGTTCAAATCATCACGCACGGCCTACCATCACATTCTATCACAGTTATATAAATACACAGTGGTGCACACACTCGCTATGCCTGCTGTTCTGTCACAAGCGCGCGCATGCTTTGAATAAGTAACGTTAGTTCAAAGCAAAGCCACCTGCATGTCCCCTGGCTGGGCAGAAGCGACCAAGTAGCGATGCAGGGGGGAGTACCTTTGCCAAACATCAGACATTACCGGACATTTTCAACTCCCGAGTGTACATTTATATTGTGATATTTCTATAAACAAATAAAAAAAAAAAAAAAAAATTATAATATTTTTTATTAAAAAATAATTTAATAGTTACAAATAGTTACAGAGGTCCATTTTTCCTTTTTCTTTTTTGCTTGCACGCAAACGGTGCATGCAAACGGTGCTGTCCAGGTTCTGATTTCATACAATACACACACCCACTAGGCTACTACAGCGAGCCCCACTCATTTCATATAGTGCAAATTAATTGTTCAAATGAAGACATATGATTAACCATTGTCTTACCTTAATGCAACAAGAAAATGCGACGTTTCGCCCATCAATGATCTTTTCTGCTTTAAGTTTGTCTGTGAGATCACTTTCAATGTGAAGCTGCTTTGAAAACAATGTACATAGTAGCTCTAAAAAGTTTCCACGATTTGATTAACTCTGACTCAGTCTCATCATGCCCTCGTAGAGCAAGCCCTTGGCCTCAGGTGATCCTTGTTATGCCCAGGCAGCATGTAACTTGGAATGGAGTTCCAGGTCTTGCCAGCTCTCACGGAGAGGGCTGATTTGCTAAATGTACTTGTCCTTAATGGAACAGCCAAGTCACCCGGTACAACAGTTCTGGTGAACCTGGAGGTGAAAAATCGGAAAGTGGGGGTGGGGCTAGACCATGGAGGATTTTGAAGACCAGACTGGCATCGGTTACTTTGATGATGCGGCGTGATTGGTTACTGCCTGCAGTCTGGAATGTTAAACGGCCACCACACCTACTGCCATTGACACCTTGGTTGGCCGACCCTTGCGTATTGTCACCACCGGGCTGCAGCAGCCCACACACAGACAATATCGTAGCCTAGGCTGCCTATAATAATGCGCAGACTGGGGCTGCTGGTTTCGGTCGGCATAGCCTCGCCTGGCCTTACATACCCGCCGCCTATGAAGATACACTACACCAGTGTTGCGTTCCTCATATCAACACTGGTTGCATGCACGCTAATGACGCCACGTGCACGCACGCTCCCGGGTAAATAAATGTTCCCTCGCTTAAGCACAAACTAAAGACAATGCCTAATTGCCTCTACGAATGGAATGTAACACATTTCATTCACAAGTTCTGTGTGAATGTATCTGAGAACGGAGGGAGGACGGAGAGAATTTCCGGACTCGACTCTGACTACAATGCCGTCAGCTAGGACCGGAGGGGGTGGGGCTGGGAGATGACTACCGTTGCCGTCATAGGGGGTGGGACTTGGCGATGAGACAGTCACTTTGGCACCCCTCCAGCACTCGTGTGGGAGAGGGAATTGGGTGTGGGATGGGGGGGGGGGGCGCTACCAATCTTATCTTTTCCAGACACAGCCCTGCTCCGGGAGGCTCACTTCGTCCCTGGTACGCAGTGTACCAACCCTTACTCCCGACTTGACCTTGTTGATTTCACTCTCTGCAGCAGACGGAGATGGGGGGGGGGGGGGGGGGTGCAGCAGGCAGCAGTGACCAATTTGCTTCCAAACGCTGCCCCAATTTGGTTTAATCATGATTCATCAAGTCCTTCATTTCCTGCACGATGTCCAGTATGGCCTTTGACCTCGATTGTTCATCAGAGTGGTAGACAGCGAGTCTCTCCAGCATGGCATTTGAGCTCGATTGTTCGTCAGATTGGTAGACAGCGAGTCTTTTATAAAGTTCCACCTGGTTGGCTTCGATCCTGGCTATTGCCACCGCCAAAGGATCTACGCCTTTCCGAATTAGGTTAAGGCAGTACCAGATCCATATGCTGATCGCGCCCATTCCGATCATCATGAATGCGAGGAGATACACATCTTCTACGTCCTCAATCTCAAGTGGAAAAAAACAGATTGGGTTCCACCTGCCGTAGGTATCTATTGTATAACCCGATTGAAAGCTTCCGAGTGGACAGAGCGGATCAGCCGCATCCTGCTTCCTCGAAGAAAATATGCGATCTATCGCTGCAAATTACCAGCTTATTAGATCCATATCGCAGTTGATTAGGGTACTTATAGCGATTTGGCGAGTGCAGCGCATTCCTGTGTGCACGCGCGTGCCGTGCACATCCGTGGGTGTGCGTGCACGCACTTCTGGTCACAAAAATGTGGCTGCACTGCACACTTAATTAAACAAACTAATAACACGTACAGCCCTATTTTTAATTTGGGGTCGTTGGATAAAATTGATTTTGATATAATTTGTTTTCTCCATTAGACACATCTAACATATTTGTGTATCCAAAAAAAATCAAATCTCATTGCTTTTGACATGTTACACATGGCTTCTGGTATCAGGTTTTAGCATGGGGTGGGGGGGTCTCTCGATAACTATACCCTATTGTACCCTGTTATCGGCCAGATAACCAGTACCATTACTCGTAATGTTGCATCCCTAAGAACAGATTCAGATTAAAATACTTTATTGCCTATATTTATTGTAACATAATATAACAAATCGGGCATACAGACCCCTATCTATATATAAAGGAATATCTTATCTTATCTTATCTTAAGTCAAACCCTGCCCTCCTTTCTCGATCCTCCAATCACGACTCTTGCTTTTCTCTGACAAACAGTTGTGATTGGAGGATCAGGAAAAGAGGGCAGGGTTTGAGATAGATCAATTGTACTGCTACCTTCAGGGTCTACTCAGGGCCGCGGGAAGTCAGTCAGCATTGGGGGTGCTGAGATAAGTGATATATAATAACGTCATAGGTTTACCACTCCGGTAAACCAACACTCTCGTTCACTAGAGGAGACCACTGCCCAACTCCGCGCTCTCACGCTCAGCTCTGCCGAGCGAGACAAACAATGTAACCGGTTTGATGCATACATCCCTGCCCAGCCTACCCCACCTGTCGCGCCCCCGTACAGGGAGCCCCATGTCCCCGCACCAGAACGCTATGACAGGGACGTCTCTAAATGTCGTGTCTTTATTTTTCAATGTTCACTAGTATTCGGACAACAGCCGCACACCTTCCAAAGTGATACATCTAAAATCGCTTACCTGTCGGGTCTGCTCAAGGGTCCTGCGTTAGAATGGGCGACAGCTCTCCACTTCAGTCAGTCCTCCCTCTGCAATTCGTTCCCCGCATACATCGCCGACATGCAAAAGGTCTTCGACCACCCTCCCGGGGGCTCGGATAGTTCTGCTGGCTTGTTCGCCATCCGCCAGGGAAACAGCAAATATATTCCTTTACTGCGAATTCAGCGTCCCAAAAACTATTCCAGGCTGCGTCTATTTTTTTACCAACGGATTTCCAGTTCCGCGTTGACGCTTCCAGGCCATCGACTACACGCTGCTTTAATAACACTGCATTATCGAGACAGCGCCCCTATGAGGATCTGGCCGGTAATGAATTCCAAGAGTAGGGTAAATCTGCAGTGCCGCTCCGCTCTGTGACATTGAGTAGCCTCGGTATTACAATGGAATAAAAGCCAAAACAACCTTGCAGTTGCAGTTACACTCCCCGCCAGCAGGGGGTGCTGCAGCCCCTGCAGCACCCCCCCTTGCCACGTCCCTGGGTCTACTTGTTGAAGGGGAATACTGCTCACTTCCACGTGTCGTTCTCATGGTTTGGGACAGTCCAGTCAATGCCTGCTGTGAATATAAAAACTGTCTCTTAGCAGGAGGCTGGAGAACTTAAGACATGATGTATCTGCAGTTGTTGCACCGTAAACAATGAAGTTGTGGCCTATGTTGGTTTAATTTGTATTCCCCAAAAGGAGTTTGTTTCTATGGTGTTATCAGTTCTGAGCCAGACAATGTAGTATATACCCTCCTAGTGTTGCTCTTTACTATCCTTTACTGCAGGGTGCGATCCACGAGGGGAGCCCGGACCGCTATAGCTCCCCTAGATCAGACATCAGCTCCCCTGCAAACTTGATTTGCGATTTTTTGGGGGGTCTCTAAATTACTATTATATATTATTCACTGACAGTGAAGCTGACAGAGCAGCAGGAGGCGGGAATCGGATCATCTACAGGCGCAATTACACCTGCGGCTGGTGCTGCTCCGGTGGCCGTGGGGACTATTATTAGTTAAATATAAATCATTGTTTTGAGATTCACGTCACTCACAGTGGTGACTGTGGTGGGCGTCAGCGTCACTGCAGGCAGCCAATGTATCGATTCGTCGCAGCCAATGTAAATGCTGCAAGCAAATAAATGTAGCCTATTAGGGTCTTCAAATATGATATGAAATATGGGCGCGTTTCCTAGTGGTCGAAGCAAGCTCAGTGACTCGTCAGTCGAGAAAATAATGCTTGGGACCAGGACTATTTAATATTGTTAGTAAGTCAGGAGTCTGAGAGATAATCATCTCTATCTAACTAAATAGATACTTTTTTTTATCATGGAATGTGCTGTGGAAGCCCCGTCCAGACGGCCGGACGGTAAGTGAGTTGTCTACTCTAACTCTAACTCTACTCTACCTACTACAGGCTACAGACTAGTAACGTCTGCGATTACACAGTCCGACTCCTGAGCACTCCTCGCTGAGAGGCGCGCCGCGCGCCGCGCAACCCCCCCCCCCCCCCCCCCGACGCGGCTCACCCAAAGATCATGCTATGGGTCGCACACTGCTTTACTGTCTATCCCAATTCATTCTCTATGGCTACGTTCACACTGCAGGCAGAAGTGGCCTGAATCTGATTTATTTTTTATATGTGAGTCAGATCTGACAGTGTGAACAGCACAAATCACATGGAATCAGATATTTTTTTCAATTGTGATTTGGGCCACTTTCACATGACTTAAGAAAGACCTGATGATGTATTTGCAGCCAGCTATTTCAAGTGTGATTTATATATTTTTTTCCCCTCAATGTCTTGTCTGTGGCTTACAGATGAGAGAGTCTAACCACTCGCAGATACCTGTGCCTCTGTCAAGTCCACGCGATAAGAAGGGAAGCGGGGGAAGTTGATGCAGGAGAGAGGAGGGCGAGAGTGGAGCAGATTGGAGAAGGAGAAGGATGCTTGAAACGAACGGATTACAAAATAAATTTCGCCAACGTCATGGTCTGAGCAGAGGAGAGAGGTTAATACGTAAAGGAGGAGTTACACACGCTTCAACCAAACCACATCAAAGGAAGTGTAAGGCCTGTCCGGTGCTCTCACAGAGTAGGGTCATGTTGAATCCAGGAGAGTATTCAGGGCTTTGGTTCAGAGTATAACACCGGAGCACACGCATTAAAGGCAATAAACTAAATTTACGACTATAACGTTTCGACGCAGGGTGCGTCTTCATCAGAGTCGTCATTGTCTTTTGACCGATGAAGATGTACCCTGCGTCAAAAAGTTAGTCGTAAATAAAGTTGATTCCCTTTTTAATCAATGTGGTCCAGTGTTCTGGAACAGATCTCTGATGTCTCTCCTGGACAGAGGTTATCCGTTTTGGGCCCTGCGCTCCTGAGAGGAGGACGCCACACAGCCTACATTGCCGTGAGATTATGAATGATATTAGTAAGTGGTTTATCTGTGCTTGTAGGTTGGGAAGAATCACGGAAGGAATTCCCTTCTAGGAGAAAAAAACAACCACCTTTCCTCCCACCTCCGTGTATCCATTGCTCAATGTTTGGTCCGTTTAAAAAGAGAGGGATGTATATAATAGGCAGTGTGAAAGCTTTGGTCAGTAGGCTACTGTGTTGCAGCTTGTGCTCAGTAGTATTGTATTTGGTTTCTACTCTTTCTAATGGACTGTTGTTTTAGAAGTGATGACAATGTCGTACTCATGTCCACAGTTGAGGGTATGTTGTAGGTATTTAGATTGAAGAAATAATTTACATATGAATATGTGCTAAGAATGGATTTACTATCATTATTGTCCTCTTAATGAGGTTTTATTTATTTTTTACATTTCCAGTAAGGATTACCAGAACATTCAGACCATAGATGTAAAACACTATGCAACGTGTCATAATGAATTGCCGTTCTGGGATGGAACCATATGGCGGCCATCTTACCTGGTCCAGTTCTAAACTGAAGCTAATGAGACAATTAGCATGTATGGTGCTTTTTCTTCTCCTGTTTTTACATAAACATTTCATTAACCATTATAATGCATTGCATTATATTTGTAATCACCTAAGGTGTCCGTAATAGCTGGAAATATCTTACTGTAAAATTGTATTCCACCCTGAATATTGTTTATTTGTCCAAGTAAAATTGTGCCTCAATGTTGTGTTTCTAACGTGTGTCACAAGAGTTTCCAATGTTGATTTTTTGAGACGGCAATGCTTTGGGAAAATGATGTGTATCCTTAACTTCTCATGTACATCCATCCAACTACATATACAATGATTGTAGCCTTTACTTTCATGTACATCCATCCAACTACTTATACAATGATTGTAGCCTTTACTTTCATGTACATCCATCCAACTACTTATACAATGATGTGTAGCCTTTACTTTCATGTACATCCATCCAACTACTTATACAATGATGTGTAGCCTTTACTTTCATGTACATCCATCCAACTACATATACAATGATGTGTAGCCTTTACTTTCATGTACATCCAGCCAACTACATACAATGATGTGTAGCCTTTACTTTCCATACATCCAACTACATATACGACTGGAAACATATGTTCAACAATAAGCTGTTTTGATAACTTGACTATTATCTTGGTAATTCAGTTATTGTGCATAATTCATGGTTACATGATTTACAGAGACATTGTTTGACTGGGTTATACTGTAGGAATGTAGTTCTGAATAGCATGTATTCTGTAGCATTGCCACTAGATGGAAGCAATCACCAATCAGGCATCACAAGCCTATCATCTGGCTACTGGTCAATGTATGATAAATAGCCTATATAGCATGTGTTTCAGTGTAGACACAGTGTAACAAATGCAGCTGCACGATGCAGACAATAAGATATGGAGGACCCTGATGGAAACAAGACGAAAGTCTTTCTCAGGTCTGCATCCTCTTAACAATTGTATGTATTGAGCTGTACTGTACTGTACCCATTCTGCAATCTGTTAATAAACTTTTCAATCAATCAATCAATCAATCAATCAATCAATCAATATTGTTTATTTATTTGATGGAAATCCAGGAATTCTGTTTTGACAGAATTGAGGAGTGAGTTGCTATAGCAACATATCTTGTGCTCTCGATTTAAACGCCATTATAGAATTCGGGGGGTATGCAGTGATTGATTGATTGAAAACTTTATTAACAGATTGCAGAATGGGTACAGTACAGCTCAATACACACAATTGTTAAGGGGATGCAGACCAGAGAAAGACTTTCGTCTTGTTTACATCAGGGTCCCTCATTTTCAATTAATCATATTCATAACATATATGACATACACGACATACAGATACAGTACTGCTAAATCTATACAGTTATGACATACCAGATTTGCAAATACAGTACTGTTTGTGATACAAAAAGAGTCTAAAAAAGAGAGTATATACATTTGACGTAGAAAATGTACATTGGAGGAGGTTGGGTGGGGGGGGGGGAACTGTACAAGCAAAACTGTACATTGGAATATCGACGAAACCATACTTGGTTCTAAGAAGAGGGTCTTGTGTATTCTTGGGTTATGTCATTTACTGTACATTGGAGGGGGTTGGGTTAGGACATTTACAGGGGCCAGTTTCGAATTGCAGTCTCCCGTAGGTGTTCTTTGAGAGTGGTTTTGAAAGTGGGTAGTGATTCACATTCCTTTACAGCTTTGGGTAGGGCGTTCCACATTGATGTGGCATAATTGCGAAACGTATTTAGTCCCTTGTTTGAGCCGAATCTGGGTTTAACGTGATTTGTGGAACTCCCTCTGGTGTTGTGGTCATGGTATTCACTGACCTTTGGGAAGTATTTTGACATGTACATGGGTACCTTAGTCGTGTAGTGTATATTGTAGACCAGGCCCATTGCAAGTTGCTGTACTCTGTCTTCTACTCTAAGCCATCCTAGGTAGTCAAAGTGGGCAGGGGTGAGGTGGGTTCTAGGAGTAAGGACAAGTTGTTACGAATGGAACGTTTTGATGGCATGATGTGGTGTGGAACCCAATTGCAGTATAGGCCGAGGAGAGGATAGATAGGAGACGGAAGGCGTTGGTTGCTTCTTTCAAAATAACGTGCACTTTATTGACACATGGAGCATAATATGAAAAGAACACTTTGAAAAGGAAAAGAAAAGAGAGACCGTGGTCTCAGAAAACAATATAATCATAACACTAACAGAGTACTCACGACGATGAACAGCAAACAAAAGTAATGACCCAGCAAACAGTGCTGGGCCAACAACACTTAAGTACAAGAACTAATTAGAGACAAGAGGATGATTAGTGAATAACACACAGCTGGGAAGATGACTAAACAGAAAACATAACAAGGTATACAAAACATGACAAGACCAAACGCACATAGATACAACACAAGGAAGACAAAACTAAATTAGACAATGGTGCACAGCACTGACAACAGATGAACACACAACAGATTAGTGATGACAGACAGGACATTAATAAGTACAAGACAACAAAGATGAATACACTGAGATAGGCCACCTGGTGGTTGAGAGCCGTAGTTCAGGTATGGGAAATGTCCATGGACAGATGGGGGTTGTGGAGCAGGACCGGGGGGAAAATGTCCATGGACAAATGGGGGTTGTGGAGCAGGACCGGGGGAACCGTTACACAAGTAGTAGTCTGACCAGTTTGTTTAACAGTGCACTGTTAAAATAATGTTGATTCCATTTAAATTCCTATTACATTTCTCGGTCATTAAGACCATAAATTCACGGCAGAAGAATCATCCTTTGTTTGGGGTCACACAGAAGAACACTGGCTGTTTTGCAAATTAATCCTATCCCTGTCTGTTTTGCAAATGAATCCCTGGTGTTGTTGCGCTTGTACCACGCCGTTGCGGGATGCACAGAACTACACACACTGTTCAAATCATCACGCACGGCCTACCATCACATCCTATCGCAGTTATATAAATACACAGTGGTGCACACACTCGCTATGCCTCCCTATTCACTAATGTATCACAGGACAGGAGTTTATGTTAGAAGTTCTCGACTCCTCCCACGAACCAATGTTTCCCCGGTGTAACATCTGGCAACAGAGAAAGAGAGAGAGAGAGCAAAGACAATGTGAAACTCCATGTTTCAAGTTCAAGTTTTGTTTTATTTGTCACATATATGTACATAACAGCTTGGTTATGTATGAGCCCCCTGAGATTGTGCTTCATACAGTAAAAGCCAAAGGTAAAAAGAATAAAGGCCAAACACAAGATAAACAAACTAAAGTACAACCTAAAGTCCAAAGTGAAGTACAGATAGCAAACAATAACGCCTGTTAACACTTTCAGTGCCCACGACGTGATATGACGTTTTATCAGCCCCCCCTGAATGCCCACAACGCTAATTATCGTTTTATTTTTTTATTAGCGATCTGAATTCATATTTCACACAGCAGCTCAGAATGGAAAAAAGCGCCCCCTATCGTCTATCCCTGAAAACTGCACGTCAGTCGCTTAGACTGACCTGGGATCAGTGATATGTAGAGGCGGGGCCAGCTGGCTCCCTGAGCTGGCAAGCCATCTGCTCAACATGGAAGTGATCGCGGGACGGGAATCAGCCTGGAATATATATTCACAGTAGCCAATCGATAGTAGACAGTAGTGATCGATTTTTGGAATGCCGATCAGGAATTGGAATGATCTTTTTGGAGAACATCTGATCTGAGGTAAGGAATCTATTTTACCAGTCTTGGGATAATCAGAGTTGTATTCGCTGAGATATCAACGTGTCCCCTATGTGTGTGTGTGTGTGTGTGTGTGTGTGTGTGTGTGTGTAGGTGTGTGTGTGTGTGTGTGTGTGTGTGTGTGTGTGTGTGTGTGTGTGTGTGTGATGTTGAGGAAATGAGGTAATCGATTTTCAGCTCGCGGCCCCAGCGTGCATACATACACATATATTATCGATAATCTAGCGTTTATTTGAAAACGATTCATAAATAGGCCGAAAAATGACAACGTTTTTGTGTATTCTAGAATATTCCAGTACAGGGCGTTTATCATGGAATCTTTTTATTTTCCTTGAAAACGAGGGCTTTTCAAAATGCTATAAAACGAAAATGAACCAATAAAAAAACAATCCGCTTCGACAATGTTGACTGGAAAACGAGTCATTGATAAGCGACGGGCAGATTAGACACATAGCCATAATTTAAAACATAGATTATGCGTTATTAACGCTAACATTGAAGTGGATGGTGGGCATTCAAGCACTAAATTGTGCACCCCCTGCTGGCACTGAAAGTGTCACGCTGTAAGCCATATTTCGCCTAAAGGTACATGCCTAAGTAAATGGAAGATTGCTCCACTTCTGCAAGGTCAATTTGCATGTTCTTGGTATCTAGGAACATCTAGGGACCTGGGGGTATGTATTTCCAGTGTCAGAAATATTGTGTCTGTTACTAGGCTGAGTAAATTGTAATGAAGAAAAGGAGAATATAAATTATGATTTATGATTTTTGCATCTTTGATCATGTTAAATCTGCGGGGCACGAGAAAATGCTCACTGAGCTCATTCACCACCTTATTGAGATCATGTGTACAAAAAAATCTAAGCAAATGAACCGTGGGAAGATGATTAAACAGAAGGATTTGTAGATACAGTAATTAATGATAATCGAATTTAATTATAAATTCATTTTTTTTTTTTTTTTTTTTTATCTTTTCCCCCCTCCTTATTTTTTTTTACGATTTTTCTCCCATCCCACTGTTAGTCGTTATGCCAATTCCCAACCCCCTTCCCGGTTGTTGCGCACTTTCCCCTACTGTTGGTCCGAGAGGCCGGAGACTGTCAGATGCTTTCCTCCGACGCATGTGCAGCCAGCCGGCAGCCAGCCTGGCCGCGCAGATTCTCACCGGGAGAGTGTAACGTGTGGAAGGTCGCACTACCTCTTTCCAGATCCTACCCTTGCTGAGCAAGCGCCCCGACCGAACTGTAGGGGTCGCTGTCCACAACGCCCAGGACCCACCCACGGCTCCCCTCTCCCTAACTCAGCCAAACGAGTTAGTATAGCGATCAGCCCGAGCCAAGGCAATGCTGACTCTCCGGGAGTCGAGACCGCAGCCTCTTGCATTGGTGACGAGCACAATCTCCGCTACGCCACCTGACCGCCCCCATAAATTCATATTTGACCTTGAACTTGACCTTATTATGGCCAAATCATACATCTATGGATAGGGAAAATGCTCCTCTTTCCAATGGCTGGGTTGAATCTGGATTTAGTCATTTCCTTGCGGTTTTTACGATAATTAGCATTTTCAGATAAATTCGTATTTCCGATAAATCGTATAAAACATCGGTAAAAATTAAAATATACTCTTTGACTACTGTTTTTGATAGGGTTATGGTCTTTACTCTTGGCTAAACATTTTTTATTTAAAAACATTAATCTCTTAACATCCAAGGGCCCACATGTGGACGATTATTTGCCGACCTCTAGTGGCTCGGGTGTGCATTTCTTTTAATACAATATAGATAGAATTAAAGCCATATTTGTTGCCTGTCGATTGCCGTTTCAGGTGACAAAATCCGTTCAGCGGTTCTCGAGTTACATACCGATATGTGAGGCGTGCCCCAAAGTACGCAAAAGTACACATTACCACCCCTGACTCCCGGGGCTCTAGCTCTGTCAATCATTTGGCGATCTCGAAAATCTTTGCACAGGGTTGTAGCCAATGAGTGTGGCTTTCCAATGATACCCCATGATATGATAATTGGGGATCTAATACGGTCTCTATTGATCGATTTATGATAAAGAAAAGCAGGGTCCCCCTATAGGGGGACCTTAAGGCTTAACAAAAATGCAAGAATGAGGTTTTTGATTGATTGATTGAAAAGTTTATTAACAGATTGCAGAATGGGTACAGTACAGTACAACTCAATACATACAATTGTTAAGAGGATGCAGACCTGAGAAAGACTTTCGTCTTGTTTCCATCAGGGTCCCCCATTTCAATTCATCATATGACACACACAACATACTAGACAGTACTGCTACATCTATACATTTATGACATACCAGATTTGCAAATACAGTACTGTTTGTGATACTAAAAAAATCCAGAAAAAGAGTGTATATACATTTGACATAGAAACTGTGCATTGGAGGAGGTTGGGTAGGTGGGGTGGGGCTGTACATTGGAGGTGGGGGGGGGGGGGGGGGGGGTGGGTAGGGGGGGGGACACTGTACATTGGAATACTGACATACATTTGACATAGAAACTGTACATTGGAGGAGGTTGGGTAGGTGGGGTGGGGTTGGGTGGGGTTGTACATTGGAGGTGGGGGGGGGGGGGGGTTGGGTAGGGGGGGGGGCACTGTACATTGGAATACTGACAAAGCCTGCTTGGTCTTTATTGTACAACTGGGTTAGGACATTTGTAGGGGCCAGTTTCGAATTGCAGTCTCCCGTAGGTGTTCTTTGAGAGTGCTTTTGAAAGTGGGTAGTGATTCACATTCCTTTACAGCCGTGGGTAGGGCGTTCCACATTGATGTGGCATAATTGCGAAACGTGTTTAGTCCCTTGTTTGAGCCGAATCTGGGTTTTACATGATTTGTGGAGCTCCCTCTGGTGTTGTGATCGTGGTATTCACTGACCTTTGGGAAGTATTTTGACATGTACATGGGTACCTTGGTCGTGTATCTTGTAGACCAGGCCCATTGCAAGTTGCTGTACTCTGTCGTCTACTCTAAGCCATCCTAGGTTGGCAAAGTGTGCAGGGGTGAGGTGGGTTCTGGGGTCAAGTCAGGTCAAGCAGTAGTCTGACTAGTTTGTTTTGAGATGTTTGTAATTTGGTTTTTAGGTATAGGGATGTCGTGCCAATCTTTTTGTGATAGTAAAAAAAAAACATAATAATTATTTATAAAGCGCTCCAGAGACGCATTCCCACACTATCTGCTGGTCGTCCGGGCCGTAGGTCTTGGCAGGCTGTTGTGCAGCAGAGCAGCCAGGAGGAGCCGCGGTGCTGCAGATGTGCGCCACGCTCCCAGAGAGCGCTAGTGGGGCTGCGTGACGCGGGCTGACGTTGTGCGTAACTCTCGATAGTCGGCCGGGGCTGTGCGTAAAGGTCCATGGAGAGGCTAACTTGGTCGGCAGGATAATGCGTGCGGGACAAGCTGGAACAAAATGTAGTTTATTGTCGGTTGTGTTACGTTATAGGCCCTCCTAACAACTTTAATAAGCGACTTCCAGGTCTCATTTTTCGACTACATTGGAAACTGACCCGGGGACTGTACGAGAGCGAGTCGCATAATGTTCTCTCGCGGATCCAAAAAGCGACGATCGACTCGTTCGGTAAGTTGAATTACTTTTGAGTCCCATACTGTTGGTTTCACTGGTCTGTAATGGCATCGTATATATAGGTTTCACGACGCCGTGTGTACGTGTGGGTTGATTTAATATCATTTACGTACCGTTTGCGCCATTCTAAAAGAAAACGGGCTACTCTGGTCGAACAAACGAAACAACCAAAGTGGGCCCGTGTCCCACCTTTACCTGGCTTGTGAGATGGTGACTTGTGTTAGCACTCGTGTACTACTCACCAATACGCTACTTCTTTGTGTATTGCACCAAACGCGTAGTTAATCGTGTTTGGTTTTCTTGTTTTGTAAATGAAAAAGTCCTGATTCTTTCTTCTTCGAGTCATTTATAGGGCGCCGGGGGTTAGGAGTGGTGTACTACTAACTACTACGTCATAGGTCTTCACCTGAACACACGCACACACACACACACACGCACACACACACGCACGCACACACACACACGCACACAGGTTAAATAATAGCTGAACTAACATGGACCATATTGAATTCTTGCTGCATTAAATGTAATGTTGTCTACTTATCTGAGGTAATATGACATTAGTATACACACAATCCTGTTAGTAATACATTATTAATTATAGTTTCCCGTTTAGATAGTAGTACTACTCTGGTGTAAATGGTAAATGATACTTGTATGCCTCACTGAGCATTATAAACATTTAGTATTTATTTTTTATTTTTATCCAAAGCCACTTAAAAGTTCTGTACAACAGGTCAGTATAGACTCTGGCAGCTAAGTAACATTGGTCGTCAAACAGTGTTGAAACTTGGGTGCTACAGTCTTGAGTGCATAGACAGATCATATCATAGTAGTAATATAGGCAAAGTAGATTACTTAGTAGCAAAGTGCATGATAGTAAAAGGTTAGTATATTTCTTCAAACAATGTTGCTTGTTTATGCAATTATAGCCATTTAACCCTTTCACTACCACACTGCAGACGGTTAACCCTTTCACTACCACACTACAGACGGGTAGTGAAAGGGTTAACCTTCTGTAGTGTGGTTGTGAAAGGGTTAACCCTTTGTCATGTGGCAGTGAAAGGGTTAATCTGTATTGTCGCAGTGAAAGGGTTAACCCTTTGGTAGTGTGGTGGTAGTGAAAGGGTTAACAAGCCAGAAGGCAGAAAGCGACTTTTTGCCTCCAATATGCCTATACTGATCATTTTAGATCATATAGGCATTAGGCACCTATTGTAAACGAGCAGGCGGTATATTTGGATGCACAGAATACCTGTGGTAAATGGTTTCCTGTTGCTCCAACTTCCAAGTAGGACTTTGGGTGACTGTACACAATCCAGGGCCCGCGATAACAAGGTCTGTTTAGAATAGCAGTATACTGATGAGCACTCGGGGTGAACTCTTGCATCACAGTGAAAATGACATGTTTATGCCACTAGATCCTCGTTTCCCTCGAGCATTTTACCGCTGTGTCTGTCTGCTTTAAACAGACCTGCTTTTGTAAGATGTTGCACAGCCTCGGTTTCTGGGGGGTTTTCAAGTCGCATGTCCCTCGAAAACCAGATAATTGAGGGGTCTGAATCCACAAGCTTTATACATTGTTGACCTAGACTAGAGTATATAATCTGAGGAGACCTCGCTGGTTTAGTTGAGACTAGAGCAACATTGGATATGATATGTTGTAATGAAGCTCATCATCCTGCATGAAGAGATTATATTATATTATATGCAAATTTATTGTCATTATACAACACAAGTACAGTACAACGAAAAGACGTTTGGCATCCAACCAGAGTGCAAATGTAACTGTAAAGTGCAATAGTAATATACAATGTACAGGTGATTAAACTGGGTGTATACAATACATATATTTGTACTACTGAGTGTAGTGCTAGTCAGATGTATGTACAGAGTTGTAATATTAATATGTATACACATACAGTGATGCAGGTATAAAGACAATATGTAATGGTAGTAAGTCATACTGGCCAGCAGCATAACTAGTAAGAGTAGGTAATGGATATACGCGACAAAGGGTTATAACCCTTTCACTACCACTACAGAAGGTTAACCCTTTCACTACCACACTACAGATGGTTAACCATCTGTATAACCGTCTGTAGTGTGGTAGTGAAAGGGTTATCCTTCTGTAGTGTGGTTGTGAAAGGGTTAAACACTTCATTTCCTGCATTCTGGTGTATTTATATATATGCACCAATGTGTGCCTTTTCTCCATGGAAATGTCTTTATTTATGTAAAGGAAAAGACAACATTGATTCAGGTACCCGCTGACACAAATATAATGGGATATAATACAGTAAGGGAGGCATTCTTCTGTATTGCCTTCAAATATTTATTCTCCTGTATTATTTCAGTCAATTATTTGAGTGGGGGACAAATTGACATCTTCTGAATATTGAGGGGGACATGTCCCCTGCACCCCCCATCCTAAATCTATGCCTATGCCACACACACACACACACACACACACACACACACACACACACACACACACACACAGAGAGCGGCCCGTGGCGTTAGATGGAGGAGCAGAGCTCTCATCTCGCCCCCTAAAACAGTCCAGCCTGCTGCTAATGAAGCTGTTTTAACCCTTTCACTACCACACCACCAAATGGTTAACCCTTTCACTGCGACGATACAGAAGGTTAATCCTTTCACTCCCACACGACACATGGTTAACCCTTTCACAACCACACTACAGACCCCAGGAAGAATAGCTACTGCTAATAATGCTGTGTGTATCTAATTGGGGATCCTAATGAACTGAACTAAACACCTGAGGCGGGACTAAGCCAGTCTGAGCCAGGCCCCCATTTCATCTCCTCATCTGAGAGACATCAAACAGTATGTTTGCACACCTGAGTTTAGGTGCGACAGGTGTGAAGGAGAAGACCGTGTGACGACAAAGGAACAGAAAGGAACTCCCTTGTGAAGATCTGTGTACCCGAAGCGTTGTGAAATAAATACGTTTTAACCACAAGTTAACCCTTTCACTGCCACACTACAGAAGGTTAACCCTTTCACTGGTAGTGTAAAGGTTAACCTTCTGTAGTGTGGTAGTGAAAGGGTTAATACACACCTAGAAAACACTGAGTTTATGGATCTCTCCTGAGTGAGAAAGACTAGTGTAATTAATTTATGCAGGGATGCACTGATTGTCCATTGTCTCACTGCATTAGTAGTGTGGTAGTGAAAGGGTTAACCTTCTGTATTGTCGCATGAAAGGGTTAACCCTTGGTAGTGTGGTAGTGAAAGGGTTAACAAGCCAGAAAGCAACTTTTTGCATCCAATATGCATACACTTTTATTCTGGGCCTTCAGCTTTATCACCCTGGCACAGTGGCACAGTGTGCTGAGCTGATCCACTACCTTACTGAACAGTACACTTTAGGCTATTCGTTTGGGGCTACTCGACATTTACATTTAGTCATTTAGTTGACAGATTCAGATTCAGATGACTTTAATCGCCATTATGTTTACAAAACACATAGGAATGTGATATGGCATATACAATACAGTGCATATATATTTTTTCACAAATAAAAAAAAAAGTGCAAAACAGGACAAAACAGTGAGACAACGACAAGACAATAAAGTGCAATGGCTAAGGACATGTTGTCAGTGCAAAATAAAGTTAAAAAATTCCAGCCCTAGCAGCTTGCTGAGGGGAAGAAACAGAGTCTGTGGCGGGTTTTCAGTGTCTTGGGCAGCCGTAGCCGCTTGCAGTGGGGAAGCAGGGTGAAGAGGTTGTGAGTGACCCGGGTGAGCGGGGTCTGCCATGATCTTCCTCGCCCTCCTCAAGGACCTGGTGGAATGTAGGGACTCGAGGGAGGGAAGGGAGCAGCCGATCACCCTCTCCGCTTTTATCCAAAGCGACTTACAAGTTCTGTACGACAAGCTAGCAGAAGGGTACAACTCTTTCAGCTCAGTAACAATGTTCATCAAATAGTGTTGAAACTTGGGTGCTGCAGTGTTGAGTGCATAGTAGTAGACTAGAGACATATTTAGTATAGTAGGTACTAGGTAGGTAGTGATATATGGAAGATTAATTAGTGGAAGAGTGCATGATAGTATAGAAGACGTAAGAAGTGTTAGGTTAGTCTTTTGTGTTTTTAGTCGACGGCGAAAGATTGACAAAATGGACGGACAAAACTGATGGGAAGAATCCCTGTTTTGCCATTTTTACATATCTACCATCTTTCCATGTGTCAGAATTTAAACCCAAAAAAATAAAAAGTTGCATTGCTTTGATTTGTGACACGTGTTGTATACATTGTACATTGTGACATCCTCCGGGCACGACGCAATTAACACAAGTAGATTTCTTGAACTGATTTTAATGAAGCTTTGTCCAATCTCCATCCAAACCGTAAAATCTGTATAACATACAAATGCATTCAAACGATACCATTAACATTGAAAGTCCATTAAAACCATCAGAACATCAACTGTCACATATACCAAATCATCATCCATAACAATCAATACCTTATTGGCTGCGTGCCAGTATAAGAGAACATCGATGCGTTATGGATGGTGTTATGTCTTTAATCCTTATCTTGGTAGATTGTCTTGTTAGGTTGTCTTGGTGGATTGTCTTTTGCTTTTTTAGGATTGACAGGAAAGTCAATAATCCACCCACAGTCATGTCACAACTCAAGAGAAGGAAGGCGGAAACACGTCACCGGATACCAAGTGGGCCAAGTCTCGTGAGACTAAAATAATTGCACAAACAAATAGAAATCGTGCGCCACTCATATATCTTATATAAACCCATAAGAAATACAATGAAATACAATTGTGTGTATTATTATATATATTCAAAAAATAAGCATATAAAATTGTAAACGAATATAACTATATTAACCAATAGTTAACCATAGCTGCAGTTACACACATGGTGTTGACATTCTCTCAATCAGATCTTAGTATTGGGGGAAGTGTGTCTGTTATCTATCAGCCTGATGGACCAGTATGTATTGGTATTGGTGCATCCTTCAAATTAATGCAATCATTCTATTAACACTTTGAGAGCCAGCCATGCGGAGCGCTAAAAGGCTCCGTATGCAAGCGTCCACTTCAATGATAGAGCTCTCATATTTGCAAACGCATAAACTATGTCTTAAATTATGGCTATGTGTCTAATCTGGTCGTCGCTTATCAATGACTTGTTTGCAGTCAACATTGTCGAAACGGATTGTTTTTAAATCGGTTAATATCCTTTTTATAGCATTTCGAAAAGCTATCGTTCTCTCGAAATTTTTTGTAAATTGAAATATTCCCCCATAAACGCCATTTATTGGAATATTCTCGAATACACTAGACACGTTGTCATTTGTCGGCCTATTTATGAATCGTTTTCAAATAAACGCTAGATTATCGATAGTATATGTGTACTTATGCACGCTATAGAGGCGGGCTGAAAAATCTATTCTCTCGTTTCCTCAAGATCACACACACACACACACACACACACACACGGCACATGCTGCTATCTCAGTGAATACAGCTCCGATTACCCCAAGACTGGTAACATAGACTCCTTACCTTAGATCAGATGTTCTCCAAAAAGATTATTCCAATTCTTGATCGCCATTCCAAATATCGATCGTTTATTGATTGATTATTGGCTGCTGTAAATATATATTCCAGGCTGCTTTCCGTCTCGCGATCAGCAGCCCGGCTGTCGGGAGATGGAATAATATGAAATATATGATTTTTTTTTTATTCAAGTTGTTGTTTTTTGCGGGGCTACCAGGAGCTTGGTGCGTCTGGCGAGAGCTTGTATGGAACGTGTGAGAATTAAAATTAGCGCACAAGTGCAGCCGTCAGTTCAGTGTCACTGTGTTTTTTTGCTAGTATGGTTGTGAAATTGCTATAAAACTGAGCTCTAAGTGGTATTAAAAAGGTCTTAACCTGTAAGCCATATTTTCTGAAAATCCACCTAAAAGTACATACCCAAGTAAGTGGAAGATTGCTCCACTTCTACAAGGCATGTTCTTGGTATCTAGGGACATCTATGGACCTCAGGGAATGTATTCCCAGTCTCAGAAAAAAAATATTGTGTCTGTTACTATGCTTGAGTAAATTCATTGTAATGAACCAAAGGAGAATATCAATTTAATTTATTTTTCTTTGACCGTGAATAACACCATGTTAACATTGATCAGGCATGACAAAAAAACGAAGTGTAAAAAAAAAAACGTATTATTCTTATTTTTTGCCTCCAAAATGCATCTCCAAGGGAATATCCCTTGGGGTTGTACACGACGGCGACGCCACACAAAACATTAATAAGGCTATGCCTAGCTATGACTAATGTGTTATCAAGTTGGCTAATTTAATTGTAATCATCTGCTTTTGTAGGTGCATTGTCTGATATAATTATAAATGATAAATTAAATATAATATAATAGTTTTCTTGATTCGATGAAGGTTGCAACATAATTATGTAATGTCATGTCGTTGGCTGTGAGAGCAGCCCCACTGCACCCAGGCAGCGCAGCCGAGTGAAACCTTGTTGGCTGCGTCACAGTCACGAAAGGGGCTACTTAATTAATTAATCCAATCCACTTTATTTATAGAGCACATTTAAAAACAACAAAGTTTACCAAAGTGCTGTACAAGTCCCACAACATAAGATACATTTTCTTTTAAATATTTTATAATTAATATATATATATATATATATATATATATATATATATATATATATATATATATATATATATATGTTTTTTTCTTCTTCGAAGCTTCGAATTAAAATCGAAGCTCGGCCCCGAAGCTTCGATTGCCAAAAAAAGCTTCGAAGGTCAGCCCTAATATATATATACACCCATCTCAAACTCTGCCCTCTTTTCTCCATCTTCCAAGTCACCACTGATACTTTAGGTCAGTTGTCAGCAAACTGCATTTATTTTTTTGTGTGTGGCGGGGGGCAGCTGAAAATGTATCTTGGTGGACCTTTGTACCTTTGTTCAAGTGGGAAACACTGCTTAGCAACAAGGAAAAGGGAAGTATACAGTAGAGTCTAAGAAGCAATAATTGACCTACAGTAACTCAAACCCGCCCTCTTTTCCTCGATCCTCCAATCACAACTTTGGCCTTCCTCCGACAAAGCAACAGTTGTGAATGGAGGACACTTGGAGATGCTTGGCTGCCTTGCAGGTTGTCCAGTGAGAATAGACACATATTATACCCAGCAGACCAAGGCAGCGCAGGCCCCTGAACCTTGACCTCTGTTCATGTTTAACCCCTCAAACACAGTAGAGCTTAACACACACTATTGTGTTGTAATGCAGCAGAGCCTGAACATGGCATCTTCATTTAACCCTTTGTCGTGTGGTAGTGAAAAGGGTTAACCTTCTGTATTGTCGCAGTGAAAGGGTTAACCCTTTGGTAGTGCGGTAGTGAAAGGGTTAAAATGATCATTCCTCAGCAGAGGGTAAAGAGCGTTGCTCACACCCAGGACTAGGGCTGGGAATCACCAGAGGCCTCATGATACGATATTATCATGATACTTAAGTCACGATACGATAGTATTGCGATTAAAAATATATTGCGATATGCTGAGTATTGCGATATTAATATTTCGATATATTGCGATTTATTACCTTTTGACTATTCTCTTAAACCTTGGCCCTGCAACGCCTGGTGTAAATGTCCTGGAGAGTGGGAAGCCCACCTCCAAAGTGCTTTGGGCTGATCGAGCCACTTTCTGCAGTTAAGAGAGACCAACCTTCCGTAATACCTTCTGTCAATTTTCTATCTCATTGACGGATAGATGTAGCTGCAGCTGCAGCCTTATTTAGAGCATCGCACATACTGTTGCTGGTCTGGACTGGTCCTCTGAGCTCCTCTCCAGTCAAACATACTGTTGCTGGTCTGGACTGGTCCTCTGAGCTCCTCTCCAGTCAAACATACTGTTGCTGGTCTGGAGTCTGGACTGGTGCTCAGTCAAACATACTGTTGCTGGTCTGGACTGGTCCTCTGAGCTCCTCTCCAGTCAAACACACTGCTGCTGGTCTGGACTGGTCCTCTGAGCTCCTCTCCAGTCAAACACACTGCTGCTGGTCTGGACTGGTCCTCTGAGCTCCTCTCCAGTCAAACATACTGTTGCTGGTCTGGACTGGTCCTCTGAGCTCCTCTCCAGTCAAACACACTGTTGCTGGTCTGGACTGGTCCTCTGAGCTCCTCTCCAGTCAAACACACTGTTGCTGGTCTGGACTGGTCCTCTGAGCTCCTCTCCAGTCAAACATACTGTTGCTAGTCTGGACTGGTCCTCTGAGCTCCTCTCCAGTCGAGCTTTCGCTGCTGCAGCGCTTAATCCGAATCCTCCGGTAGTCAAGTCAAGTCAAGTCAAGAGTTTTATTTGTCACGGCATACGAGTATACAATGAAATGCGGGGGGTCTTGCCCGCAACGATGTGCATAATACAATAGTAATATATAATAAGAATCCAATAGAACGACATTGTGCAATAAAACAAGTAAACAAAGTAGGGCATATCGGTATATGTACATGAGTTATTTACAGAGCATGGTAGGACATGCTAGGTCCTGTGGTAGTGCAATACACTGTTAGCTACGGATGAGGCACTGGGTCTTTATGTACACTGCTATACAATGCTATATTATACAATCTCAAGTTATACTATACTATTCTTAAAGTGACCTTTCCTTTTGTAAAGTGACCATAAGTGTGAGCGTGTGCAGCATGAGTGTGTGTGTGCTCATGTTAAAGTGGCTGCTAGTGTGTGAGCGTGTACAGTGTGTGTGTTGTGTGTGTGCTCAATGCTCATGTGTGCCTGTGTGTGGAGAGTTCAGTGGTCAAGGCTCTGATGGCCTGGGGGAAGAAGCTGAGCCAAAGTCTCTCTGTCCTAGTTGCTGGTGTTCGCAGGCGTTTGCCTGACCGCAGCAGCATGAACAGGCTGTTGTTGGGGTGGTGAGGGTCTTTCATTATTCTGCAGGCTCTGGATTTGCACCTCTTGTTGTATAGGACCTTCAGGGGTGGTAGTGCAATACCCGTGGTACGCTCGGCTGAGCGCACCACTCTCTGTAGGGCCTTCTTGTCCTGTGCCGTGCTGTTTCCATACCAGGCAGTGATGTTTCCAGTCAAGATGCTCTCTACAGCTCCGGAGTAGAAGGACTGGAGTATCTTCCCAGATACTCTGAACTTCCTTAAAACTGTCTCAGGTGGTAGAGGCGCTGCTTTGCCTTTTTTACGACTGAGTCTATGTGTGTTGTCCATGTCAGATCCTCTGAGATGTGGACCCCCAGGTACTTGAAGCTGCTCACCCTGTCCACGGTAGCCCTGTTTATCTTCAGTGGTGTGTGTGTCTCCTGCTGTCTCCTCCTAAAATCCACGATCAGCTCCTTGGTTTTACCAATGTTCAGGAGCAGGCTGTTGTCTTGGCACCAGCGTTCCAGTACTTCAACCTCCTCCCGGTAGGCCTTCTCGTCGTTGTCCGAGATCAGCCCCACCACCACTGTGTCGTCCGCAAACTTCACTATGGAGTTGGAGCTGAACTTGGCCACACAGTCATGTGTGTATAGTGAGTACAGCAGGCGGCTCAGAACACAGCCCTGGGGGGACCCGATGCTCAGGATGATGGTGTTGGAGGTCTGACCCCCCACCCTGACCGCCTGGGGCCTTTCACTCAGAAAGTCCAGGATCATGGCGCTCATGGCGGAGCTCAGACCCAGCTCGATCAGCTTGTCCACCAGTCTGGTGGGGACTATGGTGTTGAACGCTGAGCTGTAGTCAATGAACAACAGTCTCACATAGCCCCCCTTCTGGCGGTCTAGGTGAGATCCGTGCTGTGCAGTACCTGGGAGACCGCATCATCAGTGGACCTGTTTGGCCTGTATGCAAATTGCATAGGGTCCATATCACTGGGGAGGGAGGCACAAATGTGATCCTTGACCAGCCTCTCAAAACATTTCATGGCCACAGAGGTGAGTGCCACCGGTCTGTAGTCATTGAGACCTGTTGTGTAGCGCGTTGTGTCGCCTCTAGAGTCTTCTTTCTCTCCTTCATGTGAAGGTGAACTAAGTGAAAGTGAAACCTAAAAATAGCTGCTGTCCACACATTCAGTTTATAATGTTGTCTGATTCACACGCTTGATAACACGTTTAGCACCCTTGGTCACGCTACTGAAACCGTAAAGGAAAGAGAGATAATAGCTACGTTTATGAAGTACTTGTAGAACAGAAGGGAGCGGGGAATGTGTGGTGTGTGTTTGTGTGTGCGCTGCCTGCACTCGTTGTCGGAGCCGCTCTGAAGAATATCTGGTGTGTTTATGTGTGTGTATGTGTGTGTGTATATGTGTGTATGTGTGTGTGTGTGTGTGTGTGTGTGTGTGTGTGTGTGTGTGTGTGTATATGTCAAGTCAAGAGTCACTTTATTGTCCCATCAGCTGGGAAATTTGTCTTGAGCTTACACCCATACTGCAGCTACAGACACATACATACAGACATGACGCATCTGACTCCAAACAGAGGAGATAAACAATAGAAAAAATACAATAAAGTACAATAAAGTACCTGCACATATAATATTAATAGTATCTATAATATAACGACCAAATATCGGTTCTTCGATAATTGCCGGCCATTTATCTGGCACTATTTAAAAGTTTAACTGAGATCGGGATAAAGGAGTCTTTAAACCTGTTTAGTCTAGAGCGTGGAACTCTAAACCTCCTCCCACAGGGCAGTAGCTCTTACTCGGCATGTAAAACATGGGAGGGGTCCGAGACAATTCTATTGGCTTGCCTATAGAATCCAAGCACGATTGCCCCAAAAGTAGTGTAATGCGAACGCTGCGGTCCGGTGACGCTGATTCGCTCCGTGTCCAGGACCACCAACGGATGGGTTTTGGAGCGAAGCAGCGTCCCCCCGGCGACGGAACGATTGCAAATGTGCAAACAACTGTACCAAAACACGGAAGAGGCTTGCTGTAACAACTTGGCTTGCCTGTTCAAAAATAGACTGCAGTCTGCATCAGAATCTGCATGTGTGTGTAATATACGTGTGTATGTGTGTGTTTATGTGTGTGTGTATATGTGTGTGTTTATGTGTGTATGTGTGTGTATATATGTGTGTGTGTATATGTGTGTGTATATATGTGAAAACACAATGAACACAGAGTGACACCGGTGTCACCGACTACTGCGGCAAGCCTAGAAAGCAACAGTTGTGATTGGAGCATGGAGAAAGGAGGGCGGGGTTTCAATGTTGTTTGCTGATCCCTGAGAATTAAAGGGTGTAAACGATACGAAAGGTCAAGACAAAAGCCCACAGGCCACAGTGAAATGGAAGTGGCAGTGTTTCTATTTACTTTACCCACGCATAGCTCACTTCCTGTTCCCACTCCCAGCACATCCGTCACTGACAACAGAGATCAGGCCGGCTCCCATTGTCGGGGCCACGCACTCTTGACGCACTGTCTTTTATTTTGTGTGAAGAGCTGAAGGGACGCACACACACACACACACACACACACACACACACACACACACACACACACACACACACACACACACACACACACACACACACACACACACACACACACACACACACACACACCACTCGCAAGACTCCACACAGCCTTGGAAGTACGAGATAAGGAAACACTTTTCTAGGAAATGTATACGAGCATGTGCCAAATGTTAAAGGCTAAATCTGGAAAGACTTTCCCCAGTCCTACAACTCTCTGTTTTATTGGCAAAAAATATATAAAATAACAACACATTAAAAACATTTGGCCATGCCGCATGCTAACCACATAGTTTACAGACAGATCAGACACTGTGAAAAGTCATGAGAATATGGATGCTAAAACTTTACTTACCGCTTGGCAGGCTAATTGATGGGCTAACCGGCCGCATTACTGACGGTAGTAATAGTGCGATGGGTTGTGATTGAACAACAACGTTGGGCTCATTTGTTTTTTGGGTGATTGATGGGCTAACCGGCCGCATTTATGTGGGATTTAAGTGGGCTCACTTGTTGGTTTTCGGCCGATTATGCTGTCTGTCCACTGCATCATACCACGGAAATTTGTCCTTTTCGTCAGTTGAGCTGCCTGATTTGTGCACCGAATCCCGTGCTTTTTGATATTAAAGCCTCATCTTCTTCACTTTCGTGTTTTTGTGGGTATTGTCCAGTTGTTGTTGTTGTTGTTGTTGTTGTTGTTGTTGTTGTTGTTGTTGTATATTTTTATCTGACCAAATTTCAAGCAAGCATAACATTTCAGCAGAAGACCACAGTAATCCTGTCACTGATCTTCTTCTTCTTCTCGCTGATGTTTTCAACAGGACGGATGGACAGTCGAATAGTTATGACGTCGTGTCGTCGTCACGTTGTTACAGCAAGCCTCTTCCGTGTTTTGGTACAGTTGTTTGCACATTTGCAATCGTTCCGTCGCCGGGGACGCTGCTTCGCTCCCGAAACCACCTTTTCAAGTGGTCCCGGACACGGAGCGAATCAGCGTCACCGGCGATGGAACGCACCGTTCTCATTACACTACTTTTGGGGCAATCGTGCTCGGATTCGACCCCGGATGCCTAGTGAGAAAGCCCTCTTAGGCACAGAGGAGAAGATGCAAGGTTCCGGCATACCCTCGCCTCTTAAAGGGATTGTTCGGCACACCCTCGCCTCTTAAAGGGATAGTTTGGCCTACCCTCGCCTCTTAAAGGGATAGTTTGGCCTACATTCGTCTCTTAAAGGGATAGTTTGGCCTACATTCGTCTCTTAAAGGGATAGTTTGGCCTACCCTCGCCTTTTAAAGGGATAGTTTGGCATACCCTCGCCTCTTACAGTTTTTTTCCGATTGCATAAACACAAAATTCTATTTTTTTGATCTACTTTTTCTCCCATTTTCAATTTTTCTCCCATCCCAATTTCGTATCGTCCAATTCTCAAAACCGTACACTCAAGGAGCAAAACGTGGGCCCGGAATTGCACCACTATAAGCTAGGGGTGTAACGGTACGTGTATTCGTCCCGCGAATTTACGGTACGGCCGTCACGGTGCGGTACGTGCAGCCATACGAAGAATCCGCCTCACAGCGCAAACACACCAGTCACACATGCAGGCACTCGCGAGGTCCGTGCGAGAACAGTGCGCGTGGCCGGGCACACCGAGTCCGACTTTAGAGTGGGTGGAATACATTGCCGAACTCACGGGCACAGCCGCACAGCTGATACAATAAAAAAAAATAAACATACTTTTCCTATAGAAAATTATTCTATTTAATAATAATTATTAATGATCACAAATATAATATATAAAAAATATTATAATAATAATAAATATTATATTAATAATAATAATTATAAATATTTGTTTTCTGTTGTACCGAACTCGTACCGAACCGTGACCCCAATACCGAGGTACGTACCGAACCGTGGCTTCTGTGTACCGTTACTTACACCCCTACTATAAGCACAATGTTAGCCTCACACTTTTTGCAAAACAATACACACAGTGATTTGCAAAACACTAAACACACTTGCATTACATTAGACACAGAATGTACAATTTCCACACATATGAACCAATTGGTTAAACACAGCCATCATGTGCACAAACACATGATTGCTTAATTGTAGACACGTCACCAATCAGGCACTATAAAAATGCAGCAGGTGAGTTCACCTGTCTTCAACCAAAATGGAAGGAAAGTGAAGTACACAGAGAATGTGCAATTTAGTGCTGTCAATAGATAATTTTTTTTTTTACTAATTAATCTCACAATTTTCTGTAATTAATCTAGATTAATCTTTTCTACTTAAGACCGAAGCTTGTAACAGATATTTACTTTAGTAAAATCAAGGAATTAATGTAAAATCAACACAAAGAAAGAATATTTAGATTCAAATACTATTTTAATAGCTTTCTTTGAATACAGTTTCTCTCCTGTGAAATACAAATGTTCAACAAAACCATCAACATTGACTCAGCTAGACCTCTTTCTTATATCCGCGGCGCTAAGATTGAAGATTTTTCACTCCATAGATTAATCTAGATTCATTTATTTTAATGCTTTAAATAATTTAAATTGATCTCCAAAGTTAAAGCATTCATTTTGACAGCCCTAGCAAATATACAATACATTCACCAAACACTACACAAGACCAATGATGCAGACTGAGATGAAAATATATATTTTTTCTCTCCATATTATACCCATGTCAACATCACGACACAGAGTATAAAACATGTCCCAGTTTCCCATAGATTCTCTGACCAGATACAGCTAGGCGAAGAGAAAATAAATAAGAGTATTTTCTCTTCTTTTCTCTATTTAATCTTTTTTTGTTTTACTGTAATTGTAACCTGTACTGGATATAGTATTGTTTTAGTTTGTCTGATATTTGCTGAGCTTAAAGTGTTATGGACACTACTGTAGTAGCATGAAAACTGAAACATCTTTTATATTTGTATATGGAGAGAAATAAATCATATTTTCATCCATCTGCAGAATTGGTCTTGTGTAGTGTTTTGTGAATTTATTGTATATTTGCCCATTCTTTGTCTACTTCACTTACAGTGCTCTAATCACTTAGAAGTATAATTGCTCAAAGTGTTTTAGGTTAAGCACAGCAGTGTGTAACTGGTTCAAACAGAATTAAGTCATATGAAACATGTGTGAAACATATTTGTGTTTTTTGACCGGATTTCATTCAGTTGGGGAGATAGAAGCCCTTAGCTGGCAACAAGAGTGTTTCATTTAGCAAAGCATCTGAGGTGTTCTGCTAATTGTGTGTGTGGTTGTGCTAATTGTGTGTAGTGTTTTGAAACATCAGGCCCTGTTTTCAAAATCGTGCTTAAGCAATCGGAAAAAAACTGTAAAGGGATCATTCGACCCACCCTCGCCACACCCTCGCCTCTTAACACTTTCAGTGCCCAGCAGGGGGCGCACATTTAGTGCTTGAAGGCCCACCATCCGCTTCAATTTTAACATTAATATCGCCTAATCTATGTTTTAAATTATGGCTATGTGTCTAATCTGCCCGTCGCCCATCAATGACTCATTTTCCAGTCAACATTGTCGAAGCGGATTGTTTTTTTATCGGTTCGTTTCCGTTTTATAGCATTTTGAAAAGCCCTCGTTTAAAATAAATAAATAAGAGAATCCCTGATAAACGCTGATGTCAGCGTTTCCGTTAGCCGGTAATTACCGGTATTTGACCGGCAAAATCTGTTGAAGTCCGACATATTTAATCTCTCCGGTCATAGTGTCCGGTGAAAATAGTTCCCTCTGGGCACAGTTTGATTATTTGAATTGTATTTGGATGGGCTGGAGTTGGGTGGCCTATGCGATGAACGAAACAGTCATTGCGTTTGTTGTCGTTGCTTCGCTCAGCGAGAGCTTGCTGCTGGATTTGCGGAAGGCATGCAGCTGCAGATCCACAGAACCCACCAGCTTTGCTGGCACAGTGCGGTCCCCAGACCTGGAAAGCTGCTCTGCGGGTCTGCAGCTGGATGCTTCTTGCAAACTAACTGCGGCCGGCTCGCGCTGATAACAGCTTTCATTGTTGGACCGGCTGCTTGGTGGAGCAACGATGAAACATATGTAATGAATCGTTCGTCGCATGGGCTATTTAATTTTGGCCTGTTTTGGTACGGTTCGGGTGGTCAAGTTGTGCTTGGAGGGAGTTGTTTTCACCGGACATTATGACCAGCACCAAGTCGTTGGGAGGTGGAGATATACATCACGCAAACCCACGATAATGTTGCCATCTCTCTCTGCAAAATGTCTCAGTTCTTCGCTTGATATAATTAATACAAATGTCCAATATAACGGAATTCGTTAGCTCATAAAAATGTGATTATAACAGACTGCTGTTTAGTGTCAGACCGACTGCCCACATACGCGGTCTACTTTATTTCAAGTCAGCAGCAGCACGGAGTATCGAGGGACTTATTTTATTTGGAATATATTAATGACTGTATACGCAAAAGTAGCCTAGTAAATAAATAAATCTACATGCCTTGAGGATGACATTCTTTATATAGCCTGCCTATCAATTGTTTTAAAGCTCAATAAACTATGACCGGAATTAATCTCATTTGTCCGGTAGATTGAAATCTTGCAGGTCACGGAGACCGGCAACAATTTTTTCTAACGGAAACCCTGGCTGATGTACTGTAATATTCTAGAACGTTGTCATTTTTCGGCCTATTTATGAATCGTTTTCAAATAAACGCTAGATTATCGATAGTATATGTTGTAAGATTCTGATCAAACTGGCCAGTATCACGTCTTCGTCTGTTTGGCTCTCCATCCAATTCCTCTGCGTTGTGTACTTTTAATGGTCCTGACGTCTCCGATACTGGTAGATAAGATCCTTATCTTCCCCCATTAGTGCAATCCATAAACCATAATACTCCTCCACTTCCGTAAGAATTCGACACTTCGACAACGTGAGATACCTTGTGAGGAAAAGCGTTGTTTTATTTCTCTAAACAGAAACCTCATAATCAGATGTTATCAGATGTTATCAAATTGTATCGTCCTTGAAGAGTCTATTCTAATGATCTTTCGGTGTGTTCAGATTGTCCTTTTGTGATTCAGTCCAATAGTGTTCAGGCCTGTTCGTTAGCCTAAGACCATCCTCGTGGTAGCCGAAGCTACTGATGTCGTGGCATTCTTCCTCCCCCCCCCCCCCCCCCCTCTCTCGTGATGAGAGGAGAGAAGGTCCTCTGTGTGATCTCAGTCCTACTCGCTCTCGGTCAGATTCTAGTCTGAGTCAGATTCTAGTCTGCTCAACACCCGGAAACACCGTTCGACTTATAGATGTTCGTCGTCGCAACGACGGCCCCGCCTTCTGGTTGTCATGTGACGTGTTGTCATGACAACTGCATAAACCTTTCACACATTAAAATGCAGTTTCATTCACTGTTGCATTAAGATGAACCTCTGTCCCTCCTGCTCGTCGAGACAGTACACTCTAATCTCAGATGTTCTTCTAAGGAATTCATAACAAAACCCTCGCTGACGCGGCCTGTGCCTGTGAAACCACTGGTTCCACCACCGTTCTATCACCGTCTCCTGCTTCCATGCACATTTCGATCTACCATGTTAGCTGTGGTCATCTCTCCCCAATCTATACATCACATACATTGAAAAAGCACCGTTTTCTCTCAATCCCCCCTTGATTCTTATCACCCCTCAGAATCATAAGACTACTTGGTTTTTCAATTAATTATACACAAAAATAGACTCATAACAATTAGGGCCCCGCCGTCTGCTGTTTTCCTTTTGTTTTCCATTACCCGCATCACACCCAAACCAGAAAGGATAAACAACGGTCATGGAGGAGAGAGAGAGAGAGAGACAGAGAAAAACACAGATTGCAACTTTTCAGACGACACACCTAAACCCTTCGGCCCCCCTATTCGGTACCCCACGTCCAAATCAGAGCGCTCCCTTCCCTCTCTTACAGTACACCTCCCATCTCGGGCCGGTCCCGTCTTCTAGGCAAGGGCCCCTTTCAGTGACGGCTCCTTTCCTGAGCTGGTCCCCCTCCCAGGGCGCGGTCCCCTAGGCAAAAATGTCTCCCCTGGTCTGCTACTGCTCAGTGTCTCTGGCTGTCCTCTCCACATCTGCTCCTCCACCGCCACCGTCTCCTCTCTCTCGTCGTGGATGATCTGTGTCCCAGGCGGTGCCTGGCCCCTGCGGCTTCCTCCTCCTCCAGTCTGTCTCCTGGTCATCTCCATCGCTGTCGGTGTCATTCCCCCCTTGAAAGCAGAAACACAACACCGGCAGTCGTCTGTCCATTCGACTTCCCTTGTTTTGCTATTAGTCTACCATGGCTTTGGGCCTGCAGCTCGTTCTCTATATATTTTTTTTCCTCTGCAAGCCCCTATTTGTTCTCTATTAGTCCCCCACCTTCTCAACACCCATATCTAATCCTACAGGGCTGTTCCCTGTTTTGTTGTCTTCCGGCGTGACACCAGCAGCTAAACGATACCCACTCGGCGCTCTACGTTTGTCCCACGGGTGACCCCCAGCGCGCGCCAGTTCTTTCTGGTGACGTGTCCCCTCAAGACTCTGCCTATTTATTAGGTGTGAGAAGGCCCCACTGGAAATCAACCTCCCTCTTTATTCAATAATTAACCCATTCAAATAACTGCACCATCTTTCTGTGCAATTCTTATTTAATCAATTAATAATTAAACTCTATATCTAATATTATTATTATAATAATAATCCACTCTCTGTGCTCATTAGATTGACTATTGAATCACTCCCCCACTCCGCCACTAGATGGTAGTACAGGCCTCTATCTAAATATTCCCCTATGGGTAATGAAAACTCCCCAGCACTACCCCCCCTCCGCCACTAGGTGGCGACCTACTCCTCCTCCATGGTGTTTTAGTTGACGTGTCACTTCCTGGTTCTTTATCTGTTGTTATCTCCTCGTGGTGCTCACGGCCATTTTGACTCGCTCATAATGGCTACTCTCTCAAACAAACAAACGCTGCCCTTCCTTCCACGGCCTAAAAACACAGCTGTTTTTCCTCTCTTTCCTATCCATTATCAGGGGACGCTTTCTCAGACTAATACTCTTGCCTGATCGGACATAATACACACTGGTACAATCTCCTTTCGACTTTCCTTCTGTTATGAAAACAGTCCCGCCATAACAATTTTTCGATCTGATTCAAGCGCCCCCCCCCCCCTTTCCTCATCTCGCATTTACCCTCCTTAAACCAAAACTGTGCAGCCTGCCTCGTTTGCTTTTCATTCTCTGTAGATAACACCCTCGATTTTCACCATGGCTTTCTGCTCATATTATTACAGCTGGCATTCTCTCTCTGTGTCAAACTAGAAATGTTTACGTTTACGGATTCACTATCTGTTCGTTTTTATTTGGCTTAAAATCAAAACAACCGTGTGCACAGTGAACTCACATTTTTGATCGGAGCGCTGTTTCCCCTACAGCGCTGGTTCACCTCCTGACCGCTCGACTCGCCGCTCTCTCCCAGGGCTGGCCGGCTTTGCTTCGATCATGATTCTCCCACACATTGATGACTGTTGTCCACTGTCGCCCCATTATTGAAAAAGTCTTTATCCGTTGTTCTTATCTCTTGCAAATCCGGCTGTCATCAACAACCAACTGTTCCCGTTGTTTTAATCTCTTGCAAATCCGGGTCACGGCACCATCTGTAAGATTCTGATCAAACTGGCCAGTATCACGTCTTCGTCTGTTTGGCTCTCCATCCAATTCCTCTGCGTTGTGTACTTTTAATGGTCCTGACGTCTCCGATACTGGTAGATAAGATCCTTATCTTCCCCCATTAGTGCAATCCATAAACCATAATACTCCTCCACTTCCGTAAGAATTCGACACTTCGACAACGTGAGATACCTTGTGAGGAAAAGCGTTGTTTTATTTCTCTAAACAGAAACCTCATAATCAGATGTTATCAGATGTTATCAAATTGTATCGTCCTTGAAGAGTCTATTCTAATGATCTTTCGGTGTGTTCAGATTGTCCTTTTGTGATTCAGTCCAATAGTG
Source organism: Notolepis coatsorum (assembly GCF_963971535.1). NCBI lineage: Eukaryota > Metazoa > Chordata > Actinopteri > Aulopiformes > Paralepididae > Notolepis > Notolepis coatsorum. The sequence goes on along the minus strand of NC_140181.1, from coordinate 96,174,756 downwards.
TTCAGGCCTGTTCGTTAGCCTAAGACCATCCTCGTGGTAGCCGAAGCTACTGATGTCGTGGCATTCTTCCTCCCCCCCCCCCCCCCCCTCTCTCGTGATGAGAGGAGAGAAGGTCCTCTGTGTGATCTCAGTCCTACTCGCTCTCGGTCAGATTCTAGTCTGAGTCAGATTCTAGTCTGCTCAACACCCGGAAACACCGTTCGACTTATAGATGTTCGTCGTCGCAACGACGGCCACGCCTTCTGGTTGTCATGTGACGTGTTGTCATGACAACTGCATAAACCTTTCACACATTAAAATGCAGTTTCATTCACTGTTGCATTAAGATGAACCTCTGTCCCTCCTGCTCGTCGAGACAGTACACTCTAATCTCAGATGTTCTTCTAAGGAATTCATAACAAAACCCTCGCTGACGCGGCCTGTGCCTGTGAAACCACTGGTTCCACCACCGTTCTATCACCGTCTCCTGCTTCCATGCACATTTCGATCTACCATGTTAGCTGTGGTCATCTCTCCCCAATCTATACATCACATACATTGAAAAAGCACCGTTTTCTCTCAATGTGTACGTATGCACGCTGGTGCTGCAAGCTGATTATCTTATTTCCTGATCACTCGCACAGTCAAAACAGCCATATCACATATAGGGGGAAAGCTTATATCTCCGTGAAAAAAGGTCTGATTATCCTAAGACTGGTAAAATAGATTCCTTACCTGAGATTAGGCCTGTCACGATAACACATTTTGCTGGGCGATTAATTGTCCCAGAAAATATTGCGATAAGCGATATTATTGCGGTTTTGAGAGATTTCTTTTTTGAGAAATGTATTTCCTAAAAGTTTTCAGTTAACCTTTTTATTTTTTTTTACTAATATAATAATAGCATAATAATGCAAGGAAACCGTTTCAAAGTGCAATAAACCTTTATTTAACATTGGAAGACATTTTAAATATCCTAAATATAAAAATGCTCAGTTTGATTGTTTATTATAAAACAAACTGAAACTGGAAACAAGCCCTCTGTCTGGCTTTTTGTGTCATCCTTTTAACATGTACATGTATTATTAATGTACCTTGTGGTACCATGTACAAAATGTTAATAAAGTATGAGGAAAAAACTGGAAACGTAATGATTTCGATTTATTGCTTATCGCGGCAGGCCTACCTGAGATCAGATGGTATCCAAATTGATTATTCCAATTCCTGATCGCCATTCCAAAAATCAATCCTTTTATTGATCCAATGCTACGTACTGTAAAGACATATTATACGCTGTCCTGAGGGTCCAGAATGAATCTGATCGGCTCCGGTTACATGCGTGAGAAGTAAAATGTGGATTCCGGATTTTTTTTCTCATCGATTTTCATTGAGTCCAATCCAAAAGGGTGCATTACCATCTGGGAGACGATAGGGGGCGCTTTTTTCACATCTGAGCGCCTGGTGGGGCAGGCTTACCAACGGTAGACTTGGTTGATGAAATATGAATTCAGATCGCTAATAAAAAAAAAAACGAATATTCTTGTGCTGGGCATTCGGGCTGATAACCCGAGAAATCTCGTTATGGGCAATCAAAGTGTTAACACATTGACCGCCAAAAACAGCTTACGACGTGTTTGCTGGCCATGCTAATTCTGCCAGACCATGCTGTACGATGTTATTGAGATCATATTTCATTTTTTCGCCATGGCATTCATAATTCCGCCACCCAGCCTCTGGTGATACAGTGGGACCATGCACAACAGTGCAACGCCACAATACCGCCACCTGGTGGATGATCGGGCGAGTTACAACCGGAAGTGGATCTGGTGATCTCGGTGCATCTGGGAAATCCGTCCGGCAGTCACATATCGTTGCAGGACTACAGACACACACTGGCGTGCATATGGATCAAGTTCAAGTTCAAGTTTCTTTAATAGTTGTCATACAGAAGTACAGAATACTTTTATACAAAATGCTTCTTACTGTTACGCTCCAGAGACTGTGCAAGACAAGATAAGTATGAAATAAAATAACATAGTATAGCATGTAAATTAGAAGTAAAAAAAAAAAATGAGGTCACAGTGTTCAGTATAGACATATGTACAATGTTCGATGCAGAATAGACGTAACTGAGTTACCATATAATATACAATACTGTGCAGTGTACTAATACAATACTATATAGTGCAAGGCAGAAATGGGATGAGGTGCAATTTAGGTACAATTTACAGTGGGTGTACGAGTTGTAGTGCAAATCCTTTATCAATAAATATAAAGTGTGTTTGTGTGGTTTAAGTGAGTGTGTGCGTGTGGGTGTGTGTGCTGTGTGCATTTGATGGTTGTTGCATAGTGTTTATTGTTTGTTTAGCAGCCTGATGGCCTGGGGATAGAAGCTTCTTCTGAGTCTTTCTGTGCTCGCCTTAAGACTCCGGTATCGCTTGCCTGACCGCAGCAGTTCAAAGAGGCAGTTGTTCGGGTGGCTCGAGTCCTTAATAATTCTCTTAGCCTTCCCCCTGCACCGCTTGTTGTAAATGTTCTGGAGGGTGGGAAGCCCCCCTCCAATTGTGCGTTCGGCTGAACGTGTCACTCTTTGTAGTCTGCTACGGTCTTGTGCAGTGCTATTCCCAAACCAGGAGGTGATGTTGCCAGTCAGGATGCTCTCTATTGTACATGAGTAGAAGTTCCTAAAGATCTTCTGACTGACTTGGAACTTCCTTAGGCGCCTGAGGAAGTAGAGGCGTTGTCGTGCCTTCTTCACAACACTGTCAATGTGTGTGGTCCATGTCAAATCCTCGGATATGTAGGCTCCGAGGTACTTAAAGCTGTTGACTCTCTCAACCGGTGCCCCGTCGATGCTGAGGGGGCTGTAGTCCTTGACCCCCGACCTCCTGAAGTCCACAATCATCTCCTTTGTTTTGCTGACGTTCAGGGAGAGGCAGTTCTCCTGGCACCATCCCGCCAGGACCTTGACCTCTTCCAGGTAGGCCCTCTCGTCGTTGGCAGAGATCAGGCCCACCACCACTGTGTCGTCAGCAAATTTGATGATTGTATTGCTACTCCGCTGAGCCACACAGTCGTGTGTGTACAGGGAGTAGAGGAGGGGACTCAGAACACAGCCCTGGGGGGCCCCTATGTTGAGGGTGATGGATGAGGAGGTGCAGTTGCCTGCTCTCACCACCTGGGGTCTGCCAGTCAGGAAGTCCAAGACCCACTGGCAGAGGTCATAGTTCAAGCCCAGGTCCCTGAGCTTGGCTATGAGTATGGAGGGGACTATGGTATTGAATGCCGAGCTGTAGTCGATGAATAGCATTCTCACATAGTTCCCCTGCCTCTTGTCCAGGTGTGATGCTGCTGTGTGCAGCACATGGGCTATGGCGTCCTCCGTGGACCTGTTGGGGCGGTATGCAAATTGCAGGGGGTCCATGTTGATGGGGAGGGAGGAGCAGATGTAGCCCTTTACTAGCTTCTCAAAGCACTTCATGGCTATGGAGGTGAGAGCTACAGGGCGGTAGTCGTTGAGGCAAGCAGGCTTGGATTTTTTGGGTACAGGGATAATAGTGGACTTCTTCAGGCAGGTGGGGATGACAGCCTGTTCTAAGGACAGGTTAAATATGTCAGTGAATACTGGGGCCAGTTGGTCGGCACAGACTTTTAGGACGCGGCCGGGGATGCCGTCCGGACCTGCTGCCTTCCTGATATTCACTTTTTTAATGGTCCGCCTCACCTCATGCTCTGTTACCCTGAACACTGCGCCTCCATCAGCAGCCGACCCCCCCCCCCCCCCCCCATTGCCGTGGCTTGTGAGCTGGTGTTGTTATTACCAGCATCAAACCTCGCATAGAAGGTATTGAGGTCATTTGCTAAGGAGATGTCACTGTTCAGTTTGAGGGAGGCGCCTTTGTAGTCTGTCATCGTTTTGAGCCCCTGCCACATAGCTCTAGAGTCAGCTTGTTCAAACTGGAGTTAAATTTTATCCCTGTAGCGCCGTTTGGCCTCTGACACTGTCCTCCTTACGTTGTATTGCGCCACCTTGTGGTCATTCATGTTGCCTGCCACTAGGCCGTCGTTGTATGCTTTGGTGCGCTCTCTCAGAGCTTCACGGACGGATTTGTCTACCCAGGGTTTTTGATTTGGGTAAACTCTCATTTTGGTAGTGGGGATTGTTTCTTCCACCATAGTACAAACATAGTCCAGCACTGTTTCCGTGTAGACATTAATGTTATCTGTGTCGCGGAACACATTCCAGTCTGTGCAGTCAAACGCAGACCGGAGCGTCTCCTCTGACGTCAAATCCCATTTCTGCACCTCTCGCGAGACTACAGGAGTACTTTTGATTCTCTGTTTGTACATTGGTGAAAGAAAGATTGACGCGTGATCTGATTTACCAAAGCCACTATCAGAATGAGCCTTGTAGCCACCTTTAAATTGCGTGTAACAGTGATCTAGGATGTTACCGCCTCTGGTGTTGCAAGTCACATGCTGATAGAAGTCAGGTAATACCTTTCTCAGATTGGCGCTATTGAAATCACCCAGCACCAAAATGGCGGCGTTAACGTTCGCCGCTTGTATTCTATTTACCTCGTCGTGGAGTCTGGAGAGCGCGACGTTGTTACTGGCTTGCGGTGGAATATACACTCCTACAAGGATGATCGCCGTTAACTCCCTCGGGAGGAAGAAAGGACGACACTTGATGGTTATATATTCCAGGTCTGGGCAGCAGTGGTTGGATAATTCCTTCACGTTAGTTGGATCGCTCCAATTGTTGTTGAACATGAAGGCAATACCTCCTCCACGTTGTTTACCGGACTCTGCTGTCCGATCTTTGCGGTGGATAAAGAAGTGTTCGGCTGGTTGGATTGCGTGGTCTGGAACCTCCGGCGTGAGCCACGTTTCGGTGAAGCAGAGAACGTTGCAGTCCCTAACGTCTCTTTGGTATTGAATCCTTGCTCGGATGTCATCCAGTTTATTGTCAATTGATTGTACATTGGCTAGCAATATACTGGGCAATGGTGTTTGGTGGCGTCTGGATCTCAGCCTGTTACGGATCCCAGCTCTCTTCCCACGCCGTCTGGTTCTTTTGTTCCTGGGATCAAGGAACAAAGGATCTGGTCCTACTCTCCGGAGGATCTCCTCAGGCCATTGTTGCGGTTCGGAAAGCTGGTCCAGTGAGTAATCCAATCGGTAAGTTTCCCGTAATCCGATGTCTATAAGTGACTGACGGTCATACACATTAAATGCACCTACTGTTGGTACAGACAAAACTCTTAAAACTATAAATATTAACAAAAGTAAGCACAGTCTCGACGGAGCGAACAGAAAGGCAGCCGGTCGGTGCAGCGCCATTCTCAATTTAGTAATATCAATTTAGCAATACAATTTAAAAAGTTATAGCCCTGCAAAGAAGGTGAACATCTCCATAGGCTTAGACTGGTGGCAGTGATCCTACATTGATGGATAGAAGCGTGGCAGGGAATGTGTTAAAGGGATAGTTTGTATTTTTGTACATGAAGTTGTATGAAATACTTGCCAGTAGTGTAGTCGATGCAAAGCATTAGCTTTACTTACCAAGTCCCATGGAATGGAGTGCTGGCGAACCGGGAAACAAAACCAAACAGTTTTAATCCACTATATGCCGGCAAAAGGGTTACCCATTTCCAAAATAAAACCACCGTCCTCCTGCGATTCTGCTATGACATGGCACTATTTTTTTTGCGTGTACCTACACACCGGTTCACAGGTAACATGGCCTATCAGCTGTTTCAACATTCAAGAGGAGTGTGTTTTTGTGTTGGAAAGGAGGCGACCCTTTGCCTACATGCTGTGGTATGTAGGGCTGTCTTAAATACTTCGAAGGTTGGAAGCTTCGTTCGATGGGCATGGGATTCGAATATGAAAATAAAATTCGATTATTAACACTTTCTCTTCCAGAGACGCCTAAACTCATCATTCCCCGCCATGCTAATTCTGCCAATGACGCCGTAACACGTCATTGAGATCAATATTTCAAAATCTGTGATCGCAATCATATTTCTCCCCCGGAGACTTGAGATCTACTGTTGATCCCCTCTCAACTCTCCCAACGGTTCAAGAGCGCCATCTGATGGCCGATCGGTGGATCGCCCAAACCGGAAACCGGAAACGGAAGCTGGTGCTCATTCCAATTCGGTCCGATCACTCGTTAATAGTCCCGGGACTCGAGCTAGACACAATGGATAGCAATCCGTTACCAATAACTCGATAAACAACATGATTTGGACGTATATACTATTATACAACCTGGAGATGGATCGCATATTTCAACATCCCATAATAGGAATCGGTTTGCTCCACGCTCATCGCCCAACGCTACGAGGAAGCTACGGTGAGTTTCAGCGTTTTTTTTTTACCGTGTTCGATATAAACTGCTCTAATGATCATATCACCCACACTAGATGAATCATCTAACGTTGGCCACGGAATTATAAACGACCCCCCCCCCCCCCCATCCGGTCAACATCAGATGATAAGTAGTAACTTCTAGAAGCACGTCCATTTGACATTTTTTATCTCGCGCAGATCGCTATCAAACTGTATTTGATCATCAATATAATGCATTTAGGGCTATAAATCACGTTCTGGAGAAAGCTGCAGAAAACGATAAAAACATATTTATACTTTAGACCGTATTTTAGTATGAATATGTGAATGAAAAAGTATAACGTTCCTACGTCCTGAACGATAGATAATTGACGTTGAATGGGCCATAGTAATGTCAATTTAGCAATACAATTTAAAAAGTTATAGCCCTGCAAAGAAGGGGAACTTCTCCATAGACAAATAGAGCTGGCAGAGGGGTATAATGATGTACATAAGCCTGGCGAAGAAAGTGTTAAAAAAAGAAAAAAAATATATGATAAAATTTTTTATTTTTTTTGCAAAATCAACTCTGCCTCTCTTTGTTAACTACAACAAGCAATGCTGTTTGTTATTTAAGACGAGGTCGGACTCGGCACTGACAGATTTGTGTTCATTGTGCTGCTTTTATAAAGCCTCAAATGACGGCTTACAATATTTCATGAAAGCAAAGTGTTTTGTTTGTCTAAGATTTAACTTTACAGCACTGACAACGTTGAACAGAGTGCTGTACAAGTCCCACAACATACAAAAAAAATTATAATAATAATTTCCTTTAATTAATAATAATTTTTTTTTTAAATGTTATCTCGAAGCTTCGAATTAAAATCGAATCTCGGCCCCGAAGCTTCGAATTCCAAAAAAAAATCGAAGGTCAGGCCTATTGGTATGGATTCAAACTTTTTGGGGGATTTGTGATCCTCGTTTGCTGCCCCTTCGGAACCCAGACAGAACTCTGACCATAAGAGTAAGCTAATAGATTTGCATCGCCTTAGCCTACACCATTAGCATTTAACATCACTTACAGAAATCTGAACTATCCCTTTAAGTATTTTAAGGGGACATGGACAGAGGACAAAGACCCAGGACATTGAGGAAAGCTTTTCTCCGTTGACCCCCCCCCCCCCCCCCCCCCCAACCATCTCATTATCTAGTTTGCCATTGTGATGATATATAGAACACACATCTCCATTCTGTAACCGACATGCCGGTATTAATTAGAACCAGCTTGACGGGTTTTTGATGCATCTCTGGATCAGTTTACCGCTGGGACCGTCTCCATGCCTCCGACTCACTCCTCGCTTCATAAACAGAACGTACCCCGTCTCTTATTTTATTATCGAATGTTATGACGCCACCATTATTCCACCATGCCGGCACGGAGCGCAAACCGAGTAAACAACATACCTGCATGAGCAATGACTCCCGACAGAGGCTTGTTTCACCTCAGAGCAGCCCACACAGAGATGAGTCAGTAGTTAGGTCAAACATTTTTATGGTAAAGCCCGAAAGCCATTTACCACGGTACACAAAAACCACGGTACGGTACATACCTCGGTTTTGAAGTCAAGGTTCGGTACGGGTTTTCGGTACAGTGGGGGAAAGTTTGGCTTTCCATGTTCCACTCAGGGGTGATGTAGTGTGCAGTAACTAATTGTACTTGTAGGGCTGTCAACGAATATTCTATATTGAAATGAATAATCTACTTGTAATTTTTTTTAATAAATAATAATAATTATATTAGATTGTGAAAAAAACAGCCCCCGGTGGGCGGTCGTTAGTGGTTAACGTACCGTTGTATTCGTTCGGTGCACAGCTGTTCGGTACGGTACGGTACACACTGAAACGGTTCGGTACGGATACATGTACCTTTACACCCCTACCATTTACCATTCAAGATTCAAGATTATTTATTGTCATGTGCTCAGTTAAACAGACAGTTAGTTCACCATACAATGAAAATCACACAATACTTAACAAAAAATGCAAAAAAATTATAATATTTGAAGATAAACTAGGCACAAGGGAGTAACATTAACATTATTGCACCTTCCATTCACAGTATACACGGTATGTTTTTATCCAAAGCGCTTTCCAATTCACCCATTCATTCACACACAGACGGCGGAGGCGACCACGCAAGGTGCCAACCTGCTCATCGGGAGCAATTAGGGGTTAAGTGTCTTGCTCAAAGATACTTTTATATATCGGAGCGGGAATCAAACCGGGAACCTCCGGATTACCAGATGATTGCTCTACCTCCCGAGCCACTGTCGCCCCCTTTTCAGTCAATGTTTCGAGTAAATTCAAGGATTTTCCCCGGTCGTTCCTCCCAGAATCCCTCGTTTCTCACCATGGCGGTGCGATCGAGTCGCTCTAATCCACTGATCAGTCACTTATCTCTGCTGGGCCGAATTTTTTATATATATATGTTTTGTCCAACGACGTCAATGTTTCGTTTACCACAAAAGTGATATGATTCCTATGAAGTGTGCCGCTTACCTAGGATTTGACTTGATTCAACAACAAAGCAGTCGGGGCAATGGCAAGCCGAAAATGGTCACAAGTGTTGACATTACACTTTACAAAGCTAGATGCAGTATTATATATGATAATAAATTATTTGAAGTTTGGATTTTTTTTTTTTTTACAACTGAGGTAGGTAGATTAAATTTTTTTAGACTAAAGTACAGTCGGTTCAAATGTGAAAGGTACCCAACCCTACTCACAGTGTCTCTCCGCTGGACCGAGTGTCTCACAGTGTGTCTCTCCACTGGACAGAGTGTCTCACAGTGTGTCTCCACTGGACCGAGTGTCTCACAGTGTGTCTCCACTGGACCGAGTGTCTCACAGTGTCTCTCCGCTGGACCGAGTGTCTCACAGTGTGTCTCCACTGGACCGAGTGTCTCACAGTGTGTCTCCACTGGACCGAGTGTCTCACAGTGTGTCTCCACTGGACCGAGTGTCTCACAGTGTCTCCACTGGACCGAGTGTCTCACAGTGTGTCTCCACTGGACCGAGTGTCTCACAGTGTGTCTCCACTGGACCGAGTGTCTCACAGTGTCTCCACTGGACCGAGTGTCTCACAGTGTGTCTCTCCACTGGACCGAGTGTCTCACAGTGTGTCTCTCCACTGGACCGAGTGTCTCACAGTGTCTCTCCACTGGACCGAGTGTCTCACAGTGTGTCTCCACTGGACCGAGTGTCTCACAGTGTGTCTCCACTGGACCGAGTGTCTCACAGTGTCTCTCCACTGGACCGAGTGTCTCACAGTGTGTCTCCACTGGACCGAGTGTCTCACAGTGTGTCTCTCCACTGGACCGAGTGTCTCACAGTGTCTCTCCACTGGACCGAGTGTCTCACAGTGTGTCTCCACTGGACCGAGTGTCTCACAGTGTGTCTCCACTGGACCGAGTGTCTCACAGTGTCTCTCCACTGGACCGAGTGTCTCACAGTGTCTGTCCACTGGACCGAGTGTCTCACAGTGTGTCTCCACTGGACCGAGTGTCTCACAGTGTCTCTCCACTGGACCGAGTGTCTCACAGTGTGTCTCCACTGGACCGAGTGTCTCACAGTGTGTCTCCACTGGACCGAGTGTCTCACAGTGTGTCTCTCCACTGGACCGAGTGGCTCACAGTGTCTCTCCGCTGGACCGAGTGTCTCACAGTGTGTCTCCACTGGACCGAGTGTCTCACAGTGTGTCTCCACTGGACCGAGTGTCTCACAGTGTCTCTCCACTGGACCGAGTGTCTCACAGTGTGTCTCTCCACTGGACCGAGTGTCTCACAGTGTCTCTCCACTGGACCGAGTGTCTCACAGTGTGTCTCCACTGGACCGAGTGTCTCACAGTGTGTCTCCACTGGACCGAGTGTCTCACAGTGTCTCTCCACTGGACAGTGTGATGGTTGTCCCGCTGTCTTGTTGTTAATCCAGTTAGGGATCAGCCGTCCCCCAGACCAGGGCCCCGTTCCCCGTACCTGGATAACTGAGTTAGCCGGATAACTTTCGGTCAAGTCTGACTTAAGCCGGACCTTCCTGTTCCCCGAAGCTGGATTGTCTAAATCACCATGACAACAGATCAAAAAGTTTGAGCCTGGTCGAGAGCAGGGTTTAAGTTCAAGTTAGCCGGATGAACCATCGCCACGCCCCCGCAAAGAAATGACAGCCTGTTTCCTGAAATTATTCCCACAGTCTACGATCTGCATTATACCATTCTGAATTACGTTTTTGTGCTCCATTCTTCCAGAGGGGGCTTTTGAAATGTAAAATAGACCCAAAATGCTGATACTAAATTCACTTTGTCCTAAATAATGCACGTTATATACCGTGGCGCTCGCTCGGTGCGATGTACACATTATGTGGTTATTTTAATTGTAACTGGCATTAAGATGTCTGATGAGATGCGCTGTTTGACGGATTTGAGAAATTGAATGAGCCGTTGACGTCACATTAATGAATGAGAATAAAGAGATAAACTTCATTCAAAATAAAGAATATTCTAAACACGGGTCTCTCGTTCATTAATGTATAAACAATGAATTTATCCCATCTGGCACAGTGGCGCAGCGGTAGTGCTCAATCCTGGCAACCCGGCGACCGGTGTTCGAAACCCCGTGTTTCCAATATTATTTTTTGGAATATAATATTAATGATTATACGCCAAAGTAGCCTAGTTTTAAGTTAAAATATTATAAATCTACATGCATTGAGGATGTCATTCTTTATATAGCTCTCAACGTGCACCAAATTGAATTATTCCTACATCGCAAAAAGAAGGAAAAGACTAGGTTTCGAACCCCGGTCGTCTGCGTGAAAGTCAAAAGAAGAACCCGTTACACCACAGTGGAGATAAGTAAAAGATCGACCACACATCAATCAATGGGTAAGAGAGCCGTATCGTTATTCTGTATAACAGTTTAACTAATTATTTTCGCTAGCAAGATCTCATTTGATTATTCAATCCAGCAGGCAAGTTTAAAGAAATATAATCTGATTGATTGAGGTAATGAGGGACTTAAAATTAGCCTATAGATAACGCATTTAACTTGTCGGCGAGGCGATTGAGCCGTACTGCAATATGTTAATAAAGTTTTAAATCAATTAATCAATCAATGCCGCTAGAGAATCAGGATCTCTGCTATCGATACGTGCTGGCTTTTCAACTGGAGCGGCCGCACGCACTTATCCTGGGTCTCAAGTCTGGTTTGAGTTAACGAGACTGAATCCACCTTCGAGGAACAGGAAAATCCCGGCTTCAAACATCGGGTTAACTGAATCTGGATAATGACATCTTGATCGACTTAGTTGAACCAGGTACGGGGAATAGGGCCCAGTTCATGGAGGACTCTGCTGTATGCTTTAGTTTAGCACACGTGTTTCCATTGACCACATTCCTATTGGGGGGGGGGACTCATATTGTGATTGTGTGTGTGTGTGTGTGTGTGTGTGTGTGTGTGTGTGTGTGTGTGTGTGTGTGTGTGTGTGTTCAGGTGTGTGTGTTCGGGTGTGTGTGTGTGAGAGAGAATTGACTCAAGTGGTAGGTCCGGGTGGTAATTTTCAATACCAGGGTATCTGCGGAGTATTAAGATGTCTTAACAAGTATTAAATTCATAATTCTCAATTAAAAAGTCTTACATTTCATTTGCACAGGTATTGTGTTTCATTCAAGCATAAAATTGAAGTGTCTATGCGTGGATTGTGGTTTTTGTGGATTATGAATTACGAGGAATCTGAGGATTGTTGAATTGTATCATCACTCACACGTTATTGTGATATTGTAACTGGGATTAAAATGTCTGATGAGAATGAGATGCGCTGTTTGACGGATTTGAGCAATTGAATGAGCCGTTGACGTCACATTAATGCATTTGAGAATAAAGAGATAAAACTTCATTCAAAAGAAAAATATTCGAAGCACGTGACTCTTGTATTGATGGATACACAATGGATATATCCCGTCTGGCACAGTGGTGCAACGGCTAGTGCTCACTCCTGTCAAGCGGACGACCCTAGTTCGAGACCCCGCGTTTCCAATATACTTTTTTTGGAATATAATATTAATGAATATACGCAAAAGTAGCCTAGTTTTAAGTTAAAATATTATAAATCTACATGCATTGAGGATGTCATTCTTTATATAGCTCTCAAAGTGCACCAAATTGAAGTATTTACATTGCAAAAAGAAGAAAATAAATTAGAAAAGACGGGGATTCGAACGCGGGTCGTCCGCGTGAAAGGCATAAGTACAAACCATCAGACCACGGTGCCAGACAAATAAAACATCCACCATACATCCATAAATGGATAAGAGAGCCGTATCCTTATTCTGAAATAGTTGAACTAATTATTTTCGCTAGCAAGATCTCATTTGATTATTCAATCCATAAACCTACTGCCAGCAGGCACGTTTAAAGAAATATAATCAAGCAGCCGGTCTAATAATGACATCGCTGTTGTCAGCACGAGCTGGCTGCTGCTAGATTTACGTGAAGCATGGAGCTGCAGACCCACAGAGCAGCAGTGTTTTTAGGTCCGGTCTGGGGACCGCTCAGCAGCGCCCCCCACCCAACAGCTGAATTGCCAATGGCTGAATTGGAGTACTGCACCTTGCCGGCAAAGCTGGCGGGTTCTGTGGGTCTGCAGATGGATGCTTCTCGCAAATCTAGCAGCAGCCAGCTCGCGCTGACAACAGCGATGTCATTATTAGACCGGCTTCTTGGTGAAGCAACGATGAAACAAATGTAATGATTGTTTCGTTCATCGCATAGGCTATTTAATTTTAGCCTATTTTAATACAATTCAAATAATCTAATTGTGCTTAGAGGGAATTATTTTCACCGGACATTATGACCGGAGAGATTAAATATGTCGGACTTCAACAGATTTTGCCGGTCAAATACCGGTAATTACCGGCTAACGGAAACGCTGACACACACACACAGACACGTTGTGATCGCTGTGAAAGAAACATCTGATTAACCCAAGATTGGTAACATAGAGTCCTTACCTCACATCTGCAAAAAGATTAATCCAATTCCTGATCGCCATTCCAAATATTGATTGCGTTTATTGATCCAACGTTATATATCCAAAACACATAATCCACGTTGCTCAGAGTGTCCCCAGTAAATGTGGTATAATATACTGCATCTGCATGCCCGAGAAGGAAAACCTGGACCGGATTTTTTATGCACAGTGCCACAGTCCCAGCCAATCCAATCCAATGATGTGCAATACCATCCGGGAGACGATAGGCGGCGGTATTTGCCCTTTTGCGAGCTCAGACCCATTCCCAACGATAACATCAGGTTGGATGGATGAAAATGAATGGATATCGCTAATAAAAGAAATAACGATTAAAACCCGACTATACTCGTGATTGGCGCTCAAGTGTCGGCGAGTTAACCTGACTATACTCGTGACTGGCGTCCAATGAGTTAATTAAGGGCTATTTCACTTTTCTAGAACTTGTCAAAAATCAGCAGTCTTACCTCTATGTAAAGTAATCTACAAGTAAGCCAGCGACCACTGCTGCCCCTGTCGTCTGCTGTCAGCACCACCATTCCCCCCAACAATACAGCAATATTATCCTGCGTCAAAGGTACTTGTTTGGAGATAATGTTACTGTTTTCAAATTATGAGTATAGGTGAGAACAACTTTTCACAGAATGTTTAGAATCTTTCATCCAGCAAGGCAGCAGGTATCCATGGTAACCCATGGTCCCCAAAGGTCCCATGCAAGGCAAAGATACACAGCACACTCAAACCTACAACAAATTGACCAGATCTATTTTTCAATGGTAATACGTTTGTCAACACACATCAAATGCCAAAACATACATTTGACTCAGAATTGTCTATTTCATTGAAATATGCGCAGCAGTAGTTTGTTTATACTTCGGAAGTATGATATTTAGACTAGCTCCCCAAAATGAATGCAAGTGAATGAGGAGCCTGAGAGGAACGGTGGTGATGACAGCGGCAGGGACAGCAGTGAGGCAGGACTGCTGAAGTGTAACCTCCCTTTAATGGCTTCCTGCAACTTGTCCGTCAGCATTAAAACATTTTTTTAAATAAAAGTTCCTTTTTGTAAGGTAGATATATGTTTATAACTTAATTAATATTACATAATGCGCTTTACTTTCACAACGGCAGATCGGTTGAGAATGAAGCTGCTCACACCGTATTTATCATTGTATTTGAATTTGAATCTAATGTTACATTGTATTTTAGCCAAGAAACAAGTGTGTCTGAACACACCACCACAGCAGGCAATACAACTGTAAATGACACCCCATCGTGCAGGGACTATTCTGGGCCAACCTGTTGATGCTGTTGCCGCTCCTGCCCACGAGACATTGGAAAATAATTCTATGACCCCGCCCCGCCCTGGAATCATTTACAATACTACCCTTTAAAACCCTTTCACAACCACACTACAGAAGGTTAACCCTTTCACTACCACACTACAGACGGTTAACCGTCTGTAGTGTGGTAGTGAAAGGGTTACCCTTCTGTAGTGTGGTAGTGAAATGGTTAACCATCTGTAGTGTGGTAGTGAAAGGGTTACCCTTCTGTAGTGTGGTAGTGAAATGGTTAACCATCTGTAGTGTGGTAGTGAAAGTGTTAACCTTCTGTAGTGTGGTAGTGAAAGGGTTAACCGTCTGTAGTGTGTTAGTGAAAGGGTTAACCTTCTGTAGTGTGGTTGTGAAAGGTTAACCGTCTGTAGTGTGGTAGTGAATGGTTAACCATCTGTAGTGTGGTAGTGAAAGGGTTACCCTTCTGTAGTGTGGTAGTGAAAGGTTAACCGTCTGTAGTGTGGTAGTGAAAGGTTAACCGTCTGTAGTGTGGTAATGAAAGGGTTAACCGTCTGTAGTGTGGTAGTGAACGGGTTAACCCTTTGTCGCGTGGCAGTGAAAGGGTTAACCGTCTGTAGTGTGGTAGTGAAAGGTTAACCTTCTGTAGTGTGGTAGTGAAAGGGTTAACCGTCTGTAGTGTGGTAGTGAACGGGTTAACCCTTTCTCACGTGGCAGTGAAAGGGTTAACCCTTTGGTAGTGTGGTAGTGAAAGGGTTTAAATATGAACGGAGATAGCAGTATATCGTTAGTGGCTTTTAACATTGTCCGTGACTTTAAAGGTTTACTCTTTTTTTAATCAAAGATAAAGTTCACCCTGCTTTGTAATTTCACCTCGTCCTTTTTTACAGATCCTGTATGGAGATCAACATTTTAACCCTTTCACTACCACACTACAGACGGAACCGTCTGTAGTGTGGTAGTGAAAGGGTTAACATTCTGTAATGGGGTAGTGAAAGGGTTAACAGATCAAAGATCAAACAGCAGCAGAATGAAAGTCGTTCCTTATTATTTGTATATCCTTGGCAGTCGAAAGCATCGACCAAGAGCTCTTCGAACATAGAAAAATCAGAGAGATAACCCTAACCGCAAAAACCTAATGTTGCACTAACAACACCATTGCAGTTCACGGGATAGTGTGCGAACCAGCCGTGCAGAAGAGGCGAATATAGTGCCATAACTTAACTACCGTGACCTCAGGATAAATTCCAGTACCAACTCATAATGGTTAAGAACAGGCTCGACACGAATATTGGTGCCTCACTTAACCCTTTCACTACCACACTACGGAAGGTTAGCCCTTTCACTACCACACTACATAATGTTAACCAAGACGGGTCTTTCCTTGTTGGACTTGTCTTGTCTCATATTAGAAAGGCGTACTAGTATTACATTATGGAATAGCTGAAATAGGACTGTGTAGGTAATTTTCTTTTCTTTCTTACATTCTCACATGTGAGACCGTAGCGCCCGACAGGTGTTAATAAGCGCTGTATTATTTACCAGACGAGAACCACCCGTTGTCTCGTTTCTGTCCACCACGGTCGTGTCTCTCCAGGTGAAAGAGGACTTCAGGAGAGCAGGAGAGCTAGAGAGACGGGGCGCCAGAGGAAAGGAAAGTGGAGACATGGAGAGGGAAAGGGCGCAGCGCTCTTCCTGTGTCTGCTTCCTTCCTCTCATCTCTAAAAAGAGCTTTGTGTGCAGTGGGACACACACAGACACGTACGTGGGCAGTAGAAATGGTCATGAGGTGTTTCAGTTCAGCGCTGAGCCGTTTAGATGCCGGATCAGATAGACGGATCAGCACTTTTTGGCAAAGTCATTCCAGGGGTTTCAAAACGTCACCATTTAATGTTATCTGACCATTCAGCTTTGAAATCCCCCCTGTGCAACAGGACATTCCCCAAGCACTAGAACATTCCTGAAACGTGGCCAAGGTAAAGGGGCTGGTGTCTTATTGAGCAGTTCACATGGGGTAAAGTATGTCAAAATGAACAATAGCGAGTTGAGTTTCTTTTCTGACTAGGGGCATCTATCAGGTTGTTCGAAGGGCAGTGACCGTGAGACCTTCACTGCCGTGCTCTTTCATGACGTGAAGATTAAGTGAATACTCTTGAGTCCACGGCCGGGGACCCAGGGCACATTCTTCTTCTAGGGAAATGATACACATCGTCGAAAAGGAGAAACGCACTATTTCTAGCTTGCGACAACACAAAGCCGTGTGTCATTTATTACATTTATAGCACAAGTGACAGCTGTCAGAACTATGCCGTGCTAGCCTCTGACAGCTCGTAGTAACCAAACATTTTATCAATGAAATCCCACCAGCGAGTCTTCTCTAAGCCCAACCCGAAAACCAACCTCCTTAAAGTGACAGTGCCCCATCAACACATCAAAACAATACAATGGTGAATTATGTGATGTCTATAGCACCCACTACATACGTCCCCCCAGAATTCATCATAACAAAAGAAGTCAATGAACAGGAGGGCGGTAGGGCTGTCTTAAATACTTCTAAACTTCGAAGCTTCGTTCGATGGCACAAGCTTCAAACATAAAAAAAAAAATCGAAGTTTAAACGTTTTTTTTTCTTTCTTTTTTTCTCCTCCAAAATCTTGCGCCTCCATTCCAATGAAACGAAAGTAAGCGGCGCCTCGACTCCACCTCTCTACAACAAGCACGTGGAGATTATCTGTGTTGAAAACAACAAGGACATGTGCAGCAGACATGTCGACGAAGAAGTCATCAGACGTGTGGTTACACTTTAAAATATGCAAAGACAATGCCCAAAAAGCCGAGTGCCAGATATGCCAGAAGAAAATGGCATATCACAACTCTACAACAACTTTGTCAAATCACCTAAAAAACGTAAGTATCGTTGTACACGACGGCGACGCCACACAAAACATTAATAAGTCTACCATAGTAAAGAGGTAACTGAAGCCGTGTGAGGGGGCAGGGGGCCCACTAGGTCAACGTTCACGTGGTCGAACCTCCTTTCAGGTACAGGGAAGTGCTGCAGGGGGGCCTTGGTGTGACGGTACACTTTAGCACGCTGGCACTCCAAACAGGAGTCAGCCCAGTGTCTCACATCTTTCCTAAGCCCAGGCCAGACAAACTTGGCGGACACTAGTCTCTGCGTAGGTTTCTTTCCCGGATGGGAGAGGCCGTGGACAGCGTCATAAACACTCCGCCTCCATCCTACCCACTGTTCAAACACTGCGCCCACGGCAAAATCTGAGGTGTCGGTGGTGATGGAGATCGGGGCCTTAAAGGAAGGATGTGCCAGCATGGTGGCGTTGGCTAGGGCAGCCTTGGCATCCAGAAAAGCTTTGTCTCTCTCTGCAGACCAGTCGACAGCATGTTTTGGCGCTTTACCCCTAAGGGCCTCATACAAAGGCTGCATAATCCGAGCCGCCTGGGGAATAAAGCGGTGATAAATGTTTATCATTCCGAGAAACTCCTGCAGTGACCTAACCGTGGGCGGCCGGGGAAAATTCATCACAGCTTCCACCTTCATGGGAAGAGGGACCGCTCCCTCTTTAGTGACTCTGTGCCCCAGGAAGTCAATGGTCGACCGCCCAAACCGGCATTTGGCCGGGTTGATTATCAGTCCATGCTCATTTAGCCGCTCAAAAAGCATCCGGAGGTCGGACATGTGCTCAGCCTTAGAGGCGCTGGCTATGAGGATATCATCCAAGTATACAAAAATAAAATCCAAGTCTCGTAGCACAGAGTCCATAACATTTACATTTACATTTTTACATTTAGTCATTTAGCTGACGCTTTTATCCAAAGCGACTTACAAGTTCTGTACGACAAGCCATCAGGAAGAGCACAACTCTATCAGCTGAGTAACAATGTTCATCAAAGTGTTGAGTGCTACAGTGTAGGTTAGTTTATTAGGACAAGTGCATGACAGTATGGTTAGTTAGGGTTAGATTTTTTTTTTTTTTTTTTTTAATTCAGATAATGGTTGAAGAAGTGAGTCTTTAGTCGACGGCGAAAGATTGGACGTGTTTCGGCTGTCCTAACTGGGGTGGGTAGTTCATTCCACCATTGTGGGGCAAGGACTGAGAATAGGCGACTTCTCTTTGATGACCCTCCCGGAGCTTGGATAGGAGTAGGTCTGAGGCGGCCAGAAGATGCAGAGCGTAGGGGTCTTGAGGGTGTGTAGTTAGAGACCATTGACCGGAGGTAGGCGGGAGCAGTTCCCTTTGCTGCACGGTATGCTAGGTCAAGGGCCTTGAAGCGGATTCGTGCAGCAATGGGGAGCCAGTGCAGGTCCCTAAGAAGTGGGGTGACATGGGCCGACTTCGGTAGGTTTGAGATCAGGCGGGCCGCTGCGTTCTGAATGAGTTGAAGAGGCTTAGTGGCAGTGGCCGGGAGGCCAGCGAGCAGTGCGTTGCAGTAGTCGAGGCGGGAGATGACTGTTGATTGGACGAGGAGTTGGGTGGCTTCTTTTGTCAGGAAGGGGCGTATCCTTCTGACGTTGCTCAGGAGGAATCGGCAGGTTCTGGTTGTCGCTGCGATGTGAGCAGAGAAGTTCAACTGGTCGTCGAGGACAACACCAAGGTTCTTGGCGGTCGGGGACGCGGTCACAGCTGCATTCTCGACTGTGATGGAAAGGTCGGTCAGGGGGGAGGATTTGGCCGGCAGGTGGAGCAATTCTGTTTTGCTTAGGTTCAGTTTGAGGTGGTTGGTCGTCATCCAGGCGGAGATGTCGGACAGACAGGCCGAGATCCGCTCAGAGACGTGGATATCTGAGGGAGGGAAGGAGAGGAAGAGTTGAGTATCGTCGGCATAACAGTGGTAGGAGAAGCCATGAGACGTGATAATGTTACCCAGTGATTTAGTGTAGAGGGAGAAGAGAAGGGGTCCTAAAACCGAGCCCTGGGGGACACCCGTCCGCAGGGGGCGGGTGGCCGACAGGGTCCCTCTCCATGACACTTGGTAGGAGCGGTCATTGAGGTATGATGACAACCATGTCAGCGCAGAGCCAGCCACTCCCATTCCTGCGAGGGCCGCGAGGAGGATCTGGTGGTTGACTGTGTCGAAGGCTGCAGATAGATCTAGGAGAATCAGGACAGAGGAGAGGCCTTTCGCTTTTGCTAAGTGAAGTGCCTCTGTGACCGCAATGAGGGCTGTCTCTGTGGAGTGACCAGTCCTGAAGCCTGACTGATTAGGGTCTAGGAGGTCATTCTGTAAGAGATAAGCAGTAAGTTGGTTGGATACAGCACGTTCAAGTGTTTTAGAAAGGAAGGAGAGAAGAGAGACAGGACGGTAGTTGCCTATGACGGTAGGGTTCAGGGATGGTTTTTTTATGAGGGGCGTGACTCTGGCTTGTTTTAGGGAGGTGGGGACCACCCCCGAGTTGAGTGAGGAGTTGATGGTTGCAGTTAGGAATGGGAGGATGTCTGGTGCTATGGACTGGAGGAGTGGGGAAGGTAGCCGGTCCAGCTGGCATGTAGTCGGACGGTTCGACGTTACCAGTGTCAGGGTCTCGGCTTCTGTAATGGGAGAGAAAGATGACAGAGTGAAGGATGAGGTTCTCGATTCAGCATTTGGAATGGGTGGGGGTTGGGAGAAGGAGCTGCGGATGTTCTCCACTTTTTCCTCAAAGAAGATCGCAAAGTCTTCGGCAGAGAAAGATGAGGGAGGGGGGGGTGGGGGGGGAGTGAGGAGGGAGGACATGGTAGCATGCAGTTTGCGAAGATTCTTGGCAGAGGCCTCGATCCTATGGTGAAAGAAAGAAGCTTTGGCATTAGTAATGGTTTTGGAGAATGTTAACAAGAGGTTGTGATATGTGTCGATGTCAGCAGTGAGGCGTGACTTTCTATACTTCCTTTCAGCTGCTCTCAGGACCTGTCTTTGTTTTTTAAGGCGCTGGAACGTCTGTGCAGCGTTTTTGAGGCTGAATGGCATGTGCAGAAACTCAAATAGCCCAAATGGAGTTATGACTGCTGTTTTGGGGACGTCCAGCGGTTGGACGGGCACCTGATGATACCCATGCACAAGGTCCACCTTGGAAAACATTAATTTCCCTGAAAGGCGGGCAGAAAAGTCCTGAATGTGCGGGACTGGGTACCGGTCCGGCGTCGTAGCATCGTTGAGCCGGCGGTAATCCCCACACGGGCGCCACCCCCCTCCCGGCTTGGGGACAATGTGGAGGGGGGAGGCCCATGGGCTGTCAGAGCGACGGACAATGCCGAGGCGTTCCATGTTCTCGAACTCTGCCTTGGCAATTCTGAGCTTGACCGGGTCGAGCCCGGGCATAGACCGGAGGGACGGTCGTGGCGATATGATGCTCCACTCCATGCTTGGCTGTAGATAAAAACACAGCCCCGCGTCACGCTGCTGGCGAGGGGCTGTCGCTGCGGCGGTGATATTCCAGTCTCCCGGCGGTGAAACAAAGGCTTGGGTTGGGAAATCTGCCACTGCACAGTGCTGTTGACCAGCCAAAAAAACGTATCAGCCTCCTCGGCCAGAGCGCAGCAATCGTCTATAGTGGTGTTGGCCAGAGCGGCCCGAACCGGAGAAGGCAGCTGACACAGGAAAAGTTGCATGAAAAGGAAATCAGGCTTGTGCTCTCCCAATAAATCCAGCATCCTATCCATGAGCTCCGATGGCTTGCTATCACCGAGCCCTTGCAAAGAAAACAACCGGCTGGCCCGCTCGGTATCGGAAAGTTCGAATGTCTTTAATAGATGAGACTTGATCGTGTGATATTTATCCCGAATCGGAGGGTTCTTGAGGAGGCTCACCACTCTGCTGGCTGTCGAACTTCCCAGGGCTGACACCACATAATAATATTTTGTGATATCCGAGGTAATTTTCCACAGCTCGAACTGTGCCTCCGTTTGCGCAAACCATGCCGAGGCTGACGACTCCCAGAACTCAGGTAATTTCAGCGAAACTGCGTTCGGAAGCGTCTTCAAAACTAATATCAGGGTCACCAATGTAGAAATCGTCGGAAAGGAGAAACGCACAATTTCTATCTTGCAACAACACAAAGCTGTGTGTCATTTATTACATTTATAGCACAAGTGACAGCTGTCAGAACTATGCCATGCTAGCCTCTGACAGCTCGTAGTAACCAAACATTTTATCAATGAAATCCCACCAGCGAGTCTTCTCTAAGCCCAACCCCAAAACCAACCTCCTTAACACTTTGATCGCCGGGGTTAAATTCATAATTTACCATCCCTCGCCAGCCCTATTTAACATGGAGAAGTTCCCCTTCTTTGCAGGGATATAACTTTTTAAATTGTATTGCTAAATTGACATTACTATGGCCCATTCAACGTCTTATATCTATTGTTCAGGGTGTAGCAACGTTATACTTTTTCATTCACATATTCATACTAAAATACGGTCTAAAGTATAAGTATGTTTTTATCGTTTTCTGCAGCTTTCTCCAGAACTTGATTTATAGCCCTAAATGCATTATATTGATGATCAAATACAGTTTGGTAGGAATCTGTGCGAGATAAAAAAAATTCAAATGGACGTACTTCTAGAAGTTACTACGTATGATCTGATGATGACCGGATGGGGGGGGGGGGGTCGTTTATAATTCCGTGGGCAACGTTATATCATTCATCTAGTGTGGGTGATATGATCATTAGAGCAGTTAGTATAGAAGACATTACAAAATAACGCTGAAACTCACAGAATTTATTCTATTATGGGATGTCGAAATATCCGATCCATTTCCAGGTTGTATAATAGTATATACGTCCAAATTATGTTGTTTATCGAGTTATTGGTAACGGATCACTATCCGTCGTGATCAGCTCGAGTCCTGGGACTATTACCGAGTGATCGGACCAAATTGAAATGAGCACCAGCTTCCACTTCCTGTTTCTTCCCTGGGCGATCGGCCACCAGATGGCGCTCTTGAACCGTTAGAGAGTTGATAGGGGCTCACCAGTACATCTCATGTCTCCGGGGGAGAAATATGATTTCGATCACAGATTTTTGAAATATTGATATCAAAGACGCTGTCCAGCGTCTTCGGCAGAATGAGCATGGCGGGGAATGACGTGTTCCAGCGTCAACGGCGGTTAAAGTGACAGTGCCCCATCAACACATCAAAACGATACAATGGTGAATTATGTCTATAGCACCCACTACACACTCTTGGTTGGTTGGTTGTAGGGATGGGTACCGAATCCGGTACTTTTAAGGGTATCGACCGAATCACGTCGGTACTACCGAGTACCGATTCACGTGAGATCCACTGGTGCCACATTTAGGAAAAAGAAAAGAAAGGTTAGTTAGTTGGTTGGCTGGTTGGTTGGTTGATTGTTGACTGATTCATTGTATTCATTCATTGGCTGATTGACTGGTTCTGATGAACACATCTTCAAAGCAAATATATTAGTCTCACAGAAAAGTACTATCTATGCGCACACGCCACACAATATATATATATATTTTCTGTAAATATAATTCTGTTTATTGATTAATTCTCTCCAGTCTCTTATTGTAGCTAATTATTAGTTTGTGAGACTAAATGCTTTCTAAACTGGCTCCAAATCGTCATTGTGTTTCTGACCACTGGGTTTGAACTTAGATTCAGAGGTAAAGGTAGTTGTGAGCTGATCAATGAGTTAAGAGACTGTTTCAATTAAGCTAAATCCATATCCACCCAAGAGATACCTGCTTCATGCTTATTCCAATAAATAGGTTTGTGAATATTACAGGTTTGTGAATATTTTATCGTCAATAAAAACCACAAAACATTTAGGCACCACGCACCGGAATAAATCGATGTAAACTATCGTTATGTTAAGTCGGTATCAGGCCATTGTTAAATCTACGTTAGCTCTATAGCAAATTAGTATGACCAATCGAAATCACAGTAAAACATTAACGTAGTCTGGTAACGAAACGTGTACATGAACTACAATGTGGCTAGGTAAACATTGGAATAACATAGCCTACATGTTTCCAGAAAGAACAAAACATTACAGCAACATATAAACTTGGATGGATCTTCGAAAATAAATGAACCAGCAATATCATGGCATCCTAAGTAGGGTTGGGCACCGAAAACCGGTTCTAATTAGGAACCGGTTCCTAACTTCCCGTTCTAATTAATACCCTAGTTACAGTACAGCAACCAAATTAAACTCTATCAAGTCAACTGAAAATGTGAATAGTATGAAAAAAATTAGATTTTTTCACAAAAAAAAAAATTCTCCTGCGAAATAAGCTGTGACCTGCACCTCAAAGAATCGGAATCGAGAATCGTTCAGAACAGGAATCGATATGGAGAATCGGAATCGTTCAAATCCAAACGATGCCCAACCCTAATCCTAAGTAAATGCGCTACTTTTTAAACGTTTTTGAATGTTAATCTATAATGTTAATTAATGTTCGTATAGAATAATCCAAAGGGCTTTCTATGTCGCTGCTGTACTGTCCCGCACTCTATTATAGGAACAGTCCGTTTTCTTCCATAGTGATGTTTCGATTTTTTTTAATTTTATTATTACGGATCCCCATTAGCTGGTGCCATGGCAACCAGCTAGTCTTCCTGATGTCCTCATAGCGTAAAAGTAAAGGTTTATGGGGAAACAACCGCTTCTAATTAGCTAGTCTCAGAGGAAGATGTCATTCGTTGTCTCCTTTGGACAAAGATCTCTGTGTCGGACCACTGTGTGTCAAATCGATGGCATGCCTCATCTAGGGATGGGTACCTTTCACATTTGAACTGATACGGTACCGGTACCTGTGAATCGATACCGGTACCCAACGGTACCTTTTTTATGTACTTTTGTCTAAAAAAAATGTATTTACCTACCTCAGTCGTGAAAAAAAACGTCAAAACTTCAAATTTCGACCGTTTTCGGCTTGCCATTGCTCCGACTGCTTTGTTGTTGAATCAAGTCAAATCCTAGGTAAGCATATATTGTGCGTGTGAACGTTGACATGAAAATAAAAAAGGTAAAAAAAAATATATATTTTTTTTTCGGTATCTCACTTGAATCGATACTCGGTAGTACCGACGTGTTTCAGTTCGGTACCTCAAAAGTATCAAATTCGGTACCCATCCCTAGCCTCATCCTTATCCATGAAGATCAGCTTAGCAGGGAATCAAATCAAATCAAATCAAATTCATTTGTAAGGCCCGACAACACACGTTAATGTCCCCATGGGCCGGACACGTCTTCTTTAAACAAGTCAAGAAGAAACATCACAATAAGTCAAGAACAAAACAAGAACACCATAAAGTCCAAATTTTTTTAAATAAATGCAAAATAAATCAACTGAAGGGAACTGAAGACTGTAGCTGTAACCCATTTTACATTACATTTTAAATGTTTTCATTTAGCTGACGCTTTTATCCAAAGCGGCTTACAAGTTTTGTACAACAAGTCAGCAGGAAGGGTCCAACTCTACCAGCTGAGTAACAATGTTCATCAAAGTGTTGAGTGCTACAGTGTAGGTTAGTATTTGGACAAGTGCATGATAGTAAGGTTAGTTAGGGTTAGATTATTATATATTTTTTTCATTTCAGATATTGATTGAAGAAGTGTGTCTTTAGTCGACGGCGAAAGATTGGACAGGTTTCGATGGAAGTTCGTTCCACTATTGTGGGGCAAGGACCGAGAATAGGTGGCTTCAGTTCTCCTTGATGACCCTCCCGGAGCTCGGATAGGAGTGGGTCTGAGGCGGCCAGAAGGTGCAGAGTGTAGGGGTCTCTTGAGGGTGTGTAGTTCCCTTCGCCAGTGCAGGTCCCTGAGAAGTGGGGTTCACATGGGCTGACTTCGGTAGGTTTGAGATCAGACGGGCGGCTGCGTTCTGAATGAGTTGAAGAGGCTTGGTGGCGGTGGTCGGAAGGACAGCAAGCAGTGCTTTCACAGGCTTGTAGGAGACTCAGGCTTTGGTGACTTCGGTACTGTAATCAGGGTAAAATTGGAAGAAAAAAACAACTCTGGAGCCGCTGTTTTGTCTGGAGAAAGTGCAACTCTGGCAATCATTGGCAACTGTCGTGGATGCCGGGGGCAATAATTTGCTGGTCAGATAGTTGCTTGTTCAAGATTTATTAGGTCAAATAGGAGATTGGTTTTGAGAAGACCCAACCGGAAGTCCTGGCCTGGGGACCCCTCAGAAATGAGCTCCAAGCACATTGTACGTCAATCTTTATACCATGATTGAGGGGGTGGGGTCAGGTAAACAGGTGGGAATGAGGATAGGAGGATGAGACAAAGGGGGGGTAGGGGCTGGGCGATAAGGCCAACATTTTTATCACAATAACATTTTTCATATCACTCTATATCAATAATTATCTCGATATACATGAAATTATTATTCCTGTCAAGTTTAAAGGCTATTTTTGCTGCTGAATGAAAGCTGTGGTTCAGAATATTCTTTATTGTCAGAACATGACAAACTAGGCCTACTTGCCAAACCACAAATCTGAGGTAGAACATGAACACGAACTGTATAACAATAACACTTTTACAACTGGCATTAACAATAAAAATAAATAAATAAAATCTCAATTCTGGTATTAATAATGAAAAATTAATTAAATCTCAAGTCTGATTAGCACACATAGCATACTGTGTACAGAGTAGATGGTTTCAAACTGTATTTTAAATTAGAAAGCAAACTAAATAAATCTCAATTTGGTCAGTATTGTCATTTGGACAAGCAAAGCCATTACTTTAAGTTGCGGGCAAGAAAGACAAGTCTGTCCACAAATCTGAGGTAGAACATGAACACCAGTGGTGCAGTGGCAAATTGACAGTAGGTCAAACGCTCCACGCGCATGCACAGTTTTTTTTGGCTGCTCTCGTCCTGCAGCTGGATACTATTGCCTCACAGCGCGGCCGTCAGCGCGCGGCCCAGAGAGCGCCGCTGGCTCTGCGGCTCTGCAGCTGCATGCTTCTCCGGGAGTCCGGTTGGATAATCCCATGTAAAAAGCGATTTTCGCGTACTTCAGCCTCAGTGACCGAGGTATAACGCCGTTATACCGAGTTATACCAGCACTGCACCACTGATGAACACGAACTTTATAACAATAAACCTGTTATAACTGACATTAAGAATAAAAAAAGAATAATACAAAAAATTATAATTATTGACCACGTTTCATATTTACATAGAGGAAAAATATATTGCGATAATTATCGTTATTGTTTTATCGCCCAGCCCTAAGAGGGGCTGGAGAAAGGTGACCGGAAGGAGGGAGGAGGGGTAAGACAGGAAGGTGGGATTAGGGGGGTGAATGGGTATTCAAGGTAGACACAAAGGAGAGGTATTCAATTAGTAGGGGAGGTGTTAGGCAGGATGTCGCTGTGGGACAGTGTATTGGAGGCGTCTCTACATTTCGTAGCTCCAGTTCTGCAGACCCCTCTCTGATTGGTTGAACTCCATTTCTGCAGACCCCTCTCTGATTGGTTGAGCGAAGCCCCTCTCTGATTGGTTTAGCTCGTCACGCGGTAAAAGGCAAAAGAAATGTATTACCAGATTCGCGTATAACGTTATTTCGCGTGACTTCGCGGTTTATTCATAACGTTATGCACATTTCACAACACAGCCAGCTGTCAGAAACTGTACATTGTAACGTTATAGGTTTATTCACATAACGTTATTCACAACACAGCCAGCTGTACTATACATTGTAACGTTATAGGTTTATTCACATAACGTTATTCACAACACAGCCAGCTGTACTGTACATTGTAACGTTATAGGTTTATTGACATAACGTTATTTCACGTGACGCGTTCAACTTGTTTACACTCCCCACTTACTGTAACTGTACCATGACGCACTCCCCACTTAACCCAGTTAATGCCTTAACTAGACAGTTACAATGTAACATTTAGATTAACCCAGTTAATGCTTTAGACAGTTACAATGTAACATTTAGATTAACACAGTTAATGCCTAACTGTACTGTCTATCTGTATGTCATATATGTTACGATGAATTGAAAATGGGGGACCCTGATGTAAACAAGACGAAAGTCTTTCTCTGGGGTCTGCATCCCCTTAACAAGTGTGTATTGAGCTGTACTGTACCCATTCTGCAATCTGTTAATAAAGTTTTCAATCAATTCAATCAATCAATCAATAACTAGACAGTTACAATATAACATTTAGATTAACACAGTTAATGCCTAACTAGACAGTTACAATATAACATTTAGATCAGGGGTGGCCAACCAGTCAGAGACTAAGAGCCACAAAAAAATGACTGTGGTACCACAAAGAGCCACACCATATACCAGCGTTTCTCAACCTTTTTTTTCAGTCACGGCACCCTTCATGTGTTTATAGGTCTCACCCTCTGGCCTCTGAAGTTGCTAATGTCTTTTTTATTTGGGCCTCACAGGGTTAAAAGTACCCTGTGAGACCCACGGTTGCAAAATTACAAAATCACTTTTAGCCATTTAAAAAAATAATGTTTATTTAAAAAATGTTAAAGGGGAACTATTTTACTATTTCTTTCACTATTTGGGCACTTTTACACAATTCCTGTGAGTCTATGGAACACCTAGGTTTTTTTTCAAAAAAAATGCATTGTTTTGTATTTCTAATCAAGTACTAAAAACCGCATTTTTCTACCTCAAGATCTTAAGCCGTTTTGAGGCTGGGCTCCAACCACTGTGTGGCCTGGTGCCAACTGCCACATCAACTGCCACATTATTATGCAGCTGAGAAATCTCTGACATCACAGATATGTACATTTTCAGATGACTCAGTTCAGTGAGGGTGAATATTGTGAGAGGAGAATTGGAAGAATTCGCCAATATGAGAATTAGAGACATATATCCTATTAATATAAGTCCACATAGCTAAGAAACAATGGTAAACACTGAAAAAAGCCAGTTATAAGATAGTTCCCCTTTAAGCACATGTATAGTCAATTGGTCCTGTTGTTCAGCCTCACAATGCTATTTGA
Organism: Notolepis coatsorum; assembly: GCF_963971535.1. NCBI lineage: Eukaryota > Metazoa > Chordata > Actinopteri > Aulopiformes > Paralepididae > Notolepis > Notolepis coatsorum. Next base: position 96,146,104 of record NC_140181.1, on the reverse strand, counting down.
TAGTAAATGTGTTTATATGTCCCACCCTCTGGCCTCTGAAGTTGCTAATTTCTTTTTAATTTGGGCCTCACAGGGTTAACCTCTTAAGCCCGAGATATACAGTAAAAGTGTATATTTTCAGCATTATGTTTGTTTACCAATTATTTTAACTGTTATTAGTGAAATATAAGATTATAGAAATCTCAGGGCATTGAGTCGGAAACCGGCGCATATTGACAGGAGGAAGTGGCACAGCCAAAAGTGAGTGTAGTCTTTTGAAGGAAGAGACTCAGGGCTTTCAAATTTCGAAATACTACCCTACCCAGCTCACACCAGCCCCTGTCAATCATCTGACTTCTGGATTTACTTTTTAATTTCTCTTATTTTTTGGGATTATCTCCCACAAACCTGAACGTTATTGCCATAAAACAGAACGCAGTTAGTTTCTCTACCTTTCTGTGAACGTCTTGCAAAAAACGGTGTTGCAATATGATGAAGAATGGTGGAGAAATTTACATTATAAAAAAGATGGCAGAATTCAGTACTGTATCTACAAAGCCTTCTGTTTAATCATCTTCCCTTTATTCATTTGCTTAGATTTTTCAGGTCTGGTCAATTTTAGCATGGTGTTATTTACAGTCAAAGAAAATTTTTTTTTAAATAGAATTGATATTCTCCTTTGGTTCATTACAATTTACTCAAGCCTAGTAACAGACACACTATTTCTGACACTGATCCATATATGTCCCTAGATTCAGATACCAAGAACATGCAAATGGACCATTAAAAAAAAAATTGTAAATGTTTATTCTACGTCCTTATGGAATGAGTGACATAAAAAAAAAAAAAGCAATTTTTTTTTTTTTTTTTTTTTTTTTATTTTTTTTTATGGATGGAAGAGCCGCACATTGACGGGCAAAGAGCCGCATGCGGCTCGCGAGCCGCGGGTTGGCCACCCCTGATTTAGATTAATTAACCCAGTTAATGCCTTAAGAGAGGTGGTCAAGTCAAGTCAAGAGTTTTATTTGTCACAAGTTGTTTATTTGCATACAAGTTTACAATGAAATGCGGGTGGTCTTGCCCGCAACGATGTGCATAATACAATAGTAATAACATATAATAGAATCCAATAGAACGACATTGTGCAATAAAACAAGTAAACAGAGTAGGGCATATCGGAATATGTACATAAGTTATTTAGGTCCTGTCAATAGAACGACATTGTGCAATAAAACAAGTAAACAGAGTAGGGCATATCGGTATATGTACATAAGTTATTTAGGTCCTGTCAATAGTATTTTTTTAATGATTCGTTATGGCGTAATCAATACCTCCATGTTTTGGGGGTAGTCATCAGAAACCTCGGATCCGGGATTCGGTTCCCATCCGTCGGGCAAGAACTGTGGGTTTTCAGCCTCTCTCTCTGGAGCTTAACGGAGTTTCGATTCCTGGAGGAGCTTGTCGCGGCTCATGCGCATGCGCGCGCTCAACCAATCAGAGAGGGGTCTGCAGAAATGGAGCTCAACCAATCAGAGAGGGGTCTGCAGAAATGGAGCTACGAAATGTAGAGACGCGTATTGGAGGGGGAGGGAGAGACAGATTCTACCACACAACGGTCGGCCATCTTGGTTGTGTGTACATCCTGATGTGGAATTCGATGGCCTGGCCACGAGGGCTTCTTTCCAAAACAGCTCCACTAGGTTGCCACTGAAAGAATCAGAAGGACGAGGTCCCGCCTCCAGGCCTGTCACTCGTATTATATGATTACGTCTGGAGCGGTTGTCCAAATCGACCAGGCCTTAAATAGGCCGGCATGTGCCTTCTCTGAATCTGTTCGTCTGTCTTCAGGGCTGGACACAAAGCTGTCTCCATTTCACAGAGAGTCACACTACAGTCTTCAGCTATTTCAGATTGGACGGGCAAGGATTTGGTTGCAGAGGTTTCCCCGTAATCCGTTTCTCCAAACCATCTAAAAGCCCCTGGATGTCTTCCAGAGTGAAGCCACGGTTCGTGAAGCTTGTGTGAAGCTCGTGTGAAGGGCGGCGCGGTTGCTTCTTTCAGGAATGCAGGCTTTCTGAGCTTTGGTTTTTGGCATTATACCAGCGGTTCTCAAACTACGGGTCCCGACCCAAAGTGGGGTCGTGGGTAGGTGACCGTGCGCATTGGCAAGTAAAACAATTTTTTTTTTAATGTTCTGTCAACTTATTTTGGTTAAATATGCCTCGTTTTATAAATGTGTATTAGGGGTGTAACGGTACACAGAAGCCACGGTTCGGTACGTACCTCGGTATTGGGGTCACGGTACGAGTTCGGTACAACAGAATTTTTTTTTATAATATTTATTATTATTATTATAATTTTTTTTTTTTTTTTTTTTTTTTTTTTTTATTATTGCAAAACAAAACTTATTAAAAGTCAGTACTCAACACACAATGTATAATGAAACTTTCAGTAAAGGTGGTTAAAATATATGCAAGTACAGAAACAGGATAAAACAAAAATAGTCAATAATAACATTTTAACCGTATACCGTGTATATCCAGCGAAGTTACAATTATATAAATGTTAGTATATAATATACCCCGAATACCTATTTTCTAAAACCCTACACACATATGCTCCAGCTCAAATCCCCCCCTCCCGGACCCCCTCTTGGATAGTACCTCCATTATCCCTCACTCCTAACCAGACATCACCATTATAGGCTAGCTTTTATTCTCTCCACCACTTCTAACCACATTAACATTTTGGATTCATTGAGCCCTAGAATTCTTGCTGTTGATATTTCTTGATATATCACATCAAGATATGTAAGAAACCACACTTTCCGGCACATTTTTTCCGGTTGAAACCAACGTGATGCAATCAGTTTTTTAGCTACTGTGATACCCGATAAAACCAATCTTTTTAGTTGTGGGTTCACTGCAAACTCAAAAACATCATTCAATAGCAATACCGCGGGGTGTACAGGTATATTCCAAAATACGAGTATTGATAATTGTTGGGACACATCTTCCCAGAATGCCTTAACTGGTGGGCAGTCCCAATACATGTGCATAAATGTTCCTTCGTCCCCATTTGTACATTGGGAGCATTTGGAGTCTTGTATAAGCCCCATTTTGCACAGCCTTATAGGAGTCAAGTATGTCCTGTGAATATAGTTCAGATTGATTTGTTGATGATCCGGGTTCCTTGATGTAAGTCGGACATTTGCCCAGGCTCCTTGCCAATCAAAGTCATTTTCCAGGTCTGGTATATCCCTCCTCCAGACATTGTCTAGTTGAAGGGTTTCGTACGAGGACGTTAGTAATTGTGAATAAAAACCTGATACAAAACCTCCCAATGTATCTCTGTCATAGAAAAATTTGTGGTATCTGTGGTGTTCAATTGGTATGTGTAATGGAACACCGTGAGATCTCATACAAAGTCGTAACTGTATGTAAAAAAGCCATGTGGACTCGGTGAGGTTAAACTTTATGCATATTTCGACATAACTACAGAGGCCCTTGTTATTAAAAATATCCCCTAATGAGTGTATGCCTCTTTCTTCCCATACAGGGAATCTTATAGGTCGTTTTCCCATTAAGAGAGCATTGTTATTGAATATGGGAGTGTGATTATGCCATACTTGATTGTTAGGAAATTTCCTTTGAGTTTCCCGCCATGTCCTGATTGCATGGGTTATTATTGGGCCAAATTCTCGCTCACAATGCTTGATTGAAAGTTTAGTGTATGCTATGTCTTTCAATCTCTGTGGGGCTACTATGTTTTCTTCTAATTTTCTCCAAGATACCAAAGCCTCGGGGTCAAACCATATCTTCTTCAATGGTCTTAATGTGAAGGCATTAAAATATTGTAAAAAATCTGGGACTGCCATGCCACCGTCTGCTTTACTTCTCTGTGCGGTGGATCTTTTTATGCGAGGTGGTTTGTTATTCCAAATAAATTTGTATGTGGAGGTTTGTAATCTTTTCCAGTAGCCCTCTGGAGGAGGTAACGGAAGCATTGAGCTGAAGAAATTGATTCTTGGTAATACATCCATCTTAACTATTGATACCCTTGCCTGTACTGAGTTTTTAAGTTTTGCCCACCTGTCCAGGTCGTCCTTGATTTTGTTCTGTATTTTTGTGTAATTGTGCTTCACCGTTTGTCTTATGGTGGGGAATATTTCCACTCCCAAGCATCTGAAATGTTTTACCATCGGTATCGCACCTGGGAGGGTTATATCTTTTTTTGCAGGGGTGTTAAGTGGAAGGAAAGCCGACTTCGGCCAATTTATCTTAAATCCCGATAAATCACCAAAGTTCTCAATCAACTTGAGCAGATGAGGCAATGTGGTGTTGGGGTTTTGCATGAACAATATTACGTCGTCCGCATATAAACTAATTTTTTGTTGTGTGCCCTTGATTACGATTGGTTCTATGGATTGGGATTGTCTTATATATTGTGCTAAAGGCTCTAATGATAAATTGAATAGTCCGGGACTAAGAGGGCAACCCTGTCTGGCAGAGCGTGATACCGGAAAGATTTTGGAGATGATTGTGCCTGTTGTAATCATGGCCGATGGGTCCTTGTATAGTACTTTAATCATATCAATGAAACCTTTTCCTAACCCCATCCTTTCCAATACTGCCCATAGAAACGACCATTCCAACCTGTCAAATGCTTTCATAGCATCCAGGGATAGTATCGCCTTAGGTGTGATGTCCTCTTTGTCTGTATCTAGTACGTGCAGTATTCGCCTTATGTTATCATTGATCAGGCGACCTTTTATGAAGCCTGTTTGGTCCGTATGAACTAAAGACGTCATATGCTTTTGCAATCTGATGGCTAATATCTTAGAGTACAGTTTGACATCGGTTCCGAGGAGGCTTAAAGGACGGTAACTACCGCATTCAGTGGGGTCTTTGTCTTTTTTGTGAAGAACTGAAATGAGTGCGGTATTTTGGTGTTCGATGAAGCTTCCCTCTTTGACTGAGTATAAGATCATATTTAGTAATAAGGGTCCAAATATGTCCCAGCAAGAAATGTACATTTCTGATGGGATACCGTCAATTCCCGGAGCTTTGCCGTTTTTCATTCCGGATATGGCCTTCTTGAGTTCTTCTAATGTGATCGGTACTTCTAACTGTTTAGCGTCTTCATCTGTAAGTTTAGGGAGAGTAATTTGATTAAGATATGTGTCTAATTTGTCTTGATCAAAGGTCGTTTCTGAGTTATATAAATCGGAGTAGAATTCTTTGAATGTATCGTTTATTATTTTGGGTTCTGTTACTAGAGCTTGTTGTTTCCTAATGGCAGTTATATCTGCAAATTTTGCATTAATTCTTAGTCGCATGGCTAATAGGTGACTAGGTTTAGAACCTTGGAAGTACTGCTGTTGTCTAGTGCTGCGTATTTGCAATTCCGATTTTTGTCTGTACATTGCTTTGATCTCGGTCTTTAGAATGTTAACTTGGTTATCTAGTCTAGTAGAGTTGTTGTATTTTAAAGAATTAAAAAGCGTTGAGTAAAGCGTTTCCATTTCAGACAGTTTTGTGTTTTGATTTTTGCGCAATATGGAGGTAAATCTATCCGAGAAATCCTTGATCATACTCTTTACCGACATCCATAATATTCTGGGATCTTGCACCGAGTTAGCATTAACTTGTAGGAATACTGTGAGAGCTTCTTTAATTTGTGTAATGAATTCCTTGTTGTTAAGCAGCATCGAATTAAAACGCCATCTTGGGGCCCGGGTAGATAATGTACCAAATGTTGCTTTCAGGATTAAGTAGCAGTGATCTGATAGCGCATTGGGTGTCATTTCCACTTCGTATTTATCAAATATTCTCGGGGATGCAAAGACGTAATCAATCCTGGATAGTGTGTTGTGTCTCGCCGAACGACAGGAGTACTTGCGGGTCATGGGGTTAAGTGAACGCCATAAATCAGTTACTCCTGTTGATTTCGACCAATCTTTTAATGCTTTAGATGAATTCTTTTGTTCGCTGGAGAAGGAAAGGTAAGTTTTGTCCATCCTTGGGTTCCAAATGGCATTAAAATCCGCACCTATTATGTATGAGTACTCGGGATGGTTTAACATTTCTCCTGTTAGTGAAGTGAAGAAACCCACTTCGTACAAATTCGGGGCATATACCGCTGCCAATGCAATTTTCCTGTTATTGTGTATAATCCTAGCTATAGTTATGCGCCCCTCAGCATCCGACCATACCCCTTTCAATTCGATATTTAATTTGCGTCTGACGACTATGGCTACCCCTCTAGTTCTCGTAGCAAAAGAAGAGTGACCAATATTATGGTATATGTTATCCGCTAACGTATTTATGTCTCCCTCTAAAATGTGCGTTTCGCTTAATAGTGCCACGTCCACATGTTCTTTTTTCATCAGTGTAAGCACGCTTTTGCGCTTGTGTTGTTTGTTTATCCCACCGGTGTTCCATACCATTATATTCAAACTAGCCATAGTCTATGCATGTTTTCGTGTAGTTTTTGGTAATGTTTCTGGAGTATGAAGCTACAATAGATGCACATCCAATTAATGAGGTCCCGTTGAGAGCTGAGCTTAAAAACATATATATATACAAATAAAAATCCCCTATTTTCCCCTCTCCCAGAAAGTCGAACATGCCTGTGTTCCAAGAACACATCCTCCGCGATTGACTTTCTCCCATGGTCCACCGGATTGCCCAACCTGAGCATTGTAATCCTAATTTTCCTATGCTCATTGCCATAGGATCTAACATTTCCATTCTATTGCAATAGAATGTCGCTTTTGGTCTTGCACCTCCCCTTACTGTAATGAAGTATTGTGATAAATAACCTAAAGATAAAAATAAAAAATAAAATAAAAAGAGAATAAACCTTTATCGACATATTCCTTTGAACCCTCCACCAACGTGTGAGGGAAAAAAAAAAAAAAAGGAAAAGATTGTAGATCAGTATTGACACTTAATGTGAAGAACATTGGAAAAGAATAATGTAAGTTACAATATATTTAAAAAATATATAGTAATATTGACACCTTAATGTGAAGAACATTGGAAAAGAACAATGTAAGTTAAATTATATTTAAAAAATATAGGGTGATGAGAAGAAAAAATTTTATAAAATAAAAATCAATGGAAAGATATAGATAAGGAATAAGAGATAAATAATTATCAACGTGGAGAAGCCACTAGAACCGATTTAACTGATTAGATAAGATAGAAAAGCAGCGCCTTTTAGCGCTTCAATGTGCCTTTAATGGAGTGATTACTTAAATTGTTAGAATAACCTTGCTGTGCCCATACGTTTATGTGTGGATAATTTTAAAGTATTATTAAGGGCTGATTGCACTTCATTTAATTTATATATGCTATGTGTATGCACACCGAATGTTATTGTTAGAGTTGTATGCTTCGTTGTCATGGTGCCTTATATTCTAGAAGGTTGTAGAATATACTAGTGCCTAGACTATTTTACATTCCAGAATGATCTAAGAGACCCAGGGCATTTGAGCGATAAACCCAGAATATTCCAGATAGATCTTTTTGCATTGATATTTATTTGTCCCCTCAGAGACCAGAGACTGAAATTATAATGTATTATGAATCGTATTATACACAGTACACATTGTTATAGACGACTTGCATATCGTTTGCTACTTTGATGAACACAGCAATGTTATTCCAACACTGGTGGAATGACCTCATTGATGAACACAATAAAGTCATTCCAACACTGGTATATATTTAGAGAGAGGCTTAACTGATTCCGGCATTTCCGTCATGCTTTGGGTTATTTGCTGCATTTTGAATCAGGAAATCCTCAGCATCAAAGGGTGTAAATGGACCTGACCTGCGGCCGTTATTGTCCAAGAATGATAACAGCGCCGGATATGCTAGCCTTGGCTTGTGGCCGGCTGTGTACAGCTTTTGCATCACAACTTTGTATGGTTGACGTCGGATGATGGCCTCTCTGCTCAAATCTTCGTAGATAAATATTGGTTTATCACCATACTTCAGCTTCCCACGTTGGTTGCGAGCATATTTGATGATTTCATCCCTTGTTGTAGTTTTCCGCAGAGTGACAATGATGACTCTCGGCCCGTTGATATTTTGCCCCTGGGAACCAATTCTGTAAACTTGTTCCACTTCTGGCACTTTGTTTGGATCGGAGTTATTCAAAATCGTTGATAACTCGTTTGGAAAGTTGATGTCATCGCAGTTCACTGATTCATCAAGCCCCACAATGCGGATGTTATTCCGCCTGTGGTAACGATGGGTTTCTAGTTGCCTCTCCATCACTTCGTTTTTAAGCAATTTTATTTCCCTCCGGTATTCATCTTTAACTTTTTCCATCTCTTCTCCCATCTCTGTCATGATACCTTCGTTCGCCTTGACTGCTTTTGTGTTTTCTGTCACCGAAATCTCCACTGTCGTGATTCGCTCTGACTGTGCATCGAACGCTTTCTTGACTTCTTCTAATTTCTCATCGATGTGATCGAATTTAGCCTCGATGCGATCGAATTTAGCCTCGACGTTTGCCTCGAGCGCCTTGATGTGTGTAATCTGCAGGTTAGATTGTTCTACCATCTGTTCTTTCATCAGGTTAGACTGTTCTACCATCTGTTCTTTCATCAGGTTAGACTGTTCTACCATCTGTTCTTTCATCTGGTTAGACTGTTCTAACTGTTCTTTCATCAGGTTAGACTGTTCTACCATCAGGTTAGACAATGTGTTGAAATCGGGTGGATTTCTGCTTACTTCAGTTGACGGCATATGGTAGATAGATGCAGTGACGTTGGAATCCATAAATCTGGCTGCTCTCCCTCTCACGGAGCTTGAATCTGTACCTTCTTTTATGTTGGTCTCTATTGACTCTCTTTCGGGGACCGTAATCGATGATCCCGGTACGTTGTCCTCTTCCTTCTCCTCCTCGGAGCTTGTCGCCGTCGGCTCAGAACCAGCGACGGTTAGGACGCGTCTATCTCGTTTTTTTAAGTCCTGCGCCGTTGAAGTTGCCGTAGTTATTTTCTCTGCCTTCTTTCCACCTTTAACCATATTGTCTTTTGATATGGTTAGTAGAGGGTCTTAACAATACATACGATGTGGTCTATTCTCTTTCTTTACTGTCCAAATAATGTTTTTAAACGAAATTAGCGTTAGTGGGAGCGGAGCAATTGCAAAATGCGTGTGCTACATGTTGTAGCGTAACCGGAAGTTATTATAATTAATAATTATATTTTTTATTTATATATTACATTTTTGATAATTATTATTATTAAATAGAATAATTTTCTATAGGAAAAGTATGTTTCTTTTTTTTATTTGATCAGCTGTGCCTGTGAGTCCGGCAATGTATGGGGCTGCGGCACTGCAGATTTACCCTACTCGAGTCCGGCGGAGGAGAATGTTGGTGTGTTTGTTGGTGTGTTTCTTTCCATTGGTTTAATTTGGTTAACATTATTGGGCAAACAAGAAAACGAAAGAAAACTGTAAAATTGTAATGACCCTGCAGCTGTTCCAATGTAAATGTGACTTTCTCCGTGCACTTTCGCCCGCTCTGAAGTCGGACTCGGTGTGCCCGGCCACGCGCACTGTTCTCGCACGGACCTCGCGAGTGCCTGCATGTGCGACTGGTGTGTTTGCGTTAGGAGGCGTATTCTTCGTATGGCTGCATGTACCGCACCGTGACGGCCGTACCGTAAATTTTGATATTGTATTGATAACATAGTGCTGTAATAACATTTTCTAATAAATATGCATGATCAAGTTCAACAATGTGTGCTTTTATTTTGATATTCCTTAATTCCACGTTGAAATTACGGGATACATTAACACATTGAGTGCCACGCCCCTTCCGGGAAGTGACTTGCCGTCCATTAACGCCATGTAAACGTAGTTGTAGTTTGTAGAGCTAAACCTATATTTATAGTATAGCTATGGGTCTAACGCCGTCGAGTCTCATTGAGTTGGTTCTGGTCAACGTGCAAAAAACTGATTCTTTTTTCATCCGTACATTTCCGTTTTATACCGTTTTGAATATGAATATAGTTTGGTTGCTTCTGAGTCATTCCAGGAAAAAGACGCGAAAACTGCGTTTTTGTGTAATTCAATAAACACGTTGTCATTTTCCCCCTGATTATCGGATCTTCCTGAAATCAACGTTAGATCATAATTATTATCCTTCCTCGTGCAAGCATGCAATGTTGTTTAGACCGGTTTAGATCTACGTTTCCGGCACTCAACGATCGGGCGACAGAAACGTAGTTCTACGTTAACACAATGTGCGCCATTATTGAGTTTACTCGTTATTGGCCGCCAATCGAATAACGCCAATAACGAGTTTACTTGTTTTTATGATCGTTATTTCCTTTATTCGCTATATCTATTCAGAATTCATAGCTGCAGCCTCTGGTATAGTCTTCAGACCCTGTCTGAGCTGGCAGACGGTCAACACCGCCCTCTACTGCCAGGCGGAGCTATTGCATCTCATTGAAAATGGGATTGTGTCTTTTAGGAGGCGATCTGAGCTGGGGCGGGCAGGGTTTAAATATTCAGGCGAGCCACTTCTATACAACGATGGCATCAGTAACTCCGCCCGCCCGCCCGTCATTGTGAAACGGTCGGTAGTGTGGTGCGGACCTCCATGAGCATTATTTGGAATTGCGATAAGATATTTGGATTATCTCTTTTGCATTACATCAGATACAAGGTAAGAACATCATATATGAATTTGATCGTTGATCTGACATTTATTTCTACCGCGATCAAAGCTATCTGTGTGTAGGTGTATCTGCTTACGGTATTACCGTTGGCTGCGGTGGGGGTGGGGTGGGAGCGCCCCGCTAAGACGGTTATTGCATGTATGGACGAGGAGACATAATAGTGATAATCTAGCGTTGATTTCAGGATGATTAGATAATCAGCCGAAAAATTACAACGTGATGACTGGATTACAGTAAAATGCATTTTTCTCGCCTTTTCCTGGAATTACTGAAAAACACCCAAACCATACTCTATTCAAAACGGTATAAAACGGAAATGTACCGATGAAAAAACAATCTGTCTCAGCAATGTTGACTAGAAGCAGCTCACTGAGACCCGACGGCGTTATTAGACCCATAGATATAATATAAGATATATTTTAAGCACTCGCAAATGTCACAGTCTAAAACTATATCCGTTGAATAAAGACCTGGCAATGACTGGGGTATCAGCGCCCCCTGCTGTGGCGGTCAATGTGTTAACGGAACCGGATGTGTTAAGTGTGGGGTCGCAAAAAAAAATCCTAAATAAAATGGGGTTGTGGTATAAAAAAGTTTGAGAACTCCTGGGCCCCGTTTCATGTACCTGGATAACTGAGTTAGCCGGATAACTTTAGCTGGATAACTGGGTTAGCCGGACTTTCCGATTTCATGTACGTGGATTTTCCAGATCACCATGCCAACAGATCCAAAAGTTTGAGCCTGCTCGAAAGCAGAGTTCAAGTTCAAGTTAGCCCGATCACGCAGAGCCACGCCCCCGCAAAGAAGTGACAGCTCGTTTCCTGAAACTATTCCCACAGTCTACGATCTGCATTATACCATTCTGAATTACGTTTTTGTGCTCCATTCTTCCAGAGGGGGCTTTTGAAATGTAAAATAGACCCAACATGCTGATACTAAATTCACTTTGTCCTAAATAATGCACGTTATATATCGTGCGACGTACACATTATGTGGTTATTTTAATTGTAACTGGGATTAAGATGTCTGATGAGATGCGCTGTTTGACGGATTTGAGAAATTGAATGAGCCGTTGACGTCACATGAATGAATGAGGATAAAGAAATAAAACTTCATTCAAAATAAGGGATATTCTAAACACGGGTCTCTCGTTCATTAATGTATAAACAATGAATCTATCCCATCTGGCCCAGTGGCCCAGCGGTAGCGCTCAAGTCTGCCAACCTAGCGATCCGGGTTCAAATCCCGGTGTTTCCAATATGTTTTTTTTGAATATAATATTAATGATTATACGCCAAAGTAGCCTTGTTTTAAGTTAAAATATTATAAATCTACATGCATTGAGGATGTCATTCTTTATATAGCTCTCAACGTGCACCAAATTGAATTATTCCTATATTGCAAAAAGAAGGACCCCGGTCTTGAACCCGGGTCGTCCGTGTGGAAGTCAAAAGAACAACCCGTTAGACCACATTGGAGATAAGTTAAACATTGACTATACATCAATCAATGGGCAAGAAAGCCGTCTCGTAATTCTGTATAACAGTTAACTAGTTATTTTCGCTAGCAAGATCTCATTTGATTATTCAATCCAGCAGGCAAGTTTAAAGAAATATAATCTGATTGATTGAGGTAATGAGAGACTTAGAATTAGCCTATAGATAACGCATTTAACTTGTCTGCGAGGCGATTGAGCCTATTGCAATCTGTCAATAAAGTCTTAAATCAATTAATCAATCAATGCCGTTGAGAATCAGGGTCTCTGCCATCGATACGTGCTGGCTTTCCACCTAAAACGGGAGCGCGCATCTAGCCTGACTTGAGCCTGACTCTCAAGTCTGGCTTGAGTTAACGAGACTGAATCCTCCTTTGTGAAACAGGAAAATCCCGGCTTTGAACATCGGGTTAACTGAAGCTGGATAATGGACATGTTGATCGACTTAGTTGAACCACGTACATGAAACAGGGCCCTGAATGAACCGAAAGCTGCAGTAGTAGTTAAGTACTCACTGTGTGGTAGGTTTATAATAATAATAATAATAATAATAATAATAATAATAATAATAATAATAATAATAATAATAATAATAATAATAATAATAATAATAATAATAATATAATAATTATAATAATAATAATAATAATAATAATAATAATAATAATAATAATAATAATAATAATAATAATAATAATAATAGGCAGTAAATGTGAATAAAATCTAAGATAAGATATTCCTTTATTGGGGGGGGGGGGGTAGTCCTTCCTTCTCATCCTCCTCCTCTGCCACCACCTCTAGTTTGACCAGCTCGACTCCCACCATGGAGCTAGCCTTCCTCACCAGCTTGTTCAGTTTGTTGATGTCCCTTGATTTGATGTAGCCCGTCCAGCATACAACGGCAAAAAAGAGTGACAAAAAAACTAAATCTTCGTCTAACCCGTCCTCCATCAAACAGCAAGTTCCATTCACACGCAATCCCGCTAATATTAGCCTCGCACAGAGAGACCTATTGCATACACAGACATTTTTTGCCAACAGCGACTACTTTCCATTTAGGAACGTTGAGGGCCTAATAAAACTCTAGGAGTTTAAATCACAAGGGGTTGTACCTAAATGTTAAGGCTTGTCCATACAGGTATTGTATCTATTATTATGCAATCAAACTGTAATGCTATCCTTGTGATAGTTGAAACACACTGTGTGTGTGTGTGTGTGTGTGTGTGTGTGTGTGTGTGTGTGTGTGTGTGTGTGTGTGTGTGTGTGTGTGTGTGTGTGTGTGTGTGTGTGTGTGAGTGTGTGTGGGAGGGTGGGTGGGTTTGTGGGTGGGTGGGGGTGAGCATTAAGGCTTTTTAATATATTATACATCAGTTGACTCAACTTGCCACAGATTAATCTTTGGACGATGCATGAACAGCACATTCACTCCACTCCAAAAGGCTATTAAACACATGGGCCAGAGAGCAGGATTGACCTCGCCAGGCTAAAGCCCATTGTACCTCTGATTGAAGTGGAATGAGCGGACGGTTCTTCTTCCAACATGATGCTAATGATGACTCTTCTCGGACCGTGCACGTTAAGTGTTGTACGTACCACCTTCTTGGACCGTGTTGCCACCTGTATGCTATCCTTATGAAGAGCAAAGGAACGACGTCAGTGTGGATGCCGGTGTGTCCTCCTAACCGAGGCTCCTGTGTGTTGGTTGTGTTGTGTGCTCAGCAGGAGGAGGAGGACCCAGACGGGGGACAGCCCTGCATGCGCTGCGGAGAACAGTGCCCTGGCTTCCGGATGCACGGCTGGAGGTACAGTATCGGACCTCCCTCTGTCTCTGTCTCTCTCTCTTTCTCTCTCCCTCCCTCTCTCTGTCTCTCTCTCTCTCCCTCCCTCTCTCTGTCTCTCTCTCTCTCCCCCCCTCCATCTCTCTCTCTTTCTCGCCCCCCTCCATCTCTCTCTCTTTCTCTCCCCCCCCCCTCCATCTCTCTCTCTATCCCCCCTCCATCTCTCTCTTTCTCCCCCCCTCCATCTCTCTCTCCCACCCTCATTTCTCTCTCTCTCTCCCCCCATCTCTCTCTCCCTCTCTCTCTCTCCCCCCATCTCTCTCTCTCTCTCTCTCTCTCTCTCTCTCTCTCTCTCTCTCTCTCTCTCTCTCTCTGCCTCTCTCTCACGGGAGTGTGGCTGGAGTTGCCCTTTCACAAGGAAACTATAAAAGAAGGAAGGGTCGTCAGATCAGATTACCAGCGTTCTATGCTCTGCTTGGTGTCAGACTTTGGTGCCACTCTTTATTAAAATATATAATATTACAAGCTGAAGCCATCTGAGGAAATATACATCAACCGATATATCAAACGTTAGCTAGTAGACGACTCTGACAACTGAGGTAATAACCTGTTTAAATGAGGTCATAAACGGGGAGGTGGCTGATCCCATTCATGTCGGTCGAACTGAAAGTTTTCACACTTGGCACGAATGTGACCCTTCCCTCTTTTATAGTTTCCTTGCCCCTTCACAGGAAATGTTAACACTGCATACAGCAACAGCATGCTCCTGTATTCACTTCAGTTCTACAATCACTGACGGGCCATGGTTACACTGGGCTAAAACAGCAACGTTTTGTTGCTGAATGATTACGTTTGCATGTCCAAGTTAAAAAGGCAGGACGTTTTGGCAGGAAAACGCGTTTCCCTAGCGGGAACGCTGAAAAGGTGTTTTCGTTTTGGAGACTCGCCGAAAATGGTGCCATGTAATTTGCGCAAGCCGGATACGGAGCCGTTCTGCCCAATGCCCATGCGCAGTAGAGACCGACGCCATAATTCTCTCCCTCCCAGACCCATGTCATGTCAACAAACCCTTACCACGCAAGCGTCGAGTGGATGAGCAGCTCAGAGCTCCTCTTTCAACATAACAAGCATTAAACAAAATGGCCCAGTCATCTATTCACTTTTGTTTAATACATGAGGCGTTGTCTAATGTTTAGCTACTGATAGAAGAATAGAAAAACGTCTGATATCATCAGTTTGGCATTCGTTTTCGCAGGTGCTGGCTGGCTAGCATCGCTCGTGAGCTAACGTTACTGTTTAAACAAAATGGCCCAGTCATCTATTCACTTTTGTTTAATACATGAGGCGTTGTCTAATGTTATCTAGCTACTGATAGCTCCTGATATCAACGTCTGATATCATCAGTTTGGCATTCGTTTTCGCAGGTGCTGGCTGGCTAGCGTCGCTCGTGAGCTAACGTTAGCTACCTAGCTAACGTTAATTTCAGACCCTGTTAGTCAAGTTGAACTATCGCTCTGGGGACGCTGATTAATATAACAAGCTACAGGGCGGTTAGGTGGCCGAGCGGAGATTGCGTTCGTCACCAACCCCGGAGCTATGAGCTGGATTCGCCTGTTCGAATCCAGCTCACAGCTCCGGGGTTGTCACCAGCTTGGCTGGCCGTCCACACTAATACAATTGGCTGTATTAGAGGGTGGGAGAAGCTGGCGGGGTGGGTCCGGGTCGTTGTAAACAGCGACTCCTACAGTTCGGTCGGGGCGCCTGCTAAGCGCGGATAGGACTTGAGGGGGATAGTGTGATCCTCCCACACGCTACGCCCTCTCAATGAGAATCCGCGCTGCCAGGTGAAAAGAAGCGGTGATTGGCTGGACGTGTGTCGGAGGAAGCACGTGGTAGCCTCCACTCTCCCAGATGATCTGACTGTGGGGGGTAAGTGCGCAGCGACCAGGAAGGGACTGGGAATTGGCATACGACTAACATTGGGATGGGAGAAAATCGGAGGAAAAATGGAGGGGGAAAAAGATCAATAAAAAAAAAAATATATATAACAAGCTACAACAGTCTGCATTCCCTTAACAATTGTTTGTAGTCAAGTCAAGTCAAGAGTTTTATTTGTCACGGCATACAAGTATACAATGAAATGCGGGTGGTCTTGCCCGCAACGATGTGCAATACAGTGGTACAACATGTAATAGAATCCAATAGAATACAACATTGTTGAATAAACAGGTAACAGGTAACATGGTGGGACATCTCTGTATCTAGTTATTTACAGGGCATATAGGACATGCTAGGTAGCTTAGGTAGTGCAATACACTGTTACTCTTGTTAAACTAATATTAAAGTGACCTTTCCTTTTTGGCCATAAGTGTGGGCGTGTGCGGCATGAGTGTGTGTCTGCTCATGTTAAAGTGTTAAAGTGGCTGCTGGTGTGTGAGCGTGCACAGCGTGCGTGTCGTGTGTGTGCTCATGTGTGCTTGTGTGTGGATAGATCAGTGTACTGTGGCACTCAGTGTTCATTGTTCAAGGCTCTGATGGCCTGGGGGAAGAAGCTGAGCCTAAGCCTCTCTGTCCTAGTAGCTGGGGTTCGCAGGCTGGAACAGGCTGTTATTGGGGTGGTGGGGGTCTTTCATTATTCTGCAGGCTCTGGATTTGCACCTCTTGTTGTATAGAACCTGCAGGGGAGATAGTGCAATACCCGTGGTACGCTCGGCTGAGCGCACCACTCTCTGTAGGGCCTTCTTGTCCTGTGCCGTGCTGTTTCCATACCAGGCAGTGATGTTTCCAGTCAAGATGCTCTCTACAGCTCCGGAGTAGAAGGACTGGAGTATCTTCCCCGATACTCTGAACTTCCTTAACTGTCTCAGGTGGTAGAGACGCTGCTTCGCCTTTTTTACAACTGTGTCTATGTGTGTTGACCATGTCAGATCCTCTGAGATGTGGACCCCCAGGTACTTAAATCTGCTCACCCTGTCCACGGTAGCCCCGTTTATCATCAGTGGTGTGTGTGTCTCCTGCTGTCCTCTCCTATAATCCACAATCAGCTCTTTGGTTTTACCAATGTTCAGGAGCAGGCTGTTGTCCTGGCACCAGCATTCCAGTACCTCAACCTCCTCCCGGTAGGCCTTCTCGTCGTTGTCCGAGATCAGCCCCACCGTCTGCAAACTTCACTATGGAGTTGGAGCTGAACTTGGCCACACAATCGTGTGTGTAGAGTGAGTACAGCAGGGGGCTCAGAACACAGCCCTGGGGGGACCCGATGCTCAGGGTGATGGTGTTGGAGGTCTGACCCTCCACCCTGACCGCCTGGGGTCTTTCACTCAGAAAGTCCAGTACCCAGGCGCTCAGGGCGGAGCTCAGACCCAGCTCGATCAGCTTGTCCACCAGTCTGGTGGGGACTATGGTGTTGAACGCTGAGCTGTAGTCGATGAACAACAGTCTCACATAGCCCCCCTTCTGTCGGTCAAGGTGAGAGAGGGTGCTGTGCAGTACCTGGGAGACCGCGTCGTCAGTGGACCTGTTTGTCCTGTATGCATAGGTCCATATCACTGGGGAGGGAGGCACAAATGTGGTCCTTGACCAGCCTCTCGAAACATTTCATGACCACAGAGCAGGGCTGTACGTTAACTTTTTTTGCACATAGCACTGGTGCTACAGAGGTTGATAGTTTTGTAGCACAGGCCAAAATCTTGTAGCACAAGTATAAAACGTGTTATATTTGTAACAGTCACAAATGTGCCTATTGTATTTGTGTTATTTAGTTGCAGTGCCATGTTTGGCTGTCATTTAGTATATCGCCATGTGTTATTATTATTACTATAATACTCTCATATGCTATTTTCAATTAATATCATAAACAACATAAGGAATATTAGCATAATTTTGAGTGGACTGAAGGAATGAGTCAGCGTTAATAGTTTTAAATGCAAATAATTTATTGAAACATAGAAGTGGGGTCGGTTGGGACACACACACACACACAATGGGGGACCCTGATGTAAACAAGACAAACGTCTTTCTCTGGTCTGCATCCCCTTAACAATTGTGTGTATTGAGCCGTACTGTACTGTACCCATTCTGCAATCTGTTAAATAAAGTTTTCATTCATTCATTCACACACACTGTTTCAACTCACCACCCCCGCATCATATTGTAGTCTAGTCTGTCTTCAAACTTCCACTCCTCTCGAAACTTTTTTATATTTGAATATCAACATTATCTGTCCATCCTCAGTAATCCTCAGTTTACTATAATATACTCCTGTCCTGAGTCCTCCTGACTAGTGACTTCATCGTCTTTCCAAACGCACGCACGCACGCACACACACAGGGAAGGGGAGAGAGTGCCCCCCCATTTCCCTTTCCCCAGTCCACACTGTGTCTGCTGGCTCTGCGCCTCTGCCTCTGATCAGGATTAGCTTGTTAGCTTGCTAACGTTGTAGTGATTGTAATGGTACATAAACGTTAATTTCGGGCGATGTGCGCATAAAGGAATGGCGACGGTGCAAAGCATGTAGATGCATTTGACCCGTTGCGAGAAAAAAAAAACACCACAGACTTATTTCGGGACGTGTAGGCGCACTGTTGTGTTAACGCAGCAGTGCGCACCAACCGACCAACGCGCTGCTCTGCTTGCAGAAGCACGGATAGGGCGGATATGACTCGTCGAGTTGTCACAGAGTTTTTTCAAAATAAGAGTATCATATGCACCTGAACGTTGCTAGCTGTCGGAGCCTAGTTATTATAGCTGGAGCTGCGCGTGGGCAGAAATGAGACCCGCTACAGGATTTTCAAAATAAGAGTATCTATATGAACCGAATCCCTATCGCACCAGTGCTACTGAAGTAAATCCATTCATCGCACAGACCGCTGTTGCTGTAGCACGTGCGATATATATGTCGCACTGTACAGCCCTGCCACAGAGGTGAGTGCCACCGGTCTGTAGTCATTGAGACATGTTGGGGAGGGTTTCTTCGGTACAGGGATGATGGTAGACATCTTGAAGCAGGCAGGGACCACTGACTCCGCCAGGGATTGATTAAATATGGCGGTGAACACCGGGGCTAGCTGGTTGGCACAGGACTTAAGTATACGTCCTGTTATACCATCTGGGCCTGCCGCTTTCCTGGTGTTCACCTGCATAAATGCTCTTCTCACATTGTGTTCCGACAACGAGAGAGCGTCCCCGCCGTATTGAGCCGTATTGTATTGTACCCATTCTGCAATCTGTTAAATAACGTTTACATCCATTCATTCTGCTAGCATTAATGTTACTTCGCTGCTAGCCACAATGCTATACTGTTATACTGGCATATCCCAATCACGTTAGCACGTAAGCTAACAAAATCTGCGATATTTTTGTGAGACTAAACTCCGCTCTTGGTGGTCAATTGTGTTGATGTTAGTTTTGTTTCATCAACAAATCATCAACAAATGAGGCAGAACACACAGTGAATGTATCCGTTTTTGTTTATTGCACTTTATTTCTTGCTGAAAAATAAATGCTATGTGGCTAAATGGCTCATAAAGATGGTGGCTTTTGAGATTTTGAGCAGGATGTGGAGTGTCTCGTTCAACCTTTCTGATTGGTTGAAAATGGCCTTCATGTATGAACTACATCGCCACCTACTGCTTTGGCATTGTACTACATGTATATAGTAGACGAGACAAAACAACGTCTAACTTAACTCTTACTTGCCTGCCAATACACAGCGTTCTGAAAAGCGAAATGAAACTAAATGAAATGGCCCTAGTGTAACCGCAGCCGTCTCTACTGGTCGGCTCTCACACGTTACTAGTGTTATGTGGCTGTCAGTTACTCAGTGTTCTTATTGAATTTAGTATGTGGTATTTATTTAAGCAATAGCTCACGACAGGCCGTGATATATGGTTATTATTATATCACAGCTAAGGGGCATACGTCAGGCCGGTGCAAAGCAGAGCTGTGATATAATAACCATATGCCATGGCCTAAAGTGAGCTATTGCTTTTATAAAACGGTTACCAAGTAGGCTATGGCAATATGAAAGTAAGACACACTTCAATTTAAATAGTTTTTTTTATTAGTAAATAACAATGTTCAAAATAAAATAGGCCCTCCTGGCTGCTTGCACTGCAAGGCAGTTGCTATATGCAACATACACATTAACGACTAGCTGGCATTCTTTTTTTTCATAGTCGAGCAGATATGCCGACTATTTACCAAGGCCGAATGCTTTTTTAATGTACAACCTATGACCATTATTATACAGTTTGATATCTTTTCATGCGAGAATGTAATTTTTTTTAGATAGATGATCTCAGATGATCAGGGAGAGCATTCCACAGACTGGGAGCGGATGAGCAGAAAGTTTGGTACCTCGGGCGCCGGAGGAGGTCTGCCTGGCCGGAGTGGAGGTGCCGTGAGGAGGGGATTGAGGAGGTGATCAGTTGTTTAACCCTTTCACTGCCACACGACAAAGGGTTAACCCTTTCTGACTGTTGACCGTCTGTAGTGCGGTCGTGAGAGGGTTAACCTTCTGTAGTGTGGTAGTGAAAGGGTTAAGGTAGATGGGGGGGGGGGGGGGGGGGGCGTTTCCATGGAGGCACTGGTGAGTTAGCAGGGAGACGTATGTGTGCTGTAGGTGTATAATATCTCTACTGCACGGTCACATCGGTGCCCCTCGGAAACTAGGTTGAGCTACGAGCTACGTTTCACGTGGAGCGTAGATGAGACACACCGTCCACAGAACAAACATGACCCACAGTCTCAGCAACGCCACACGCTAACAACACGGCAGATCAGCCCTGAGCTCTGTCTGTGTGTTAATTAGAACAAGGTCGCGGAGAACACAGGCTGTAGGGGGGGGGGGGAAGAGCACATTAAGCCCCGGCAGTTGTTGCCGCAGCAGCAGCTGCATTTTGTTATTTAGTTGTCATTACGGACGTTGGAAAACACGAGCACTCAAAGGGCAAACGGATTATCATTAAACCCTGCTGTGTGACTCGGACTCGGACCCGGTCCTGGTTGTATCAACTTTTCTCCGGCCTGTGCGGTTTAAACGAAGTGGTTGGCACGCACAGTCCGCACACATGCTCATCATCATCATCAAGAGCTCATTATTTAAGCTTCTATTTGTATGTTTCCGTTGGAGAATGTAATGCATCGTATACTCTTATTCAGGTTATGTTCACGGCACGGCTTAATAAACATCACAGGCCGTTTCCTTCACACGGCCCTCGATTTAGACACACGTCCACTTCAAGTGTGGAAATAGCTGAGCGTTGGACTTGAACTAATTCTCACGGACACGAGAGGAATTCTACTCGGCTCCGGAGTGCAGGCGGAGTCTCTTGATCTCTGGGTTTAATATATGGGAGCGGGGGGGGGGGGGGGGTTATATTTCCGGGTATGTTGAGATATTCTCGCTCCGTTTAGATCTCTCTGAGCCTAAATGACTCAGAGTGTTGTTGTTTAATCCTACTTTTCAACACAACAAATGCCGGGAGCATGTCTATGTTCCCCGGGTCCTATGTTCCCCGGTAGCGATAGATAGTCGGTTATGCTTAGAGTTTATCTTTAGAGCAGGGCGATAGACCACCAGCCCTGATTCCAAACTCTAACTTTAACCAACTTCGAAATAGTCGCCAAGCTTAACCAGTTCGAAACAAGGCGGACATTAATAAAATGTTCAATCAATCAATCAATCAATCGGGGAACATAGAACCCGGGGAACATAGAGCCCAGGGAACATAGGGATGACCCCCAAATGCCTGCTTCATCCGCCCACCCCTTCCAACTGTTTGGTCAAGTAGATGTTCACCACCCCCAGGCTCCTTTCTGGACTGCAATTAGTTTTCTCTCTCTCTCTCTCTCTCTCTCTCTCTCTCTCTCTCTCTCTCTCTCTCTCTCTCTCTCTCTCTCTCCCTTCTCTCTCTCAGTGTGTCCCACCGGCTGGGTCTCTGCTATAGTCTTAATCCCATCCTTCACCCTAATAAGATTAGCCTTTACCGCTGTGAGAGGGCCCTACCCATAACCCCCTCCTTCTCCTTCACTCTGCCTCCCACTCCCCCTCGCTGTACACCTCCCCCCTTCTCTCCCCCTATCTGTACCTCCCTTCTCCCCCGCTCCCCCTCTCTGTACCTCCCTTCTCTCCCGCTCCCCCTCTCTGTACCTCCCTTATCCCTACTTCTCCCCCTCTCTGCACCTCCCTCGTTCTCCCCCTCTTTGCACCTCCCTCCCTCGTTCTCCCTCTCTTTGCACCTCCCTCCTTCTCTCCCCCTCTTTGCACCTCCCTCGTTCTCCCCCTCTTTGCACCTCCCTCATTCTCTCCCCCTCTCTGCGCCTCCCTCGTTCTCCCTCTCTTTGCACCTCCCTCCCTCGTTCTCCCTCTCTTTGCACCTCCCTCCTTCTCTCCCCCTCTCTGCACCTCCCTCGTTATCCCCCTCTTTGCACCTCCCTCATTCTCTCCCCCTCTTTGCACCTCCCTCCTTCTCTCCCCCTCTTTGCACCTCCCTCATTCTCTCCCTCTTTGCACCTCCCTCCTTCTCTCCCCCTCTCTGCACCTCCCTCGTTCTCCCCCTCTTTGCACCTCCCTCATTCTCCCCCTCTCTGCACCTCCCTCGTTCTCCCCCTCTTTGCACCTCCCTCATTCTCCCCCTCTCTGCACCTCCCTCGTTCTCCCCCTCTCTGCACCTCCCTCATTCTCCTCCTCTCTGCACCTCCCTTGTTCTCCCCCTCTCTGCACCTCCCTCATTCTCCCCCTCTCTGCACCTCCCTTGTTCTCCCCCTCTCTGCACCTCCCTCATTCTCCCCCTCTTTGCACCTCCCTCGTTCTCCCCCTCTCTGCACCTCCCTCATTCTCTCCCCCTCTTTGCACCTCCCTCGTTCTCCCCCTCTTTGCACCTCCCTCATTCTCCCCCTCTCTGCACCTCCCTCGTTCTCCCCCTCTCTGCACCTCCCTCGTTCTCCCCCTCTCTGCACCTCCCTCATTCTCTCCCCCTCTCTGCACCTCCCTCATTCTCCTCCTCTCTGCACCTCCCTCGTTCTCCCCCTCTCTGCACCTCCCTCATTCTCCCCCTCTCTGCACCTCCCTCGTTCTCCCCCTCTCTGCACCTCCCTCGTTCTCCCCCTCTTTGCCCCTCGTTCTCCCCCTCTCTGTACCTCCCTCGTTTCACCTCTTTCACATTCTTATGCAGTATAATAAATATTTATAAAAGAGTGGAAATGATCTTTGCATATGTTACACAGTTACAACAATACATTTTGAAACATTTGTGTAACATTTGTAAGAGTAATTGTTATAGACTCAATCGCCATAGTGTGTCAGGATTCTGTAACCTGTGATATGATTTTATTATGCTGATTGGTGAGAAGAGAACGGTGAATGATTCCTCAGTCTACATCACTTGATTAATTATCGGAGGGGGGGGGGGGGGGGGGCGCCTACAGACCGCAAATATTCACTGTTTGACAAGGGGAAAACGCTCTCACAGAGATTATAAACACGATATAATACGTCTGCACATTTAATTCACGTTCACATTCCTTTCCCTGAATCATCTCCCCCGTTCAACTCGGCGACTGACCCCAAAAGGTTTCGATTCATTGTTTTAGTGGAGCAAGATGGAGAGTTCTGCTTCAGAATGCTGCACACACACACACAAAACACAGACTGGCGCTGCAGAGCTGGACCCAAGCCAACCGTTTGCTAGAGGAGGACATGAAGGGGAAGGCTTCGTGTGTAATTGAGTGCTTGTGTCATTGGTTATTCACTTATGTTCCAACGTCAACAAGCGTTGGAACGTAGCCGCGCTGGGAAAGCGCTGGGGAATGTCACGCTCCTCTACTATTTTGATCCTCGGCGTCACAGTTTAATTTGAGATCAACTCTCGGTTTATCTAGGCAAATTGATAGATTGTATTCTAGAGATTGCTAGTAACCTTCATGTTACAAAGCATATACAAGATAAGATAGGATATTCATTTGTTGATCCCCTTGGGGACATTCGGGCGCCATAGCAGCATGGGGGGGGGGTGGGGGGGTACAGGTATAGGCAGGGTAACAGTAGAAAGACATAATTATAGGCAATGGAATTAGATCTGAATATAGACATATGAGAACAAATAAACGGTGTAAACAAAGGTGCAGATGATGAGGGTCTGTATGCCCCATCGGTTATTATCATACGCTGCAATAAAGAATTTGAATTCTGAATGTATACTATGAGTAAAAGTAAAACAGTATAGACAAGGTACCCTAATTGGCAAAGTGTGAGCCTTTCTGCTTAGCTCATTTTCAATCTGTATAATTCTAAGATGAAAAAGTGGAAACCCCCTCACAAGACTGAAAACGGACAAAAAGACATTTGGAGGGGGGAGGGAGATATGGAGGGGGGAGAGAGAGCGGGAGAGAGAGAGAGAGAGGGGGGGGGGAGAGAGGGAGAGCGGGAGAGAGAGAGAGGGAGTGAGAGAGATGGAGAGGGAGTGTGAGAGAGAGAGATAGAGAGAGAGAGAGCGGGAGAGCGAGTGAGAGAGAGGGAGATATGGAGAGGGAGTGAGAGAGAGAGAGAGCGGGAGAGCGAGGGAGAGGGGGGGTGAGAGAGATAGAGAGGGAGTGAGGGAGAGAGAGATAGAGAGGGAGAGGTCGTAATGTGAAACACATGGCCGTCGCACCGTATCTCAGACTGTCACATTGTACACCACCGCAATAACCGCATACCAGCGCGGGTCAAGTCTGTATGTTACCATACATTTATTTACAATTCACATCATTCTGAGTTTTATAGTCTAAAAAACGGAGACCGAGAGGGAGGCCAGCACTGAGGGAACCTTCTTTACGCGGCGTGGCAAACAAGAGAAGCATCTTGCTTTAATGTTCCCGTCTCCAATCAAGATCCAGGATCAGGGGGACACGTCCGCCGGTGGGGGCCAAACGATTAAATGATTGAGATTTATGGGGGTCGGCGGTTTTTACTTCCAAGACTCCAGAGGGCCCCCTGGCGCGAAATCGCATCACCTTTTAATAACCCCGTCCGGAGTCACGCGTCCTCCGATAAAGAGAGGAACGACTAAGTGAGCGTGAGCTCAGCTGTCGATGTTGAGAGAGAGAGAGAGAAGGAAGTGATCCGTCTTCCAGGGCGACGTCTCCCTCAGACGGGGACCACGCGCTGGGGTTAGGGGGGGGGGGGGCAGATGGCTCTTCCGCCACCCCGGGCAGAGGAGGAATTGAGTTACGTCTGACCCCTGGGGTCCCCCCGCCACGCTTCGGAAGTGTCCCGAATCGCCGGCCCTATTAGTCGGGGGGGGGGGGGGGGGGGGGGGGGGGGGGCATGTGGTGATTACTCAATCACTAATTAGAGTCTCTGTGAGTGTTCCAGCGCTGCATCCATCTGCCTCACAGAACTGGATCTCAGCAAAAGGCTTTTCGCTCTGCTCCGGTTAGGCTACTCTGCTTCAAATCTGCAGGGTGTATAAATAGTCTTAACATTTCAGTGCCTTTGATTAACGTTGATTTACCCCGTTGAATGCCACCATCCACTTCAATGTTAGCGTTAAAAACGCCTAATCTATGTTTTAAATTATGGCTATGTGTCTAATCTGCCCGTCACTTATCATTATCAATGACTCGTTTGCAGTCAACATTGTCGAAACGGATTGTTTTTCTATCGGTTCATTTTCGTTTTATAGCATTTTGAAAAGCCCTCGTTTTCAAGGAAAATATAAAGATTCCATGATAAAAGACATTTACTGGAATATTCTAGAATACACAAAAAACATTGTAATTTTTCGGCCTATTCATGAATCGTTTTCAAATAAACGCTAGATTATCGATAGTATATGTGTGCGTATGCACGCTATAGACGCAAGCTGAAAAATCGATTCTCTTATTTCCTCATCAGCGATCACAGCCAAACAGCCACAGCGAATACAGCGCCGATTACCCCAAGACTGGTAACATAGACTCCTTACCTTAGATCAGATGTTCTCCAAAAATATTATTCCAATTCCTGATCGCCATTCCAAATATCGATCACGCTTATTGATTGATTATTGGCTGCTGTAAATATATATTCCAGGCTGATTTCCGTCCCGCGATCACTTACATGTTCATCAGACGGCTCGCCAGCACAAGGAGCCAGTTGGCTCCACCCCTACAGGTCTACAGATCCCAGGTCAGTCTAAGCGACTGACCTGCAGTTACACAGGGATAGACAATAGGGGGGCGCTTTTTTCCAATCTGAGCTCCTGTAGGGGCTGGTGTACCAACGGGAGACTCGGTTGATGAAATATGAATTCAGATTGCTAATAACAAAATAAAACGATATTTGTCGTCGTGGGCACTCAATGGGGGGGCTGATAAAACGAGATATGTCGTCCGTGGCACTGACTTAAAGCGGATTAAATTAATATGTAATTCTCAATTTAAGGCCTTAAAACGTATTAAAAAGTATTAAATAAAATGTGCACAGGTATTAAATTTGGGGGGGGGGCGGGGCAAAATAGTTTTTGTATTCAAGTAGTTTTTGGTGGGCTACCAGGAGCTTGGTGCATCTGGCGAGAGAGCTTGTATGGAACACGCAAGAGAGTTCAGTGTCACTATGTGTTTTATATATTTTTTTGCTAGTATGGTCGTGAAATTGGTATTCGATTTTGCTCTAATTATTAAAAAGGTCTTAAAAAGTCTTACGTTTAACTTGTTGAAACCTGCAGATACCCTGAAATCATAGCCGACCACACCGGTAGCACACATTCTGCCAAGAGGATTATCCTTTCCACTGTTCACTACCAACTCGGTAGGACTCAAGACACTGGCTAGTGAGGTCAATATACTCTCAAGGACACTGGATAGTGAGGTCAATATACTCTCAAGACACTGGCTAGTGAGATCAATATACTCTCAAGGACACTGGATAGTGAGGTCAATATACTCTCAAGGACACTGGATAGTGAGGTCAATATACTCTCAAGGAGACTGGATAGTGAGATCAATATACTCTCAAGGAGACTGGATAGTGAGGTCAATATACTCTCAAGGAGACTGGATAGTGAGGTCAATATACTCTCAAGGAGACTGGATAGTGAGGTCAATATACTCTCAAGGACACTGGATAGTGAGCTCAATATACTCTCAAGGACACTGGATAGTGAGCTCAATATACTCTCAAGGACACTGGATAGTGAGCTCAATATACTCTCAAGGACACTGGATAGTGAGATCAATATACTCTCAAGGACACTGGCTAGTGAGGTCAATATACTCTCAAGGACACTGGATAGTGAGCTCAATATACTCCCAAGGACACTGGATAGTGAGCTCAATATACTCTCAAGGACACTGGATAGTGACCTCAATATACTCTCAAGGACACTGGATAGTGAGCTCAATATACTCCCAAGGACACTGGATAGTGAGCTCAATATACTCTCAAGGACACTGGCTAGTGAGGTCAATATACTCTCAAGGAAACTGGATAGTGAGATCAATATACTCTCAAGACACTGGATAGTGAGATCAATATACTCTCAAGGAGACTGGATAGTGAGGTCAATATACTCTCAAGGACACTGTGAGCTCAATATACTCTCAAGGACACTGGATAGTGAGCTCAATATACTCTCAAGGACACTGGATAGTGAGCTCAATATACTCTCAAGGACACTGGATAGTGAGCTCAATATACTCTCAAGGACACTGGATAGTGAGCTCAATATACTCTCAAGGACACTGGCTAGTGAGGTCAATATACTCTCAAGGACACTGGATAGTGAGGTCAATATACTCTCAAGGACACTGGATAGTGAGGTCAATATACTCTCAAGGACACTGGATAGTGAGCTCAATATACTCTCAAGGACACTGGATAGTGAGCTCAATATACTCTCAAGGACACTGGATAGTGAGCTCAATATACTCTCAAGGACACTGGCTAGTGAGGTCAATATACTCTCAAGGACACTGGATAGTGAGGTCAATATACTCTCAAAGACACTGGATAGTGAGGTCAATATACTCTCAAGGACACTGGCTAGTGAGGTCAATATACTCTCAAGGACACTGGATAGTGAGCTCAATATACTCTCAAGGACACTGGATAGTGAGCTCAATATACTCTCAAGGACACTGGCTAGTGAGGTCAATATACTCTCAAGGACACTGGATAGTGAGATCAATATACTCTCAAGGAGACTGGATAGTGAGCTCCTCTCGGTCCGTGTCACTGTTGACTTAGCGATTGACTCGATGACTGAATGAATTCAAGTTGTCTCTCTTCCAGCCACATCTCATAGCGAGAGCGGCTTGGGCTGTTTGAATTGTGTTCAGCCGAAAAGGTCGTCGAGGTTGACAAGAGACGAGGAGGCCAGAGATGTTTTAAAGAGGAGAAGGAGATAAAAGAGAGACTGACAGGCAGGCGAGGGTTAAAGAGAGCCGAAGGACAAAAGAGTCTTTCCTCGAGGACACTCACCCCGGAGTGATTGACGGGTGCGCTGGTAACGATTAGAAGCGTCTTGTGATGTCTCTCTCGAGAAAAAAGACCCACGAGTCTCGGCTTGTCGATGTCCCACTGCAGGCGTCTGGCAGTCATGCTTCACCCGTCTCCAACGGAGGTACCGTCACGTAACATGGCATACGAGGCACGCGTCATCTTATCTTTCACCGTCGACTAGAAACACACTTCTTCAATCAATATCTGAAATGAAGAAAAAAAAACACTAACCTTCTTACTGTGTTCTACTATCTACGAACTCTTTCTAATATACTAATATGTCTCTACTACTATGCACTCAACACTGCAGCACTCAAAGTTTCAACACTTTGATGAACATTGTTACTCAGCTGTAAGAGTTGTAGCCTTCCTGCTGACTTGTCATACAGAACTTATAAGTCGCTTTGGATAAAAGTGTCAGATAAATGCCAAAATGTAAATGTAAATGACGTGACTCATGGGTCCACAATCTGCCGGGGTTATTCGGAGTGGCAACAAAGGTCCATCTGTTATGAATCACCTAAAGTGGTTAGTTTCAGAAGGGGGAAATAAGATGCACTCAGAGTCTCCCACTGCGGATCATTTTCACTTGGACTCCAAGCATCTCAAACGCAGTGTATAATATCGGTCGCGCACACTGAAGACTAGGGGTGTGGAAAATCTCTCGATTCTAAGATGCATCGCGATGCGGACGTGGCCGATTCTGCATCGATGCAGTGACAGAACATAATCGATTATTATTATTATTATATGTATTTTTTTAACTCTCTTGCTAGCTTCTATGTTCTTTTACAATGTAGCGCTTTGAGATTTGCTCCACAACTATAAAGCGCCCTACAAATCAAATATATTATTATTATTATTATTGTATTATTAAAGCTAGTGCTCTGGTCATGCATCCACTCAACTCATAGAAAATACAGCATCAGGCTATTCTAAAAGTATTAATACTAATAAAATTTTGTATTGAACCGTTTTTTTTACAGCTGGGTATCGAGATGCATCGTAGAATCGAATCGAATCGAATCGTGGACAGCTGAATCATAATCGAATCGTGAGGCCAGTGAAGATTCACACCTCGAGAGTCCGTGAGCGTGCGCTCTCTCTCAACCCCCGGTGTTTGCCTTGTCTGCCGCGCGCGCGACACGCACGACGAGCGTCTCCTATTATCTGGACCCACTTCATCAGTGTGGGCTAATAAAGGGAGGGAGCTGGTCGGGTGTGTGGGGGCACCGGAGAGAGAGACAGACATCACCGCGGGGCAAGGAGGGAGGACGCGCGAGGAGGAGGAGGCTGCCAAAAAGAGCAGCAGGCTCGTACAAAGAGGAGGAGGAGAAACGGAAGAGCTATGCTATACCGTCCGCGTCCGGATGTGGTTGAACCTAAAGAACAGTAGAACTTCACGTCTGCGATGATGATGCAGATGGGGCGGAACAGACTGTTTTGTGTTGATGATGATGAGGATGATGACGACAGGTAACAGAAAGCCACCACTTTTATTTTTATTTTTTTTTTATGCACAGTTTTGCGAACAAGACATGAAATGAACCCACAAAACTCAGTGCATCTGGTCTTTTGTACATAGATGTACGTTACAATTCTAACGATACTGTAATGTCTAATCAAATAAACGTAACTTAAATTCACAAAAGTGCATAGAGATGATTATTATTTAGGTGCCTGATCTGAGTGAATATTGTCGTTTATTTACATTTTTTATTCTATGCATAACAATTATTTCTCGTGAACCTTCTGAGTGTTATTTCTGGGACGGCGTGGTTGAGCCCTGCAGCGTTTTCCCTGTTAGCTCCGTGGTGTTTCTGTGGTTCGCCCGTGTGATATAAACTCTCAAGTCATCGACGTTGCACTGTAATTAGGGATGCGCCGATCCGACTTTTTCAGTCCCGATACCGATACCTGGCTTTGGGGATCGGCCGATACAGAGTACCGATCCGATACCATTATCTGAAAAAGAAAATAAATAAATCGTACCCTAACTAACCTTACTGTCATGCACTTGTCCTAATATACTAACCTACACTGTAGCACTCAACACTTTGATGAACAGTGTTACTCAGCTGATAGAGTTGTGCCCTTCCTGATGACTTGTCGTACAGAACTTGTAAGTCGCTTTGGATAAAAGCGTCAGCTAAATGACAAAATGTAAATGTAAATGTAAATACCCATTGTTCAATTAATAAACTGTATGCCTCACTGTGTGGAAGAGACTGGGATCATTATTTTGTGCAAGGCAACATCAGGCTTGCCGCTTGACTTAAAACATTACTTTTCTAACTTAGTGAAACAAAATGTAACAAATTAACACATGGATATAAATGTACTGGAATTGTTATTTCTTATTTTATTTATTATTATACATTTCTTTTTACCGATACCTGATCCAGCTATTTTAGTGATATCAGGGCCGATATCTGATATCAATATCAATATCGGTGCATCCCTAACTGTAATTTGGGGGAAAGGCTGCAGGTTTGACAGTGCAGTAGGCGTGTGCGTGTTCTTTTGACTCTGGGCGCTAAAGTGAAAGAACACATCCTCAGCTTCAACGTGAGATCCTGTCGAGAAAAAGGAGGTGTAACATGAGCTGCACTGTGGGTCTCTCTGTCAGGACGAGAGTTAACCCTTTCACGTGGGCCGTCTTTCACTCACTCAACCTTTTATTTAAACCCCAGCGACACTGAGGTTTCCCCTCATTAACAGTGACGTGGAGTATACAATGAAAAGAGATAGAATAACACAAAGATAAAAACAAGTTTTGATTGATTGATGTTTTTTATTTTTGTGTCTTACATACAGATGTATGCCCAGGCCCAGCCCATATGGGCTTACAAGAGACATAA
The DNA here is from genome assembly GCF_963971535.1 of Notolepis coatsorum. NCBI lineage: Eukaryota > Metazoa > Chordata > Actinopteri > Aulopiformes > Paralepididae > Notolepis > Notolepis coatsorum. The sequence continues at coordinate 96,114,816 of NC_140181.1, read as the reverse complement.
ACAATAAGTATATAGTATACTTAACAATAAGTATATAGACCAAGATGGCCACAAAAAAATAAAATAAAACATAACATAAGCTGTAAACAATGTACTTCAAAGAAACAAGAGGAATTCATATAAAATTATATAGGATATAATGTGTTTTGTCTCCAGTGCCAAAAATCGTGCAAAACTGTAAATCTCCTCCACAAAAAACCAACTCAACATACAACTCTCTCTGTCAAAACAAATCCGGTTTTACTAGAAATAGAATTTTCTCAAATAAAACCCTCCTCGAGTCAACAAGTAATCAGCACGATAAAATCTAGTTAAAATAAGATAAAAACAGGAATCAAGAAACAGGAAAAGCAGACTCAATTACAAAATGACGTACAATGGTTATTAATTAAAGCTATAAGTGTCCAAAAGTGAAAGAGTATGAGACTTTAAAGTGCTTTGAAGGGTTTCTCACATTTTGAGTTCTAATGGAAGATGTCGCTGGTGGTCGTTGAAAGCCGGTAATGGTTTTTCTTTAAAACCTACACCTGAAAGGGAGAATCAACGCGACTAATCGCTGCATATAGAAGGCTGTAAGATTTACAAAAGTAAAAAATAATAATAATAATTTATTAATAAAACATTGAATAAATCATATCTATCTGGAGACGTGTGCAGATGCCAAAGATCATGGTGTTTTCACAGCTTTCAGTTAACCAATTAGGTCAGGATTATTTGGCTCTGCAGCCCAATGGAAGATATTCTCTAGCAGCTCACAATAATATACTGATAATATACTCTGTAAAGTTACTGAATAAGGCATTTTCTTTCTCTATGTGTCTACAAGATTATTACAAAACACAAACTGTTAGATTTCTTTCCTGAAAATGTCCCATGTGGTATGACAGAGCAGGACTCCTGTTTCCCCTTCATCCTCCACATGCTCCACATGAGGGATTATCCACAGTGGAGTTCCTGTTTATACATAAACACAAATCAAAATGCCTCAACAGCAGCCATAATACTGTAACTGCACCAGCTGTCGTACAGTAACAATGGTTCAGTTCAGCAGGTGGTGATGTAACCAGGAGGCCTAGATATACTGTATACGATGCCCGTTGCCCACTCAAACAGATGAAAAGGGAAAAGGAAAACTGCAGTGTCACAATGGAAATGCTGGGCTTTTGTTTTTATTATTAGTTAAAAAAAATGTATGTACATTTTCATGTACGTAACTTTTGTGTATTTGCTGTTTTTATCGGATATAATATTACTTTTGTCTAATTTTAAAGCATGTTGGGCTAGTTGTGTGTAATAGTAGGGTAGGTAGTGTGTGGAAAGCAGCTTGCAATAAAAGGCATAACAAATTATTTTGTATGTACCTTCTTACAAAAACGGCCGGCAAAATAGCTGTCCCAAGTGCCTTATAACTAGGGTTTCTTATATCGTTTAATAATCATGATTTCAATATCAACCAAAATAATTAGGATTAGGATTTTTGCCATAATCAAGCAGCCCTCCCGTGTTGCTCTCATTTGGTCTTGTGCTGTAGACACAGCACACCCTTCCTTCCCAGCGGTGCACTCTGTCATCATCATATCATGATCTCAAATCAATTAGTAATCGTGTTTAATAATCATGATTTCAATATCAATAAAAAATAATCGTGATTATGTGAAAATCCTGTTATAAGGTTGAATTGGGTGTGTATACAGAGTATCACTAATAACCAAAGATGAAGCTTGTCTGAACATTTATGAGTTATGCAGTAGTTATCAGAATAGTAAACAGACAATAGTGCTATGTCTTTTCTCAAACCAAACCTTCAAGGCTGCGTCGTTTCCATGGACACAGTGAATAAACACGGCTGCACAGACGCTGTGAAATTCAATAATTTTTTCAACTGATTTCCGGTTCTTATTTATATAAAAAAGACAACAAATAATAATAATAATAATTTATTCATTAAGGCAAATAATAGTATATGTAGCACCGGTTAGTTTACTTCCTCTTTGTGCAGAGACGTTTGGCAGTGGAACGTCATCCAACTCTCTGCGTAGGAGTGTGGCCTCAATTAAGTCACATTGTCAGACTCTGCAACCAGCTGCTGATTACGTCCCTTTAAACCATCTTCTCATGTGGTCGGGATGGTGGTGAGGGTGTGTGTGCATGTGCGTGTATGTGTGCATGTGTGCATGTGTGCGTGTGTGTGTGTGTGTGTGTGTGTGTGTGTGTGTGTGTGTGTGTGTGTGTGTGTGTGTGTGTGTGTAGAAAGATCTTGCTACTGCATGCTGCCTTACCATCTGTAGTACCATTCTCCTGCTGTGTCTTCTAACCACTTACACGCACACACACATTCACCCATACACACACACACACGCGCGCACACACACTCAAACACACCCACGCACAGCTGTGCCCAGATTGTGAGCGGTGCTTCTTGCCAGCATGGCGTTACTCTGCGCTGACCTCCAGTGTTTACTGTTATTTATACTGGCCCTGCTAGCCTAGCTGTCATGACCATATAAGGAGCAGGCCAGGATAGCGCCCAACACACAGCAGTGTAATAGCAACACACAGCAGTGTAATAGCAACACACGTCCACTCTGTGTTTGATTTCTGTGTGACTTCAGAAGATTGGCTCCTCCTTTTCTGGCTCGTCTCTCCTTTTGTGGGTGAACTCACAGTTATTGACTTGTTCTCACTGGGGGTAATTTGCGCAGCTTCTACTAAGAAAAGGTGACACAAGAGGGGAGCAGCCAGTATTACACCGGTTCCTGACAGGCAGCGAGCGAGCGAACTGGAGACGAAATCGCGCGCGACACTGTCCTGATATGACGCAGCGCTTGTCCGAGTGTGTCTGTGTGTGTGTATTTACCTGGAAGCACAGGGGCAAAGCAGCTTGCGATTCTCGACCAATAAAAAGTGTTTAGGGGCGGGACTCGGCCGCGTAATCGCTCAACTAGAGACACAGCGAGCGAATATTTGAGGGGGGAGCGACATCGCCGCTCAGTTCGCTGTCGCTCGCGGTAGGTCAGGATAGTCTGATTGAAACGAATACATTTTTTTTTTTATCCACTTTTTCTCCCATTTTCTATATTTTCTCCCATCCCAATTTCGTATCATCCAATTCAACCCTCCCCTGTCACGGACGCTGTTTCTTGCCTCCCACAAGCCGGCTGCAATGTGGACTAAGTCATACATAGCACAAGTCCCCTCCGGTACTTGAGGTAACAGCAGTCGCATCTTTTCACCTGCGCAGCTCGATCTCTCAGTGGCGAGGAGTAACGCGTGGGAGGCTCACGCTGCCCTCGACACTTCCTGGTTCTACTGCGCAGGCGCACCAACCGACCTGTAGGAGTCACTGTCCGGTGTTAGGAGACAGGGTAGTGGCAGGAGCGGCGTTAGCCTTCAGAAGTGAGGGGAGCAGCCAGTATTAGGAGACAGGGTAGTGGCAGCAAGTATTAGGAGACAGGGTAGTGGCAGCCAGTATAAGGAGACAGGGTAGTGGCAGCCAGTATTAGGAGACAGGGTAGTGGCAGCCAGTATTAGGAGACAGGGTAGTGGCAGCCAGTATTAGGAGACAGGGTAGTGGCAGCCAGTATTAGGAGACAGGGTAGTGGCAGCCAGTATTAGGAGACAGGGTGGTGGCAGCCAGTATTAGGAGACAGGGTGGTGGCAGCCAGTATTAGGAGACAGGGTAGTGGCAGCCAGTATTAGGAGACAGGGTAGTGGCAGCCAGTATTAGGAGACAGGGTAGTGGCAGCCAGTATAAGGAGACAGGGTAGTGGCAGCCAGTATTAGGAGACAGGGTGGTGGCAGCCAGTATTAGGAGACCGGGTAGTGGCAGCCAGTATTAGGAGACAGGGTAGTGGCAGCCAGTATTAGGAGACAGGGTAGTGGCAGCCAGTATTAGGAGACAGGGTAGTGGCAGCCAGTATTAGGAGACAGGGTAGTGGCAGCCAGTATTAGGAGACAGGGTGGTGGCAGCCAGTATTAGGAGACAGGGTAGTGGCAGGATCGAATACAGAATACAGCCTTCACTTTGATCCCTAAGAAGTGGGGGATGGAGAGGATGCATAGAATACTTTGGATAAAGAGATTGAAAGTGGACTTAATGAAAGGATTTGCCGATGCATGGGGTCTGCTGCTTGCGCGTGTGTGTGTGTGTGGGAATGCACGATTTATTTAGAACCATTGTTTGGGGGTTGTCCCAACAAAGCTGCTTTGTGCCTTATACACTTGACCCACAGCTGACAGGGTGTTATGCAACGCCCCCATGACGCATGCATATTGTATACTCTACTCTACATAGGGCCACACCAACTAGACATATCCCTCCTAGTTACATATACATTACACACAGTCTTCATATCCCTCCTAGTTACACATACCAGGGCTGTACGCTAAGCTTTTTCACTAGGGGCACACTTGCCCCTAAATGAGAAATTTAGGGGCAAAAAATATTTTTTAGGGGCACATTTTTAAATAACAATTTTACCATTATTATTATTATATCGATTGTTTTTGATTTAAAAAAAAAAGAAAAAAAATTATTTTATATAATTTTTTTTAATAAAATATATATATTATATAATCATACTTGTAGTTGTATTATCTGCGAGAGTCTAAATGCTCGCTATATGCAACCAGCTCCACTGTCTGTGTGTACTCTAGTAGCCTCCAGCTACGGCCAGGATTCCCCGGAGCTGCAGCTGGACCCTATACTGTAGCCTCCAGCTACGGCCAGGATTCTCTGGCGCTGCAGCTGGACCCTATTGACTATATTCAGCGTGCCCTCAGCTCGAATACGCATCGACTCAGTGTTATAAGACATTGATATCAGGAGCTATCTGAACTATTTAGTTTAATGGGACGTTTCGTTTTGAACAGTAAGCTAACACAAGCTATCATGCACTACTAGACTTACTGGAGCATTTGTTGATAGCTATCAGTAGCTAGCCGGCTGGCAGGCTCACCGAGGTCCCAGCAGTGTCCCACTAGAGACTAGTGTTTACAACAGCCACGGGTGCGCCAGGGAGGAGGAGCAGCAGACGCCGCAGCTCTCTCCGTGTGTCTGAGTTCAGTTCAGTTCGGCTCACTATAGGAGGTCGAACGCGTCGAAAATATGAAGCAATACTAACTTTACTTTTCTTCATAGCTAAATCAGCCAGTCTATCAGAGTCAGCCAGTCTATCAGAGTGAGTGCTCAGTCGATTGTTCCCGCTGATCATACCTGCTGAGTGCTCACTGCTCAGCTCGCGTGAGTGGCGTCATCACACGCCTTGGATAATTTAGGAGTGAAATGCGAATGCAAGGCTTGAAAGCACTACTCGCAAGCCCGCCCCAGATAATATTTACCAATCGCAACGGCCAATTAAAGGGGCAATTTGCGACGATATCATCGCAGTGTACAGCCCTGCATACACACAGTCCTCATATCCCTCCTAGTTACTCATGCACAGTCCTCCTCATATCCCTTCTAGTTACACACACACACACACACACACACACACACACACACACACACACACACACACACACACACACACACACACACACACAGTCACACACATATGCATTTCATCAGAGAGGTCAGAGCGCAGGGTCACCCGCAGTACATCTCCCCTGGGTTTAGTGCCTTGCTCAAGGGCACTTAGGCAGGATGGTGGGCACTGTAGAAAACCAGCCACCCTTCAGTCACCAGCTCACAGCCAGAATACATCCTCCTGTCAGTGGTAGGTATCAAACTAGCGACCTTTCAGTTACTTGCCGTTGTCTTTACCTCTAGGTCCTCCTGCCTAATAATCGAGATGAAGCGGTTATTGTGCAACGTGCCATGTTGTCCTTCCCTCCTCCACCATGACAAGATAAGATATTCCTACATTGATCCCCTTGGGGAAATGCAGGCATCATAGCAGCATGGGGGAGGGGGGTACAGGTATGGTCATGGTAATAATAGAAGACATAAATACAGGCAATAAAATTATAGTACAGTAGAAAAGTTAAAATAGGCAGTGTAAACAATATAATTAACTCTGAATATACGGATCTGAGCAAGTAGGCAGTGTGATCAAAGGTGCAGATGAGGGTCTGTAATCAGTTATATTATACATTACAATAAACATGGTTACAATAAACACTCGGACAAGAAGCAAAATGACACTCTGGATCCTGATCCCGGCCTCTTCTGTCAATCCCACTCTGACCTGGTCCCAAATTAAACGGGGTAAATAAGAAGCCAGAAATCTCTCAGGTCGGGAGAAACAGGAGGAGGGGGAGATTATTCCTCCTTTCTCCTCCTCTTCCCTCTCTTTAACCACCGTGGGGGATGGATGGCCAGGCTTACGTTAGTAATTGACCTCCTTTCCCTCTAGCTTGGTTGTAAACAAAATAATAATAATAAAGATTGGGACTAGGGATGCACCGATCCGACTTTTTCAGTCCCGATACCGATACCAGGGCCCTCATTCATCAACGTGTCTTACGCACAGATATGTGCTTAACCTGTGCGTACGACCATTTCTAAGCAAAGAGTGGGATTCATCAACTTCAACTTGAACTTGACTTCGTGCTTATGTGTACGCACAGCTCGGAGCACACTTAGCTGACGCCCAGTGGTAGAATATCGTTACTACGGCATAAGCGCTCCTCAGTTCTGCATTAGTTTCAAGGCGGAAATAAGCTTCTGTGCATTAGTGTTCAACTTCTGTATGACCCGTAATTCATTATAGTTCATTATAAAATAGCGACAGTAGTGTAATTATAACGGGCTCACACGCGAACAAGAGGTTGGCCTGCTTGTTTGGCATGGGGGGGCAGACGCAAAACACCAACCTCCAAACGCGATTAAATATTGTTTCAAATAAAAAGCGAAGTATTTTGTGTGTCATGTTTCCAAATAAGATTGGTCACGAAATGCTTTCTACTTCAATTTGTTGGTTAGAATAGATGACCTCCGTTGAAACTTCACTGAGACTAACAGTCTATTTGTGAGCTCCCGCTCAGATGTGATAATAATAATAATAACAATAATAATAATAATAGCTTCATTTTATATAGCGCCTTTCAAGAGACCCAAGGTCGCTTTACATAGATAGGGGGGGGGGGGATAACAAAGTAACAGACATAGTGGACAGACACACAACATATAAATATGATGATGGAATTCATTCAAGATCCTCTCCACCCTCGGGTCTTTGCCACCGGCACGGTCCATCGTGATATTGGAGATGGATCGAGCAATAGACTGTTACTGTAGCTGTCAAAGCTCCATCACAAATGCAGTTATGTGAATAGAAAGGGATTCCACTAAGTCAATGTTGCGATGCGCATTTGCCTGATACATGTTGTTGCTGCATGCCGGGAGGAAGGCGATGCTGAATGTTTTCAATCCATTAAATAAAACGGATACTTTTTGCAAGGGTTTACTGACTGTCATACAAATAATCAACCAACTACATACTGTAACTTTTCAGTGCACGTTCTTATTTACATTGTGACAACAGCCTTGTGAGTTCCCGCAGTGACCCGCACACAGACATGATGGAATTCAAGTTCAAGTTTGTATTGATCACATATAGGCAGGCTACACATGGCGAATAGGCTACATCATTGGCAGTGAGATTCATTGTTCTTGTATATGCTCTCGTATTATTGTTTATATAGGCTACCCAATACTGACATCAAAATAGATTGTATGACTCTAGAAATCATATGCAGCAGGTAGAAAATTGACGGAAAATCCGTCGCGATTTGGAATAAAATTGAGGAGAACTTTAATCCCTGGGTATTAATCAAACAAAACGGAAAAAGGCAGTCATATTCCAGCACGGTCTTTATTAGTGTTTGCGCTGCCCAGGCAGCAATGGTTAATAGATATCATATCCGACATCACCGTACGTGTACACGTCTGTCAGCCTGTCTCATAACACGCTTCCCTCGGTTTAGTCCATTCTTCCACATTTCATGGGGGTGTCCATTACCGTATATGGTTAATCGGGGCGGTTCTGGTATGCAAATACGTGAAAGTGTGCACGAGCCTCGGCGCAGGGCCAAGGTGATATTTATCATGACAGGTGTGCGTAGAACCTGCGTACGCACGTGTGGTAAATCCCGTTTTTTTTGTGCGTGCACTGATTCTAAATTCTGTGCTTACGTGTGGAAATAGAACATTTTCTACGCCACGTTGATGAATGAGGGCCCTGGGCTTTTGGGTATCAACCGATACCGAGTACCGATCCGACACCCATTGTTCAATTAATAAACTGTATGCCTCACTGTGTGGAAGAGACTGGGATAATTATTTTGTGCAAGGCAACATCAGGCTTGACTTAAAACATTACTTTCTTAACTTGCTGATTTCAGATTTATTGCTCATATCAGATTTTTTTGTTTGGCTGTTTGTTATGGTTTGTAACCGACCCCAATCGCACAACACAAGACAGGTATGATGGTTTGCCAAGAAACAGATATTTATTGAACAACAGGGAAATACAGGGAAAAGGGCACTGTCCCTTTAAGGGAGAATCACAAATACAGGAATATAATATGAGGGGAAGGAAAGGTGCCTTTAAGAGGCGGGCAGGAAAAGGGAACACTAAGGGAAAGTAAGGGAACGCCTAAGGGAAGGTTAAGGGAACGCCTTGGGACAGAGGAACTAGAGACTAGGTAAACCAGGGACAAGGAGAACTAGGGAGAGAGGACTAGGGGCTAGGAGAGCTAGGGAACAGGAGAAACGGGGACTAGGGGAACTAGGGACAAGGAACTAGGTGGAACTAGAAGGGGAGAACTTGGGACCAGGAACTAGGTGGAACTAGCAAGGGGAGAACTAGGGAACAGGAACTAGGTGGAACTAGAAGGGGAGAACTTGGGACCAGGAACTAGATGGAACTAGAAAGGGGAGAACTAGGGAACAGGAACTAGATGGAACTAGAAAGGGGAGAACTAGGGAACAGGAACTAGGTGGAACTAGAAAGGGGAGAACTAGGGAACTGAGGGGACTGAGGCCCGCGGAGGCGGGCTGGGAAACAGGGAGGAACTGGGAGGACTGGTGGAAATCATCTGGGCCGCTCTGCAGGACAGAGGAGATAGTTAATGCACAAAAGGGAAAAAACAGAGCAGGTGCAGAACAGTCCAAATAACAAAGTGAACAAAGTAATAATATCTTCGTGTGACAAACACACAGGGGGAGATGTAAAGTCCAAAAATACTATTCTAAGTGAGAACCAAAAACAGAGGCAATACGCTGGGAGAGTGACATCACAATCTAAACTCACCCAGGCGTATGCGTAATGGTACAGGAAACGCAGCGGGAAGGGGGCAAGGGGCATTACGCTGAGTGAGTGACATCACAATCAAAACTCACCCAGGCGTATGCGTAAAGGTACAGGGACAGCAGCGGGAACGGGGGCAAGGGCACTACGCTGAGTGAGTGACATCACAATCAAAACTCACCCAGGCGTATGCGTAAAGGTAAGAGGGACAGCAGCGGGGCGAGGGCATCGCCACCGGGTGGCTGGCTGTCCGAGCCGAGGGACAGAGTGCTGGAACAGTGGCGGTGACGAGGGCATCGTCCACCGGGTAGCCGCTGTCGGAGCCGAGGAACAGAGTGCTGGAACAGTGGCGGTGACGAGGGCATCGTCCACCGGGTAGCCGCTGTCGGAGCCGAGGAACAGAGTGCGCGCCACACCTTGGTGTGCGCGTCGGAACAGGGAGCTGGAACAGTGGCGGTGACGAGGGCATCGTCCACCGGGTAGCCGCTGTCGGAGCCGAGGAACAGAGTGCGCGCCACACCTTGGTGTGCGCGTCGGAACAGGGAGCTGGAACAGTGGCGGTGGCGAGGATGTCGTCCACCGGGTAGCCACTGTCGGAGACGAGGAACAGAGTGCGCGCCACACCTTGGTGTGCGCGTCGGAACAGTGGCGGTGGCGAGGATGTCGTCCACCGGGTAGCCACTGACGGAGACGAGGAACAGAGTGCGCGCCACACCTTGGTGTGCGCGTCGGAACAGTGGCGGTGGCGAGGATGTCGTCCACCGGGTAGCCACTGACGGAGCCGAGGAACAGAGTGCGCGCCACACCTTGGTGTGCGCGTCGGAACAGTGAGACGCCTCGGGGTGCGTCTGCGAGGAGGAGTGTGCCAAGCACGAAGGTCTGGAAGATGCGCGTCGGCGCGCTGAGGTCTGGAGAGCGTGCCAAGCTCGAAGGTCTGGAAGATGCGCGTCTGTGCGCTGGTACGGAGGAGCGTGCCAAGCTCGAAGGTCTGGAAGATGCGCGTCAGTGCGCTGGTACGGAGGAGCGTGCCAAGCTCGAAGGTCTGGAAGATGCGCGTCTGTGCGCTGGTACGGAGGAGCGTGCCAAGCTCGAGCGTCCTTGGAAGATGCGCGTTGCGCGCTGATACGGAGGAGCGTGCCAAGCTCGAGCGTCCTTGGAAGATGCGCGTTGCGCGCTGAGGACTGGAGAGCGTCTGCGCTGGTCTGGATGTGCGTCAGGACGAACAGCTGCGCGGGGGTCTGCAGTGGAACGCTGGGGTGCCTCCCGTGGAAGTACAGGGAGCGCAGACCAGTCTCCCCCACAGGCAACGGCGACAGCTGGCGAAGGCTGGAGCAAACATCTCGACGCCGGAGAATGGAACAGCATAGGCAGACAGAGGATCTCCCGAAAGAGTCTAGATGTTTAGAGAATATGACTCGGCAAGTATACAACACGACCCCACGCCAAAACGAGGGGAAGCGCCCTGGTATTTAAAGCCCACAGCGGGACTAATTAGCCTGCCACCACAGGTGCGAGAGATAATAGAATATCAAACAGGTGTGGCCACTAAGGGTAAGGAACGAGAGGGTGGGGGCTAGAGAGAGTGAGTAGGGAATTCCTAACAGTAGGCTTAAAGAAGACAGAGAATAGGGAATTCCTAACAGTAGGCTTAAAGAAGACAGAGAAAAGGTAGTGAGCAGCGGGCAAAACCTCACAGTATCCCCCCCTCCAACGGGAGCCACCCGGCGACCCAAAACAAATACAGACAGGGTGGCAGGGGGCAAAACAAGAGGTACTGGCCAAGCCAGCAGGGGAAGCCACCACAAGAGTGGGGCTAGCAAAAGAAACAGGGTCGCCGAGGGGTAACTAGGGTAGCAGAGGGGCAACTGGGGGAACTGGTCTAGAGGAACTGGGTCTAGAGAACTAGTCTAGCGAACTGGGCAAGAGAACTGGTCTAGAGAACTGGTTTAGAGAACTGGTCTAGAGAACTGGTCTAGAGGAACTGGTCTAGAGGAACTGGGTCTAGAGAACTGGTCTAGAGCAACTGGTCTAGAGGAACTGAGGGGCAAGCAGGGTAGCTAAGGGGTAACCATGGAAGCACCGGGAAAGGGCTAGCAGAGGGAAGGTTAGCTGCCAGGGCACTGATAGCTACAGGGCCTATGCTAGCTGTACTGCTACATCAACATAGAGGCTGCGCTAGCTGCCGGAGCTAGGCTGGCAGACAGGGCTGGACCAGCATGAGAGCACAAGCTAGCTGGAAGGACAGTCCTAGCTGTGTGAGATAAACTGACCTTGCTAGCTGAAAGGGCAGTCCTAGCAGTGGGAAAAACTACACAAAAAAGTGGAGGCCAAGCAGAGGGACCGGGTTAGCTGCTTGGGCCTGGCTAGCTACAGGGCCTATGCCTGCTGTAAGGCTGCATTAACATAGAGGCTGTGCTAACAGCCGGGGCCAAGCTAGCAGACCGGGGCCATGCAGAGGGAAACTGGGTTAGCTGCCAGGGCATGGCTAGCTACAGGGGGGTCAAACAGGGCAAAACGGGAAGCAAACAGGGGAGCTAACCGGGGAGACTAACAAGCTAAACAGGGGAGTAACAGGCTAACAAGGGAGCTAAACAGGACTAACAAGGAAGCTAAACTGGGCTAACAGGGAAGCTAACAGGGCTAACAGGGGAGCTAGAGGGGAGACTAACAAGCTAACAGGGGAGCTAGAGGGAACAAGAAAAAAAAAGGCAAACTCAACATACACCGTCTGTGCTGGCTGGGGTCGTCGATTTGGTGGGGTCGTACTGTTATGGTTTGTAACCGACCCCAATCGCACAACACAAGACAGGTATGATGGTTTGCCAAGAAACAGATATTTATTGAACAACAGGGAAATACAGGGAAAAGGGCACTGTCCCTTTAAGGGAGAATCACAAATACAGGAATATAATATGAGGGGAAGGAAAGGTGCCTTTAAGAGGCGGGCAGGAAAAGGGAACACTAAGGGAAAGTAAGGGAACGCCTAAGGGAAGGTTAAGGGAACGCCTTGGGACAGAGGAACTAGAGACTAGGTAAACCAGGGACAAGGAGAACTAGGGAGAGAGGACTAGGGGCTAGGAGAGCTAGGGAACAGGAGAAACGGGGACTAGGGGAACTAGGGACAAGGAACTAGGTGGAACTAGAAGGGGAGAACTTGGGACCAGGAACTAGGTGGAACTAGCAAGGGGAGAACTAGGGAACAGGAACTAGGTGGAACTAGAAGGGGAGAACTTGGGACCAGGAACTAGATGGAACTAGAAAGGGGAGAACTAGGGAACAGGAACTAGATGGAACTAGAAAGGGGAGAACTAGGGAACAGGAACTAGGTGGAACTAGAAAGGGGAGAACTAGGGAACTGAGGGGACTGAGGCCCGCGGAGGCGGGCTGGGAAACAGGGAGGAACTGGGAGGACTGGTGGAAATCATCTGGGCCGCTCTGCAGGACAGAGGAGATAGTTAATGCACAAAAGGGAAAAAACAGAGCAGGTGCAGAACAGTCCAAATAACAAAGTGAACAAAGTAATAATATCTTCGTGTGACAAACACACAGGGGGAGATGTAAAGTCCAAAAATACTATTCTAAGTGAGAACCAAAAACAGAGGCAATACGCTGGGAGAGTGACATCACAATCTAAACTCACCCAGGCGTATGCGTAATGGTACAGGAAACGCAGCGGGAAGGGGGCAAGGGGCATTACGCTGAGTGAGTGACATCACAATCAAAACTCACCCAGGCGTATGCGTAAAGGTACAGGGACAGCAGCGGGAACGGGGGCAAGGGCACTACGCTGAGTGAGTGACATCACAATCAAAACTCACCCAGGCGTATGCGTAAAGGTAAGAGGGACAGCAGCGGGGCGAGGGCATCGCCACCGGGTGGCTGGCTGTCCGAGCCGAGGGACAGAGTGCTGGAACAGTGGCGGTGACGAGGGCATCGTCCACCGGGTAGCCGCTGTCGGAGCCGAGGAACAGAGTGCTGGAACAGTGGCGGTGACGAGGGCATCGTCCACCGGGTAGCCGCTGTCGGAGCCGAGGAACAGAGTGCGCGCCACACCTTGGTGTGCGCGTCGGAACAGGGAGCTGGAACAGTGGCGGTGACGAGGGCATCGTCCACCGGGTAGCCGCTGTCGGAGCCGAGGAACAGAGTGCGCGCCACACCTTGGTGTGCGCGTCGGAACAGGGAGCTGGAACAGTGGCGGTGGCGAGGATGTCGTCCACCGGGTAGCCACTGTCGGAGACGAGGAACAGAGTGCGCGCCACACCTTGGTGTGCGCGTCGGAACAGTGGCGGTGGCGAGGATGTCGTCCACCGGGTAGCCACTGACGGAGACGAGGAACAGAGTGCGCGCCACACCTTGGTGTGCGCGTCGGAACAGTGGCGGTGGCGAGGATGTCGTCCACCGGGTAGCCACTGACGGAGCCGAGGAACAGAGTGCGCGCCACACCTTGGTGTGCGCGTCGGAACAGTGAGACGCCTCGGGGTGCGTCTGCGAGGAGGAGTGTGCCAAGCACGAAGGTCTGGAAGATGCGCGTCGGCGCGCTGAGGTCTGGAGAGCGTGCCAAGCTTGAAGGTCTGGAAGATGCGCGTCTGTGCGCTGGTACGGAGGAGCGTGCCAAGCTCGAAGGTCTGGAAGATGCGCGTCAGTGCGCTGGTACGGAGGAGCGTGCCAAGCTCGAAGGTCTGGAAGATGCGCGTCTGTGCGCTGGTACGGAGGAGCGTGCCAAGCTCGAGCGTCCTTGGAAGATGCGCGTTGCGCGCTGATACGGAGGAGCGTGCCAAGCTCGAGCGTCCTTGGAAGATGCGCGTTGCGCGCTGAGGACTGGAGAGCGTCTGCGCTGGTCTGGATGTGCGTCAGGACGAACAGCTGCGCGGGGGTCTGCAGTGGAACGCTGGGGTGCCTCCCGTGGAAGTACAGGGAGCGCAGACCAGTCTCCCCCACAGGCAACGGCGACAGCTGGCGAAGGCTGGAGCAAACATCTCGACGCCGGAGAATGGAACAGCATAGGCAGACAGAGGATCTCCCGAAAGAGTCTAGATGTTTAGAGAATATGACTCGGCAAGTATACAACACGACCCCACGCCAAAACGAGGGGAAGCGCCCTGGTATTTAAAGCCCACAGCGGGACTAATTAGCCTGCCACCACAGGTGCGAGAGATAATAGAATATCAAACAGGTGTGGCCACTAAGGGTAAGGAACGAGAGGGTGGGGGCTAGAGAGAGTGAGTAGGGAATTCCTAACAGTAGGCTTAAAGAAGACAGAGAATAGGGAATTCCTAACAGTAGGCTTAAAGAAGACAGAGAAAAGGTAGTGAGCAGCGGGCAAAACCTCACACTGTTCACATTATAATTTTTTTGTTTTATGTGGTCAAGATCAGATTCCAGTGTTGAACCAGTCACATGCTCCTGAACTGGCCCGCATGCGCAAATTAACAATAAAGAAGATGGATGTAAAGAATTGTGACAAATGTCAATCTAGAGTGATGTAAGAGTCGCATGACTGTTCAGACTGAGGTCGCTTTGCAAAAAAAAAAATCAGACCTGTATCTGATTTAGGAACCTGAAAGTGACCCAAATCTGAATTTTATCAGATCAGATTCCATGTGATTTGTGCTGTTCACACTGAGTCACATAATGAGCTAAAAACCTTTGCCTGCAGTCAGTGTGAACGTACCTCAGACTTTACTCTCAGTTCTGAACGTACCGCAGACAGGGTTCGCACAAGGTCCTTGAAGTGCTTAAAGTGCTTGATTTTTTACAAAAAAAAGTCAAGGCCTGGAATTCCTTGAACACAACTTTTTAATAAGGTGCTTAAAAAGTCATTGAAATTCAAATCAACCATTTGCATTGAAAGTTTTGTTCATCCATGATAAAATTGTTCTGAATCAAGAAATAGATTTTTTTTAAATTTAAAGTGTAACTAATTGTCGGAAATTGGTTTTAAGCCATAAATATTGGATTCGATTTTTTTCTATAAAAAACAGCATTTATTTTTTTGTATTTTATTTTTTTATTCTTTTTTAAAACAAACATATAAACAAACATGACAACACACGATAAGATATACAAGCATTAATTGTCAGGGCACATCCAATGAGATCACATTTTGGTTAGTTGTTTTATATAAGATATACCCATAATACCTGTTATCTAAAAAAAACCCTACATACATATGCTCAGCTCGAAACCCCCCCTCCCGGACCCCACCTTGAGAAGTACCTCCACTATCCCTCGCACCTAACCAGACACTACCATTATAAGCTAGCTTTTATTCTCTCCACCACTTCTAACCACATTGACATTTTGGATTCATTGAGACCCAGAATTCTTGCTGTAGATATTTCATGGTAAATTACATCGAGATATGTAAGAAACCAAACTTTACGGCACATTTTTTCCGGTTGAAACCAGCGTGATGCGATCAGCTTTTTGGCTACTGTGATACCCGATAAAACCAATCTCTTTAGCTGTGGATTCACTGCAAACTCAAAAACATCATTCAACAGCAATACCGAGGGGTGTACAGGTATATTCCAAGATACGAGTTTTGATATTTGTTGGGTCACATCTTCCCAGAATGCCTTAACTGGTGAGCAGTCCCAATACATGTGCATAAATGTCCCTTCGTCCCCATTTGTACATTGGGTGCATTTGGAATCTTGTTTGAGCCCCATTCGGCACAGTCTTATAGGAGTCAAGTATGTCCTGTGAATATAGTTAAGATTGATTTGTTGATGATCCGGGTTCCTTGATGTAAGTCGGACATTTGCCCAGGCTCCTTGCCAATCAAAGTCATTTTCCAGGTCTGGTATATCCCTCCTCCAGACAGAGTCAAGTTGGAGGGTTTCATACGAGGACGTTAGTAATTGATGATAAAATTCTGAAACAAAACCTCTCGATGTCTCTCTTGAGTAGAAGAATTTGTGGTATCTGTGGTGTTCAATTGGTCTGTCTAATGGAACACCGTGAGACTTCAAACATAGCTCTAACTGTTTGTGAAAAAGCCATGTGGACTTGGTGAGATTAAATTTTTTGCGTATTTCTTTATCACTACAAAAACCCTGTTTGTTAAAAATATCCCCTAATGAGTGTATGCCTTGCTTTTCCCATATAGGGAATCTTATAGGTCGTTTTCCAATTAAGAGAGCATTGTTATTGAATAAGGGAGTATGGTTGTGCCATTCTTGTGGGTTAGGATTTTTTTTTTGTGATTCACGCCATATCCGGATCGCATGAGTAATTATGGGGCCAAATTTTCGTTCACAGTGCTTGATTGGTAGTTTAGTGTATGCTATGTCCTTCAGTCTATGTGGGGCTACTATGTTTTCTTCTATTTTCCTCCAAGATGCTAATGCTTGGGAGTCAAACCATGTTGTCAATGGACTTAATGAGTACGCCTTGAAATATAGGAAAAAATCTGGAAATGCCATGCCACCATCTGCTTTATTTCTCTGTGCGGTGGATCTTTTTATACGTGGTGGTTTGTTATTCCAAATAAATTTGTATGTGGAGGAGTGTAATCTTTTCCAGTAACCCTCTGGAGGGGGTAACGGTAGCATTGAACAGAAGAAGTTGATTTTAGGTAGTACATCCATCTTAACTATTGATATCCGTGCTTGTACTGTGTTCTTAAGTTTTGTCCATCTATCAAGGTCGTCTTTGATTTTGTTTTGGATTTTTGTGTAGTTGTGCTTCACCGTTTGTCTTATGGTAGGGAATATTTCCACTCCCAAGCATCTGAAATGTTTTACCATCGGTATCTGTCCTGGGAGGGTTGTATCTTTTTTTGCAGGGGTGTTAAGTGGAAGGAAAGCCGACTTCGGCCAATTTATCTTAAATCCCGATAAATCACCAAAGTCCTCAATCAACTTGAGCAGATGAGGCAATGTGGTGTTGGGGTTTTTCATGAACAATATTACATCGTCCGCATATAAACAAATTTTTTGTTGTGTGCCCTTGATTACGATAGGTTCCATGGATTGGGATTGTCTTATATATTGTGCTAACGGCTCTAATGATAGATTGAACAGACCGGGACTAAGAGGGCAACCTTGTCTGGCTGAGCGCGATACCGGAAAGATATCGGAGATGATTGTGCCTGTTATAATCATGGCCGATGGGTCTTTGTATAATACTTTAATCATATCGATGAATCCTTTTCCTAACCCCATCCTTTCTAGCACTGCCCACAGATACGACCATTCCAGCCTGTCAAAGGCCTTCATAGCATCCAGGGACAGTATCGCCTTAGGTATGGTATCCTCTTTGTCGGCATCAAGTACGTGCAGTATACGTCTTATGTTCTCAGTGATCAGGCGGCCTCCTATGAAGCCAGTTTGGTCCGGGTGAACTAAAGACGTCATACGCTTTTGTAATCTGATGGCTAATACCTTAGAGTACAGTTTGATATCTGTTCCGAGGAGGCTTACAGGTCTATAACTACCGCACTCGTTGGGGTCTTTGTCTTTTTTAAGGAGGACTGTTATGAGTGCAATATTGTCGGTTTTATGGAAGTTCCCCTCTTTGACTGAGTATAAGATCATATTTAGTAATAAGGGGCCAATTATGTCCCAACAAGAAAGGTACATTTCTGATGGGAAACCGTCTCTTCCTGGAGCCTTACCACTTTTCATTGCGGTTATGGCCATCTTGAGTTCCTCTAGTGTGATCGGTATTTCTAACTGTTTAGCGTCATCCTCTGAGAGTTTAGGGAGAATAATTTGATTAAGAAATGTGTCCATTTTGTTTTGATCGAAGGTCATTTCTGATTTATATAAATCGGAGTAGAATACTTTGAATGTATCGTTTATTTTTACCGGATCTGTTACAAGTACTTGTTGTGCTCTAATGGTAGTTATATCTGCAAATGTTGCATTAATTCTTAATCGCATGGCTAATAGGTGGCTGGGTTTGGAACCATGGGAGTACTGCTGTTGTCTTGTGCTGCGTATTTGTATTTCCGATTGTTGTCTGTATATGTCATTGATCTCTATTTTTAGTACGTTAACTTGATTTTCTAGTCGAGTTGAGTTGTTGTATTTCAGAGAATTAAATAACGTTGAGTAAAGCGTTTCCAGCTCATCCAGTTTTGTGTTTTGATTCTTGCGCATTTTGGAGGAAAAGCTATCCGTGAAGTCTTTGATCATTCCCTTTACCGACATCCATATTATTCTGGGGTCTTGCACCGAGTTTACATTCTCCCGTTGGAATACTATAAGAGCTTCTTTGAGTTGTGTAATGAATTCCTTGTTGTTAAGCAGCAACGAGTTAAATCGCCATCTTGGGGCTCGGGAGGATAGTATACCAAATGTACCTTTAAGAAGTAAATAACAGTGATCTGATAGTGCGTTGGGTATCATTTCCACTTCATAATTATCAAATAGTTTCTGTGATGCAAAGACATAATCTATTCTGGATAGTGTCTTATGTCTCGCAGATCGACAAGAGTACTTTCGGGTCGTGGGGTTAAGTAACCGCCATAAGTCCTTTACACCTGTAATCTTTGACCAATCCTTTAATGCCTTCGATGAATTCTTTTGTTCGCTGGAAAAGGCGAGGTAAGATTTGTCTATCCTTGGGTTCCAGATGGCATTAAAATCCGCTCCTATTATAAATGAGTAATCGGGAATGTCTAACATTGCATTGGTTAGTGTAGTGAAGAAATCTTCTTCGTACAAATTTGGGGCGTATACCGCTATCAACGCTATTTTCCTGTTCTTATGTTCAATCTTAGCTATAGTTATCCGACCTTCTACATCAGACCATACTCCCTTTAGTACAATATTCAACTTACGTTTAACGACTATTGCTACACCCCGAGTTCTCGTACCAATAGAGGAGTGACTGATATTATGGTATATGTTGTCCGCTAATTTACCTATGTCTTTCCCTAGAATGTGTGTTTCGCTTAGCAGAGCAATGTCCACATGTTCTTTTTTCATCAGTGTGAGCACGCTTTTGCGTTTAAGTTGGTTATTTATTCCCCCGGTGTTCCATATCATTATATTCAAACTAGCCATAGTCTATACATGTTGCATTGTAATTTTTGGTAATGCTTCTAGAGTGCGAGGCAATACTAGATATACATCCCACTAGTGAGGTCCCGTTGAGAGCCGAGCTTAAAAACATACATATATACAAATAAAAATCCCCTACCCTTCCCTCCCACCGAGAGTCGTACAGGATTGTGTTCCATGAACACAACCTTTGCGTATGACTCTCTCCCTTGCACCACCGGATATCCCAGAATGATCCAATTATCCTTAACATTCCTATGTATACCATAGGATCTAACACTCTAAATTCTACCATAAGTAGAATGTCGACTGTGGCTTGGCCACTTACCCGTAAAAAATAAATAAATAAAAATTTAAATGAGATAAACTAAAAATAAAGACCAAAAATAAGCTTCAATTGTCATGCCTTAATCACTTACATTTTATATGAACTTGTAATTTATAGTAATTTATAGTAACCCATGAATAATATGAAGGTATTGAACTGAAGAGAGAGCCTCAATAAATCAGAGAGAGCGGATGAAAAAGAAAGAAAAAAAAAAAAAAAAAAAACAAGTAAAAGGAAGAGAACATTAACTTAGATCTTAAAAGAGCATTGCTATGCTTAAACATCTAAAGTATTAATTGGAGAAGTAGTGAAATTATTTCCCATTAATAAAAAAACAATTTTTAAATACGTATATGCAGCATTTCCCCCGACCGGGGTGGGCGATGATCGTTGTGTAGAGTGATCTTTCAGCCGGCCGGCTATGATGGCTCTGTGGTTTTGCATCTAGATAGCTGTTGATTATTCCCCCGAGGGGCTTCTGGTAGAATGAATGACCACGTATTGCTGATATTCCAGAATGCTCCATATATCAAAGAATGCTTCGATGTTCTAGATTATTCCAATATGTCATTTTTACATTGTCTGAATGTTCCAGTATGTTCTGGAGTGTTCCAATCTTAAATCCAATATGTCCGCAATAATATACACGTCGGGGAAAGCATTCAAAAACTCTGAGCACGTAGGTCTCTCTGTCCCAAATCCTTGATATAGTACAACCTGAATATTAAAGGTTGTACTATATGGTGACCTTGCATAACTGAGATTTAAAAGGCCATTTATACACTAATCAGCTCCTGTTCAGACAGGAATTTGGCTGCCTCTTCAGGCGATTTGAGGAGAACTTTTGCTCCTTGTTTGTCGACGGCGCGAAGTATTGCAGGGTATATTAGTAGGGGTCTGTGTTTCCCCAGGTATAGTTGAGACATCACCGTCTTGAACTTGGCACGCAGTTCCACTACATCACGACAATAATCTTCAAAGCAGTGTATTGGTACCTCCATGTGTTTCAGATTGCCTTTCATCTTGCGAATTCCACGCATAATCATTTCTTTTATTCTGACTTGGCGCAGTACAACTAATATCACTCTGGGCTTAGCGTTGCTGTCACTGGAGCGGGGTCCCAATCTGAAGCACTCATCCACCTCCGGTATTTTAGGAAGGATTCCTGTTCCCAAGATTTTCTGTAATTCTGTGGCAAACTCTTCAGGGTTTTCACATCTCACTGATTCGTCCAGACCGACAATGCGAATATTCAGCCTGCGTTTTTGATATTCCATCTCGAATATTTTGGCTTTCTGTTCTTTATTGATTCGCGTGAGCTCCTCCGTTATTTCGCTGAGCTCCGTCTTGATTTCATTGTAGTTCCCCTTCATCTCGGCAGTTAGGTTAACTGTGTTAGCCTCTACTTCCTTGTAGATGTGAGTGAATTTGATTTCGTGGGCTTCCACTACTTTCTCCAGAGCCTCGGTGCGTTTATTCTGTGCGTCGGCGTCCGCTCTCAGCTCATCAATTTTGCCTTCAATAGATTCTTTAATAGCATCTACTTTTTGAGTTATTATCTTCTGTGATTCTGTGATCATTTCCTCCATTCTCTTCTCTGTGATCATTACCTCCATTCTCTTCTCCATTGTCTTCCCCATTTCCTCCATTTTCCGGATGATATGATCGGTATCTGCGGAGGTCTTTGATGGGGTTGAACTTGAAGCGGCCTCTGTCGAGTCAATACTTTCTGCTGTCCGCTGTACGTATCCTGGGTCCTGCTGCGGGACCTCTTCGACTAGTTTTTGGTCTTTCCTTGGGTCTTTCCTTGGTGGCATCTCGATTCTTTTGGTCAATATAGTTAGTTGATAGTCTCAGTTGATATATGCGTCAAGTTTTAAACGCATTAATGATATATAATTATGATTTTAAAATGAAAAAAAAAATAACGGGTGAGCAGCTGTGTCACATGCGACCTACTCCATTCTATAGCTAAACCGGAATCCAAAAAAAAAAAAACAGCATTTAAAAGTGAATTGTATCCTTTTAAATGCCCCCTTTTAAAATGAAAAAATGGTGCTTGGAAAAGCACTTGAAAGTCCTTGCTTTCCATTTTGCAATGTCTGTGGGAACCCTGCTCAGACTTTTGCTGTCAGTTCTGTCAGTTCCTTCACTGTGTTCTCGGTGTTGTTTTCTTCACCGTGTTCTCTGTTGTTTTCTTCACCGTGTTCTCTCTGTTGTTTTTCTCCACTGCCTTACGACACCTGCTTGTCGTGCGTTAGTTAGTCATAATAACTCATAACTGGCCGCGGGGAGTCGAGTTGAGTCAACTTCAAGAATCGGGCCACTGACATCACGTCTCGCAACGCAGAGCCTGTTGTTCAGAGATTACATGACGACGCCAGACTGTGAGAGAGAGAGAGAGAGAGAGAGAGAGAGAGAGAGAGAGAGAGAGAGAGAGAGAGAGAGAGAGGGGCCTCTACTGTACGTGTGTGTGCTCAGGCTCCAGGTGTCCTTCAGCCAGGTGTTTGTTTTCATAAGGAGCTCTCTGGTCCCTTTCAGTCGTGGCAGAATAGCCATGTTTCACCTTCAACCCCCCCCCCCCCCCCCCCCCCCCCCAAAGCATTACCATTCGCCCTTTGAATCCCACCTTCAACCCCCCCCCCCACCAGCCCCCAAACCATGTTCCCCTCCATCTCCTAACTCACCCCACCCCTACTCCTTACCTCGTCCCCCTCACCTGATACCACCACCCCCTCTCCCCATCTCCTAACCCCCCCCATGTCTCTCCCACCTGGACACACCCACCTTCTATGACCAGCGCTTCCCCTGTCTCAAGGAGCCCCGTATGAGACCCCCCCGACCAGGGGATCATTGGGTCTCTCCAGCCAATTCTCCTGGGTTGTAATAAGCTAATAAACCATATCAACTATGAGTCTACCTTTGTCTGACTAAATCCTTACTCACATTCACCCACACGGTCAACAGGCTCTCTCTCTCTGTAGGTTGAGTGTCTGGGAGCACGGCTTGTGTCAGTGAGTAGGTTTTTATTTCTAAAGCACATTTAAAACAACTGTAGTTGTACGTATGAATGGCACTATAATAAAACACTGTAGAAACATGGTGAAGAAAGCAATAAAAAAATACGACAAGTATAACTACAAGTAAGACTAGAAAATAAGAAATAGAAAAATACACAACATGAAACAGGGTAGGTGTGAAACAGACTATCCAGGCACAAAAAGGGTAAACGGGTAGGTTTTTAACCTTTAATTTAAAGGCAGACAGGGAGGGAGCACACCTTATGTTGGGACGGGGGTCCATTAAATGTGATACCAGTCATTTGGTAGAAGGAAGAGCATTCTGTTGTTAGAGGAACTAAGACTAATTCTGACCTCTGATCAGCCTGATCCCAGTTGTGTGTCGTTATCTCTTCCCTTCACATGAAGTGGCCTGGTCTCTAACGGCAGCCCTGCCTCGCTCCCCCCCCCTGCAGGAAGATCTGTGTGCACTGTAAGTGCGTGCGGGAGGAGCACGCGGTGCGGGTGGTGCCGGGGCAGCTGGAGAGGATGATGATGAAGCTCGTCTCCGACTTCCAGAGGCACTCCATCTCCGACGACGACTCGGGCTGCGCCTCCGAGGAGTACGCCTGGGTCCCGCCAGGACTCAAGCCTGAACAGGTCACGACCAGACACACTCACGCACACATGCACACACACACACATGCACACAGACACGCACACACACACACAAATGCACACCGACACACGCACGAGTGCACACACACACGCACATATACACACACACGCATGCACACACAAACGCACACATATACACACACATGCATGCACACACACATGCATGCATACACACACACACACATGCCTCTACACACGTGTTACGAATGGAACGTTTTGATGGCATGATGTGGTGTGGAACCCAATTGCAGTATAGGCCGAGGAGAGGATAGATAGGAGACGGAAGGCGTTGGTTGCTTCTTTCAAAATAACGTGCACTTTATTGACACACGGAGCATAATATGAAAAGAACACTTTGAAAAGGAAAAGAAAAGAGAGACCGTGGTCTCAAAAAACAATATAATCATAACACTAACAGAGTACTTAAATAGTGGGCGGCTACGTGGCGTAGTGGGCAAGGCGCTCGCCACAAAATCTGGAGACGCTGGGCTTGCCTGTTGGAGCCCAGCGCTCCACATTTGCTTTCAGTTTAGCTGGTCGTCCGTACTAATACACATTGGCCGTATTAGGGGGTGGGAAACTGATGGGTGGGGATCGGGCGTTGTGGACAGCGACTCCTACAGGTCGGTTGGTGCGCCTGCGCAGTAGAATCAGGAAGTGTCGGGGGCAGCGTGAGCCTCCCACGCGTTACTTCTCGCCACTGAGAGATCGAGCTGCGCAGGTGAAAAGATGCGACTGCTGTTACCTCAAGTACCGGAGGGGACTTGTGCTATGTATGACTTAGTCCACATTGCAGCCGGCTTGTGGGAGGCAAGAAACAGCGTTCGTGACAGGGGAGGGTTGAATTGGATGATACGAAATTGGGATGGGAGAAAAATATAGAAAATGGGAGAAAAAGTGGATTAAAAAAAAAACACTAACAGAGTACTCACGACGATGAACAGCAAACAAAAGTAATGACCCAGCAAACAGTGCTGGGCCAACAACACTTAAGTACAAGGACTAATTAGAGACAAGAGGATGATTAGTGAATGACACACAGCTGGGGAGATGACTAAACAGAAAACATAACAAGGTAAATATACAAAACATGACAAGACCAAACGCACATAGATACAACACAAGGAAGACAAAACTAAATTAGATAATGGTGCACAGCACCGACAACAGATGAACACACAACAGATTAGTGATGACAGACAGGACATTAATAAGTACAAGACAACAAAGATGAATACACTGAACTAGGCCACCTGGTGGTTGAGAGCCGTAGTTCAGGTATGGGAAATGTCCATGGCAGTAGCGGCTGCTGGTTCTCTCTCCACTAGGGGCGCTATACCAAAACATTTTGCAAACATGTACAGTACCACGCAACCGACTCATGGCAAGACGTGAGCGATTCGACTCACGCTCACGGCAATGAATCGGCTCGTATGAACGAGTCGCTCAGCTGTTACTACAACAACACACAACCAGTCAAATAAAGTATAGTCTAATTCACAACTTGAAACACAATATATAAATAGAAAAGTTAGAAACAAAACTCGCTCCGTCTCCAAACACACTCAGATCTCTCCCTCTCTCCTTCTCTCTCTCACACACAGCGCGACGTGGAATCGATTCGTTACACAATCAGACCTAGTATATGTAGTATTATATACCAAGAATAACTTCAGTATGAGTACAGGGCTGTACACATATTTTGCATATTGTTAAACGAGCCAAGGCTAGCTATTAAACTATCGATATGAATCGAAAATCTGGGACCCTGATGTAAACAAGACAAACGTCTTTCTCAGGTCTGCATCCCCTTAACAATTGTGTGTATTGAGCCGTACTGTATTGTACCCATTCTGCAATCTGTTAATAAAGTTTTCATTCATTCATTCATTCATTCAAACATAGACGATATTGAACAAGCCATAATCCACGCATTTTCAATCCAAAAGAAAGAGAGAGAGAGAGAGAGAGAGAGAGAGAGAGAGAGAGAGAGAGAGAGAGAGAGAGAGAGAAGCCAGCGTTAGCTGAGTGGCTGAGAGAGAGAGAGAGAGAGAGAGAGAGAGAGAGAGAGAGAGAGAGAAATATCGCTAATCTACCTTGTTGTTGGCAGAAGGGCTTGTTGATAAAGTGTATATCCACTCCATGGCATTGTCCATCCAGCCTGTGTTGATGTCCATCCATTGTCCATGCATGTCCCTCCACACTGCATCCATAATATAGCTTGTTAATAGCCAACAAGTACTGTGAGTGCCTTTGTCCATGTCCGCCTCGAACAGCCTGCAAACTACCTGGTGTTCTATCGCCATGCTCTAAGACAAACTCTAACCTTAACCAACTTTGAAAGAGTGCCTAAGCCTAACCGTTGAAAGAACTTGCCATCACGCTCCAAGACAAACAGCTGCATCTCACAACAACACAACTATCTCTACCAAGCTAGAATAAGCTAGAATTGGAACATTAGAAAGTGTATTCGGCCAATCAGAGATCGTCTCCGCGAAATGCTGCTACGGAAAAAAATACTGGCGTCGGCCAATCAGAGAGCGTCTCCGCGAAATGCGGCTACAGAAATTCTTGACTGCTGCTGCCTAGACTGCTTCAAATCGCGCCCGGATTCCAACATAATAGTCATATTTCAACGCACAACGCGTTACGCACTGATTGGCTGCTACGGATACAGCGATCACACAGTGACGCGCACTCAGAGCGCTATCGCGTCTAGCCCGGGCCGAGAAATACAAAAAAAAAAGTGAGTCACTTCCTGTTCAAGAAAACGAGTATTTATTATTTTATTTATTAACGTTATATTGTGCATTGGAAACACAAACATACTTAAAATGAGTAAATATTATTCATTTTAAACATGTTTATATTATTTATAGGGCTATAAAACAAAAAACTAAAAAATAATTGTTCTTGTTATTCTCTCATATAACCAGGGCAGGTTCTGAGGGGGGGCGGCGTATTTGCTCACAATGCAAATATTCACTCAAGCGTACGCTCCATAGACATGTCCACACTTAAAGCATTCGTATGTGCGCGGTGTGTTGCCCACAGAAAAAGGAAACATTATTCGCTCAGACTTTGATTCATGGCATTTTCATGAAGGGATGAAGTGCAACTCTCTCTCTCCGTCTCTATGGTTAAAGCTCGTTAAAATGGGGACATTTGGGTCACTGTGACCTACGTCAGACATGAAACAGAGAGTGACGAGACGAAAAACAGAAATAAGCACCACTTGGATCTGAACCACAGCATAATTATCTCTTTAGTGGGCGGGCATGACAAACACTGGAGACATCCCATGCATGCAAAGTAAAAAGGCACTTCGTCTGCAGATACAAAATGTAACAAAACCATCCAGACCCACAACCATTATAAGACCCCCCCCCCCCCCCCTTTGTGGCAACTTATTTTATTTCATACTTGATTTTTATTATTATTCTTGTTATTTTAACACATTGGACGCCAACAACGTGGTAATTCGTTATTGCCCGCCATGCGTTGAACGCCAACAACGTGATCATTCGTTGTTGGGATCAATATAAAAATCTTTCGCCATGGCATTCATAATTCATCCAGCCTCCCTGCGGGACTGAAGCTGCACCCTGTCTGATATTGCAGCGCCTCAATACCGCCGCCTGGTGGATGATCGGGCCAGTTACACTCCACGCCAAACCGGAAGTGGCGCTGGTGCATCAAGGAAATCCCTTCGGCAGTAATATCTTGTTACGTGGGTCCAGACAAACACTCGTGCATTGGATCGCTTTCGAAACGCAAATATTTGGAATATTTTTCCTCCAGTCTCATCGGCGAACGGTAAGAGGAATATAACATTCTTTTCAGCCCAATTGTTTATTAATTTCACTGCAAACCATCTGCTCAACATATCAACCCATACTAAATAAAGCGAATACTGACGATCAAGGAATTATAAACGACCCCCCCCCCCCTTTCCTTCACGCATGATGAAGCATAATGTATACCGATCATATACATTTGAATTTTTTAATATAGCGTGTATAGGAAAGAAACACCAATCGATAATCTATCATATGCTTCAGGGCCTATAACTCGCAGAAAACCTTAAAAACATACTTATATTCTCGATGGTATTAACACAACAATGTATGAATGAAAAAATATAACGTTCCCACATCCGGAACGATAGATACCCGATGTTGAATGGGCCATAGTAATGTCAATATAGCTATAATATTTAAAAAGTTATAGCCCTGCAAAGAAGGTAAACATCTCCATAGGCTTACAGCGGTGGCAGACTGGACCCAATGATGGGTACAATGCACGGCGCCCAATGTGTTAATTTGTTGTCATTGTTGTTGTTATTGTTGCTGCTGTTGTTGTCATGTGAAGTCCTGTCTATTATTGCTGTTTATTATTGTTATTACTGTATTGTGTGTTGTCTTGTTATGAAAAAAAAGAAAAAGCAATAAAAAGATTTGAACAGAGGTTGTTAACCCCTTATGCTGAGGCCACATTTTGCATAAAACGTCTGACCCAAAGTAATTAGCGATTTTTTTTTACTTGAACCACTTATAGCACAAGAGTCTGGTCTCTTTTGAAAGGAAACATTCTGAACGTCCTTCTACAACAGGAGAAGAATCACTCTGAGTGCTAATGTAATAGAGTTAGAGGTTTGAACACACTTTAAAGTTACTCACGTTTTGTTTACTTGTTGCCAGATGAAAACACGAGTAGATTCTCACCTTAACACATTGGGTGCCAACGACGAGAAATCTCGTTGTTGGCCGCCATGCGTTGAGTGCCAATGACGAGAAATCTCGTTATTTAATCGTTATTTCTTTTATTAGCGATATCCATTCATTTTTCATCCATCCAGCCTCACGTTATCATTGGGACTGGCTCTGAGCTCGAAAAGGGCAAATACCGCCCCCTATCGTCTCCCGGATGGTATTGCACCCATTGGAATGTAGTCAATGGAAATGCATGAGAGAGAAAAAATCCCGGATTCCACATTTTACTTCTGAGCCATGTAACCTGAGACTATTGCATTCATTGAGGCAACCGAAAGCAGCGTGGATTATCTGTTTCGAGGTATAACGTTGGATCAATAAACACGATCGATATTTGGAATGGATTAATCTTTTTGCAGAACATCTGATGTGAGGTAAGGACTTTATTTTACCAGTCTTGTGGTAATCAGAGTTTTTTTTCACAGCGTTCACAACGTGTCTCATATGTGTGTATGTGTGTGTGCGTAACGTTAGCGCCAGGCAGGGCATAGATAATCGATTTTTCAGCCCGCTTCTCTAGCGTGCATAAGTACACATATACTATCGATAATCTAGCATTTAATTTAAAACTATTCATAAATAGGCTGAAAAATGACAACGTGTATTGTGTATTCCACTAAAGAGCTATTATCGCAGATTTTTCTGGAATCACTAGAAATCTTCAAAACTATACTCGTATTCAAAACGGTATAAAGCGGAAATGTACTGATGAAAAAACAATCCGTTTCATACATGTTGACTGCAAGCAAGTCATTGATAAGCGACGGGCGTATTAGACACATAATTTAAGATATAGTTTATGCGTTCGCAAATGTGCTCGCCCTCTCATTGATTAGAGTGGTGGCATCCAAGCGATAAATCGCACACCCCCTGCTGGCAACCAAAGTGTTAATATCTTTGCAATTGTGTTCGAAGATGATTTAGGGATGATTTAGTGAGACATTAGCTTAGTGCTGTGCCTGCATACCAAAACGACGCCACTGATACAGGGGGGGTGGGATACAGAGCTTCACAGTCCTATACAGTCCAGTATCTATATACACTATAGATACAATATAAAATATAAATACAATATAATATAAAAAAGTACAAAATACAAGATAGTGATATGAGTCTCTCTGTATACAGGTGTACCAGTACTTCAGCTGTCTCTCTCTGTATACAGGTGTACCAGTACTTCAGCTGTCTGTCTCTCTCTGTATACAGGTGTACCAGTACTTCAGCTGTCTGTCTCTCTCTGTATACAGGTGTACCAGTACTTCAGCTGTCTGTCTCTCTCTGTACAGGTGTACCAGTACTTCAGCTGCCTGTCTCTCTCTGTATACAGGTGTACCAGTACTTCAGCTGTCTGTCTCTCTCTGTACAGGTGTACCAGTACTTCAGCTGCCTGTCTCTCTCTGTATACAGGTGTACCAGTACTTCAGCTGCCTGTCTCTCTCTGTATACAGGTGTACCAGTACTTCAGCTGTCTGTCTCTCTCTGTATACAGGTGTACCAGTACTTCAGCTGTCTGTCTCTCTGTATACAGGTGTACCAGTACTTCAGCTGTCTCTCTCTGTATACAGGTGTACCAGTACTTCAGCTGTCTGTCTCTCTGTAGTGTATACAGGTGTACCAGTACTTCAGCTGTCTGTCTCTCTCTGTATACAGGTGTACCAGTACTTCAGCTGTCTGTCTGTCTGTGTACAGGTGTACCAGTACTTCAGCTGTCTGTCTCTCTGTATACAGGTGTACCAGTACTTCAGCTGTCTCTCTCTCTGTACAGGTGTACCAGTACTTCAGCTGCCTGTCTCTCTCTGTATACAGGTGTACCAGTACTTCAGCTGTCTGTCTCTCTCTGTATACAGGTGTACCAGTACTTCAGCTGTCTGTCTCTCTCTGTATACAGGTGTACCAGTACTTCAGCTGTCTGTCTCTCTCTGTATACAGGTGTACCAGTACTTCAGCTGCCTGTCTCTCTCTGTATACAGGTGTACCAGTACTTCAGCTGTCTCTCTCTGTATACAGGTGTACCAGTACTTCAGCTGTCTGTCTGTCTCTCTACAGGTGTACCAGTACTTCAGCTGTCTGTCTCTCTCTGTATACAGGTGTACCAGTACTTCAGCTGCCTGTCTCTCTCTGTATACAGGTGTACCAGTACTTCAGCTGTCTGTCTGTCTCTCTACAGGTGTACCAGTACTTCAGCTGTCTGTCTGTCTCTCTACAGGTGTACCAGTACTTCAGCTGTCTGTCTGTCTCTCTACAGGTGTACCAGTACTTCAGCTGCCTGTCTCTCTCTGTATACAGGTGTACCAGTACTTCAGCTGTCTGTCTCTCTCTGTATACATGTGTACCAGTACTTCAGCTGCCTGTCTCTCTCTCTGTATACAGGTGTACCAGTACTTCAGCTGTCTGTCTCTCTCTCTCTACAGGTGTACCAGTACTTCAGCTGTCTGTCTGTCTCTCTACAGGTGTACCAGTACTTCAGCTGTCTGTCTGTCTCTGTATACAGGTGTACCAGTACTTCAGCTGTCTGTCTGTCTCTGTACAGGTGTACCAGTACTTCAGCTGTCTGTCTGTCTCTCTACAGGTGTACCAGTACTTCAGCTGTCTGTCTCTCTCTCTACAGGTGTACCAGTACTTCAGCTGTCTGTCTGTCTCTCTACAGGTGTACCAGTACTTCAGCTGTCTGTCTGTCTGTCTCTGTACAGGTGTACCAGTACTTCAGCTGTCTGTCTGTCTCTCTACAGGTGTACCAGTACTTCAGCTGTCTGTCTCTCTCTGTATACAGGTGTACCAGTACTTCAGCTGCCTGTCTCTCTCTGTATACAGGTGTACCAGTACTTCAGCTGCCTGTCTCTCTCTGTATACAGGTGTACCAGTACTTCAGCTGCCTGTCTCTCTCTGTATACAGGTGTACCAGTACTTCAGCTGTCTCTCTCTCTATACAGGTGTACCAGTACTTCAGCTGTCTGTCTCTGTATACAGGTGTACCAGTACTTCAGCTGTCTCTCTCTGTATACAGGTGTACCAGTACTTCAGCTGTCTCTCTCTGTATACAGGTGTACCAGTACTTCAGCTGTCTCTCTCTGTATACAGGTGTACCAGTACTTCAGCTGTCTCTCTCTGTATACAGGTGTACCAGTACTTCAGCTGTCTCTCTCTGTATACAGGTGTACCAGTACTTCAGCTGTCTCTCTCTGTATACAGGTGTACCAGTACTTCAGCTGCCTGTCTCTCTCTGTATACAGGTGTACCAGTACTTCAGCTGTCTCTCTCTGTATACAGGTGTACCAGTACTTCAGCTGTCTCTCTCTGTATACAGGTGTACCAGTACTTCAGCTGCCTGTCTCTCTCTGTATACAGGTGTACCAGTACTTCAGCTGTCTCTCTCTGTATACAGGTGTACCAGTACTTCAGCTGTCTGTCTCTCTACAGGTGTACCAGTACTTCAGCTGTCTGTCTCTCTCTGTATACAGGTGTACCAGTACTTCAGCTGTCTGTCTCTCTACAGGTGTACCAGTACTTCAGCTGCCTGTCTCTCTCTGTATACAGGTGTACCAGTACTTCAGCTGCCTGTCTCTCTCTGTATACAGGTGTACCAGTACTTCAGCTGTCTGTCTGTCTCTCTACAGGTGTACCAGTACTTCAGCTGTCTGTCTCTCTCTGTATACAGGTGTACCAGTACTTCAGCTGTCTCTCTCTGTATACAGGTGTATCAGTACTTCAGCTGTCTGTCTCTCTGTATACAGGTGTACCAGTACTTCAGCTGTCTCTCTCTGTATACAGGTGTACCAGTACTTCAGCTGTCTGTCTCTCTCTGTATACAGGTGTACCAGTACTTCAGCTGCCTGTCTCTCTCTGTATACAGGTGTACCAGTACTTCAGCTGCCTGTCTCTCTCTGTATACAGG
This sequence comes from Notolepis coatsorum, assembly GCF_963971535.1. Taxonomy (NCBI): domain Eukaryota; kingdom Metazoa; phylum Chordata; class Actinopteri; order Aulopiformes; family Paralepididae; genus Notolepis; species Notolepis coatsorum. The sequence goes on along the minus strand of NC_140181.1, from coordinate 96,082,880 downwards.
TGTACCAGTACTTCAGCTGTCTGTCTCTCTCTCTCTACAGGTGTACCAGTACTTCAGCTGTCTCTCTACAGGTGTACCAGTACTTCAGCTGCCTGTCTCTCTCTGTATACAGGTGTACCAGTACTTCAGCTGTCTGTCTCTCTCTGTATACAGGTGTACCAGTACTTCAGCTGTCTGTCTCTCTCTCTCTACAGGTGTACCAGTACTTCAGCTGCCTGTCTCTCTCTGTATACAGGTGTACCAGTACTTCAGCTGTCTGTCTCTCTCTCTCTACAGGTGTACCAGTACTTCAGCTGTCTCTCTACAGGTGTACCAGTACTTCAGCTGTCTGTCTCTCTCTGTATACAGGTGTACCAGTACTTCAGCTGTCTCTCTCTGTATACAGGTGTACCAGTACTTCAGCTGTCTCTCTCTGTATACAGGTGTACCAGTACTTCAGCTGTCTCTCTCTGTATACAGGTGTACCAGTACTTCAGCTGTCTCTCTCTGTATACAGGTGTACCAGTACTTCAGCTGTCTGTCTCTCTCTGTATACAGGTGTACCAGTACTTCAGCTGTCTGTCTCTCTCTGTATACAGGTGTACCAGTACTTCAGCTGTCTGTCTCTCTCTGTATACAGGTGTACCAGTACTTCAGCTGTCTGTCTCTCTCTGTATACAGGTGTACCAGTACTTCAGCTGTCTCTCTCTGTATACAGGTGTACCAGTACTTCAGCTGTCTCTCTCTGTATACAGGTGTACCAGTACTTCAGCTGTCTGTCTCTCTCTGTATAGAGGTGTACCAGTACTTCAGCTGTCTGTCTCTCTCTCTCTACAGGTGTACCAGTACTTCAGCTGTCTGTCTGTCTCTCTACAGGTGTACCAGTACTTCAGCTGTCTGTCTCTCTACAGGTGTACCAGTACTTCAGCTGCCTGTCTCTCTCTCTACAGGTGTACCAGTACTTCAGCTGTCTGTCTGTCTGTCTCTCTACAGGTGTACCAGTACTTCAGCTGTCTGCCAGAAGACAGGGTGCCGTACGTCAACAGCCTGGGAGAGAGGAATCGCATCAAGCAGCTGCTTCACCAGCTACCGGCCCATGACAGCGAGGTAACGCTAATAACTGAATTATTAATGAATTATCCTGATATTATATTCAGGATACGCTGGGTTCCATCTAGGAGCTTCTGCGTGTAAACACCACCAATAGATTAGATTAGATTAGATTAGATAAGATAAAATAAGATATTCCTTTATTGATCCCCTTGGGGAAATTCAGGCATCATAGCAGCATGGGGAGGGGGGAGGGGAGGTACAGGTAGTAAAAAAGCAGTGTAAACAATATAACAAATCAATATAATTTACTCTGAACATGTGCATATGGGCAACAAGGTGCGAGATGAGGGTATGTATGCCTGGGGATTGCCCTCTCAGTTATATTTGCCCTTTTAGATTAGATTAGATTAGATTCAAATGTATTGTCATTATAACAGCACAAGTACAGTACAACGAAAAGAGGTTTGGCATCCAACCAGAGTGCAAATGTACCAGTAAAGTGCAACAGTAATATACAATGTACAGTACAGGTGGTTAAACTGGGTATAAAATATATAAATGAGTACTACTGAGTGTAGTGCTAGTCAGATGTATGTACAGAGTTGTAGTATTAATATGTACAGTGATACAGGTATAAAGACACTATGGTAGTAAGTCATACTGGCCAGCATCGTAACTAGTAAGAGTAGGTAAGGGATATACAGATATAGATGTAGTATCTATATATACTATACTATATCTATATATTAGTAAAAAGGGTTATATGCAGATATGTACAGACAGATGTGTGTATATATATATATATATATATATATATATATATATATATATATATATATATATATATATATGTACAGTAAGAATAAATATACAGTATATATATGGGTTATATGCAGGTGTATACATAGGTACAAGATATAGAAGATGTATATGCAGGTATATTCAGACAGATGTAGAGCAGATGTATAGACAGTAAAAGCAGTAGGTCTTTATGTATATTGTATACATTGAGTATAGGCAATAGAGTTCAAAGTTCATACAGTATGGGTAACAGAACCTAGAGTATATAGGCAATGGAGTCAGAGTTCAGAGTTGATATGGTATGGGGTGGGGGGGGCTGTCATTGTGGCCCAGAGATCAGGGAGATGACAGCTGAGCGAAAGAAGCTGTTCCTGAGTCTATAAATTCATATCCCGGCTGTGAGAAACCCGAATAATTGCTGGGAAATAGTTGATATCATCCAGGATACTGAAGCATAAACACTCCTTATCCCATTTGCTGTTGGGTTTTGTGGTTTGAGAGTGAGTTCTGTTTCCACGGTAACGCTCGCAATATTCAGTTTACTCATGTACATGGGCAAATGACACTCCTACACAGAGCTGTCTCTATACACCTGTACATCACAGCCATGCTAAAACAGCTCTGCCCAAGAGAGCCAACATATGTTTGAATATAACTATAGGCTATTGGCTATAACTTTGATCCCTTTTCACTACCACACTACAGAAGGTTAACCCTTTCACTACCACACTACAGACGGTTAACCATCTGTAATGTGGCAGTGAAAGGGTTAACCTTCTGTAGTGTGGTTGTGAAGGGGTTAACCTTTTGTCGTGTGGCAGTGAAAGGGTTAACCTCCTGCAGGGCTGTACGCTAAGCTTTTTCACTAGGGGCACACTTGCCCCTAAATGAGAAATTTAGGGGCAAAAAATATTTTTTAGGGGCACATTTTTAAATAACAATTTTACCATTATTAAAAAAATATGTTCCTCCTGCCTCATTACTGTGGTCCTTTTATTTAACATTTAAGTGCGTTTGTTTTCAGGTTTGTATCTTTTATAATTAACCAACTGAGAAAGTGTGTAAATCACTAATAGAACAAAAACAACAAACTGTGTGTGTGTGTGTGCGCGCGCTTGTGTAGTGCTCCTTTAATGAGATCACCACAACACACACACACCATTGCATTAATCAGGAGGACAAGAAACTCTGCATACATTTGTTTCACAATGAAAAGTGCTTTAGAAATCAAATGAATTATTATCGTAAATAACCCCATGAAAGGTTTATTATTTGTATGGGTAATTACCTGCTTCATATTTGTGATGTTACTGGTTTCAGTGTGTGCCTAAAGTGATCAATGTGTTGGGCCGTTTATAGAGATCTATGCCAATGAATGTTTATGTATATCCGGGACTTTTTTTAATAAGAATTGAGAGGTATTTGTATATGTGACCTTTATTTTGAAAACAGTGTTGCGACGCAACCTTATTTACATTTGCGCTTTTGACAGTGAAATGTTCAGTCCAACTTAGCTCGAAGGAAAGACTAATCAAAAAGGTTTAATTGACCCGTATGAGGCTCTTACGGTAGGACTTTGATTGTTTATAGAAGTGGAATGTAATACTATGCTAAACGAGAAATAAACAGTGATTTTACCAGCAGTAAAGTTGCAAGCCACTTTCATTTCATATACAGGGAACCGTGACAATTATTAGTATTATCTTATTTGCATATTGTCTCATTATTAGATAGATAGGTTGATATTTTATAAATTTAATTAGACTGTATTTCACGTCCTAATAGTGGGCTACTACTACTCACCTAATGCATGGCTAAACCTGAACGTTAGAAGTGTCCGTGTCCCCGTCAATCAATCATCACATCATCACGTCAATCATCATCATCTTATCATCTCTCCACATCGGACGTGGTTGTCATAAGATGGACTGATATCCACTCCGTTGTTCTTGCAGAGCAAAATTTGCGTCTTAAATGTATTGAAATGAGGTGCTTCTTTGGCGATGCAATAGCCCATATTGAAAGGAAGAGAGGCCACATTCAGTTTAGTTTTGCTAGGAATTATGGGATTTGGTGTTGGATGTATAGACTACGCAGATAGGGACATGGTCTTTAATCGCACGATAGACTACAAGTACCAAGTATATAGCGTGACCCAGATTCACTCCACACGCAAATCTTTTTTTTCACTCAGGCTATCGGTGATCGCAGTAAGTTCATTCATTGCAGACAGATTCTTTCATAGCACCACGACATTGTGTCGCACTGTACAGCCTTGGTTGTAGGCTAATGTTTTTTTTAAAATGTATCCAATTTGTATGGATTAATTTAGGAGTGAAATGCGAATGAAGGGTTGAAATCACAACTCGCAACGTTGCTCCCAAATAATATTTCCAACTCGCAACGGCCAAATTAAGGGGCAATTTTCGACGAGATCATCGCAGTGTACAGCCCTGTCCTGTATTGTCGCAGTGAACGGGTTGCGTGTTGCTTTTTAACAGCGGAGGAGTGCAAGAATGTGACAATGTGACCATGTGACCGCGGCAGCGCGAGAGAGCGGCAGTGCGGAAATAGGCTGTCTATTGCCATTCTCTAAGACAAACGCTAACCTTAACCAGCTCCTTAACAGCGCCTAAACTTAACCTGTCTAACCTTAACCAACTCCGAAACAATGCCTAACCTTAACCTTAACCTTAACCATGCCTAACCTTAACCTTAACCTTAACCATGCCTAACCTTAACCTTAACCATAGAAAGAATATTGCCATTCTCTAAGACAAACTCTAACCTTAACCAGCTCCTTAACAGCGCCTAAACTTAACCTTTCTAACCTTAACCAACTCCGAAACAATGCCTAACCTTATCCTTAACCTTAACCGGCGAAAGAATACATGTTAAAACAATAAAAAAAAAAAAAAAAAAATTGATGGGATTCGAACTTGAAACCAACGGACCGCAGGACCGCCGCGCTGCCAGGTGAGCTAAGCTTCGAATGAGAATCATGGCGGTTTACGGCTAAATAATGCCGCAAGCTCTGCCGCTCTGCTCTGCGGTTGCCGCGCCTGCCGCGGGGCGTGTCGCAGCCAATCAGGGAAAACGCGGAAGCATTCGGCGCACTCCTTCGCTGTTAATAAGCAATAGGCGAACGGGTTAACCCTTTGGTAGTGTGGCAGTGAAAGGGTTAATGGGGTGCATACATAGTATCACAAATAACAAAAAGATAATTAAGCTTGTCTGAACACTGCGTTCATCATCGTCTCCATGGTTACAGTGAATAAACAAGGCTTGATATGGAATAACCAGATTATTCATGGCGGTAGACTAGAGTCTTTGATTAAGAATAGAGTTTACTAGCAGACTGACATGTTGCAACATGGAGAGACTCACCCAGGTTACAGCGATGGGCCCTTTAGCCTAGATCTCTGTAGAACGGTGAGCTAACAAAGTATTTATACAGGAGAGTAGACACTACTAAGTGGTACCTTGACAGACAGACTATGAGTTGTAGACATGATAGGCAGACTATGACAATGCTATGTGGACAGAAGGCTACGTGGATGTAAGTGTGTGTGAGAGAGAGAGAGAGAGAGAGAGAGAGAGAGAGAGAGAGAGAGAGAGAGAGAGAGAGAGAGGAAGAGAGTGAGAGAGAAAGTGTGTCTGTGTGTGAGAGAGAGGAAGAGAGTGAGAGAGAAAGTATGTGCGTCTGTGAATATGGTATGCAGACAGCGAAATCTATGCGGATGTGAGTGTGTGTGTGTGTGTGTGTGTGTGTGTGTGTGTGTGTGTGTGTGTGTGTGTGTGTGTGTGTGACTCTGTGTGTGTGTGTGACTCTGTGTGTGTGTGTGTGTGTGTGTGTGTGTGTGTGTGTGTGTGTGTGTGTGTGTGTGTGTGTGTGACTCTGTGTGTGTGTGACTCTGTGTGTGTGTGACTCTGTGTGTGTGTGTGTGTGTGTGTGTGTGTGTGTGTGTGTGTGTGTGTGTGTGTGTGTGACTCTGTGTGTGTGTGTGTGTGTGTGACTCTGTGTGTGTGTGTGTGTGTGTGTGTGTGTGTGTGTGTGTGTGTGTGTGTGTGTGTGTGTGTGACTGTGTGTGTGTGACTCTGTGTGTGTGTGTGTGACTCTGTGTGTGTGTGTGTGTGTGTGTGTGTGTGTGTGTGTGTGTGTGTGTGTGTGTGTGTGTGTGTGTGTGTGTGTGTGTGTGTGTGTGTGTGTGTGTGACTCTGTGTGTGTGCGTGCGTGCGTGCGTGTGATAGAGAGAGATATGAGTGAAGGCTATGTATCAGAGAGAAAGAGAGAGACGTGTGTTGGTAGACTTCCCTGTGCACAGGCACAGTGAAATCAAGTTATTTAACTTTTTTCTGCATCATTTTCGGTTCTTATTTATAAAAGTGACTATGAGGGGAACAATAATATAATATAATTTATTCAGTTTGTTAAGGGAAAATAATATGAGTATAGATTAGATTACATTACATTACATTAGAATGTATTGTCATTATACAGCACAAGTACAGTACAACGAAAAGAAGTTTGGCATCTAACCAGAGTGCAAATGTAACAGTAAAGTCCAATAGTAATATACAATGTACAGGAGATTAAACAGGGTATAAAATTTATGAGTGCTATAGGTGGCACCGGTTAGTTTACTTGAGGGCGGTGGGCAATTTTTTCTGGGCATGAGATCTACTTTGTCCTTTTCATCACCAGCCAAGCAGAGTGAAATCACCACTTTTAACCCTTTAACCTGTCGGTTGTGTGATAGTAAAGGGTTAACCTTCTGCCGTGTGGCAGTGAAAGGGTTAACCGGCTGTCGTGTGTCAGTGAAAGGGTTAACCTTCTGTGTATTGTCGCAGTGAAAGGGTTAACCGTTTTGGTAGTGCGGCAGTGAAAGGGTTAAGTCTCATCACAGCCTGGCTAATTAAAATAATTAAAACATACAATTGGTCTATATTTTAATATTAATAATAATAATAATAATAATAATAATAATAATAATAATAATAATAATAATAATAATAATAATAATAATAATAATAATAATAATAATTGTAACTGAGGGGTACAATTCCCTGACTGTATTGATAAGTATGGTATCATTAAACCACTACCGCTTTATGTACTTTAATTACTGGCCATACAGTACATGATATATAAATATGATGAACACTTCCCACAATGAATCGGTTCCACACAAAGTGGTAATTAAGTATTTATTGCAGCAAAAGGTACATAATATACTTCTCTATTTTACTTTGGATGCGCTTATAAGGCAAAGGAATGTGCGTAGGCAAATCAATAATGAATGTCCATTCTCTGGTTACGCAGGAGGTAATTATACAACCTGAATCTTAGGGAATTATATCTATGGTACACTAGTAATATATAGCGGGAGATACTGGAAGGGTCCCCCCGGTTGTAAGCCAGCAGGGGTAGAGGATCTGTCGGTAGTAGAGAGTCTGGTCAACGATGACTATGGAGACTCCAAGTACAGGAGACGGTGCAATAGTCTCTTGATCCACAGACGAATACAGCTGTTCTCCGTAGACTGTAGCTCCACAGTGAAGAAAGCTAGCCGGCCTCAGGCTCTCTGAGGCGCAGACTCGACGTGGCTCCTCACAGGGTAAATCCCACACGTGTAGGCGTCGGCGATTCTCCGCTCCATAAATCACAGGACCAAAACAAATATAATCCAGCCGCAAAGGGCTATGTAGTCGTCGGGTAGATTAATCCAGTGTACATGTCCACACGGTTCTCGTCTAGGTCTCCTCGGGTGAAAGCGCCATGAAAGCAGCCCAGCCTGGATAAGCACTCTAGCTGGTACGAGGAAGCGTTGGTGATGCTGGTCACTGTAGAACTTTAGCCGCACGATACACTATACACACAAATAGACTATTACTGACTTAATAGAAATATGTCGCACTCGACGGTATAGCGCCAAACTCTGACAATTCAGTTATTAATTCGCACGCGGTCTCAATGCTCTATTTTGGGGCCAAACAGGCCATACTTCACCGCACGGAGTATCGTGGGTGAGGCTTCAACTTATTGGGTAACTCTACTTCTGTATTCACCTGCGCCATATTTATATGCACGGCGAACAATCTAGTGCCAACCTCATTTCTGTCTCGTATCCCTGGGCAAGGCCGGGCATGTACAGACATGTCTTGACGGTGGCCTTGAACCTGACTCTGGAGGCATGGCCCTGGCGCCTGTGGACCGCTGTCCAATAGGAGAATGAAATATTATGGTCTGTACTAGGCTAAAGGGATATTCCGTGTATATGTACAAGGAATATACAAGGGATATCAAACGATATACAAATACTATGCAATATATATCAATCAATAAATATATATATTCGGTTTAATCTGATCCTTTGTAACAATAATAATAATAATAATAATAAATGTGTGAATTCTTACTATCCGGGGAGACAAGCATATATGCATATTGATATTATGACACAATAAAGATAAATGATGTAACCTGATGATGGAGGCACTTGCTCCAGTTTCCTTATTAGACCCCTGTGTGTTAACCCTTTCACTGTCTGCCACACCACCAAAGCGTTAACCCTTCCACTACGACAATACAGAAGGTAGACCCTCTCTCACTGCCACACGACAAAGGGTTAACCCTTTCACGGCCACACTACAGAATTGTAACCCTTTCACTACCACACTACAGACGGTTAACCCTTTCACTACCACACTACAGACAGTTAACCCTTTCACTACCACACTACAGACGGTTAACCTTTCACTACCACACTACAGACGGTTAACTTTCTGTAGTGTGGTAGTGAAAGGGTTAAACGTCACTTCCTCTTTGGGCAGAGATGTTTGCTAGTTGAACGTCCAACTCTCCGCGTAGGAGAATGGGCGAATCAGTGATCGGGTTATGAAAATGCATGTAAAAACACCGCCGATGACATTGATAAGATAAGATAAGATGTTCCTTTATTGATCCCCTTGGGGAATATCAGCTGGTATCCATAATATTACCGCCACATGCTTGTGAGGTTCACGGTGCTGACGTGTTGGACATGTCGGGTTGTTCTTGACTTGGTGCTTCCATACAGGATCGTTTCAGTGCAGTAATGTGGCAGCTTTATTTGACGTTTCCCCCGGGGACCCCAACCAGATCAATGCATTTAATAAGTAGGGATGCAGGGCGCCCGAGTGGCGCACCGCATACTGCGTAGCAGACCTACGCGGCCGACCCGGGTCCGCCTCCCGCTCCCGGACGGATTTGCCGCATGTCCTCCCCCACATCTTCTCCCGTTCTCCCTCTCCTCTGTCGGTCATGTCCTCCACCACATCTTCTCCCGTTCTCCCTCTCCTCTGTCGGTCATGTCCTCCCCTACATCTTCTCCCGTTCTCCCTCTCCTCTGTCGGTCATGTCCTCCCCCACATCTTCTCCCGTTCTCCCTCTCCTCTGTCGGTCATGTCCTCCACCACATCTTCTCCCGTTCTCCCTCTCCTCTGTCGGTCATGTCCTCCCCCACATCTTCTCCCGTTCTCCCTCTCCTCTGTCGGTCATGTCCTCCCCTACATCTTCTCCCGTTCTCCCTCTCCTCTGTCGGTCATGTCCTCCACCACATCTTCTCCCGTTCTCCCTCTCCTCTGTCGGTCATGTCCTCCCCCACATCTTCTCCCGTTCTCCCTCTCCTTTGTCGGTCATGTCCTCCCCCACATCTTCTCCCGTTCTCCCTCTCCTCTGTCGGTCATGTCCTCCCCCACATCTTCTCCCGTTCTCCCTCTCCTCTGTCGGTCATGTCCTCCCCCACATCTTCTCCCGTTCTCCCTCTCCTCTGTCGGTCATGTCCTCCCCCACATCTTCTCCCGTTCTCCCTCTCCTTTGTCGGTCATGTCCTCCCCCACATCTTCTCCCGTTCTCCCTCTCCTTTGTCGGTCATGTCCTCCCCCACATCTTCTCCCGTTCTCCCTCTCCTCTGTCGGTCATGTCCTCCCCCACATCTTCTCCCGTTCTCCCTCTCCTCTGTCGGTCAAGTCCTCCCCCACATCTTCTCCCGTTCTCCCTCTCCTTTGTCGGTCAAGTCCTCCCCCACATCTTCTCCCGTTCTCCCTCTCCTCTGTCGGTCATGTCCTCCCCCACATCTTCTCCCGTTCTCCCTCTCCTCTGTCGGTCATGTCCTCCCCCACATCTTCTCCCGTTCTCCCTCTCCTCTGTCGGTCATGTCCTCCCCCACATCTTCTCCCGTTCTCCCTCTCCTTTGTCGGTCAAGTCCTCCCCCACATCTTCTCCCGTTCTCCCTCTCCTTTGTCGGTCATGTCTGACCATAAAAGCTGTAAAAATGCTAAAAATAAATATAAAAAATGTGTAGGGATGCACCAGTGCCGATACTCGTATTGATATCGGTCCGCGATACCAGACTAAAATAGGGTATCGTATGGGAGATACTACCATCGGATTACAACAAATCTAACACCAGAGATAATACCAGAAGAAAAGAAAAAGAAAGAAGACTTAATTTGCTGCATCTCTTTACACATAGAAGCATATTAGATATCTCTAATTGAGAAAGATTACCCCTGTTGTGACCCCAAATATGAGAATAACAGCATTAAAGCAATGTATTAATGATAATGAATTCATTCCTCCTCTATCTAGTTTGAAGTGTGTGCACATTTAAAATGCTGAGTCATTCTGACTTTTTTTTTTTAAATCCATTAGAAGGTTGTGTTAGGGCCCTGATAACATTAAGACAAGGTAGAATAAGGTCACCCCTGTTTTCCAGAAGTCCATTAACAGTAAGTAAGGCCAGGTGTGTGATACATGAATGTGTGCATAACAGATACTGTAAGTGTTTTAGCCAATTACAACTAGAGTTCTTCAGAGGTGTGGCTGGGCTGCACCCTAGCTAAGATGAACCACGCCTTCGATAGAATCAGATTGAATCAGAGTAAATGTATAAATAGATTGGAATATCTCTGCCTCAGTGACGGCCTTGCAGACACTAAGTCTGACACTCAAGTCTGAGCAGGGATCTGATTGTCTGTGACTTTAAGATTGTATGTAACTGGGTGGCTAGGTGGTGCAGTGGGCAAGGCGCTCACCACCAATGCAGGAGACGCTGGGTTCGAGCCCAGCTCTCCGCATTGCTATCAGCTTGGCTGGTCGTTCATACTAATACAATTGGCAGTATTAGGGGGTGGGAAGCTGATGGGTGTGGATCGGACGCTGTGCACAGCGACTCCTACAGGTCGGTTGGTGCGCCTGCGCAGCAGAATCAGGAAGCGACGGGGGCGGCGCAGTGAAATGGTTAACCCTTTGGTAGTGTGGTAGTGAAAGGGTTAAGTAAATATTTAAATTGTATTTGATTCCATTCCATTTTTATTTGTTCCGATCATGGTAATACACAGTTCCATAAAAGAAAAAGAAAAAAAGTATTTCATAATCAAAAGCACCTCTCAATCTGCACATTCCATGGGCGAAAAGGAGCAGGGAGAAGAAAATCTTATTTAGCCTGCTGCCCCCTTACTCAAAACAATAAATAAACAATAGAAATAGATGGTCTGTCAATTACACATATTTTACAATCTATACTTACAATAACATGAGAAGTTATTTTGAAAGAATAGTCATAAGGAAATCTGTTACCCCTCAACTTCATAAAGTCTAAATGTTCTTTCTTTATACATTTTCTTGAACTGAAAGATATTTGTACAACTCTTTAAATCATTCTGTATAAGGATGCTCGATATTGGCTTTTTTACCTATATCGATATTGTCCAACTTTTCATTTCCGATACCGATATCAACCGATACCGATATATGCAGGCCCCCCCCCCCTCCCCCCGCAAAAACGGAATAATTTCAGGTAATTAAGTAAGGGATAATGTATAGCTACGAGGTCATTGTCGCAAAATAATTGACCGACACAGAGTTTAAAATACCGAGGCGCCTCGCCGAGGTGTTTTAAACGTCAGTGAAGGTCAATTATTTTGCGACAATGATCGAGTATAGCTATACATTATCCCGCTTATTACATGGCTAACTTACTAACAATATACCTAATTCATTTTACATCGACTCGCAACACTGGTTCTGGGCTTCTGGCTCCGCTCGTCGCTCCGCCTCCTGTCATCGCCGGCAGCTTCGCGGGCGGCAGCACTGATGTCAGTGGGCTTGATTGCGAACAGCTGCGCACAGCGGTCATTATTGTGGGCTTGATTGCGAACAGCTGCGCACAGCGGTCATTATTGTGTGATAATTGACCGCTGCTAGGGTTAACGGAGCGCTATTGACCAATCACAAGCAAGCATTTCGGCGAATGTGAAAACGCCATGTAATAACATTACATATCTCTTGTTGTGGCATGAACACAACATTATGCATACTTTTGACAATAAAAATGATCAGAATGTGTTCTTACTTGCTTGCCTGGGGTAAATAAAGGTTAAATAAATGTTTAAAAAAAAACTATACCGATAATTTCTGATATCACATTTTAATGCCAATATCGGCGGATAATATCGGACATCCGTAATTCTGTAGTAAGTAAGTAAGTCAAACTTTTTTTTAAATTACATGCTATACTATGTTATTTGATACTATCTTGTCTAGCACAGTCTCTGGAGTGTAACAGTAAGAAGCATTTTGTATGAAAGTATTCTGTACTTCTGTATGACAACTATTAAAGAAACTTGAAACTTTATTTATATAGCGCCCTTCTCAGCACGAGTGCACAGAGTGCTTTACAACAGTAATATATAACATCAATAAAATACAGTAAGGGGAAATATTTGAAGAAAATAATAAAAATATAAAATGGGCTAAAACAACAGAATAGACAACAAAAAACAAAAAGTCATGAAAAGAAAAACGGTAGTAGTCCGGTTCTCGTCCTCTGAGCTAAAAACAAAGAAACTTCCTGGCAATACTCTGCTTTTTGCCCTAACTATATCTTTAAGTTTCATCAACCCTGACTTAATAAACACGTCTGTTGTACAGTCTGTATATCAACAGGTGTGTGTGACTGTGTGTGTGTTTGCTCCTTTAGCCCCAGTACTGCAACTCTCTGGATGAGGAGGAGAAGAAGGAGCTGCGTCTCTTCAGCCAGCAGAGGAAGAGGGAGAACCTGGGCAGAGGCATCGTCAGACTGTTCCCTGTCACCATGACCGGAGCCATCTGTCAGCAGGTAGCTACCGCTGCAACACTGCCATGGAATTCTGGCAGCATGGCTACATAAATCAAATCAAATCAAATCAAATGTATTTGTAAAGGGCGGCTAAGCGGCGCAGTGGGCAAGGCGCTCGCCACTAATGCAGGAGATGCTGGGTTCGAACCCAGCTCTCAGCATTTCTTCCAAGTTCCGGCTTGGCTGGTCGTTCATACTAATACAATTGGCAGTATTAGGGGGTGGGAAAGCCGGTGGGTGGGGGTCGGACGTTGTGGACAGCGACTCCTACAGGTCGGTTGGTGCGCCTGTACAGCAGAATCAGGAAGCATCGGGGGCAGCGTGAGCCTCCCACGCGTTACTCCTCGCCACTGAGAGATCGCGCTGTACAGGTGAAAAGATGCGACGGCTGCCTCCTCGTGTACCGGAGGGGACACGTGATGCAAGGCCTCGTCCACATTGCAGCCGACCAGTGGGAGGCATGGTCTAGCAACATTCGAGACAGGGGAGGGAAGAATTGGATAATACGAAATTGGGATGGGAGAAAAATAGAAAAATGGGGAGAAAAAGTAGATACCATTTTTTTTTTTGTAAGGCCCGACAACACACGTTAATGTCCCCATGGGCGGGACACGTTTTCTTTAACACTTTCTGCACCAACAACGAGTTTACTGAGTGCAGTAAACCCTGTTCCAGACCCTGTATTACACTCAAATGTCTCCGGGTGATATATTTAGACGGAGCCGAGTGAATCGCTTCATCCGACCACTTCGAAACGCATCTGGCACACTCGATCTATAAGTTGTGCCAAATTATGTCCGGGACCAGATGGACACCAATACTGGAAATCGCAATCAGACAATTGGAATATTCTTTTTGGAATACCCCCGACCAGAAGGAAGGACTATCTGACATCAATTTCTGCTTGATCCAACAATGTTTTCATATCGATCCAGCTGATCGGCTTCTGTAGTGTTCAACACGAACGCCGTTACTGGCGATCAAAGCATAAAAAATTATCCCGGATCACTCCTAAACTATACTTATATTCACCATGGGATAACGCGCGAACGTATGAATGAAGAAATTATCTCTTTTTTGCATGTTCGACGGAAGAAAGTCAGTGTCAAATGTGTTGTCTCCATAGCTATAATATAGAATATAGATATAGCTCTACAAACAGGGTGACGCACTCCTATCTTTAAAGCGTGGCATAGCTACAACGGGACCCGGAATCCCTGGCGCTGAATGAGTCAAGTCAAGAAGAAACATCACAATAAATCAAGAACAAAACAAAAACACCATGAAATCCAAAATAAAATGTAAAATAAATAAATGAGTAAATGAATACAACACTCCCAGACATACCCCACGCGAAGGTAAAGAAAAACTCCTATACAATAGGAAAAAAGCACCACAGGCAATGTGGAGGGGAGAAACCTTAGAAGGGCCATTCAAGGGGGGATCTCCCTTCTTAGATGTCTGTGATAGTAGTGTTGCTATAAAACAGGCGAAACAGTTGGTAAGTATATACATACGTGTAATGAAACACAAATAAGTACATGCAATAGCAACTCTACATGGGTAGAGCTCCAGACTCGTGATAGGAAGATCACCGGTTCGAGCTCCGGTCAAGGCCGTTGTTGGAAAGTGGTGTTGTTGTCCAGCAGGGAGAACTCTGTCCTTTGGACTAGAGGCTGACATGTGAGTGGATTTTGACTCCCGCTCCTTCCCACTCCCACAGAAATAATCCCATCCCATCCCAATCCCAAGTGAGAGTGTCGAAAAAATCCCACTCCCTCCCACAGACAGCGGAGTCTCCTCCCACTCCACCAGAGTAACAGCTTTATCCCTCAGGCTGCCGGGACGCTGACCTCTCGCTGAACTATCTCCTCCTCCTCTGGCTGTAACCCCTCCTGTGGGTGATGTATTACTTGCTCATCTTTCAAATTCCTTATTGCCTATATTTATTGTAATATATTATATAACTGATAGGGCATACAGACTAGAGGCTGACATGTGAGTGGATTTTGACTCCCGCTCCTTCCCACTCCCACAGAATTAATCCCATCCCATCCCAATCCCAAATGAGAGTTTAGAAAAAATCCCACTCCCACAGAGGACTGATCCCAATCCCGAGCCAAACTTTTATAGAATCCCACTCCCATCCCACTCCTGTTTACCAATCCTGCTCCGTTTTTCTTCCTCGGTATAAAATATGCAGTACATGGGTCACATCATGTCTGTAGGACTGTACGTTAACTTTTTTTGCACATAGCACTGGTGCTACAGAGGTTGATAGTTTTGTAGCACAGGCCAAGATCTTGTAGCACAAGTATAAAACGTGTTATATTTGTAACAGTCACAAATGTGCCTATTGTTTTGTGTTATTTAGTTGCAGTGCCATGTTTGGCTGTCATTTTCATACTGACAAGTTGACGTCACACAGCCAGACACGTTACATGTAAGGAATTATGGGATTTGGTGTTGGATGTATGGACTCTATAGGGTGGGAATCACCAGTTTCATCACGATACGAATGATACAATATCGATTCTTTGGACAACGATATTTGCCAATATCACAAAGTCTGCCACGATACGATACGATGCAGGTGCCTGCAATCGATATGAGACGATATCATGAGCCCATTCAACACAATCAGTAACATTTAGATCAACTCAAAAAAGGTAACGAAAATATAATTTGAAAGAAATAAATGTAGCTCTTCCAGACATTTAAATGAAAAACAATCTATTGTTTGAATACAAATAGACCTCCTGTTCACTGTAATGTGCCACGTTTTGATATATTGAGCTTTAAACTTGAAATAACTTTTTGGAACTCACAACATTCATTTTAAACTATTTTTATTATTTGTATTACTGAATGAAACTGTAAACAGAGAGCCTATTGGGATGCTAGATCCTAATGTGAAACACTGTGATTTACCATACCTTGCTACCTGTCTATCTATTTTATGCTCGCTTATGACTGTATTTTTTACTGTTGTGAAGCACTTTGAACTGCAACCTCTGTATGAAAAGTGCTATACAAATAAAGTTATTATTATTATAACACACAACCTAAAACCCCTCCCTACCTCCCTCTCCCAAATAGTTCCTAATTTTTTTTTTTTTTTTTATATATTTTTTTTATTATTGCAAAACAAAAAATTATTAAAAGTCAGTACTCAACACACAATGCATAATGAAACTTTCAGTAAAGGTGGTTATAATATATGCAAGTACAGAAACAGGATAAAACAAAAATAGTCTATAATAACATTTTAACCGTATACAGTGTATATCCAGCGAAATTACAATTATATAAATGTTAGTATATAATATACCCCTAATACCTATTTTCTAAAACCCTACACACATATGCTCCAGCTCAAACCCCCCCCTCCCGGACCCCCTCTTGGATAGTACCTCCATTATCCCTCACTCCTAACCAGACACTACCATTATAAGCTAGCTTTTATTCTCTCCACCACTTCTAACCACATTGACATTTTGGATTCATTGAGCCCCAGAATTCTTGCTGTAGATATTTCTTGATATATCACATCGAGATATGTAAGAAACCACACTTTTCGGCACATTTTTTCCGGTTGAAACCAACGTGATGCGATCAGTTTTTTAGCTACTGTGATACCCGATAAAACCAATCTTTTTAGTTGTGGATTCACTGCAAACTCAAAAACATCATTCAATAGTAATACCGCGGGGTGTACAGGTATATTCCAAAATACGAGTATTGATAATTGTTGGGACACATCTTTCCAGAATGCCTTAACTGGTGGGCAGTCCCAATACATGTGCATAAATGTTCCTTCGTCCCCATTTGTACATTGGGAGCATTTGGAGTCTTGTATAAGCCCCATTTTGCACAGCCTTATAGGAGTCAAGTATGTCCTGTGAATATAGTTCAGATTGATTTGTTGATGATCCGGGTTCCTTGATGTAAGTCGGACATTTGCCCAGGCTCCTTGCCAATCAAAGTCATATTCCAGGTCTGGTATATCCCTCCTCCAGACAGTGTCTAGTTGAAGGGTTTCATACGAGGACGTTAGTAATTGATAATAAAAACTTGATACAAAACCTCCCAATGTATCTCTTTCATAGAAAAATTTGTGGTATCTGTGGTGTTCAATTGGTACGAGTAATGGAACACCGTGAGATCTCATACAAAGTCGTAACTGTATGTAAAAAAGCCATGTGGACTCGGTGAGGTTAAACTTTATGCATATTTCGACATAACTACAGAGGCCCTTGTTATTAAAAATATCCCCTATCCCCTA
Organism: Notolepis coatsorum; assembly: GCF_963971535.1. Lineage (NCBI taxonomy): Eukaryota > Metazoa > Chordata > Actinopteri > Aulopiformes > Paralepididae > Notolepis > Notolepis coatsorum. The sequence goes on along the minus strand of NC_140181.1, from coordinate 96,065,600 downwards.
ATTCTTTTTTTATGTTGCATGATCATGTATACATTTATTATGTATTATATTTGTTATGTTTAAATATCAACATTATCTGGCCATCCTCAGTAATACTATCAAACTCCTTTGACCTCACCTACTTAAAATCATTGACGTAGAGAGAGGGACAGGGAGAGGCTGAGGCTCCCCCGCCCCTCCCTTTCCTCACTGTTTTCTCTGCCTCTGACCCGGGTTAGCTTAGTTTAGTTACCGGTAGCAGCTAACTAGTTAGTTTTGGTGAGGATGCAAAGCATGTAAGATGCATTGGAAGCGTTGCAGGGAAAAACAGGCAGGGACTTATTTCCTGGTCGCAAAATGCGCACTCTAACATAACATAGCACGCTGTTGTTTTTTGTTCTGCCGGAGCTGCGCTTGGGAGGAAATGCCACAGGATTTTCAAAATAAGAGTATCGATATGAACCGAACGTTGCTAGCTGCCGGAGCCATAGATATTATGGCTGGAGCTGCGCTTGGGCGGAAATGAGACTTGCCACAGGATTTTCAAAATAAGAGTATCGATATGAACCGAATGCCTATCGCACGGGTGCTAGTGCAGTAAATTCATTCATCGCACAGACCGATTTTTTCATAGCACGCTGTACAGCCCTGATGTCTGCCTTAGTTAAATATAAAACCACCAAACATTTACATTAGTGATGCACCGATGTATCACTCCCGTCCAAATCCCGTTGATTTTGTTGTCATAGTTCCCACTCCCTTCTGCTCCCGTTGACTTTTACTCCCGGTCCTGCCCAATCACGGGATTCAAAGTGAAATTGACTCCCATCCCGTGGGAATCCTGAAAAGATGTCATCCTCTACTCTGGACCTGGTGGTGTTGTTGTCCAGCAGGGGGCACTCTGTCCTCTGGACCTGGTGCTGTTGTTGTCCAGCAGGGGGCACTCTGTCCTCTGGACCTGGTGGTGTTGTTGTCCAGCAGGGAGCACTCTGTCCTCTGGACCTGGTGCTGTTGTTGTCCAGCAGGGAGCACTCTGTCCTCTGGACCTGGTGCTGTTGTTGTCCAGCAGGGGGCACTCTGTCCTCTGGACCTGGTGCTGTTGTTGTCCAGCAGGGGGCACTCTGTCCTCTGGACCTGGTGCTGTTGTTGTCCAGCAGGGGGCACTCTGTCCTCTGGACCTGGTGCTGTTGTTGTCCAGCAGGGGGCACTCTGTCCTCTGGACCTGGTGCTGTTGTTGTCCAGCAGGGGGCACTCTGTCCTCTGGACCTGGTGGTGTTGTTGTCCAGCAGGGGGCACTCTGTCCTCTGGACCTGGTGCTGTTGTTGTCCAGCAGGGGGCACTCTGTCCTCTGGACCTGGTGCTGTTGTTGTCCAGCAGGGGGCACTCTGTCCTCTGGACCTGGTGGTGTTGTTGTCCAGCAGGGGGCACTCTGTCCTCTGGACCTGGTGCTGTTGTTGTCCAGCAGGGGGCACTCTGTCCTCTGGACCTGGTGGTGTTGTTGTCCAGCAGGGGGCACTCTGTCCTCTGGACCTGGTGCTGTTGTTGTCCAGCAGGGGGCACTCTGTCCTCTGGACCTGGTGCTGTTGTTGTCCAGCAGGGGGCACTCTGTCCTCTGGACCTGGTGCTGTTGTTGTCCAGCAGGGAGCACTCTGCCCTCTGGACCTGGTGGTGCTGTTGTCCAGCAGGGGGCACTCTGTCCTCTGGACCTGGTGGTGTTGTTGTCCAGCAGGGAGCACTCTGCCCTCTGGACCTGGTGGTGCTGTTGTCCAGCAGGGAGCACACTGTCCTCTGGACCTGGTGGTGTTGTTGTCCAGCAGGGGGCACTCTGTCCTCTGGACCTGGTGGTGTTGTTGTCCAGCAGGGGGCACTCTGTCCTCTGGACCTGGTGGTGTTGTTGTCCAGCAGGGGGCACTCTGTCCTCTGGACCTGGTGGTGTTGTTGTCCAGCAGGGGGCACTCTGTCCTCTGGACCTGGTGGTGTTGTTGTCCAGCGGGGAGCACTCTGTCCTCTGGACCTGGTGGTGTTGTTGTCCAGCAGGGGGCACTCTGTCCTCTGGACCTGGTGGTGTTGTTGTCCAGCAGGGAGCACTCTGTCCTCTGGACCTGGTGGTGTTGTTGTCCAGCAGGGAGCACTCTGTCCTCTGGACCCGGTGGTGTTGTTATCCAGCAGGGAGCACTCTGTCCTCTGGACCTGGTGGTGTTGTTGTCCAGCAGGGTGCACTCTGTCCTCTGGACCTGGTGCTGTTGTTGTCCAGCAGGGAGCACT